>NC_138080.1:90043833-90665424 GCF_964212035.1 Myotis nattereri
CCCGCTGGGGCCGCACCCACCCCACCCTGGCTCTGGGCCTGAGGCTGAATGCTCCCAGCCACCCTCTCCTCTGCCTCCTCCACCCCTGCCCAGCCTCCAGGCAGATGGTGCCCTCACCGAGCCTGGGTGGGCCCGAATCTCAGCTGTTGGCTTTAAGCTGTGCCAGGGGGGCCTGGCATCACCACACACTGGCTGTCTGGCCTTGAATGAGGCCCTTTCCCTCTCTAAGCCTCAAACAAGGACAGAGTAACGCCACCAGCTAAAGCTGTTTACAGCTTTCAGCAGCTTTCTCCGATTCCGCCTCTCACACAGACCCACCAGCAGAGCTGGAGACCCCTTCAGAGAGGCCACGTGACCTCGGGCCGCTCAGCGGCAGTGTGGCCGGGCAGAGGGCTGTGTACCCAGATAATCTTGCAAATCCAGGTCCTGAACAACTTCTCCTGGGTAAGCGAGGTCACTTGAAACCACAGAGGTGAAGGTTTTGCAGTGGTAATATGAGCAGTGTTTTTATTCATTTATTCCCTTATTCAGTCAACAAGTATTTATTGAGCCCCAGCTATGGCGTGGGGGCAGAGGCATATCAGAGAATGACGCCCAAGGTCCCTGCCCTATGGGGGCTGCTTAGGATCAGACGAGGCAGACTGATGCTAAAACAAATAATGATGGAATTACCACCCTGGTGGGAGTTTGGAGGAGAGGCAGAGGGTGCTGTGGCAGAGGAATGTGACCTCCGAGGGCAGACAAGCCCTCCCTAGACCTGGAAACAGACCAGAAAGGGACAACAGAGGGTGAGGGGAGAAAGGGGTCCAGGCAAGAGCAGCAGCCAGTGCAAAGGCCCTGGGGTGAGAGATACTTGGTCCCCGTCTGAGCACTGGAAGGAGGGCCAGTGTGGCTGGAGGGTGAAGCACCCCGAGAGGAGCGGCGGGGGGAGGAAGGGGGGCAGTGGGCTGCCACAACGGGCCTGGCGCCTGCGAAGGGGTTTGAGGCCGTCCTAGGAAGGAGGGGCTGCTCCTTGTGCTGGTTTGGGAGGCTGGAGGCTGGTCTTGCCTCCTTTCTTTTCTTCTTTCCTTTGATGTCCGTCCCATCCTGATAGAGCTGCCGAGTGCCCCTCTGCACCCCCCAGCCTTCACCCGCGACTGCATGCGGAGTGCTCGCTCGGCCCAGCTCTTCTCTCCATTGATCTGGTTTGCACTTTAACGGCCACCTGCTGCATCCTGCCTTCCTGGAGGGTTTGGTCCATCAAATGCCCGGTGGCTGGCGTGGGTTTGCTCCTGGGCGGAGCTGTAGTCTTATTTCCTTTTACTCGTGTGGGAGCCTGTGGACCCAGAGGTTCAGCTTTTGGCGGAATGAAGGCCTGTCCCTGACCGACTCCTGCTGCCTGTAATTGCTGCCTGTCCCTTATTCCACTCCAGACACCCCCATTCAACCCCAAAGTCCCCCTAGAACAGCGTTCAGCAAACCACAGCTCGCGAGCCACATGCGGCTCTTTGGCCCCTTGAGTGTGGCCATGAAGTTCCAATCGCACCAGCACCTGGTATTTTGTGGAAGAGCCACACTCAAGGGGCCGTAGTTTGCCGACCACTGCACTAGGACAAAACCCTAGGAGGCGTCAGGAGGCCTGTGTTCTGAGCCCAGCTCTGCTCTGCGCTCTTGGTACATCCCTTTTCCTCCCTGGGCCTCAGTTTCTCCATCTGTTCTAAAGAGAAATACTCTAGTTTTTCTAACTCAGTGTTTGGCCCATGGATGTAGTATCAGCATCACCCAGAAGCTTCTTAGCAACGCAGACTGTCAGGCCCCACCCCAGACCTCCCGAATCAGAATCCGCAATTTAACAACACCCCTGAGTAATTACTGTGTACGCTAGGTCGGTCATTTAAACAGAAAAGAAAATAGCATTGAAAGCTATAGACTCTTCTCCTCTCTCCAAAGTTTTACTTATGAAACACAGAGCACGGGAGGAGGTGGCGGGCAGGTTAGAGGATTGGGCTTTTTTAGAATGGGAGCCGGGAGGGAGGGAGGGAGGGAAGGAGGGAGGGAGGGAGGGAGGGAGGGAGGGGAAGATAAAACAGCTCTGGTGGAAGAAGGGGGAGGGGTGCTCCATCTCCTCAGGCCTCACCCTCGTCCCTTGAGCGCTCCTCACCACCAGCCTCTAGGAGCCTTTCAGCTCTGACCTCGGGGTCCTCCATCTCACGGGTGTGGAAAGAGGTGCTTGGAGGGAAGGTGCTTGGAGGGAGGGTGCTTGGCCGTCCACAGCCTGGCGACCTCTTTCCCTGCTTGTCCCCGACTGGATGTCCTGCTCTCTTCGCTGTGGAATCCCTGAAAGGGTAGCCGGTGCTATTCTTAGCGTAACAAGTGGCAGGAGGAGAACATGCTGGTGCATTATTTATGCCTCTGAGTCAACAGGATTACGTTCAGAGCTCCCCGGACATGGCCTCCCCTCGTCAGGGCCTTGGCAGGTGCAGGGCACTTCCCAGGAGCCACAGCCCCTCCCTTCTGCCCTGACCATCCCTGCGCTGTGCCTCCAGCCCCCAAGCTGAGAGGTAAGCTAGGACTAGCAGAGAGTGGCTTTGGCGATATCATGTCTTCGTGCATCAGCACATTTTTATTGAGCGTGTATTACACATGGTAGGTGTGGGCACACTGATGAATGAGAGAGAATCCTGCCTCCCAGCAGCTCACACTAGCCCAGTGGTTCTCAACCTTCCTAATGCTGCGACCCTTTAATACAGTTCCTCCTGTTGTGGTGACCCCCAACCATAAAATTATTTTCGTTGCTACTTCATAACTGTAATTTTGCTACTGTTATGAATCTTCATGTAAATATCTGATATGCAGGATGTATTTTCATTGTTACAAATTGAACATAATTAAAGCATAGTGATTAATCACAAAAACAATATGTAATTATATATGTGTTTTCCGATGGTCTTAGGCGACCCCTGTGTAAGGGTCGTTTGACCCCCAAAGGGGTCGCGACCCACAGGTTGAGAACCGCTGCACTAGCCTGTGAGTTAGCGGAGTTCCATCGTCACAGAAGCGTGGGTGCTTTGCACATATGAGACCCGGTCCTCCCACTCACCCTGCAGGGTAGGAATTAGGAGACCCGTTTACAGAAGAGGAATCCGAGGCTCAGCATATCGAGGCTCGCTAACACTCACCGTAGCCAGTGATCGGCTCCGCCTGGACTGGAACTCAGGTTGGCTGGAACAGAAGGACCATTTTGGATCAAACAGCAGGTGTGGAGTTGGGGCTTTGGGAACTCCCTGCACTGCCCACTGAGGAGGCCCTTAGGACTGGAAGGACGTTAGCTGGGTGAGGTGGCCCCATTCTCCGAGACCCTTGAGTTGTTGAAGTCATGTGTGTGCAGTGTAAGCCTGGAGTGAAAGGGCAGATACACTCAGGGCAGGAAGTCAGAACCACACGGGATGAGGTGATAAGGCCAGAGGGGGCACACCTCACGTGGCCGAGCCAGAGACCTTCGTTCTGCAAGGCGCCCTTGGCCTGCTCTGCGTCAGTTTTCTGGTCTGTGAAGTACTGGAACAGTTCCTGCTCTGCTTCCGTCTCTGACGGATGTGTCGGGGCTATAAAACTATAAAAATGTCGTGCGTGTTGAAGGGCTAGTATATAATTAGTGGATATAGTTATGTACAAAATCTATTTTCTCAAGTGCATTTTTTGTTAACATTATGCATTTTCCAGTGTGTTGTTACAAGCACATTTATAAAATCGTGGGCGCTAAAGCCCAGTGGTCCCCCACCTGACTACGTCAGAACCCCTCAGGGAGGCTGTTCACATGCGTGTTCTGTGGTGCTGGGTCTGGGGCGGAGCCGAGGAATCTGCATTTGGGGCACACTCCCTGATGGATTCTGCAGGCTTCTGATTTGGCCTGGGTCGGGAACGGCACTTGCCTGAGGCCTCACAATGAGTTGGAGACTTAAATCCAGGCCTGCAGCTCCCAGTCCAGCCCTTTCCTCCTCTTCAGCTGCCCAAGCATCCTAAAGGGAGGAAGCCAGGGATGAGTGCAATGAGCAATGACGCTGGGAGCAGCTGGTAACATTTACAGTGCTGTGCTAGGCTTGTTACATGGCTTGTCCGTTAGATTGCAGTAGTGTTAGAAAAGGGGATATTCTCCACAGCAACAGGGACGTTTGAGCATGAGGTGGCAGATTTTAGTGCACCCCTGGAAAAGGGAAACCACGGTTGAGGCGCAGACATGCTGGAGAATCGAATTTGAAACCACCCATGGAGCACTCACCATCTCCAGTAGCATGTGCCCTCCAGGCAGGGGTTGTCCGGTAACTCATTTACCTGGGGACACGGCAGTCCGGCAGGAGGGGGACACCTGTGCCCTCCTACAAGGTGTGCACCTGCTGCATGTGCATCCATGCCAGTCTGCCACCTGAGCACCTGTGTGTCCCCATGTGCACACCTGTGGGTGCTCAGTGTGCACACATCATGTGTGGGTTATGTTCTGTGTGTGTGTGTGTGTGTGTGTGTGTGCATGCATGCTCTGCTTCGTGTAGTGCAGGGGTGAAGCAAGCAGCACCTCCGTGCACGGGCGTGTGCAGGGGAGCATGTGCTGCTGCTGGCTAGCTCACACCAGCACTGAGAATACTTGTGCTACACGGTGTGTGTGTGTGTGTGTGTGTACACAAATGGCAGCAATGCAGGGGATCCCTGAGATCCCAAAGGGCAGAGGCAGAAGGGCCATTAGAGAACCTGTTTTCCTCACCCGTGTCCCACCTCCACATTCCGTGCACCATCCTCAAACCTGCCAGGTGTGAGCCTGCCCCAGGACCTTAGCACCAGCTGTTCCCTCTGCCAGGTCTCCTTCCCTAGACGTGCATATGCTTGGCTCACTCGCACTTTCTTCACTTCTTTCCTCAGATGTGACTTCTCAGTGATGTGTTGCACGCCACTCCCCTATTTATCTCCGTCCCTGCTTCATTTTTCTCTATAGCACTTACCACTGGACTTACGTGTCTAGTTACTCACATATTTATCTTGCTCCCCTCATAGAATGCAAGCAGGGATTGTCTGTCTCTCCTCATGGCTGTGAACAGTGCCCAGCTGGTGTGCAATAAATAGTGGTCGAGTGAATGAGTCCGTGCACCACCTAACTTACTAATTGTCTTTAATTTGTCTAACTTGTTTTTAAATATATTTTATTGATATTTTACAGAGAGGAAGGGAGAGGGATAGAGAGAAACATCGATGAGAGTGAAACATCCATCAGCTGCCTCCTGCACACCCCCTACTGGGGATGTGCCTGCAACCAAGGTACATGCCCTTGACCGGAATTGAACCTGGGACCCTTCAGTCTCCAGGCCGACGCTCTATCCAGTGGGCCAAACCAGCTGGGGCTAATTTGACTAACTTTTGTTACTGAAATATCCACGTTTACCTCTCCCTAAGCAGTAATCTACCTTTCACAGGATCGCTGTGTTCATTATGCTCCTTTCCTAATACACATGTGAAATTTACATAACTAGTAAGGTTTTCATGATCAGGTACCACCTCAATCCCTTTGCTTCCACTGGAGGTGTGGGGGCACCCAACTCTAGGAATCACTGGTCCAGGCCAGTCCCTTCTCAGAACACTCGAACAAACGAAGCCCAAAGGCTCAGGAATCAGTCCAGGGTCGCACCCAGGCTATGACAGGACACACACTGGAACCAAATCTCCTGACCTCCAGTCTGCTTTCCTTTTGCAGTTGAGGGACGAGGGGAGGGGACGGTGGGGCTGGATGAGTCAGCCTCTCCTCTGGCACAGACTTCTCCTGCTGGAGGGGAGCCAGACATGCCTGGTAATTAGTAAATGGCATGGGGGCATGGCAGGGTCAGCAGCCTCTGGCACGCCCAGGGCCTCAGCGCCCTCCTGGCTGCAGGGCTGCGTACCCAGTGATGGGAGCTGACCTTGGCCGCACCTTCCCTCCCAGGAGTCTTGGACCTGGGACTGCTCCAAGGAGGCCTAGGCCCTCACATCTAGCGAGAGGTAGACCTGGTGTTCAAACCCTGTCCTCTCTGCTACACATATTGGGTAGACGGTGATGCTGGGGTCCCTTGCAGAGGGGATTCTGGGGGTGAAGGGATGAGGGTGAGGGTAGTTGTGCTGTGCCTGCCTGGGCTGAGCAGGAAAGAGAGACCAGACCCAGAGAGGGCTGGAGGGAGACAGACAGAGCCCTACCCTGGTACAGAGTTATACAGGGGTGGGTTTGTGCAAAAGGCTGAGGTTACACCCCTCTCAGGAGTGCACAGTGCTATTCACTGTAGAAACTATTTCTTCGTTTAATTTACTCAGCAGTGGCTCTGCCAAGCAGAGACCGGCGTGCCTGTGTTACTGATGAGGAGGCTGGGACTCAGAGAGGGGAAGTGATTTACTAAAGGTTGCCCAGCATGCCTTGGGAACAGGCTGCACCTCGGTTTGGATTTGGTAAATGAGGACTGTGGGGAGGGCAGGCCAGCTGCATGAACATGGAAGGGAGGAATGGGGGTGGAAACTGCAAACCACTCGCTGGGCAGATAGCCTTGGTGAATCCCAAAACCTGTCTGAGCCCTGGTTTTCTCACCTGTGCAGCGAGTATAACAGTCCCCCCCACTTCACAAATTGTGAGGCAAACAACATACTACAATAATGACAGTGCTGAAACGAAATGCCTGAACATAGCATCCTGAGTAACAGAAGTGAAGTTTGCCTGGCGCCTGACAAGGGCGCCTACCAAGGCCACTGCCATGGTGGAGGGCGGATTCCCAGGCCTTCTTTGGCAGGTGCCAGTGAGCTGAGACCCCAAGAGAGTGAGCACAGCCTGGAGGAGCCTCCAGGGGCTGGGGGGGGGGGGGGTGGGCGCGCTGGTGAGGACACCTCCTGTGCAAAAGCAGCAGAGACACAGCCTCAGCCCAGGACGGGTTCCCTCCACTGTTTACCCTGCGCCGGGCTCTGCGCGCTGGGCACTGCGACTCCAGCCAGCCAGTGAGCCTGGGGCTGGGACGTCATTGCCATTCCTCCTGCGTTTTTTCTCCGGGTTATTTATTTTTCTGCGAGGAAGGAATGTGGGGAATTTACCACAGGGCGCTGGCCTCCGCTTTTGGCTGCTGGGCAGCTCTTCCCTAAGAGGGAAGCAGCCGAGACAGATGGCTCAGGCCGAGGAGGTGGAAGCGGAGGCGGCGGAGGGTCCCAGCTGAATCAGTGGCTCCGGGCAGTGGGGAGGTTATGCAACCCACCCAGAGCCTCGAGGCAGCCAGCACAGTGCTTCTGGCCTCTGGGCACGATGAGCCCTAATGTCAGAGCTCCCATGGAACTCTGCGTGGACCAACCCATTCACCCTCAGCCTCCGGGAAAGCCCATGGTGTGTTCCTCTGCAAGCTGCCTTTCTGTGCACCTGGTCTTGATTTGGGGGGTGGGTGGGGGGTGGAGTGGGGTGGAGATTGCCTTGAGCCTTCCAGCCTCTGCTAAGCTGCCTCGTTACTTGGAATGCTTCTACATCTCCATCTTTCAAAACTTAGGGCATATGCCACCTCCTCCAGGAAGACTTCCCAGGTTGCTTCATCCTCACTCATCTCACTCTGAGGCTCTAGATCAGGGGTGGGCAAACTTTTTGACTCGAGGGCCACAATGGGTTCTTAAACTGGACCGGAGGGCCGGAACAAAAGCATGGATGGAGTGTTTGTGTGAACTAATATAAATTCAAAGTAAACATCATTACATAAAAGGGTACGGTCTTTTTTTTTTTTTTTTTAGTTTTATTCATTTCAAACGGGCCGGATCCGGCCCGCGGGCCATAGTTTGCCCACGGCTGCTCTAGATTCTCCCAGCACTTGGTGGAATATTCTGCCTCTTAGGTCTAACACTGTGGTTTAAGGTCTCATCTCCCTCTTCACCCACAGGCTTGTTACTCTCCCAGCCCCTCCGCTTTCCCCATGAACCACCCTCTAGCTCTCTGATGTGGACTCTAGACAATCTGGGATCCAGATGAATCTAGAATTCATCTCCCTGGTTGAGTGGATTTGGGCTATGGGAGTGCTCGTCCTCCAGTCATTTATCTAGTCAACACTTGGCTATTAAACCCTTGCTGGGGGGCGGCCTCGTCTGAGTGTGGGGCATTTAGAGAAGATGGAGACCAGCTGCCGCCCAGGCTGCCCCAGGGCCCGGAAGAGGAGCTATAGAGAGCCCAGAGTGTGCCAGGCCTGGGCTGGGGGCCATGGACCCAGAAATGGCCTAGGCCCAGCTCTGCCCCTGGCAGAGGCAGAATTTAAGGGAAACCGTCACTTCCCACCACCGCCACCCCTCGCCAGCTCACCACCTCTTTTGTCTCCTGGATTAAGTGTTTCCTCTGTGAGGGAGGCCCGGGCAGGCTCAGCAGGGCTGGACTGGGAGGCGGGGGCCTGGGTTGGGCTCTGGGTGAACCAGCCCTTTCCAGTTTGCTGTGCACCTGGGGCTGAGCCTGCCTCTCTCTGCGGCACTATTTCCAAGTCCCTGAAAATCTAATTGTTGATTAATGTTTAGGCCAGTAGGGCAGGCAGGAGGGCGACGGTGGCTCCCGGCCCCTGGCAGAGGTGGACCCCACAGCAGGGTCCTGGTCAGCCAGCGGGGAACAGTGCGTGTGGCCCGTGGGGATAGCTGCCAGCCAAGGCTGCAGCCAACTTGGGAGCCCTTGTCTTAAGTTCCCCCTCAAACCACCCATCCTGCTCTGCCTGATCCCAACTCACTGTCAGCAGAGAGATATTGGGAGCTGGGCCACAGCCTCCTTCCCCTCAGCCTTGGTTTTGAGCTTTCTCAGCCTGTTGTTTCTGCCATTGAGTCTTCCTGCTCTGAGGCCCGTAGGCCAGGTTGAGCAGAAAAGGACTGATCTAGGAACCTGAATGGATTGACAAGGGCTTCCTGGAGGAAGTGGCATTGACCTGGACCTGGGGCAGTGGGTGAGGAAAGTGAGTGTGCTTTGTGGGCAGAGCTCTTCAGGAGGAGGTGTCCAGGCTCGGGATCAGTCAGATCCCCGCTCCAGCTCCCCTCTGCCTGCCCCTCGCTGGCTGCAGGACCTGGGTGAGCTCGCTAATTTTCCGGACCCCGTTTTCCCTCTGTCCAATGGAGTGAGGGAACTTCCCTTATGGCCTGCTGTGAGGATTCGATGAGAACACACATGCTAAACCCTTAGCTTGGCAGCAGCTGGTGCTCCTCACGGGTTGGCTGTCATCATCCTCATCACTGTCATCCTTACTCTGTGAGCACCACGGAAGGTGGGGGGCGAGGAAGGAACAGCTGTGACGCAGTGGGGGCCCCTGCCCCCAGCTCCTGAAGTCTGTGGGGGCAAAACTAGATTCAGGCCCAGATCGCTGCAAAGCCAGACATTGGAAGGAAGCAGCCTGGCCCGCAGGATGGGCCCTGGACTTGACCCTGGGCCAGCCTGGGTTTGAATCCCAACCTTGCCTCTGACTAGCTATGCCAGCTGGAGCAAGCCACTCACCCCTGAGCCGTTTCTCCTCCTGCACAGGGATGGGTGCGGGGACCCCATGGGCAGCTGGAAATGAAGCGAGGGCCTGGCATGCGGTGAGCACACCCTGAGGAGCAACTTTCAGTAAAATGAGTAACGCGCAAAGCGATGAGGTCATCAAGTGCTGCAGATAAAGCACGGGGGGGCCGGGGGAGGGTTTCGGGAGGGCTGGTGGCATTGGAGATCGGTGCGAAGGCTGGGGATGTAGCGAGGATGTGAGCCAGAGAAGGGCTCCCCGGGGAGGTGTCTGTGCAAACCCCACAGCAGAGGCAGGAACTCCCAGTGCAGGTGTGGGAGCCACAGCCATTGGACCGCTCTGGCCATTGCGAGTGCACCGAGAGCGAGGTACAAGCTCTCAGGCAGCCCTGACGTCAGGGGCTCTGAATGCCACCGTGAGGGCTTGCTACTGGCTCCCCCACGTCCTGGGGAGGCAGGAGAAGGACATGAGGGGAGCCAGCGGGAGGACGATGAATCTGGCCGCGTGGAGTGCAGTGGGTAGATTGACGGGGGAAGAGATTGGGGGTGGAGAGGCCATTTAAAAGGCGGTTGCAAAATCAGTTTTCCTGATAAAGAGCTGGGCTGAGTCATCTGTGGAGGAGAGAAGTCACATCCAGCTCCTCCGCGTTGCTGGCGATGTGGGATTTTCTCTCTGTCGGCGAGGCGATTGGCTGCCTTTCCCAGAGGCTTTGAGAACCAAGGCCGGCTCAGCACAGAAGGGGAACTGGGCAGCAGGGAAGACCGGGCCACAGTGAGTAAGATGAGCACTCAGAGGTGCCTTTGTCGTTTGGGGTGTGCAGCTTAGGGCATGTGGCATCCCTCTCTGGTCTCAGTTCCCCTCTGGGCCTCCAGGGAGAGGCGGATGGTGACTTCTTTCAGTGGCAAGGCTGGAGCTAGGTCTGAGGCTCCCCACTCTTGTTCCTAGGCATCTCTTCTGTCCTGGCAGTCCTTCCCACCGTAGTATGAATTATTCTCCTCCTGCGAGGTCTGGCCGTCTGCCGGGACTGTCAGGTTGCACTCACCAGGACTTTGGCATGGATGGAGAACTCTCCAGAGAATGAGGGCTGTGTCATTTCCTCTTTCCAGCGGGGAGGATATGGGGCAGGGGCTGGCAAGGTAGCCAGACCATTACTCAGCCCAGTTCATCTTCCTGCCCCCAGCTGAGCCAGAGGTTGTGCAGCGGCCAGCCATTGGCTCCTTCCTGACTCCACCAGGGGGGCAGTTTACCCAGCCTGTTTACCTGTCCTGTTGCCAAGCCTCCCCGGCAGCCAGAGTGGGCTGCCTTTAGCCAGTCTCTGTTCCTACCTCTTGCCCCCTGTCCCACTCCGCCCCAGCGGGGTGGATACTCCCATTGACGGCAGCCGTATGAAGAACATTTCCTTGAATTCTCTCGCTGTCCTGACCTTCTGCTCTGGCCTCCCTTCCCCTGCCCCACCTCCCTCCTTCGTCCAGACAGGCCTGCCGGTGGGCAGAGCAGGCTGCTGCCTGCAGAGCTGCTGGGGGGAGGAAGGGCATCGCCTGTACACAGCTACAACTCAGGACCCTGACCCCAACGCGTTCTTCCCAAATGAGCTCTCATGTCCCAGCAATCATTTCTGCCTTAGTGAGAACTCTTCTCCCAAGAGGAGGAAGGGGAGAAACCCTGGGTTGTTCCTGGCAGCTGACCATGCTGGGGAGAGGGCACTGCGGGGCACTGATCGTGAGATGTGAAAGCCTCTACCCGCTCCCCGCCCTCCACCCCCGCCCAGAGTCAGGGTCTGGAAGGCAGTGTGGTTAAGAAATGAGACTCAGCAGCCAGACTGTGAGTTCTGAACCCCAGCTCTACTACTTACAAGTTGTATGACCCTGGGCAGGTCTCTCTGACCTCTGACTTCATCTGCAAATTGGGAAGAATAACAGTCTTCTCTCTGGGGATTGTCAGAAAGATTGAAAAGATGATGAGTATAAAGGGCCTGGCACAGCACCTGGGCTGCAGTGAGGGCTCAGTAATTACAGCCCCATTGCATCCTCATTCTAATGTGTGCTCAGGGCTTCCTGTCCGCCTCCCCAGCTTGGGAGGACCCTGGTGGACCCTGGCCCTCTGCCCCCTGCCTCCCTCCGGCAGCCCTTCCTTGCACCTGCCATCACCCCGTCCTCTCCTAAGGCCTGTCTTCAGAGCTTCTGATCCATTGTCCAGGGTGGGTCTTTCAGGGGCCAGCTCCCAACCTGGCTGTACAGAGGCACAGAGAAGGGGGGCAGGGAGGCGCTGTTGTGACTTGCACAGGTGCAGGCTGTACCAGGCAGATTGGGAGCTCAGTGAGGTGCCTGTTCCTGCCTTTCTGACACCAGGGAGCCCAGTCTCAGACCCAGTGGCTGGGCACTGCCAGGGGTGGGTTCCCTGGTCTGAGGAATTTTGGATGGAACTGCCTCCCTGGTGCCCTGCCATGGGGACTCTGGTGCTGGGGGCTGGCCTGGCCCCTTCTTTCAGCTTTGTTTATGCAGGGTGGCAGGGTAGATTGCTAGCTGGGTCTGGTTCAAGCCTTCTGCTAAATTCCTTTTCCATGGAGTCACTGTGGGCTGGCGTGGAGGGCACGGGAGCTTCACCAGAGGCTGGGCTTTCTCGGCCCCTGGCCTTGTCTGCCATGTTCCTCTTGTCCCCAAACAGCAGTGGGGGAGGCTCTTGGTCTCGCTGGGGTCAGCCCACCAGGTCCTGGCCCACCGCCTTCTCTGCAGCCCTTCCCTCTCTAAGCCTCCCAGGCCAGCTTATCCCACTGAGGGCCTTCATGTCCCACCATTTGAGAACTTTCTAAATCCATGGCCTTTAGAACAGCCTGGGGACAGGACTGAAGCAGGCAAGTGGGGGGTGGGGGGGTGCAGGGTTGTTTGGAGCCCTGGTTATTCAAATTGAAACGCTTTCTAGGAGCCTCGTGCTGAGGGAACATGCCAGCCAGGAAGGTTGGTGCTCTCGGGAGTCATGCGGAGCCAGGGGAGAGCCAGCTCCACTCCTTTCCAGCTCTGTGACCTCGGGCGGCTCACTTTACCTCTCTGAGCCTTGGTTCTCTCATCACTGAAAAGTGGGTAACAATAGTTTGTGCTTCACAGGGTTGCCGTGGGAATGAAACAAGTCAGTGCGTGGAGAGCACGGGTGTGGGTCCACAGTAAGAGCCAGTGTCAGCTACGATTGTTGCAGCTGTGTCCTGAGAAGTGTGAGGGGACTGGGCACGTGCGTCCTGACCACGCCGTGTGGGATGTGCTGTCTGTGACTCCCTGCAGGGCTGTCAGGTTGGGAGGAGGCGGCGTTTTCTCTGGGGGCGTTCGGGGGCAGAAGTTAATGTGAGGAGCAGCTCTCCGCTGAGGAGTGTCCGTTAGTGGAAGGCACCTGTGCAGGTAGTGAGCTCCATGTCGATCAAGTGTGTAAAGAGAGGTGTGTACCCTCAGGGGCATGGTTCTAGGGATGCAGGCATTGGACTCGGTGACAGCCATCTCGGAGACTCTGAGGTTCTGTAATTTGGAGCAATAATCCCAGCCCCCTGCCCTGAGAATGCTGGAATCCCCTGCTGTGTGGCCTTAGGTCGCCTCCTCTCTCAGGACCCTGATCTGTGGAGTGATTTTCCTTTGCTAGAAGAACCTCTGACCCCTCTCAGGAGAAGAGTGGGTCCCCAATTCCACTCCATCCAGGGTAGCATGAGCCCTCTCCCCAGGCATTCATGACCGCATGGCAGCCTCCCGACCCTAACGTCAGTGCTTGCATCCCCTTCTCAGTTAAGGAATGGCTCCGAGAGGTGCAGTAACTTGCCAGCAAGTGGCAGAGCCTGGATTTGGGCATGAGGCCTGGTTTCTAAGCAGAGCAGAGGAGATGGGCACTGCATGAGCTGAGCAACCTCTCAGGGCCTCCTCATCTCCCCCAGGTGGGCACAGGTGTCTGTGTGTGTGTGTGTGTGTGTGTGTGTGTGTGTGTGGAGGGGGGAGGGGGTAGCCAGATCCTGATGGGAAGAGGAAAGGAGGTTGGGGCCAGCCTGTGGCTGCTGGGCCTGGTCCCAGTGAAATGGCTGTCTGCAGCCACGCTGCTCTGTGTGGCCTCCCTGCTGGGAGCTCTCCCTGCACCCCTCTCTGGACCTGTTTCCTCGTCTATAACATGGGGGTGGTGGTGAAACTGCGCCTCTGTAAGGGCCCTTCTAGCTCTGAGAGTCCCTGAATTCTGAGCTCCGCTGGCAGGATACCTAGACACACTGTCCCTGGCCACTCACTCAGCATGTCATGGCCAGTACTAATGAGGGCAAGGGAGAGGAAGGGCAAGGTCAGATTCCTCAAGAACTAATTAGCTTCCCACAGCGGTGTGGGGTGGGGTGGGGGAGGAATTTTCTCAGCCACTGAGTGAGCTGCTGATCCTGCCACAGCCTGTCCCATCCACCTGTCCATCGGTCCATTTGTTCGTGCACCCATTTGTTTAGGCATTGCTCAACAGCATAAAGTGAGCACCGACTGTGTGCCAGGTGGGCGCTGGGGATATACAGAGAAACGGTTGCTGCCATGAACTTAGCTTAATAGGAGTCTGACTGCAGCCTGATCCCTGACCTCAGGCCTGGACTTCAGCTCTAGACTGAACCCCGATCCCTGCTGTGTTCCCCCTACGTCCCAAAGGGATCTTTTGAAAGAAGAATGGGCTGTGGACCCAAAGGGACCTGGTTCTGCCTCCAGCTCCGCCACCCTTTGCTGTGACTTTGGGTGAGCTATTTACACGTCTCCAGACCTCACTTTCCGCCTCTGTAGAACAGGGGCCAGGAATGCTTGTCGCCTGGTGTTCTTGTGAGGATAACATGAAGCAATGCAATGTTCTAGCTGAAATTAGCCCAATTTATTGCTTTGATATTAAAATATGAGAATTTTTAAATATTTAAATAAAAATGGGAAGAAACTGTGCACGGACATAGAAGAAAGTAATGACAGTTGTTACCTGATTATGATGAGGACACTCAGGGTGGAGGGACACTTCTCACTGTATGCTTTCTTTTTGTCTTTGAACACTGTGTACTTTGTTTTTAATTTTTTTAGATCATGTGAATGTACTGCCTGTTCTAAGAAGAGAAGTGTTAGTGTTTGTGCTAATGGCTATACTATGGGCTTGGGAGTGTGAAGGGCCCTAGGAAAAGCTCCTTCGTGCACTCAGTCCTGCTTGCTGAGCGCCAGGCTCTGTGCTAGGGGCCAGGCTTAGAGGACTGAACAAGCCAAGCAAGGTCACTGTCCCCCTAGAGTGTATGGGGGGCGGGCAGATAATGAACAAGGAAACAGATAAAGAAGATAGTTGTGAGTTGTGGTGAATGCCATGAAGAAAATCAACAAAGAGATGGGATAGAAAAGGAGAGGGCTGATTACAGAGAAAGGCCCCTCCAGAGAGGTGGCACTCAAGTCCTGAATAGCAAGAAGGAGCTGACCTGGAATGCCGCCTGGGAGATCATTCTAAGCAGAGGGAACAGCAAGTGCAAAGGCCCTGGGGCAGGAACAAACGGCATTTTCAAGAATTAGAAAGAAAGCCAGCAAGGCAGAGCCTAGTGAGAGAGGAGAAGGGAAACGAGTCAGGATATAGCGGGGCCAGGACTGCTAGCGTGAGGTGTTCTTCCTGAGTTCGGTTGACTGCTGTATCAGCAACCTGTGGGCTCCAATGAGGGGCTGGCTAACGCTGAAATGGTCATCTGGGCAGGTTTACACAGCTGGTGCATTGGAGTTGAGCCAGAAATGGCTGGGTCAGGATTCTTTATGAGCAGACGGCATTCCAGAAAACAGGGAGTCGAGATCAAGATGCTAGAGGAAAAGGTCACCTGTAGGAGGGTCACGGGTGATTGTCTGTCGGTCTGTCTGTCTGTCGGTGGACCCCTGTGGCTCTGCATCCCTGTTTGCTAACCCGGCCTCTGTCCCTCCCTGCAGCGTTGGGCCGGAGCACGAGCCTCACCGAGAAGGATCTGAAAGAGGCCAAGGCGCGGAGCCAGCAGATCGCAGCCCAGCTGACCACCCCTCCCAGCTCCAACTCCCGAGGCGTCCAGCTCTTCAACAGGCGCCGGCAGAGGGTGAACGAGTTCACCTTGGAGAGCCACGGCCGGAGGGGACAGACGCCAAGCCAGGAGTCCTCGAGAGGGCCCCCGGGCAGCCCCGCAGGCCATGCCCCAGGGCTCAGCCTGAGTCCTGCCTCACTTCACGAGCCAGGCCCTCCGAGGCACCCCCACGGTGAGAGCTCCGACCTAGGGGTCCCTGGGCACAGCATGGAGGGGTGCTCAGAGGAGGCCAGCTTGCTGCGGCACCTGGAGAAAGTGGCCAGTGAGGAGGAAGAGGTGCCCCTGGTGGTTTATTTAAAGGAGAACGCAGCCTTGCTGACGGCCAATGGGCTCCACCTGTCCCAGAACAGAGAGACCCAGAAGAGTCCACCCACCCCGCCTCCAGCTGAGGTCCACAGCCCAGCTCCAGATGTCAACCAAAACCTTGCCTCCCCCGGTGCCGCTCTCATCACACCAGCTGCTAATGGCAGCCACCACCTGCCAGCCACAGATGTCAATCAGAACCCAGCGGCGGCGGTCACCCCTCAGAGCCTGCCGTGTTCTAGCCTCCAGCAGAACTCCTCGGAGGCTCAGCTCCCACCGCCCGGCACAGTGCCAGATGCTACACCCAGCACCCAGTGTGCTGGCGGGCAACCCCAGGAGCAGGTGAGACCCAGCACACTCCTAACTGACAAGGCATCAGCTCCATCAACCACCAGCAGCACCTTCCCCAGAGAAGCGGCTCCCAGCTCCGGGTCCCCAGCCCCAGACTTCATGTCCAGCTCCCTGCTCGTCGATGTCCAGCCCAGCGCCCCAGCGGTGTCAGCAGAACAAGAGACATCAGGGCGGGCAGTGGCCACCACGCCCACCACGCCCACCAAGCTGTACAGCGAGGTCCACCTCACGCTGGCCAAACCCCCATCCGTGGTCAACAGGACGGCCAGGCCCTTTGGGATCCAGGCACCAGGGAGCACTGGCCCGATGGAGCGGAGCCCCATGGTAGAGAGAAGACATCTCGGGGGGAAGGCCCCGGCTTCCCAGCCCCCCAGCATGGCCGACAGGAGCCCTCGGCCACAGAGACATGTTCTGTCTCACAGCCCCATGGTGGAGAGGAGGCCCATGGCACAGCGCAGCCCCGCCTTGGAGAGACGCCCCTTGGGGAACTTCGCCCCACCCCCCACTTACGCTGAGACCTTGTCCACCGCTCCCCAGGCGTCCCGGGTTAGGTCTCCCCCCTCTTACTCCGCCTTGTACCCCAGCTCTGACTCCAAGCCTTCCCATCTGAAGGGCCAGGCGGTTCCCACCGGCAAGACCGGAATTTTGGAGGAGTCTATGGCCCGAAGGGGCAGCCGGAAATCCATGTTCACCTTCGTGGAGAAGCCCAAGGTGACGCCAAATCCAGACCTGCTGGATCTGGTACAGACAGCTGATGAGAAGCGGAGGCAGAGGGACCAGGGGGAAGCTGGAGGGGAGGAGGAGCCCTTTGCGCTGGGGGCTGAGGCCTCCAACTTCCAGCAGGAGCCAGCACCCAGGGACAGGGACAGGGACAGCCCCACCGCAGCCGAGAATGCTGTCCCCGAGTGGGCCTCCTGCCTCAAGTCCCCGCGCATACAGGCCAAACCGAAGCCCAAACCCAACCAGAACCTGTCAGAAGCCTCTGGGAAAGGGGCTGAGCTCTATGCCCGCCGCCAGTCCCGCATGGAGAAGTATGTCATAGAGTCTTCGGGCCACGCCGAGCTGGCCCGCTGCCCTTCACCCACTATGTCCCTGCCTTCGTCCTGGAAGTACTCCTCCGGCAGCCTCCGAGTGGCATCCCGAAGCCCAGCTCGGACCCCACCTGCCTCCCTCTACCATGGCTACCTGCCTGAGAATGGGGTCCTGCGCCCAGAGCCCACCAAGCAGCCGCCCTACCAGCTGCGGCCCTCGCTCTTTGTCCTCTCCCCCATCAAGGAGCCAACCAAGGCCTCACCAAGAGCCGCCTCACCCGCCAAGCCGAGCTCTCTGGACCTGGTGCCCAGCCTGCCCAAGGCGACCCTCCCACGGTCACCCTCCCTGCCTCGGCCCTCCCGCTCCTCGCCAGGCCTCTACACAGCCCCAGGCCAGGACGGCCTCCAGCCCACTGCCGTGAGCCCCACCTACAGCAGCGACATCTCCCCAGTGTCTCCCTCCAGAGCCTGGTCTCCCCGAGCCAAGCAGGCCCCCAGGCCCTCCTTCAACACCCGGAATGCCGGGATCGAGGCTCAGGTGTGGAAGCCTTCCTTCTGCTTCAAGTAACGGACCCACAGGGATCCCACTGCCTGTCAGGGCCCCATCTCTGAGGGCAGGATGGAAAGCAGATGTGGCAGGAAATGGCACAGGGCTGAGAGTCAAGCGTATGGGGACTCAGGGCTCACGGGCTGATGCTGCTGCCAGCTAGCTTTTTGACTGACGCTGGGCAAGTCACCTCCCCTCTCTGAGTTGCAGCTGCCAGTTCCCTGCTCTGAGGGTGGCTGGACTCCATGTCAGGGATAGAAAGCTTGCTACTGGGCGGGAGGAGGGTCATGGAGGCAGGCGCCAATGAGGCTGGGGCTTCCTCTGGCCTTTGTGAGCTATTAGGATGCCAGCGTCTTGCTGGGGAATGGCCTGGAAGGGGACCTCCGCACGGGCTTCTGGAGCAAACATCCTGCCAGAGCCTGTGGAACAGCGGGACCACCCTCATGTGGCCCGACTCCTGGCACCTTTCTGCCTGTTGCTGGATTCTCACCTCCACGGGTCTGTCTCTTCCACCTCTGCCTTCTGGACACCGTTTCCTCTCCGCTGCTTCAGAGAGCTTTGCCTCGGCCTCCACATTTCCTCCTGCTGGATGAAGACTTAGCCTACTGCTGTCTGATGCTTTTCTCCTGCCCTCTGTCAGCTGCCTCCATGCCTTCTCCAAACACCTGGCTCCGCTTACGGGACAGCTAAAGCAGCTCATCCCAGACCTCTACCCTGGTTCCACCTGGCTTGCCCCCACTGCTCTGGGGTAGGGGAGGTCCCAGGGACCCCTGAGAGACAGCCCTGTAGAAGGCTGTGCAGCGAGGAGAGTCCCCTGGCAATGTATCCAATGGCTGCTCTGGCTGCAACCTCAGCCAAGATCTGCCGGACTGAAAGCAGCCATCTCCACGCAGTGGAAGGGGGAGGGGCAGGAGAGGAGGGTCTGGTCCCTCAGCCTCTCATTTGCTGAGTGACTTTGGCCGAGTCACTTTCCCCTCCTTGGCCATTTAGACAGTGAAGGCTCCACCAGCTGTGACAGTCTGTGAGGGTGAGAAGATAGGCTGGTGCTTTGGGAGAAAGGCCTTGTAAGTGCTGACAGTCCCCTGGGAGGAGGAGAAGGAGATGGGCAGTTGCTGTAGGACAGATGGAGATGAGATGTCTGCAAGGTTGTTCTGGGGAGGGTGTGGCTGGAATGAGCTGCTGGAGGAGTCGAGGGATTGGAAGCCTAGACTGGGATGGCTCAGGTGCAGGACTGCTGGGGCAGTGGGAGCAGAGCAGCTCAGGGAGATGGGACGGAGGAGACCTTAAGGTTCTGAGGAAAAGCCTGGGACGTAAGAGTTGACTCCATGTGTATCTTTGGGTCTCAGTTTCCCCATTCATAGTACAGTGGGGGTGCTCAGTCAGGTAGTATGAGCACTTTACCACCTCTGAAAGTTTTATGTGCTGCAGCCCCCCAACACCAGGCTTTGTGGGGGGTGAAATACAGAGGCAAGAGGCAGAATTCAGATGGAAGATTCCCAAGGCTGGGGCCCGAGCACCACCCACTTACTCTTTTCCAGCCCTATTTCTGGGCTCCCCAGTGGGGAGAGGGGTGGTGGAGGCGGTGCCCATGCTGGGCTGAGCCTGCAGTTCTCCTGAGCTCCGGGCTCATCTCCATGGGAACGGGGTGCCTTCCCAGTGAGTTCATTCTGCCCAGAATGCAGGGGCATGTATGGGGAAGCCTTGAGTGAGCTCAGCAGATCCATGCAGCCCCCTCTCAGGACAGAGTGAAGCCCCCGCCCTAGACCTGCTCCCTTGACTCCTGGAAGAGCCCACCCTCCATCCGGCAACGCCTGCGGCCAGGCTGGCCAAGCTCTTCCCACTCTGTTTTCTCTCCTGTTCTCAATACACTCTGCCTCAAACCTGTCTTGCTTTCTTTCTTCCGTGCTCGCTGGCTGGCGGTCAGGGCCGTCTCCCTCCTCCCTGATTCTGGCCTGGGAAGTGGGGCGGGACTGTTCAGTTCGGTGTGAATGTGTGGTGTGTCTCCTTGCTGCCTGCATCTGCTGTGTCTGGATCAGCCAGGGGCACAGATGTGTGCTGGCTTGGAAGCAAGGTGCCCTCTTCCCCAGAAGCCAGACCCAATGGAAAGCACGTTCCTCTGCTTTCTCCTTCCTCAGAGTTTGGCTAAAAAAAGGCTGTAGAACCTAGGGAAAACGCACCTCTTAGAGTTCAGGTTGGTTTGAGTTCTTTAAAAGTGGAATTTAAATGCCAGCGCATACATTTTCCTGTTCCCTTCTCCTCTCCCTACAACAGCGGTTCTCAACCTGTGGGTCGAGACCCCTTTGGCGGTCGAACGACCCTTTCACAGGGGTCGCCTAAGACCATCCTGCATATCAGATATTTACCTTACAATTCACAACAGTAGCAACATTACAGTGATGAAGTAGCAACGAAAATAATTTTACGGTTGGGTCACAACATGAGGAACTGTATTTAAATGGCCAGAAGGTTGAGAACCTCTGCCCTACAATGTAAATCTGGCCATTTCCCATGCTCATCACCACCTGCCTCCAGAAAACACTGAATTTCTGCCCCTGGTGGAGAGGAACACACTGCCATCAAGTCAGACTGGACTCCAGTCCCAGATCTGCACCTGACTTCTATGTGACCTTAGACAACCCCTTCCTACCTCTGGGCCTCAGTTCCCCCTTCCATTGCAATGGAAGAACCTCAGAAGGCAGTTTGGGACTAGGTCTGGTCTCTAGCAGTTCCTGTCTGACTTTGCTCTCCTCATGCCTTCACCCCACACATGTGCCCTGCTTTGGGGCTGGTGCTGCGTTAAGTGATGCACTTTGTGAATTTCCACTCATGTGTCTTTCACAGTTCTGGTATATACAGAAATTCAGGGTGCACTGAGATCTTTGCCAGAGAGTGAACAGCTCTGATTTCCTGCAGCCTTTTTGTATTGTGCACCCCCCACTAGCCCCCCCATACACACACACAGAGAGTCAGTATCCAGCCATGGCAATTCCGATGAGGTCAGGCTCTGGCCCACCTCCAAATGATGAGGAGCTGTTCACCACTGCCCCCAACATTCCAATACAAGCTGTTATTCCTTCCACTTGCTGGCCCTAGCTTTCCCCTTGTGGCCACCAAAGGCAGAGACAACCCTTAGAGATTTCAGACAATTACCTCAGCTCCCCCTGCCTCAGACTACTCTTCTGGCTAAAGAGCCCTGGTTGCTCTGCCTCAATGCGTGTTGATGGGCTTTGATCATGAACTCTTGGCCCCACTTCCCTCAGCTGGGCTGACAGCAAGCTTCCTGGGATGTTGCACAGACAGAGCAGCTCCCAGAGTCTCTGGCTCACGTATAAACAACTCTGATCCTGGGAGTATAAGGGGTGGATCCCATGCCAAGCTTTAACTTTCTTACTTGGTGATTGAGGCCCAGGGTCACTCCAGCATTACCATCCCATGAAGAACTGTTCAGACTGCTGTACAAACTGCCATCAAGAGTAAGAACTGGATTCTTGTCCCGTATCTGCACCTGACTCCTATGTGACCTTAGACAACCCCTTCCCACCTCTGGGCCTGTTTCTCCTTCCATGCAGAAGGTTCCAATTCTGTGTCTGGACTCATCTAGTAGCCACTACATGGGAGAAAACAGATACTTAGGTCCACTGCTTGCTTTTAGATTCTGATCAGATGAGAGGCTGAAGGGCTTGGCTGTGGCTGATCCCTGACTGAATTAGAGAATGGATGTTATGAGATACCGACTGAGCAGGAAGCACTGAACGGACTGGCTAGTTCTGGACTCTGAGGGATGACTGGTGGTGAATTTGGATTGGATTGAAGGCTGAGTGGACTGGTTTGTTGCTGGGATCTGATTGGATGAACAACTGGTTTAGCAGATCCATGCTGGGGAAGGATCCCCACTCCCTACACTTTCATACCAGTTCAGACTGTTTAAGCATGATGTAGCCTTCAAGCAGCAGACGGTTTCTCTTTCTCTCTCCCCCTCTCATACTTTCATACACACACACACACACACACACACACACACTCTGGTGAGCAGAACATACTGGATAGTTACTTACATCTCTGAACTTCATCTTCACCATTGGAAAATGGGTGTGATAATGCCAGCTATGTCACCAGTCTGTTGTGAGGATCTAATGAGAGACAAATGAGACCGAGCCTTGTAGACTAGAAAGTCCCAAGTAGGCAGGAAATAAATATGATAGAGTATTTATAAGCTTAAAGATGTCCATACTACCCACCTCATGCCAAAAGAAGTCCAGTGAGGGGAGCGTGCTGTCTAGAGAGGAATGACACAACTTCCTTTTGTGTTTCCATCTGTCAGTGGGAACGTCCTTCCTGCGCAAGACATTCAAGGGAAAATTAGAAGGCGACCGTGGCAACAGGGCAGTGGAACCGGGGCTGAGGAGTCTTTGCCTCAGCCCAACCTTAGTAATAATGATAAAAATGTTTTAATTTTAGAATAGATAATACATCCATTTGGTTCAAAAATCTAAACTTACATAAAAAGTAATACAGAAAGCCTTATTCCCACCCCTGTGCCTGTGTGCCTTGCCCCACTCACCCCATTTCCTAAGGAACCACTTCAGTTAGTTTCACGTGAATCCCTCCAGTATTTCTTTATGATGAATGACATCTAGTGAGCACTTTCTTTCTCCCAGGAAATCATCTAATACATGTAACACTCTTTACATTAGTTATCTCATTCAATTCTCACAACAGCCCCATGGGGTACGTGCTGACATGAGACCCCCATTTTACAGAGGAGGAAACTGAAGTCCAGAAGTTTCCAGTTGCTTCTGCTGCTGAAGCAACTTGCCCAAGTTCATTCAGTAAATATAGGGGTCTGTCTCCAAAGTGAGAGTTCGTGACCACTAGTCACCTGCCTCCCTGGTAAGTGCAGGGGCAGGCATGTGGGCTTTTTCTTTTCTTTTAAATAAATATATTTTTATTGATTTCAGAGAAAAAAGGAGAGGGAGAGAGAGAGAGAAACATCAAGGATAATGATTGATTGGCTGCCTCCTGCACGCCCCCCACTGGGGATTGAGCCAGCAACCCAGGAATGTGCTCTTGACCTGATTCAAACCTGGGACCCTTCAGTCCGCAGGCTGGCGCTCTATCCACTGCGCCAAACCAGCTAGGGCCAGCGTGGGCTTTTTCAAGCATCTGGGCTGAGCATGGGGGCATCTACGTTTTATTGCAGGCACTACCTGACTTTAGTCGCTGGCTTTCCTGACTGTACAACGGACAAATCAAACTCGGCACCTTCCAAAACCCCGGCGTGGAGCACCCCAACACTAACGCTTGCCCCCCCCCCCCCCACCCTCTCTGCTCTCTCCACAGGACCGCCGCGAGAGCCGGCCCACCTCCCCGCCCTGGACGCCAGGCGCGTCCCGGCCCCCCAGCAGCCTGGACGGCTGGGTGAGCCCACGGCCATGGGAGCCCGCCCGCGGGGGCAGCATGAGCAGCCCCCCGCCGCTGCCTCCGCCGCCACCCATGTCTCCTTCGTGGAGCGAGCGCTCGGTATCCCCACTACGACCTGAGACGGAGGTGCGGCCCCCTAGCCGCCAGCTGCAGGCTCTGCTGGCCCGAAACATAATCAACGCGGCCCGGCGCAAGAGCGCCTCCCCGAGGCCGGCGGGCGCCGAGAGCCTGCGGCCCTTCTCCCCGCCCAGGGCACCGCTGCCACCGCCACCGCCACCGCGCATGCGCTCGCCGCAGCCTGCCCGCCCCGGCCCGGCAGCCACCCCGGGGGCCACGTTCGCCCCAATCCCGCGGAGCCCGCTGCTGGCTGGGCCCTCGCCCTGCGCCAGCCCCCGCAGCCCGCCGCCCGCACCGTCCAGGCCCTTCCCCTATCGCCGCTCGCCCACGGACTCCGATGTGTCCCTCGACTCTGAGGACTCCGGGGCGAAGTCGCCTGGCATCCTGGGCTACAACATTTGTCCCCGCGGGTGGAATGGGAGCCTGAGGCTCAAGCGTGGCAGCCTCCCCACCGAGGCTTCCTGCACCACCTAAAACTTCCCCCTTCCCATCCCCGGAAGGCCGAGCTGGAAGAGATCTTGGCAGAGATCAACCTTGGGATATCTCAGCACCACATCCCCAAAGGGTCTGGCCCGTTTGGACAGCCCCAGAGAAAAGGGGTTAAGGGCCAGAGCTCTGGGCATGGAGTAGTGATCCAAGCTTGGGTTCTAGCTCTAACGATATGATTCAGTCTGAGAAGGCTAAAAGGAGTCCTTGTGTGAACCTGGGAAAGACCCTTCCTCTGACCCTCAGCTTTTCCAATGAGGCTTTGGCCAAAGCAATCTCCAAAAGTCTAAATGCCTCCCCCCCCCCCCCCCCCCCCCCCCCCCCCCGCCCGCCTTGGAAGAGTTGATGCATTCCAGGGTTCCATACTCCCTCCCTTCCAGGCTCTCCTCTCTAGAGTCTGGCAAATGAGGGGTATGTTCAGAAGATCCTAGGCCTAAGTTCCCTGTCCAGGTCCTGGCTCAACCATCCTCCTTCCTGGCTCCAAGTGCCAGGCAGTAGCAGCTGTTTTCCATCCCTGCCCAGACAAGCTCTATTTTTACCACCGTGACCTTTAGTGAGGTCTCCCAGGCCAGCTCAAGGTGCCCCGCTCCTCTGGAGAGAAGAGGCAGGAAGATTCCTCCTCCCAGATCCCTCTTATACTTTTCTCCATCCCAGCTCAAACTGCCCAGGGCATCTTAACTGTAGCCCAAGAAGAGAGCTCTACCGCAGGAATGCTATAGGTGCCTCCAACCCGTCTATCCCTTCTAGGCCCTTTCATAGCAGCTCTTTCAAAGCTGAGCCCTTTCAGAGTTGACATGGAGCTCTCTGCTAGCCTGTGGCTTTACCTGATGGCCCTGAGTTTGAGGTTGACCATATGGAAAGAGGGAAGCAAAGATTTCCTTGTTATCGGATGTACGCAAGCAGTGGCCAGATGCACGGAAGATATTCTAGTAGAAAATAGATTGGCTCAGATGACCTGAGGGCTCTTCCAGTCCTGAAATGCATTCCACAGTAAGGGAAGGGAAGGAGAGTACTGGTGGAGAATTGGATGGGCAAAATTCAGGGGCAGGTGAGCTAGAAGTTAGCCCAGAGCCAACCTATGTTTCTGGTTTCTTAGGAAGCACCCACTCTTCAGTTCCAGGCCCCAGCATCCATATCATACCCCGATGAGTGGGCACTATCTATCTCCTTCCCATTGCACTCTGGCCTAGCTAGTACCCAGTACCCAGGTAGTGACCTTGGGGAGCCTGGTAGCAGGCTTTAGCATGTCCTTTAAATCCTGGTGGCTCTGACTCCAATTCCCAGAGGGACATGGGGAGGAATTGGCTAAGTTCCACAGTTTCCAGAGTTGGCTGTGATGCCCTCTAGAAGTTCAGAATATTTACTTTAGGATATTAAGTGCAGGGGTGCAGGTGGGGGTGGTGGTGTTAGAACTGGCTGAAGATCAGAGGTGTGTAGGTAAAAGGATACCAGGATGTTGCTAAAGATGAAGGATAGAGTGTGATTTTGGATTAGGGGTAGACTTACCCTAACCCAAACTCACTTGTTAGACCTGGAACCCTTAAATGAAGCTAGGAGAAGCTGAGGATCAGGATGTGACTGGGGTGCTTTGGAATAAAGAAGTGATCCCAGAGGGTTCCTGGGGCATAAGGATTGGGAACACAGGCTCTGTTGGTGGGAAGATGAGGGGGTCAATGATGAGTGACCACATTTACCAAAGTCCTCACCTGCTTCAGGGTCCCTTGTAACATAGAAGCCAAGCTAAGGCCTGTTTCAAAGAAGAGACATTATTAGGCCACTGGCTGAGGCAGTGGCATAGAACATCTACTTCTACCTGCATTTACACAAAGAGCCAGCAGGAGGCAGCCTTGGAAAGCTGCAGTTCTGTCTGGCTATTCCCTTGCTTCACTGCCTTCTCCCTATCTTCTCCTCTAACCCACTAGAGATTGCCTGTCTCCTGTCTCTTGTCTCCTATAGAAT
The DNA here is from genome assembly GCF_964212035.1 of Myotis nattereri. NCBI lineage: Eukaryota > Metazoa > Chordata > Mammalia > Chiroptera > Vespertilionidae > Myotis > Myotis nattereri. The sequence goes on from NC_138080.1 coordinate 90,069,556, forward strand.
TCAGCTCTGGCCCTAAATAAATGCTTCCTGAATCCTTTTGCCTCCTAGGTCATTTTCGACTGTGTCTAAAGCCCTTCTTTCTCCCCAACCATGGGACAGTCCATGGGACTTAGGGTGGATGAGAATGTTTGATACACATGGGATGGGAGCTTGAGAAGTAGCAACCATGAGAGATAGGGAACAACATAAAAACTCCAGGCCATAGGAGATGTCACTGAGCTGAAGTCCTGGCTCTATCATCTACTAGCTAGGTGACCCAGGGTAAACCCACTCCTTTTCTCTTTAGGCCTCAGCTTCCCTATCTGTGTAATGAGTGAGCTGGGCTAGCTGATGTCTCAGGGTGGTATGGCCCAGGCCCTGACCACAAGGCACTGTCACTGGAGTGTGCAGGGCCAAGCTGGGCAGGGCTCAGTGCTCTGGGCTGCTTCCTCAGAAGCAGGTCAGAGCTCCAGGCAAGAGCAGGAGGTAATGTTCAAGTCCAGACAATCTAGTGAGAGCAGGACAAACCATTAGGAGTGCTCCTCTCCTGATGGGGTCATCCTTTGCCCGAAGAAGGGAACTGTGGCCCCACTCCCAGGTGAGGCCATGCTTGCCCTAGGAACATTCCTCACCTTCCTATCTGGATGCTCAGGCCCTGCAGAGGCTGAGCAGAGGAACCCAAGTGGAAGGAAGCCGCGCCCAGGCCATCCACAGCAAAGTCCAGGCTCTTCCTAAGGTTGTCAGAAATACGTCCTTAGACAGTGTCTGTCACACAGGTACAGATCTCCCTGCCCAGACCCTGTGCAACCTTGCTGCTCCCACCCTTCCATGGGAGTAGTTGGTATGCCTCTCCCCCAATCTTTATTTTTAGCTGGAATGCAGTATCCCCCTGCCCAATCTGCTCCTCCTGTTACCTTCCTTAGTCACCTAAGCCAGACACCGGAGTGGCCCTCTCCTCACCTCCCACATTCAATCTCTCACAAGGACCTAGTGATTCACCAAATACCCCTCAAATCCGTCTCCTCCTATGGATGCCTTCTGTCACTGCCCATTAAGCCACCCATCCCTCCCCTAACCATAGTGAAGGCCTGCTTCCAGTATGACCCCTTCCCTGCCCCCCTGCCCCATTTTCCATATGGCAGCCAGAGACATCTTTGGAAAAATGCCAATCTGACCACTTTAAACTCTTCACGGCTCTTTATAAAGCACACTTGCCTGTTGAAAAGCTTGCTGTGATCTGGCCCCTGCCCACCTGTCTGGCCTCATCTCTCAGCACTGCCCCACCCCCCAGTTCTGGCTCTACTTGCCGACCTCCTACCATCTTTATACATGACCCGGCCTCTGCCTGCAATTCCTGTGTCCTCTCTCTGCCCAGTGAACTCCCACTCAGCCTTCAAGGCCCAGCTCAAATGTCTCTTCCTCTGGGAAGCCTTCCCCACCCCCAGGCTGAGCTGATGGCACCCTCCCCTGGGTCCTCCCAGAGCATTTCCCATGATGCGTCTCAAAGGCTTATTTACGGGCCTGACTTGGGCCTGGCTGAGCTCCTTGAGCACGGAGTCCTGCCTTAGTTATTTACAGTCCATAGAGGCTCAGAGAATGTGAGAAGGTGGAGGGAGAGAAGAAGGAAGGAGGCAGAAAGAAGAAGAGAAGGCAGGAAAGAAAGAATAAGTCAAACAAAGATACTGAAGGACAATTCATCCATCCACCCATCCATCTACCTATCCATCCATCCATCCATGCATCCATGCATCCATCCATCCAACAAATATCTATGGTAATCCTATCAGGCTCCATTCTAGGCACTAAGGATACAATTAGCAAGCTCAAGTGACCGGAGACTGACTCTCAGCATTTCCAGGTGACTTTGGTGTGTGCATATGAACGTTTGTGTGTTCGTGTGTGCAAAGCCTTCTGTCGGCAAGGGCCTGCTGCTGGGGCACCTGTCTTCCCTGGGGCCTGGTGCTTTTAGCATCTGTCCCTGGATCCTGTTGCAGCCCGAAATAAGGCTGTGAGCCACAACAAGGCAGGAACAATTCTCGTCAGCTGAAGCCAGAGCTGGCTGCAGGGCACACTCAGCTCTCTGACTGCCCGACGGCTGCACGGACACTGACCACCCAACTCTCAGCTCCCCAACAGAGGTGTTAATCTTGAGGGTCTGATATTCTCTCTGCCCACGGTGGTCCCAGCGCTCAGGTACCAGGATCCTAGGGGAATTTGAGGAGCTGTGGGGAGTGGGTGGAGGAGATGAGCCAATTCCCAGAGCCCCTTCCTGTCCAAGAAGGGGAAGGGACTGCAGAGTCTGGGGAGTGTGGGGCCTCATCGAAGCCTGAATCCTGAGTAGGGAAGGGAGGGATTCTAAGCCTAGGTTACTCTAGGTTAAATGCGGAAGGGGTGGCTAGGATTCATGGTGGGGGTTAGCTAATGGCTCTGCTCAGGATTCCAAGATTTTTAGGGAGTAGAGGGAAGAAGGGTGCCTGTCTGGAAAATGAGGGGCCCTTCCCAATGTCTGTGAATTTCTGAAAAGGGGGTGATTATCGAGAAACGGGTCTGCAGACTGTGGCGTCCTCAGGGGTCACAGCCGGAGCTCTCTCAATCATCTCATGACCCTCACCCAAATGCATGCAGACGTGCTCATGTTTGCATCATTTTAGGGGGCTCATGGATGCTTTTGAAGCCCATCCATGGATCCCCATGATCTAGCCCAACCCTTTATTTACAGAGGGGGAAACTGAGTCACAGAGCTGGAGAGCAACTTGCTCAGTTATAGAGGAAGTCAGAGACACCGATTAGCTGCCAACCCACCCAGCTCAGTGCCCACTGACCTAGGCTGGGAGTGAGTGTGGGGGTACAGATGGTAGGAAGGAATATAGGAAAATCTGGAAAAAAGCAGAGGTGTGTAACAGGGGTGTGTAATCTGTTGGGGGTTCAAAGGATCTGCCTCCTCTTTTGGGGGGCAAGTTTGGGGATTTGGACTGGGGACATGCAGGGGCTTGGGGGAGGTTCTGAACCTCATTTTATTTGCAAATTTCCTAGAAAGTGTCATGAGATACAAATGGGGGGGGATGGAGGAGGAGAAAGAGAAGGGTGAGAAAGAAGAGAGCACCATGGGGTACTAGACTTATTGGGGTGATTGCTTCGTAAGTTGTATAACTATCTAATCACTATGCCATACACCTAAAACTTATATAATTTTGTGTGTCAACTGTAATTTTAAAATAAAAACATTATTAAAATAAAAGGGAGCATCATGAAAGTCAGTTCTGGGGTGAGGATATAGGAGGGGATGATGGTTTTCTCAGCTTCCTTGGACCAGCCTGTGACCTCAAGTCTTAGGGCCAAGTACTAGGGAAAGTAAGGGAGGGCCAGCCTTGCAGACCCCGGTGTCACCCATGCCTATCCACCTATACCCCTTCTCCCCCTGATGTAAACCTCCAACTTCTTTCAGCCACTGATCAGAGCTCACCTACGTCAGTGGATGAAAATAGTTTGAGACCCCCACCTCCCACCCGTAATGTCCCAGAGTTTACCCCCTAAAGAGAGAGTGCTCCTCTAGCTGATGGAAGCACTGAGCATCTCCCTCACTCTCCCTGGACTCAGCCTCCTCCTCTGTATGTAGAGACCCCAAAGGTCCACCCAGCTCAGACAGCCCTTGCTTGAGACCTTGGGGTGGGCTGGAGTTGAGTGGGCCAGGGACTTGAAGGAGGCCTGGGAGGGCAATGGAGGCGGCCTGGCCCATGTGTGGATCATCTCATCTACAGGATGATCCCCAAGGAGCAGAAGGAGCCAGTGATGGCTGCCATGGGGGACCAAGCTGGACCAGGTAAGGTGGACCCAGCCTGTGTGCATTCCGCAGACCCCATCCTTTTTTGGTCCCAGATTGCAGTCACTTGGGTCTGCTGGCCCCAGGCCTACAAAAACAGGTGTGAGTTCCAGGACAGCCCCAAGGGAGTGCCTGTGGAATCTGCCACCTGGGCTAGAAGCTCCCCAAAGCATTGGGAAGGGCGTTGCCCTGTTGTCCTCACATCCAGAAGCTGCAGTTGTGTGCCTTAGACCAAGCCTGGCCCCAGCTAAGTCCTTGCCTCAGTCTCAAACGGAACTCGGCGGGCTCTGATCCCAGAACCAGCCTTAACTGCAGCCCCAAGCTCCCCACACGCTTGTCCTTGCTTGTTGAAACTGCGTCTCACCGAATCCCCATGGCAAGAGACAGGGGTTGGGGGGAAAGTGGGCAGGTGGCAAGAACAGGCTACCCAGTTGGACTCAAACCATTTCACTTAAAAACCGACTCATCCTAATGCATAAATCATCTAAAATACACGTTTATCAACTTTATAAGACCTCCCGGAACTCTTGGCATAATTTTGGAATCTATTTACTTGGCCTACTTTAGAGCATTTCAAAAATTTTAAAAAAGCAAATTCAACTAAGTCAGGCCTCTCAGACTTTCATGTCCATCACAGTGACATGGTGTTGGTTAAAATGCAGACTGCCAGCATCCACCCCAAGGGTTCTGACTCAGTGGGCCTGGGGAGGGGGCCAGGCACTGCCTTGTAGACCAGCACCTGGGTTATTACGACACAGATGGACAGTGAGCCGAGCTCTGATAAACCCTAGCCTAAGGCCACTGCTAGGTTTTGCCTAAGAAGTACTTAAGCATATGTGAGTCATCCTCTTAACCTGTTTTATGTGTTCTTGCCTCCTTTTGTGTGAGTCAAGTTTTTTCTTTTATTCCATGATTTCATGTGCTGAAACACACAAACTTTGTGAAGTGTTGGTTGGTGCTCTAACCAGAAGAATAGGGCCATGCATTCTCTCTTCTAAGCAATTAATTTGATCCCAAAATATTGGCACATATCATTTATGCCAGACTGGAAATATGTAAAATGTTGACTATTGCTAGGTTATTACTTAAAGACAATTTTGAAACTAAAGAAAAATATAAAGTAAAAAAACAAAACCAAAACTACCTCATGGTTTTGCTACCAAAAGACACCCACTGCAGAGTAAGAATAAAGAAAATACCATTACTGTGTGCTGTGCTAAGAGCTTTGATGCTTTATGTTACATAACCTCCACAACAACTCTGTCAATTAGACATTATTATCACCATTTAGCAGATGAGAAACTGAGGCCCAGAGGAGCTAGGTGGTCACACATCCTAGTAGGTGATATAATCGCGATTTCACTCCAGATCTGCTTCTTTACTAATGGTTATACAAATAACACATCTATACATGTAAAAGCCTAAGTGACCGGCCGACTGGCTGACCAGCCGACTGGCTGGTAGCTATGACACACACTGACTACCAGGGGCAGACGCTCAACGCAGGAGCTGCTGAGTTGAGGTAACTTGGCAGCTGTGGTTCTCAGGTGATGCACCGGAACCAGAGAGGAGGGAGCCCGATTCTGGGCTGTGTCACCCGAGAACCACCTCTCGCAATCTGGGACCCCTTGGGGGATGTCAGGGAGCCAGTTTTGGCCTGATACCCGCAGGCCAGGCTGAGGGACCCCACTGGTGCACACAACCATGCACCAGGCCTCTAGTCATTTTAGAAAATATTCAGATAAAACAGACATGAAGGACTTTGAAAGTGAAAGTTCCTTCTAGTAGAACCATTTGGAGATAGCCAGTGTTCTAATATTTGTGTCAATCCTTTTTCTGTTCATATATAAACATGTTTATATAAGTGCAAATACACACGCGTGGGCTAAAGACTGTGTTCTTCAACTTAAATTTCTTTTCACTTAGCAGCATACCACAGACTCTTTTCCATCCTCACCACCTCCCCCTGCTTCCCTAGCATGTCATATGTTATATATATTTATACTCATACAAACCTTCAAATGGTGTCATGAAGGCTCGTCTCAGGGTGGAACCCTTAGGAGCAGAGCCTGAGGATTCTTGAGCAAGTGACTTATTGAGGTTGCACTCTCAGGAGAAGGGAAGTGAAGTAGGACAGGGCAGGGGAAATTGCTGAGCAAGGATGTGGGCTCAGCTGTAGCCCAGATTCAGTCTGACCCTGGGGGTGCCACAGAATTCATCCCATCTTCAGCAAGGACCATGACCCCTTCTGTTCACCTGGGCAGTTCTCTGCAGAAGGTGGCAGTTGTGGGCTGTCAACCACTGATAAAGGGCACCTTGGCAGCATCCACCACAGGCTGATCCCAGGTTTTGTAATTTGAAACCTCACTGTAATAAACATTCTTGTACTTATATCTTCGGGCATGTTTATTCCATTTTTCTCCCCAAGAATGAAAGTCAGAATTGCTTAGTCAAATAGCTTTTGGTCTGTAGCTTTTTTTCTTTTTTTAAAAAATATTAAGCTCTGTTCGTCTGGATAATATTTGAGAATATAATGCCAGGAGACTTTTTGTTATGTATTTGTTTTTTATGTTTTTGTTTCTTTCTTTTTTTTGTATTTTTAAGTGTGCAATACATTTTCTTGTTTTTTAAAAAAAATAACAGTGAAAAACAATTACAATTTCTAGCCTTCCTTCTGCCTATGTCCCATAAGTCATCACTGCTAATATTAGGCATGTTCCTTGCAGATTTTTCAATGCATGTATGAACATATATTTATTTTTTTAAATATACAAGTGGGACCTTAGAATATAAATTCTTCTGAAACGTGCTTTTTCCCCTTCTAACCTACAGCGGATTTCTTTATGCCCCTAACATGTAGAAGGTGCTCTCTCTATATCTGCTGAAAGAATGAAAACAACACCAACCTCCTTTTTAAAAAGGCTCTGTAGGAGTCCTTTGAATGGAATGAGTCACAGCCCCTGACTGGACTCAGTGCTGCCTGGTGACCATGTCCATCTCCCCGGCCTGTTCACCCACCCATGCTACTCTCAGACAACTTTGGCAACCTCTCTCCTCAACCCTCCAATGCCTCCTCCCCCATCTTCATTCTCAGTTAATGACCTTCTTATTTCACTGAGAAAAGTGAAGTCACCAGAAGAGAACATCTGCAAGCTGCCCCCTCACAGCTGTTCATTGCTTGGCCTCATGTCCACGTTCTCAGTTTTCCTTCCTGATGTGATAGATGAACTCTCCTTGCCAGTCTGAAGCCAACCCTTCTAGTTGGGCACTGGGTGCCCTCCCTCCCTCTCTCTTACTCAAGGACAGATATTCCTTCAGTAATTCTCCACTCTCTCATTGCACTGTCAAATTTTCCCATCAGCTAACAAACATGCTATCATTTCTCCCTCTTTAGAAACAAACAAATAAACAAGCAACCCCTCCTGATTGCACAGCTGCCTTCACCATGGTCTAGAGCAGTGGTCGCTAACCGGTGGTCCGTGAGGTCGGAAAGGTTGGCGACCGCTGGTCTAGAGCACAGCCCCTCAAAGCAGTTGTCTCTATTTTCTTCCCCTTCTCTTCTTCTAACATTTTACCAAGCCAATTTCCAAACACACATAAAAGGAGAGTGCAAATCCCCATGGCCCTCCTTTCATTCCTGGAATCCAAAGCAAATCCCAAAGAGTATGTCATCTCATGCTCTAAATACTTCCGAATGCATAAAAATCATAAAAATGATTTCCTTACACACCACAAAGTTATCAGCACACAAAACAAAATTAGCAATACTGTCTAATAGCCAGTCTTAGTCAACTTTCTCCAATCTTCTACTTTGTTATAATGAGGATTCAAATAAGGGCCATTGTTTCTATTTGGTTGCTATGTCCCTTAAATCTCCTTTCATCTAAAACAACCCCGACTTATTTTTCCCATGTCACTCACTCTTTTGAAGAAACCAGGCCAGTTGCCCTGTAGAATGTTCCACGTCCTAGATTTGGCTCATTGCTTCCTCGTGGTGTGGCCCAACGGTTCCTCTGTCCATTTTCTCTTGAACCCTCTCCAATAAGGCTTTGACACCCAATACTTCCCAGCAACTGCTTCTGTGAAGATCACCAATAGTAATGGCACATTACTAAATATCATCGTCAATTTAGCCCTCATCTTACTTGACTCATCAGCAGTATCTGCCTCTGTTGATCAGCCCATCTTCCTTGAAATGCTTTAATCATTTGGTTTAATCATCTAGGACACCATGCTCTAGATTTCCTCCTGTTTCACTGGGTGCTCCTCCCGGGCTCCAGGGCTGTGTCATTCCTCCGTCTAAATGTTGGAGCCCCAGGCTATAAACTGGCTATTGTCTTAACTATAAGAGGAGAAATAAGTGTGATGTTCTTCATTGAAAACATCACACTTATTTCTCTTCTTATGCCCTAATCTTTATCTCAGGTCAGTTACCTCCCATGAACTCGAGTCTCTCCACATGGATACATACAAGTCTCTTTAAACCTTATATGCCCAATTTTGAAGAAATTAGGGGACCTTAAATATGGAATAAGCATTATATAGAACAGAAATTTGCTCACTTGGAAAGGTGGAGATCTTAAACTGAATTCCCAACTCTCCCCAGTTTCTCCTCCTCCAGACCTTCCACATCTCAGGGAGTGGCCGCTCCAACCTTCCAGTGACTCAGGCCAGAAAGCCTGCAGTCGCCCTCCACTCTACCCTCTCTCTTCCGTATCCCTTACCCAGGGCTTACCTTTAAAGATATCGAGGACCTGGCCATTTCTCACTACCTCCACCGCTGTGGGCAAAGAGCTGCACAGGAAATCCATGGAATAAGTGAATACAAATGGCCAAGGACATCTGAAACCATGCTCATTTCACTGTTAGACACATGCAAACTAAACTCTGAGGTGTCACCTCTGCCCACCAGGGGGACAGAGTCCACTGAATGATGGCACTCAGTGTTGGCAAGTGTGGGGAGAAGCCGGCATTCTCACACCACGGACAGTGCCATGAGGAGATCTCCTTAGAAGTGTCTCTGAGTGGCCTGGCCTCTCCCTGCAGTCCCTTTGCTGGACCTGGGCAAGAAGCTGAGCACGCCCCAGGACTTAATGATGGAGGAGCTATCGCTACGCAACAACCGAGGATCCCTCCTCTTCCAGAAGAGACAGCGCCGTGTGCAGAAATTCACCTTTGAGCTTGCTGCCAGCCAGCGGGAGGTAAGACCCCATTGTGCTCATAGGGAAACTGAGGCCCAGAGAGGCCAGTGGTTTGCCTAAAACCAAAGAGCCAGGCGAGGACCTCTGGCACCTGGGCAGTCCCTCAAGCTCCAGCTAGAGAGGGCTGTGACATTCCCGTCAGACTGACCCCCTGCCTTGCTGTGTGAGCCTAGAAGTTTTGTCTTCAATGCACATCTCTCTCCCAAGACAAAATATAACATGGAGTGGGCAGGGGGAGCTCAGAGTGAAGGGGCTCCAGCTCCTACCGATAGTGCTGAAAAATGGTCATGTGCGCTGGGCTGAATTTGCAGCAAGCTAAATTTAGACTCGACCTGATCTAAGATGGAAAACACAGAATGCCCCTTTCTCTGCTTCCCACTGGGAGAAGGACAAGACCACAGACCAGTCAGCTGGTAGAGAAAGGAGGCAAGGATGCTCATCCTCAGGCTTCAAAAAGGCAGCAGGCAGTTTCGGCCACCCTAATGAACGCAGGGGCATCTCATCCGTACTCCACCCAATTTCTGGGTGAGACAGGAGGCAACTGAGTTTTATGGCAGAATAATGAAGATAACAAACACTTACCTTTGCTATGTATCTAAGACACAGGTAGCTAAGAACTTAAATGTTATCAGCTCATTTTTCACTCAAGAAGTGAGATTATCATCATCTCCATTTCACAGAGAGGGAAACTGAGGTTCAGGGAGGTTATTTGCCCAGGGTTAATATTATAGTAGCAACTATATACAAAGTATCTCTCTGTCCTAGGCACTGGGTTTAGGGCACTGCACAATTCACTCATAATCCCCCTGCAACATCTCCAGGAGGTAGGTGCTAGGATTGTGTGCCCCTCTTTTTTGTGGAGGGTCATCCCTGGCCCCTTGCCCGCCCCTCACTCCCACTCCCAGACGGTGGCGGGAGGAGCACCTAGGGGACGGTGACTTGGAACAGGAAAACCAGGGACAGTGAGTGTGGAGGGAGATCCCACAAGAGGGGACGCTGGGTGATGGGGTCTGCAATATCAAGGCTATCCGTTGCCCAGGTTGCCAACAGCCTGGAGTTGCAGAACTGCCACTCAGAGCTCCACATCCTCCCAGCCGGGGACCCTGAGGATGCCCAGCCTGAAGCTTCCCGGGTGAAGCGCGCCCCTAGCCCCAGCGCCCTGGCACCAGGTGAGTGGCCTCCCCAATCTGGACCAAAGAGCAAGGGCAGGGTTATGGGGTAGGGATCAGAGTGTGGGCACGCTGCTCCACAGTGGGGCAGGAAGAGAGCCCAGAGCATCTAGTCCACCCCCTTCCCTACCCAAACACACACACCCCTCCATGGGCCTAACCCAAGAGGAGCAGCAACGCACCCCAGATCACACAGCAAGTCAAGATTAGAAGCTGAACCTCAACTGGTAATTTCCCTACTCCAATCCTCCTTGTTCCCAGGGATGGGGAAGGTTACCTTTTGAGGGAACAACTTTTGGCATCACCCTCCCTGCCACACCCCATATACACTCCCCTTTCCCACCTTTGGTCTTCCCTCCCCCAACCCCTTTCTGAGGTGGGTGTGGGTGTGGGGGCCCAGGGAGAAAGGAATCCACATGCCCTGCTCACCTCCAGGCTATGCCGAGCCACTCAAGAGCATCCCGCCAGAGAAGTTCAACCACACGGTCATCCCCAAGGGCTACCACTGCCCGTGGCAGGAGTTTGTCAGCTACCGGGACTACCAGAGCAATGGCCGAAGTCACACCCCCAGCCCTGCACAGTATCGAAATTTCAACAAGTAAGGCAGGGTGGGCAGCTTGGGGAGAGAGCGGGAGGGTGCACAGGTGCCAATCATAACTACAGCAGTAGCTGAATTTCCTGAGCACTTTCTACATGCCAGGCTGTATCTGAACACGCCATAAACATTTATTGAGCTCTTGGCCTCAGCACATAGTAGGTCCTCAATAAATGTACAGGGACTGTGCCACACATCTCATTGGATCCTCCTCACAACAGGGTGAGGCTGGTGCTAGTTTTCCCTATTCTGCCTGTGAAGAGACCTGTTCAGAAATATCAGCAACCTGCCCAAAGTCCCAAAACAAGAACGTGCAGGGCAGGGCTGGGGTCCAAGTCTGGGCTGTCTGACTCCAGAGCTTAGTTTCTTGTTCTCCATCACTATTGTGTGCCCCCTCTTTGATGCCCATAGAGGTATGCATCCTTCCTGGGTGGGACCCCCCAGATCTGACCTGTCCTGGATAGCACAGCCTGTTCCTCATTTCCATCAATGCCTAGGAAGTGGCTCTGAGGCTGCACCAAAGCAGGGAGTAGCAGTGAGACAAATACTGGAGATGAGGGTCACAGAGGAGTGGTTTATACTGTTTACAGCATGGGGCCTCAATGTGGGCTTAAATGCAGATTCCTTACCTGTGTGACCGTGGGAAAGTGACTTAACCTCTCTGAGCCTCCATTTCCCTATCTGTAAAATGAAACTATTATTGTACCTACTTCATAAGATTGTTGTGAGGATCACATAAGAAGCCATAGCCAAAGTTTCTGGCAAGCAATAAGCTCTCAATAAACAAGAGCTGCTATTATTATCATTATTATTTACAGGTTGAAATGATAGTTGGAAAAGCTAATGGGGAATAAAAGGATATATTTAACATTCTGCCCTGAGGGCTCAGAAACAAATCATAGGGATCAAGACAGGAGCTTGGCACTGGAGGAAGACCTTGGGCTGGGGGATAGATTTCAATTGCAATTGGCTTCCTCAGACTGATGCTATTTCTGAAAAATGCTCCTCTGGCGTGGACCACAGTAAGTGTGAAAGTGGAGGGTCCGTGGAGAGGAGGCCACAGTCCAGCTCTTCTGGCATCTGCTCAGACCACACGTGGAGACTATGTCTGTCTCACAAAAATTGATGGGTGGCGCCAGGGCCTGGAGACCAGGCCCCCTGAGGAAGAGCTGAAGGAACTGGGGGTGATGAGCTTTGAGAGGAGACTGCTGAGGCGGCATGTGACTGCCCTCAAAGTCAGGGAGGGCCTTGATGGAAAGAATTAAACCCAACGGGTGTTGTGTGAGCCATGAGCCATTGGCAGATGTTCTGGGGTCTCTTGCCAGCCAGGCCTGTGCTCTCTCACCTCCTGGGGCCGTCAGACCCTGCCTGCCCAGCTATTTAAAACCCTCAGCAGACATTCAGTCCTGACAGCCAGCTTCCAGGCTGGCCAGCTCAGGTTGCAGCCCCATCCATCTAAACCTCAGGTATGACAGACAGGCACATTCTCACCAGCAGAAGGGTCTTAGGGAGCCCTGAACCTAGATCCTTCTGGGGCAGAAGGGCCAACTGAGGCAGACTGAGGAGGAACAGCAGTGTTGGTGGCCAAGCTGTGCCCAGGAGCCAGGTCTCTGGGCTCCTAGTCAAGGGTCCAATTGTGAGGCTTGCATTGGCTTGGAAACATCCCAGCCTGTCCCTAGGGGGCCTGGCTGTTGCTGCCACAGCTGGGGTAGTCCAAGCAGAAACCCTGTCTCGGCTGGAACCCAGGCCCTGGCCCAAGTCTTGCCTTTCCACCCCAGGGGCAAGCACTCTCCTCTTCCCATTGGGCCCAGCTTGTGGAGAAAACAGCACATGATCAATGCTTTTTATTTCTCTTAAAATTAAAGAATAGTTTTAAAGTCACATACTTACATTCTCTTAAAAACAAACTAACTATGCAACTACAAAAGAACGGTTTCTTTGTCCTCAATCCCAGTTTCCTTTCCAAAGGTAACACTGTTGTCAGGTTGGTGTGTAAGTTTTCAGAACATTTTCTAAGAGCAGCCACATACCTATAGGGGATATAGCATTGTTTTGTGTGTATGCATGTGTTTTAATACTTTGCATCTTTTTGTAACTTGCTTGCTTTTTTCACTCAACATGACGCTTTTAAAATCTACCCTACTTTATATTGACCTTTTCATTCCTTTTGAGCTACTGTATAATATTCCATCATGTGACTACACTACTTCTGTTGTGTCCGTTCCTCTGCCAATGGACCTGGGTTGTTTCTGGCTTGTCACTAATCCCTGCTCGTATCTGCTTCCTTGTGCGTATGTGCATGCGCTTCCCGAAGCCATATGCTTACAGGCAGAGTTGCTGGATGGCAGAATTTGCATATTTTCAGGTTACAATGATCCTGCTAAACTATCCTCCAAGGGAGCGGCACCAGTGTGCCCTCCACACAGTAGTATATGAGTGAAGCTCTGCCCCGTTATCCAATCATTTCTTCTTGCCAGTCTTATGGTTAGAAACGCAGGTCTGTTGTCATCTGCACTTCCCTGATTCTCAATGCTCTTTCTCGTCCTCCCCTTTTACTTCAGTTTGTGGCATGTTTCTCTGAGGGGAGATGAAAAGACAAAGGGAACACCCTGTTCCAACTCTGCTGCCTTCTGGAGCTTGCTTATGGGGAACCTAGAGTTCTGCTTAGGACAAGCCAATCCCAACTCTGAAAACCTGGCTCCAATTTCTAAGCAACAAGCCATCCCGACTAGGGGCAGAGCTAGAGAAACCTGTTGAAGGCAGTGCAAAACCTTGCTGTACAGAAGGGAAAACTGAGTCCTGGAGAGGCAGGGAGAGGCCCCACATAGACCCGCATGTCAGTGTGCTGCCATCTTGTTCCTTCCCAGCCCACCTCTCCTGCTGCTCTTCTTCCCCTAGGACCCCCGTGCCGTTTGGAGGACCCCTGGTGGGGGAGACCACGTCCAGGACAGGCACCCCCTTCCTCCCAGAGCTCACCAGTGGCTTGGAACTCCTCCGCCTCAGACCCAATTTCAACAGAGTGGCCCAGGGCTGGGTCCGCAACCTCCCAGAGTCTGAGGACCTGTAGCCCAGCCTTCAGTCCCCGGTCTCAGAGTTTGGGGAATACCAGGAGCCGAGATTTGTGGACTGCACTTCACAGTTTACAAAGGGCCTTCACACACAAAACCTATTGCAAATGGCCTCAAAGGTCACAAAGTTCGGTAGTTCACAGATAATGGGGTTTAGAAAGTTTTTCCTTTTACTGAGATGCAGTTGTCTTTATTCATGCTCTAACATTTACTAAGCACCTACCATGTGCTAGACATTGTGACAGCTCCATGCAGAGGAGTCTGGTCCCTGACCTAGAGTAGGAAAAGATAGTAGGGAAGACAGAATTGTAAAGCAGTAAGTTATCTTAATTTTTCCTAAAGCACCTGCAAAACAAAATGTAGAGAGGCAGCGGAGGGCATCTCGAACCCTGGGTGTGTGTGGGTGGGGGAGGAGGGGTCAATTCCAGGAGATCTGAACAGGACTTCAGAGGAAGAGGAAGAGTCAATGAAGGGAAGAGGGTGTGACTCCAGGGGAGGCGCTCTTGGCCAGTGGACCAGGGTAAGCTGGAAAGGTGGAGACCTGCCACAGGGCAGGGTGTTCCGGAGCAGGGAGAGGGCTGTGTTTAAGCAGTCGGTGACTCCTTGGAACAGTGGTCGCCAACCGGTGGTCTGCGAGGTCCAAAAGGTTGGTGACTGCTGGTTTAAGCAAACCTTTGGAACAGTGTCGCCAACCGATGGTCCGTGGACCACTGGTGGTCCGTGAGGTCCGAAAGGTTGGTGACTGCTGCCTTAGAAGGCCAGGTTGGGGTAAGCTGCAGTAAGAAAATGGGGAAGGTTCTTAAGCTGGGAGTCTGGGGTCTCAGTGGTTGCTATGTGGGCACAGATTGGAGTCAGGAAGCCTTCCAGGAGCAAGGCCTGAACTAGGGAGGTGGCCATGGGGATGGGAAGAAGGGACACCTCCCTGGGCACCTTGCAGGACAGGTGCAAAGTGGAGTACCTGTAAAGACTCCTTCCCACTTCTTTCTGCTCACCACTCTGAGCAGGCCTTGGGTAGATCTTGCCTAGTTTCCTATAGGAGTCATTCAGGGCTCTACTCTGGCTCACTAGGAAGAGGAGAGAAAGGAATGCCTTAATTCAAGTGGTAATGAGGATGTGGTGATGATGATGGCAGCTTTTTATTGGATGCCTTAGTGCTTCAGCTGCTAGGAGGTTCTCTATACATCCAATTTCTAAAATTCAGTACAACCCTAAAAAAAAAGTATTGTCCCATTTTACAGATGTGAATATCCAGGCTCAAAAGAAGAAAAGGGCTTGTCCAGGGACAGAGCCAAAATAGATACTGTCCTATTCCAGTGAATGTCTTTTTGTACTGGGTGGCCAACCCATTGCCTGCTCACTCTGGAATCACCTCTTAATAGTGCCCTGCCTTAGAGTTTAGAGGTTAAGAGTGCAGGCTGGGAAGTCAGACTGAATGGGATGGTTCTAATTGCCACTTCCAGCCATTTCTCCCCTGTGGGCCTCTGTTTCTCACCTGTAAGATGAGGACAAGAATAGTAGCCCCTGTAAGGGGTTGTTGCGAGCACAATGATGGACACATACATAATGAGCGCTAGATCATTAGACTTCATGCAACTACTGCTCTGAACTGAAGAGATGATCTTGCAGTGGATGCAGCTTGAGAAGCAGGCCTAGGATGAGACTGGAGATCAGTAGAGCTGAAGCCTGAAGGGAAGCAAGCCTCTGATCACTGCAGGGCTCCCTTGACCCATGAATCACCTCTTTCCCTTGCTTCCACCCGCCTCTTCCCTGACCCCATTTCTCTTGAGGAGATGAGAAGGCCAGGAATCCATCTGGTTCCCAGGGCATGTGGGATAGCGGTTACCTTTTCCTTCTGCTCTGGACTTTCCCTGTGTCCCACACAGTCTCAAGGGGCAGCAGCCTGACTCTGAGAATTGTTTGCAATCAATGTGTCTTGAATTTGGGCACTGCTGTTTAAAGCCATGTTTCCATGTGCTGAAAACCAACCATTAAAGTGTCCTAAACAAAGAAGAGCATTACGACCACCTTAGGTTGGCTCTGCCGTGCTCTGGAGGGTAATGGCAGCTACCACAGCACAGCTGACAAGAGCCTGGGGAGCCTGCTACACCCAAAGCAAATGCTCATTCCTTCCTTCTTTGGTTAATATGACTTTCACTGATGTTGTTTAAAAAAAAAGAAAGAATTCTTACTGTAAAGATTTATATACAAACAAATAAAGGGAAAAGTAAAATGTGAAGGTATCTGCCCACATAGCTCCTCCCCTTCAACACAGACCTTCCCGCCTTCCTGCACTCTGCCCCATTCCCACATACCATAGGTAACCACTGGTAGCAGCTTGGTGCTTCTAGAATTCTAGGATTATTTGAAGAGATAAATATGTACAGTGTATAGCTGCGTAAGTGCACAGACATGTTTTTGTTTTCATGGGATCATACTGTATTATATTGTATTTTGCTTCTTTATTCAACAATAAGTAAAATGTGGATCCTGAAAAAGCCATGTCATTAACCTTTCATGTAATTTAAGGGCCCAAAACCCTTCATATAAAACTCTATACTTTTGCCTGTTTTGTTCTTTATGTAAATGAAATCATAGTGATATGGAAATGAAAAGGACCGAGAACAGCCAAAGCATTGGGAACCTGACATTAGACATAGCAGCCCTGAACATGAATGAACTACAGTTCCATGCAGCAATACAGAGGCATCTCAGAAACAAAGTAGTAAGCAAAGGGAGACAGGTCCATATGCATATGTTTAGTGATGCAAGGCAGTGTTAAATAAAGTCAGGGTAGAGGTAACTTTGGGAGAAAGAAAGGGTTGTGCTTGTGAGAGGACAAACTTCTGGGAGAGCTGGACATTTTCTATTTCTGTTATTGTGACACAGACATTGACTTTAAAATACTTAATTTAGTTGTAAATTTGTGTTTTGTGCACTTTTCTGTACATATGTTATATTTTACTAAAATAATCCCTCCTTTTAAAAAAGTTAGTAGATTAGTAGCAGATTAGATGAACACGAAGAATTAGTGAACTAAAATCAGCATTAAATATACTTGAAGAATTTGCAAACCCCCACAATGGGATGAAATGGACAAATTCTTAGAAAAATACAATCTCCCAAATCAAATCAGGAAGAATCAGAAAACCTGAATATGCCAATAACAACTGATGAAATAGAAGCAGTAATCAAAAAAGTCCCAGCAAACAAAAGCCCTGGTCTGGATGCATTCACAGAGGAGTTTTACCAAACATTCAAAGAACTAACACCTATCCTCCTCAAACTATTCCAAAAAATCCAAGAGGGGGGAACACTTCCAAGCTTTTTATGAAGCCAGCATTATCCTACTTTCAAAACCAGATAAAAACACTACACAAAGAAAGAGAATTACAGGCCAATATCCCTGATGAACATAGATGCTAAAATCCTCAACAAAATATTAGCAAATTGGATCCAGCAATATATTAAAAAGATCATACACCAGGACCAAAGGGGATTTATTCCAGGATGCAAGGCTGGTACAATATTCGAAAATCAATAAAGGTGATACATCACATGAACAAACTGAAAGACAAAAATCACATGATCATATCAATAGATGCAAAAAAAGCATTTGACAAAATCCAACACCCATTTTGATAAAAACGCTCAGCAAAGTGGGAACAGAGGGAACATATCTCATCATAATAAAGGCCATATATGACAAAACTACAGCCAACATCATGGGCAAAAACTAAAACCATTTCCCCTAAGAACAAGAACAAGACAGGGATGTCTGCTTCACCACTCTTATTCAACATAGTACTAGAAGTTCTAGCCACAACGATCAGATAAGAAGAAGAAATAAAAGGCATCCAAATTGGAAAGGAGGAAGTAAAACTCTCATTATTCGCCAATGACATGATATTGTATATAGAAAACCCCAAAGACTCCACCAAAAAACTACTAGATTTAAGAAATGAATTCGCCAATGTAGCAGGATACAAAATCAACACCCAAAAATTGATAGTTTTTTTTTATACACCAATAATGAATTCTCAGAAAGAGAAGCTAAACAAACAATCCCATTTACCATTGCAAAAAAAAAAAAAAATTAAGATACTTAGAAATAAACTTAACCAAGGAGGTAAAAGACTTGTACTTGAAAAACTACAGGACTTTGTTGAAAAAGAGATAGAGGAAGATATAAACAAGTGTAAGAATTTATGGTGTTCATGGATTGGTAGAATTGACATCATTAAAGTATCCATACTACCCAAGGCAATCTACAGATTATATGTAATCCCCATTAAAATACAAACAACATATTTGCTAGAACAAATACTCCAAAAATTTATATGGAACCAAAAAAGACCCTGAATAGCTGCAGCAATCTTGAGAAAGAACAAAGTTGGAGGAATCACAATACCAGATAATCAAGTTTTACTACAAAGCCACCATAATCAAAACAGCCTGGTACTGGCACAAGGACAGGCATATCTACACTAATAAAAGACAAACATGCAAATTGACCATACCTTCACTACACCTTAAGCCACGCCCACCAGCAAATCAGAGCAACTATATGCAAATTAACCCAACCAAGATGGCGGCCAGCAGCCACGGAGCTGGAGCAAGCAGGAGGCTTGGTTGCCCCGATGATGTAGGAAGCCAAGCTTCCCACCTGCCTCTGCCAGCTCTGAGCTCCACTCAAAGCAACAAAGTTTCAATTATAGAAGATAAATAAACCCCAGATACCTGCTTTCAGCGGGTCGTGGCCACGGAGCTGGAGCCTTGGGTTGCCCCTGGCGATGGAGGAAGCCAAGCTTCCCTCCTGCCTGCCCTGGCCAGTTCTGAGCTCCACTTCAGGCTACAAAGTTTCAATTATAGAAGGTAAATAAATCCCAGAATAAAAAAGAAAAAAAGGAGAGGCTGGGAGCTTCCATTGCCGGGAGGGCTTGGCCAGCCTGAAAACAGCCCTCAGCCCCTCACCCAAACTGGCCAGGCACCCCAGTGGTGACCCCCATCCTAAAAGTGTGGCCAACCTGCAAACAGCTATCAGTCCCTCACCCAGGCTGGCCAGGCACGCCAGTAGGGACCCCCTCCCTGAAGGGGGTGTGACCAGCCTGCAAACACCCATCAGCCCCTCACCCAGGCTGGCCAGGCACCCCAGTGGGGACCCCCACCCTGAAGGGGGTGTGACCAGCCTGCAAACACCCATCAGCCCCTCACCCAGGCTGGCCAGGCACCCCAGCGGGATACCCCACCCTGATCCGGGACACACTTTAGGGCAAACCAGCCGGCCCCCACCCGTGCACCAGGCCTCTATCCTATATAATAAAAGAGTAATATGCAAATTGACCCTAACAGCAGAGTGACTGGGAATGACTGGTCACTATGACACACTGACCACCAGGGCCCAGACGCTCAATGCAGGAGCTGCCCCCTAGTGGTCAGTGAGCTCCTACAGGGGGAGCTCTACTCAGCCACAAACCAGGCTGATGGCTGCCAGTACAGTGGTGGTGGTGGGAGCCTCTCCCGCCTCCTCAGCAGTGCTAAGGAAGTCCGACTGCAGCTTAGGCCTGCTCCCTGCTGGCAAGTGGACATCCCCCGAGGGTTGCCGGGCTGCCAGAAGGATGTCTGACTGCCAGCTTAGGCCCAATCCCCTGGGGAGCAGGCCTAAGCCAGCAGGTGGTCATCCCCCGAGGGGTCCCAGACTGCAAGAGGGCACAGGCCGGGCTGAGGGACCCTCCCCCCCCCGAGTGCACAAATTTTTGTGCACCAGGCCTATAGTCTATATAATAAAAGCCTAAGCAACCCTTACGGCGGAACAACCAGAACAACCGGTCACTATGGTGGTCAGTGTGCTCCCACAGGGGGAGCGCTGCTCAGCCAGAAGCCAGCTCACTGTGGCGGAGGCAGGAGCCTCTCCAGCCTCCACAGCAGCACTAAGGAGCAGTGAGCCAAGCAGTAAGGAGCAGCAAGCAGGCGGGCAGTAAGGAGCGAGGGGTCCCAGACTGCGAGAGGGATGTCCGCCTGCCGGCTTAGGCCTGCTCCCCCCTGGAGAGACCCCAGAAATCAACCCAAGGCATTACACTCAATTAATATTTGACAAAGGAGACAAGAACATACAATGGAGTCAAGATAGTCTCTTCAATAAATGGTGTTGGGAAAATTGAACAGACACATGCAAAAAAAATGAAACTAGATCACCAACTAACACTATACACAAGAGTAAACTCAAAATGGATAAAAGACTTAAATGTAAGTGGTGAAACCATAAAAATCCCAGAAGAAACCATAGGCAACAAAATCTCAGGCATCTCTTGTAGCAATATGTTTATGGATCTATCTCCTAGGGCAAAGAAAACTAAGGAGAAAATAAACAAATGGGACTACATCAAAATAAAAAGCTTCTGCACAGAAAAAGAAAATGAAAAGGGAGCCCACAGTATGGTAGAACATATTTGGCAATGATACATCTGAACTTGTATGCATATATGCATAACCCATGGACACAGCCAATAGGGTGGTGAAGGCCTGGGGCAGAGTGGGATAAGTGGGGTCAATGGGGGAAAAAGGGGACATATGTCATACTTTCAACAATAAAGATTTTAAAAAATAAAAAAATAAAAGTGCCCATAATGTATCACAGAGAAGTAAAGAAATGGAAAACATGAGAGAAAAAAGTTAAAAGACATGGAAAATAAAATTAAAATGTTCAACACTACCACCAGGAGTTCCAGAAGAACTGTAAAAATGACTGAGGGTTTCTCAGACTTGATGAAAAACATAAACTCACATAGTCCTCACCCTGTATGAGGAGGATAAATTAAATCCGTATTTCAGAAACACTATACTAAAATTATACAACTCCAAAGTCACAGAGAAATGACAAAGGCACCAGACAAAAAAGTTAGATTACCTACAAAAGAACAACACTTAGATGAAAACAAAATCTTCAAGAAGAGCCAAATAAATAAATTTTCAGACAAATAAATATTAAAGAGTTTTCCAGTTACCCCTGTAAGAACTACAAAAGAACCTTATTTTGGGGAGGATCCAGAAAGAAAGCATAGAATTTAAGAAGCAACAGTAAGCAGAGAAATCAATTCCACAGGCAGCAGAAAGGATGCAAAAGAAGCAAAGACAAATAAAATAAAGTGATATAAATACATTCGACCATATCAGTTATCACAACAGATATAGATGTATAGGACTCACCAGTTTAAAGACAGATTCACAGATCAGATAATAAGTAATTCCAGCTCCATGCTGTTCACAAGCAGCACTCCTAAAAACATAACACAGAAATAAAATAAAGAAGTGGAAAAGGATAAATCAGTCCAATACAATCCCAAAGAAATGTGTTCTATCCAGCCAATTGTGCTCAGTGGTTGAGCGTCGACCTATGAACCAGGAGGTCATGGTACTATTCCCGGTCAGGACACATGCCTGCGTTGCAGACTCAATCCTCGGTGGGAGGCGTGCAATAGGCGGCTGACCAATCATTCTCTCTCATCATTGATGTTTCTCTCTCTCCCTGAAATCAATAAAGATATATTTTTTTAAAAAGAAATGTGTTCTACTCTCATACACTGTTGGTGAAATTATAAAATGGTAGAGACACTTTGGAAAGTAGTATGGAGGCTCCTCAATTAAAAATAGAACTACCGTTTAATCCAGCAATTCCACTTCTTGGGTATATATCCAAAGAAATCCAAAACACAAATTCAAAAAGATATATGCAGCCCTGACCGGTTTGGCTCAGTGGATAGAGCGTCAGCCTGCGGACTCAAGGGTCCCGGGTTCGATTCCGGTCGAGGGCATGTGCCTTGGTTGCGGGCACATCCCCAGTGGGGAGTGTGCAGGAGGCAGCTGATCGATGTTTCTCTCTCATTGATGTTTCTGACTCTCTATCCCTCTCCCTTCCTCTCTGTAAAAATCAATAAAATATTTTAAAAAAAAGATATATGCAACTTTATGTTCACTGCAGCATTATTTACAATAGCCAAGATATGGAAACAACCTAAGTGTCCATCAATAGAGAAGTGAATAAAGAGGTGGTGCATATATACAACAGAATATTATTCAGCCATAAAAAAAGAAGGAAATCTTGCCATTTGCAACAATGGGTGGATCGACCCAAGCTAAGTGAAATAAATCAGACAGACAAAGACAAATACCAGATGATTTCACTTATGTGTGGAATCTAAAAAAAACAAAGTAAATGGACAAACAAAACAAAACAAACTCATAGCTACAGAAAAATCTGATGGTCACCAAATAGGAGGGGGATTGGGTGGATGGGCAAAAAAAGTGAAAGGGATTAAGAAGTACAAATTGCCGTTATAAAAATAATCATGGGAACATAAGGTACAGCATAAGAATATATTCAATACTATTGTAATAACTATATATTGTGCCAGATGGATACTAAACTTATTGAGGTGATCTAGTCACTATGTTGTACTGCCGGGGTCCAACCCCAGTGGGTCCAGGGGTCCCCAAAGGTGTGGACGGAGTTGGCGAAGAAGGAATGACACGGAGACAGCGTTCAGTTGATCAGCAGCCTAGCCAGGATCTCCTGCCAAGTTCTGGTCTGGATCTCCAGAGAGGTTCTGCTTATCAGCATAGAGAGGTTCTCCTGCCAGGTTCTCCAGGTTCTCCAGCCAGGTTCTGTAGCCAAGTTCCCTCGTTAGGTGCTCCAGCCAGGTTCTGTCCAGGTTCTCCAGCCAGGTTCAGTCACCAGGTTCTAGTCAGGTTCTCTTGCCAATTTCTGTAGTCAGGTTCAGTCCAGGATCTTTTGCCATGTTCTCTCGCTAGGTTCTGTCTCAAGGTTCTGAGGCCAGTTTCTGTCCAGGATCTTTTGCCATGTTCTCTCCAGCAAAGTTCTTCTGTCTCTAGAGAACGTTCTGTGTAGGTTCTGTGCCTAGGTTCTGTCTCTCTCTCTGTCTCTTGCTGTCTTGTTACATCTGTATTTATACCAGTTGATTCAATCCTATCAATCTCTATTACAAAGGTTAGGGCGTTTCTTATCTCCATTCCAGGGAGTAAAGATTATGTAGCTTAAGCATGATTGTTCATAGTTAAAGTGATTAATTACCCGCCTGGCACTTAGTTAAGAGGTTTTATTCCCTCCCTAACTTCAGGGGAAAATCCCTACCTGGGGAAACAACCTTTCTCAGAGAGGAGACCTTGGTTAAAACACATAGTGCCAAGAAGGTGAGCAAACATTTTAAGAACAGTATACCATATATGCCAGGTCCTTTGAAACAGCAAGGATGGACTGGCTCCCGGCATTGTACTGAAACTAATATATCAACTATAATTGGAAAATAATTTTTTTTTAATATATTTTATTGATTTTTTACAGAGAAGAAGGGAAAGGGATAGAAAGTCAGAAACATCGATGAGAGAGATCGATCAGCTGCCTCCTGCACACCCCCTACTGGGGATGTGCCCGCAACCAACGTACATGCCCTTGACCGGAATCGAACCTGGGACCCTTGAGTCCGCAGGCCGACGCTCTATCCACTGAGCCAAACCGGTTCGGCGGAAAATAATTTTTTTAAAAAGAAATGTGTTCTAGCCATATTACTAGCAAAGTAAGACTTTCTGACAAAAAGTATTATTGTGATAAGGATCTTTACATAATGATAAACCTATATTCATAATAGAAGATTTTTTTTTAATATATTTTATTGATTTTTTACAGAGAGGAAGGGAGAGAGATAGAGAGTTAGAAACATCGATGAGAGAGAAACATCGATCAGCTGCCTCCTGCACATCTCCTACTGGGGATATGCCCGCAACCCAGGTACATGCCCTTGACCGGAATCGAACCTGGGACCTTTCAGTCCGCAGGCCGATGCTCTATCCACTGAGCCAAACCGGTTTCGGCCATAATAGAAGATTTAATAGAGTTTTTAAATTATTGACCAGTTATCAAACAGATGAGTAAAGATATAGAAAATTTGAACAAAATAAAAATGTAGAATCCTGTACCAGCAAATTAGAGAATACTCATTATTTTCAATTACCTACGAAACACTTTTAAAAAATGAACACACAAAATTAAAAACTTTTGTGTATCAAAGGACACTGTCAAGAGAGTGAAAGGCAACTCACAGAATAGGATTATACCTCAGAGAATAAACATCCATGAATCCACAGTGATGTAAATAAATGACTCAAAAGGGGGAAAAGGGACAAGCCTTACTATTTTAGACTTCCAAATACATATAGATAATCCCCCCACCCAGAGGAGGGTCATAATTCACCTCCTACTGATTAGACTGGGCTTATTGGTTTCCAAGAATAAAGCATAGCAAGGGAAAAATATTACCTTTACCAAGAAACCTGCGACATCACCTTAACCAGTGATCAAGCCAGAGACCTGGGGACAGAGGTCACTCTACCCTCTCCTCTTTCACCTCCATTTACTTCAGGTTCAATGTCTCACTATAATTTGCCTTCCAAAAATCTGGCACATCACTCTTTGCCCCGTGGGCAGTCACTTCAGTTGTCATGATGCGATTCCTTCTGAGCCTTCTCCATGAGGGGAGCAGCTCAAAATAACAGGTAGTCAGAAGGGTTAGGAGGTGAGGCATTGATTCAACAGAGAGAAGTAACATGACCAAGGTCACACATCCGGGAGGTGCTGAAATGAGGATTTGAAATCAGGTAATCTGGCTCTAGGTTCTGTTTCAACCATTGCTTGGTATAAACAAAAATGAGTTTTTTAAAAAAATTTTTATGATCAAGTTTGACATCTCAGTAGAGGAACACTAGCTGCTGTAACAAAAAAGTCACCAGGTCTCAATGGAATCCTCAGATGACAGTGCTCTCAAGGCAGTGACAGGGAAATCCTCTCCCTTCGCTGTGACTGCCACCTTCCAGAGATGGACCTGCACATTTAACCAGCAGATTGGGAAGGGGGGGGGGGCAGGTAGAGTGGGGAGATCTCATAGGGTTGGGTGAGATGTTCACAGACCAGGTCTGGGAATGGCAAAGGTTACTTCTCACCAGTATACCCCCAGCTGTGTGCCCTAGAAGAGAAAGAAATGGAGTTTGGTGAGCACCTATTTTTGCCAAAATCTAATTGCTCATAATTCTGACTTAAGAAACACTAATTGAGCAACTATTCTACACTTCAATTTACACTGCCTTATGCTTTTCAAAAAATACGTACATATCCATTGCCAGACAGTGCACAAAATTTAGAATCTCTTCCTTCTCAAAAAGGCAATATACGGCTGAAACCGGTTCGGCTCAATGGATAGAGCGTCGGCCTGCGGACTGAGGGGTCCTAGGTTCAATTCCGGTCAAGGGCATGTACCTTGGTTGTGGGCACATCCCCAGTAGGGGATGTGCAGGAGGCAGCTGATCGATGTTTCTCTCTCATCGATGTTTCTAACTCTCTATCCCTCTCCCTTCCTCTCTGTAAAAATCAATAAAATATATTTTTTTAAAAAAAGGCAATATACGATTGGATAGTCATACATTTACTTATGCATATATATATATATATATATATATAGCTATCAAATTTGGCAATTATTAAAACACTACATGATTCATATCTTATTCACAAAAGTTAAAATCTTCTATATGCTCAAAAGTAAACAAAAAAACCCACAAACCCAAAACCCTATCCAAAATGGTGTCAAAATATTTGAAAGTACCCTATATTCCTAGAAATAAAATCAAATTTTTGAAGTGTTTCTAATTTTTATCTTTTTTAAAAAAACAACGCAAAACCCTCTAGAGCAGTGGTTCTCAACCTTCCTAATGCCGCAGCCCTTTAATACAATTCCTCACGTTGTGGTGACCCCCAACCATAAAATTATCTTCATTGCTACTTCACAACTGTAATTTTGCTACTGTTATGAATCGTAAATATCTGATATGCAGGATGTATTTTCATTGTTACAAATTGAACATAATTAAAGCATAGTAATTAATCACAAAAACAGTATGTAATTATGTGTGTTTTCCGATGATCTTAGGCGACCCCTGTGAAAGGGTCATTCAACCCCCAAAGGGGTCGCGACCCGCAGGCTGAGAACCGCTGCTCTAGAGGAAAACAAAAATTCTCCAGTGAAGCAATGGTGTTATATGGAGTATGTCCATCCCATAAATACATATTTTCAATAAAAATGACATGGAATTTTGCCTTCAGAAAAAAGGGATTTGTACATAAATTTTGCATTTCCTTTTCAAATGACTTGTATAATATGAGAATGATTTTAAAGTTACCATTTATCAACCACCTGCTGGCTGTGGGCCTTTTTATCATCAGAGTGGACAGAGATAAAAATCAAGTCTAAAGCAAAAATTTACATTTATATATAGCTTGTTTTTAACTTCCATTAACCCCAGTTCATCTACCAAAGGATAAAGAAAACAGAAATCTAGAAATAAACCCATGACATTTGGAAAATTTACCCGTTTTAATTTTTTAAAAACAAAAAAATAAAGCACAACACAACATCAAATTATGTTTTACCGTCTACAATTCAGTTATATCCAAACATCCTAAGAGCAAACAGAGTTCCCTGCCCAGAGCGGGGAATTAAAATGAGACACATGAAGGTGAATGCTGAAGATCAAAGTTCCAGCCGAGGTCACAAGTCTTCCATTCAAACACACTCCAAAGCTTTTCGTTTCAGTCTATTAAAGTGTTTTACAGGAAGTTCTTTAAAATAATTTCATCCCAGACACCAGGTTTCTTCAATGATACACAGCTTCATGACATCTGTTTCCATCCAAAAGGAATACAAAGTAATTTTTATTGTTGTCTCTTTTGGTAGCGTAGGGAAGTACAACTTATCAGCCAGGTTCCTTTAGCCATCAATGAGGGAAGGCGAGGTTAAGTAGAGACCTGGGCAGAGCTGCCTGCTGGATTCCACTTGTCTTTCTGAGGGTGTGACTTCCGAAGTGTTAAATCACATTTATGCCACTACAATGATTAGTACTAGTAATCTTTTTTTAGATGATAAAAAGGAAAATACCTAATGGACATAAAAACGGTCAAAAGATTCTTTCCGCAGGTTAATGCCCCCCCCCCCTCCAAAAAATAATACAAAATGAACATATAATTGGGATGGAAACTCCATTGGATATTCCTATTCACCCCACTGCTTGCTCCCCATAGAAGGGGAACAGGCATTAAGTTTTATTAGTAACGTTATAGTAACCAGATGTGTCAATGGCAGCTTATTTGAGGTCCATCAATCAAAGCATGGCTATTGTTTTCTGACTGCCCACATCTGAACACATTCAGCTACTATAGAAACTACAAAGGAAGGAAAAATATATTTATTCCAAGATTCGTTTACTGGGATTTTTAAGCGCCCTGTCTTCTGTAGAGCCCCAGAATGGTGATAATGTGCTAGGGGCTGCTGTGTTTCCCAGCATGAGCTCCCATTCTCTGAGGGTCCTGAGAAGGATAGTGGATTGGTCCTGGAGCCCTCATGAAAGGAGGAGGTGGTCCCATTGGGTGGAACATATGTGGCCCAAAACCTGCAGATGGGAGAACAAATATGTTAGACTTGCAGTTCCCCTGACCTCCTTTCAAACCTCTGCATCTTTCTAAGGTCAACGCCACTTGCACATAAACCAAATGACAAGGAGCTTCAGAAAATGTCATTTCATAAGACTTGCTTAGAAATGTCTCCCTGTATTACTTCCTCGGTTTGAGAATCCATTCCTCTCAGTTCAGGTTAACAGAAAATTCCACAGGACTCAAGGTATCTGATAATATGTCATCTGAGCCCCTGCTAGCTATCAAACATGCCAATCCTGCCAAGCAGGATTCCTCAGGATCTGGGAGGTGAGGAAGAAATCAGGCTGACCCTGATTTGATGGAATCAAATGATGAAAGACCCTGTCATCATTAAACTCAATGATTTATATTAGAATGGAGAGTGTTATAAACCAGGACTTTCTTCAAAGAGTATGGGAATTCTGCCACAGGGGCACTGGCCACCTGTGATTTACACTGTTCACACTGTCACTGACATTTTAAAAAAAATGTACTTTATTGATTTTAGAGAGGAAGGGAGAGGAAGAGAGATAGAAAAATCAATGATGAGAGAGAATCATTCATTGATCAGCTGCTTCCTGCATGCCCCACACTGGGGATCAAACCTGCAACCCGGGCATGTGCTGAGACTGGGAATCCAACCGTGACCTCCTGGTTCATAGGTTGACACTTAACCACTGAACCACACTGACATTTTCTAGAGCAGCACTATACAAACTGCCAGTTCTTCAACTGTGTACTCCTGGCCACCAACAAGGTAAAGACTGTGAGCCAAATGTAACTAATTACACAACCAAGCACACTGTTTAGTTTGTCTTATAATTTTTTATATCAAGACTTTCATTTATATTCTGGCACAAGCTCCTTATCTTGGTATACAGGTAACAACACTTTGTGAACTGGTGGATGTCCACAGCCTGCACTTTAAGCAGTGGTGCTCTAGGGCATCAGGATTACATTAGAACAGGGAACAAACTGGCCATATGTCACTGTAATCGATGAACTCCTATTCTGATTTTAAATATACTCAGATCTTTAGAAAACTGGTAACTTTCCCCTCCTCGGCAGGCCAGAAAAAAAAGAAATATCAGGAATCCTAACAAATCAGATTTACTTGAGGATTCTATGAGACAAACTCAAAGGATGTAGCCCAATAGACATGACTTTCAAAAGAACTTTTTAGGGCTAAGTCAGACTTATTTACTAAGAAGGAAGGTAGAAGTTACCTGGGGGTGGGGGTGGGGCAATTCCAGGGGGTGGCGGCAGGGCGATGTTCACCACAGCTGGAGGGCCACTGGGGGGCAGGTTGAAGTAGTTGGCAGAGGCTTCTTCCTCTGCTGCAGGAGGAGGGGGAAGAGCTGGAGGAGAGAAGAGAGCCAACAGTTAGAAGGGAAGACAACTGTGCAATGTTGTTTCCACTGCCTTTAAATTTGGGAGTTCTGAGGGGAGACAGAGCTGTTGCCGGAACCAGAGACCTGGGTCTCCTCCAACACTCAGGGATCATCAGAGCATCCATAGCTAGCAAGAAAGCCTGCACTCACCTCCCGGCAGGCCTGGAACAGGCTCCAGCTTGATGCCAGAGTCTGTGGTTCCGTCTTTCTCTTTTTCTTTTCCTCGGGCTGCTTGGGACCTGAGAGACAGACATACACATCAGCACTGTGCCCCTTCTCTCACACCTCTACTTCTCAGGCTTCCTAGTCAAATGGACTTTCTTCACTCCTTGCCCCACTTTTTCCCTTTAAATGTCACAGTGCAGTGGATAAGATCAAAGGGTTTTTGTTTTGCTTTTTTCTAAAATATATTGATTGATTTCAGAGAGGAAGGGAGGGGGATAGATAGAAACACCAGTGATGAGAACCATTAATCGGCTGCCTCCTGCACGCCCCACTGGGGATCTAGCCCACAACCTGGGCATGTGCCCTAACCAGGAATCGAACCATGACCTCCTGGTTCATGGTCGATGCTCAACCACTGAGCCATGCCAGCTTGGCACGACCAAATGTTTTGAAGCCAGAAAGACCTGGGTTCGTAACTTGCTGGAACTATTATAAGGACTAGAAGAGGCAACCTATGTATATTTAGTACACAGCCTAATTAGCACCCAGGAAGCTCTCCATAAGGGTTGCTGCTGCTATCAGCAATCTTTTCCGTGGCTCCCGGTGAGAAACATGTTCCCCTTTGAACTTTCAGGGCATTTCATCACTTTCAAACCTAAATTAGTTTTTCTTCCCCACTGGGCAGTTAGCCTCTAGAAGACAGAATCTGGTCTAATTCATTTGTATCCACCTTCAGGCCCTGGCATTATACTTAGCCTAGAATAACTGGTCACAAAACACATGAACCCTCAAAGATTACTACACCAAAACCCAGAATAACAGTCCAAAACAGGATACTCTGAACATCCACAGGTATGAATGTTAGATAGGTAAGGAAATATTCTTTTTGACCCATTCACCAAAAGCTCACTAGCCCCAGGTAATGAAACAGTTTTCTTGAAAATCTCAAAGATATTTTAAAATAGTCTATCCTCACCTTCCCCATTTCACATTAAGTCGACGGCCATTGACAATTAGCTTATTAAAGGACTTCTCCGCAGCCACTTCAGCGGCCTGCCTTGTGGCAAACTGGATGAAAGCACATTGCTGTCTCTGTACCACGGTGATCGTCCGAATCTCTCCAAACTGGTAGAAATGATTTCTGAAGGGATACAGGCAGAGAAAAATGATAACAACACATACGTTCCCAGGAGGGTGACAGCAGGCTAATCACTCTTGTACTGACTCACCACAAGGTACATGGCCCCATGGTTATCTCCCTAACTACCTGCAGGTAGTTTCCCCAATACCTTACGTACTATGAGGCTGCGTATTGAGAGGAAAAGAAAAATAATGGACAAATAAATTTTATTCAACATCTCAGGATCTTCCCCATGGAGGAAAGGGGGCCTGAGTAAGTTCCTTAAGGACCCTAAACCCTAGATAAGGGGATAGTCAACTATAGCCTCCATGGCCCATGAGCCAAGAATGTTTAAAGAAATGTTTTAAAAGGTTATAAAAAGAGGAAGAGAAGGAAAAGAGCCAGCCACCCCCTGGAGACTGTCTAGCTCACTTAGGGTGTAGTGAAGACAGGCTACCAAGGCAGCCTATAAACTTATAGGAGTTTCTTTACCACTTTCCCTCTTTGGGAGAGGTATTTCCACTCTCTGCCCAGATGTCTCATTTAGCTGACTAAAATACAAGTTGAGAACCATACAAATTTACCAAATGCCAATCTCTTTAAAAAGCCAACAATGTAAACCATAAGAGTCTTATAATGGCAAAACTTCCCTTCCCCTACATAAGTAAGCCTACTTGATTGTGTGCCCTATTCTAAAAACTCTATTTGGCTATTAGGCCAAATAGAATCTCATGTAATTATCACCACATGCAAGAATGGACTAAGCACTGCTGATGAACATTACTACTCCGGCATCGTAAAGAACAATTTTATAAAAATTCTAGTCGGCATATTTACTGACTATAAACTAATTAAAGAAAAATGTATTTTTAAAGGATTATCATGCTTGCCTGTTATTGCCCCCCACAAGTTATTCCAAGACAGCTAAAAGCAAAAAGAGCTCATAAAATTATATCCACAAACCTTAGATCTGTCTCAGTAATGGTATCGCCCAAACCACCAACATATAGTGTGGTGATAGTCTTGTCCTCTGGCGGGTCCAAACGAGGCATTGTTGAAGCCCGCTTTAGAAGCTTATCTGCCACAGGGTCATTGATTCCATAATATCGGTCTTTAATGTTCTGATCAGCAAGGGGGTCATCTGGATCTGTAGGCTTCTCATGTCTGTAGTTCAAGAAAGAACAATGCATAAAGATGAAACAAAACAATTTATAGGTATCACCCAACAGTAGCTACACCCAAATAAATACCCAGAAATGCCTTTTAAACTAAAACCCTGGTCATACCAAGACAAAGTTATTGATATAGAGCTGATATCAAGTGATTTACTGTATTACAAGGACGTGCCAGCCTCCTGAAACCCACTGAAATGACCATCTAGGGCGGCAGTTTCCTTAGAAATACTTTTGGCATAATTCACCCCCAAACAAAGGGTAACCAAAACATCATTATCTCTCTCAAGGTCAATGGTTCTTAACATATTTGAGGTCTTGCATTCCACTCAGAGTCTGATTAAAGCTATGGACCCAGGCCTAGAAAACGAAATAATTTTTTGGTGGGGGTGAGATTAACCAACCCCAAGTTAAGAGCTCCTAATCCACATGCTTGGCAGTCCTGACGGAAACATACTCACACACCCTTAGATGCCTGGCCTTAATTTGACCTCATCAACCCATTGAAATTCAAGCCAGTGAGACCATAATAGTGAAGACTTACAACTCAGGGTAAACATCTGTGTTATACAGCACAGTAATTTAGCTTCCCAACGCTCAGTTATAAGTAAAAGCTCCATTACATGTAAAAACAATTTAATCAAGCTTTTCTAAATTTAACAGTCTTAAGATATGAGATATACCACACTAGTTGTACATACTTTGAGATTTTAAGGCAGAGATTGTTTAAACTAGTACCTCCCACTTCTTAGATGACTAATCATCTGAAAGCAAATACTGAAAACGCACTTCAGCTCTTACCTATATGGACATTCCTCTCCTCTCTTACATTCTCCTTTCACCCAGAAGGAGCAAATGTGGGGTCGATTCCTTTTGTAGTAGGGTGTGGTCCGGGCCAGTTTGAGCAGCATGTCACTAGTGGATGTGGCTTTCCCCAGCATACCAACTGGCCGTGTTCCATCAGAGTTAGAAATCTACACACAGGGATGGCAAATTCAAAAGATAAATTATATAAACTGTGTCAATCCACTAGGATTCTTTTACCAAATAAAAGACTACCTCAAGAAAGTGGCAGCATACCTCCCTCTCCATATTCTGTGTGTAGTACTCTTTGTTGACATCTGATTTTGGCATGTCATCCTTAAAAGACAGCCCTGCATCACGAACCTGGATGGGCAGGCCTGGTACAAAGGAAAGGAGGAAAAAACAGGCATATTTAAAAACATTGCTGAATATACACACAGAATACAGTATCATCCTTTTTCCACTTTCTTATTCAGTACCAGAGGCTTTACTATATTTTTACTGAAAATATTTAGCACCATCAGGCAAATATTGCTACGGAGCATTCTAAGAAATTACCCTAATTCCTGAGCTAGCATGATTCTGAAACAAATGTTTTAGAAAATTTTTTAGATGAACAAACTTTGGGTATAGTCAGATTTGACTTGTAAATTAATAATGTATCTAGCCCGGACGGTGTGTCTCAGTGGACTGAGCATTGCCCCAGGCACCAAGTGTCCACCCAGGAGCTAAGAGATCACGGGTTCAATGCCCAGGTTGCGGGCTCAATCCTCAGCAGGGGGGGTGCAGGAGGCAGCTGATTAATGTTCTCTCTCATCGATGTTTCTATCTCTCTCTTCCTTCCTTTCTCGCTCTCAAAAAAAAAACACAAAAAAAACCGACACAAAAAAACCAATAAAAACATATTTTAAATAAATGCAAAAAGTGGTTCATTTTAGGTTAGTCCTACAGATTGTCTGGATAGTTATGGTCTTTTATGGGGTCATTGTATTATAGGACCAGAACCTCTCCTTAACAAACATATAAATAGGTGACCAGGGCCCTAGTTGGTTTGGCTTAGTGGATAGAGCATCGGCCTGGGGACTAAAGGGTCCCAGGTTCAATTCTGGTCAAGGGCACATACCCTGGTTGTGAGCTCAATCCCCAGTAGGGAGTGTGCAGGAGGCAGCCAATCAATAATTCTGTCTCATCATTGATGTTTCTCTCTCTCTCCCCCCTTCTACCTTTCTCTCTGGAATCAATAAAAATATTAAAAAATAATAACATACTGTGACCAGGAATGAGAAACAGAGCAGCTTTCTGAATTTAACATATATAAACTTGTATTTTCCTTTTACCGTACAGCAGAAACTCTTGTGGAAAAAGTATTTTCTCATAAACAAGTCACTTTCAATTAAGAAAAAAAAGCACTTACTCTGAAACAGTGGCAGCATATCAGTCCTAACAATACAGTTGAGACAAAAACCTAAAGCAAGATTAGCCTATGAGCTTCTGGTGGGAACTGTGGAAAAAAGCTTTGGATCTAGAAAGAAGCCCAAGGCAAAGAAATTACCTACCATAGGAACAAGGCCTTTACCTCCCCTTGACTACAGATGCACATAAGGGAGCTTTAGGCTAGTTCTAATTAATTCCCAACTTTTCTCTACGTTCCTACTGCTGTTCAGGAGTTCTCTAGGATCGCCTAGTATGGTTCTCCCCTTACAAGAAAAAGCAGACCACAGCACACATCCAAACTGGGGTCAGAACAGAGGTAGGGTAGACATGGGAGGTGAAAAGACCGGTTTGTTGTCTAGGGCACCTGCATACTTTCAGATTTACTGGACAGGGCAAACATACCATACTCCAGATCCAAGAGGCAAGTCTGACAGACATTCTTCAATTTACTACACGTTTGGCACACTTCAGTCTTCTTGAAACGCATGCGGACTCCGGGGCACCAGCGAAACACTGTGAATGGCCTGGCACAGATCTTTAACACAAAATAAGAGCCACAGAGTGTGAATAGTCCTGACCTGGACAATGAATCCAGACTTAATAACAACGGGGGATTCAAAGAAACGATCCCCAAATCTAGGGTTTACAAGAAACCTTAGCAATCATCTAGCCTAAATGCCATTTGATATTTCAATCATATTTACAACACTCTGCCCCAGTAGTAAAAAATTCACATAGCACAGAAAGAGGAATTTTCAGTCCTCTCCACCCCATTAATAATGTGACCCTTAATCCTTTTCGGGATGAGTGGGGAGTGTCATATACTCCTTTGAGAATCTTATGAGAGCTGTGATCTTCCTCCGCAGCTAAAATTCTCATGTGCACAATCAACACTTGGTATACAATCTCAGGGGGTTCAAAGCCCATCCACAGACACCAGGTTAAGAACCCCTATATTGAAGGGCTAATTTTCTTACCTCACACACTAAACAGTTAACAGCCAATGAGTACATAAATGATATATGAAAGTTGCGTAGCACTGACTTTTACTGGAAGACCTCAAAGCTCAGCAAGTTGAAAGCTAATTTGGTAGAAAAAAGGAAAATAAAATGAAATAATTACTCTTTAACAGACATACTTACTTTGCATTCCTTCCCGTACTTTTCTTTGGTCTGAAATAGAAAAAAACAAACAGAAAAGAGCTGGAGTTCCAGAAAAAAAAAAAAAGACCAGATGTCTGCTTCTTCCCCCAATACAACCCAGGAAGTGTGTGTGGCATCCTAAAGGGGGTGTGTGTGTTTTGCGGGGGGGGGGGGGGGGGGGGGGGATAAATTCTAATCACCGACTATGAGTTCTAACCTCTTAAGAATCTTATGGATCTAACACTAAGTAGCATGTCTTTAAACAGCCACAACTTTCAGGCTCACCACTGTCTCCCAAGAACGAAACCTCCTAACTCAGCGGTTCTCAACCTGTGGGTCGCAGCCCCTTTAGGGGTCGAACAACCCTTCCACAGGGGTCGCCTAAGACCATCAGGAAACACATATTGAATATATAATTACATATTGTTTTTGTGATTAGTCACTATGCTTTAATTATGTTCAATTTGTAACAATGAAAATACATCCTGCATATCGGATATTTACATTACGATTCATAACAGTAGCAACATTACAGTTATGAAGTAGCAACGAAAATAATTTCATGGTTGGGGGTCACCACAACATGAGGAACTGTATGAAAGGGTCGCGGCATCAGGAAGGTTGAGAACCACTGCCCTAACTGTTCCCACAGTTCCCGATTCAGGAGGGATGTAGCCATGGCCAACCCATCTTTTACAAAGTTTAGTCAGAAAGTAACTAGCACAGACCGTGCGGATATCCTGCATATAGTAAACGTTCCCTTCCCATAAGCTATTCAACATCTTGCACAAATCTATCAACACCTGGGACGGATCCCAATAACACAGTCCTGATTACTATTCAATGGTAACGAATTTAACCCTTATTTGTGATGACAGGGAGCACCTGACATTAAAGAGACAGACACGGTGCAGTGGTCAAGAGGCGTTTGTTTAGGAGCAAGGACACCCAGCTTCCAGTCCTGTGTCTCCGAACTTGCTGAGGCCCCTGGAGTGAGACCATATGAATTTAAATCCCAGCCCCACTCATGACTTGCTAAATGAACAGACATAAACCCGGCTTCTGGTTAATAGATCCATCTCCCAGGTGAATGCTCAACAAACCCAAGCTGTATTATATGACTCCTACATCACGGAACTGTCTGCGTTTCAGCGCGACAGAATAAGCATGACAGTCCTCTGTAAACTGTCACGGACCCGGCTGGTACAGGAGCACCGTTACTTCCGCCGGCTGGGAGCAGCACTGCGCGGACCGTGTGCAGGGACCACCACGTTGACAGAATGCCAACAAGCCCGCTTCACACACCCTCACTCACCATTCGGATATACGGGTTTTCTCCAAGACACGTCTGGCACAGGATGGGGAAGTCCTGGTGACAATGGGAAATCTGGTTGAGGGCCAGGCTCCGAAGACCCCGCCATCTCGGCCACACCGGCGGGCAACGGGGAGACGGGGGTGGGGGAGGGACGAGGAGCGAGGGCGGGGAAGCGCAGGGCAGGAGCCCGAGGTCCAGCGCGGGCCGGGTCGCGGGAGGGGGCGCCGTCTGCCCTTCCGGCGGCGGCGGCGGCGGGAGGCGAGCAGCACGGAGAGAGGAGGAGGCAGGCATGCAAAGGGGGCTGGTCTCGGACCCTGGCTGCGCCCCGACCCTCCACGCCCGCAGGAGGGCCGCCCTCCGGCCTCCCGCCCCAGCCCGGCTAGGCCGCGGCGCTGGCTCCTCCCCGGAGTTCCCTCGGCGGCGCCGCAGCCACGCCGGGCCGGCCGGCGGGAGGCCCGGCCTCGCCGCCCCTTCCCGGCCTCGCCTGGCAGGCACACTCACCGCATCCTCCCAGTTCTGCCTGTTGTAGGTGTTGGAACCCAGAGAAGTCGCCATCTTGAGAGCGTCCGGAGGCAGCCGCCGCTTCCGAGTTGGCAGATAGGACCGCCACAATCCCGACAGGTCCCGGGCTGGTTCCCGGCCTGTGACGTCGTATTTGTGCGTCTCGTGCGCCCTTGTACGCCTTGACGTCACCCGCTCGGACGTCGTCCTGATGTGTTAAACCCTGGAGCTCCCTCCTGGGTCCCTGCTTGGGGTGAAGAGCCACAAGTACATCTGGTTTATTTAATAGTTGAGTGAAAGAATAAAGGAGCAAGTAATGAGTGAGGGGGTGGGGTTCAAGCAGCGTTAGCTCCCACTGGGCGCTTATGCCAAAGCTGGGCGAACGTCCTGCCGTGCCAGTCAGTGTCTTATTAAATGATCACAACCACGCATGTAGGCAGTGGTTCTCAACCGTCCTAATGCCGAGACCCTTTAATTCAGTTCCCCATGTTGTGGTGACCCCCAATTTCATTGTTACAAGTTGAACATAATTAAAGCATAGTGATTAATCACAAAAACTATGTAATTATATATGTGTTTCTGATGGCCTTAGGCGACCCCTTGAAAGGGTCATTCGACCCCCAGAGGTTGCGATCCACAGGTTGAGAACCGTTGCCTGTAGGGTTGCCAGGATTAGCAAGCAACACAGAACGTCTAGTTAAATTTAAATTTCAGTTAAACAACGAACCACATTTTAGTATAAACATGTTCACTTATACCCCAAAAATGACTCATCTGAAAGCCAAATTTAGCTAGAGGTCATGTATTTTATCTGGTAACCACTACCCTCTGGGCAAGTATGATTGTCCCTCTTTTATAGGAATGGAAACAGGTTGAGAGAGATTAAGCAACTTGCTCATGTTCATCTAGTAAATGGTGAAGCCACAAATCCAAAGATAATAGTACTGTCTTTCTAACTTCTGAAAAGTGTCTTAAAGATCAATACAGGTATTGTTTTATCATTTGGGGGACAACTTATAAACACTCTGCCAGTATTTTACTAATTTCAGGCATTCTGGTACCACGTTCATAATTTTTTTACATATCCCATCATCAAACTACCTAAAATTTATTCCCTAATTTTTTTAAAATGAGGTTTATCCTATCTAACAAAAGAGAAACATGGTAATTAGTGTACAACCCCTACCCTTCCCATTGGCTAATCAGCAAGATATGCAAATTAACTGCCAGCCAAGATGGCGACCGGCAGCCAGGCAGCTGGAAGCGAACATGAGGCTTGCTTGCTTCAGTAATGAAGGACTCCAACATTCCCTGCCTGCCTTGCCGGCCTCTGAGCTTGCAGTTTGAAACATTGTAACAAATATAGAAGCTAAACAAAACCCCAGAAACCTGCTTTCAGCCGGCCGGGATCTCAGAGCTGGAGTTATACATTGTTTCGATTATAGAACCCAAACAAATCAGATACCTGCTTTCAGCAGCAGAGGCCTCAGAGCTGGAGCCAGAGCTAAAGCTGGCCCAGAAGAAAAAAGAAAAAAGAAAAAAAGGAGCAGTTGGGAGCTTCAGTCACCCGCCAGCCTGAAAACAGCCCTCAGCCCCTCACCCAGACTGGCCAGGTACCCCAGTGGGGACCCCCACCCTGAAGGGTGTGTGACCAGCTGCAAACAGCCATCATCCCCTCATTCAGGCTGGCCAGGCACCCCAGTGGGGCCCCCCACCCTGATCCAGGACACCCTTCAGGGCAACCAGCCAGCCCCACCCATGCACCAGGCCTCTATCCTATATAGTAAAAGGGTAATATGCCTCCCAGCACCAGGATCAGCGGAGCCGAGAGGCCTCCTGGCACCGGGATCAGCATGACAGGGGGCAGCACTCAAACCCCCTGATCGCCCTGCGGCTCTGTGTGTGACAGGGGGCAGGGCCACAACCTCCCTATCCACCCTGCTCTGTTCGTGACAGGGGAAGGCGCCCCAACCTCCTGATCAGCCCTGCTCTGTGCCTGATACGGGGGAGCTCCCCAACCCCATGATCGCCCTGTGGCTCTGTGTGTGACAGGGTGTGGCGCCCCAACCCCCTGATCGGCCCTGCTCTGTGTGTGACAGGGTAGAGCCATAACCTCCCCATCGGCCCTGCCCTGAGTGTGAGAGTGGCGGCGCCCCAACCCCCTGATCCGCCCTGCTCTGTGTGTGACAGGGTACGGAGCCCCAACCCCCCTGATGGGCCCTGCTCTGTGCGTGACAGGGGGTGGCGCCACAACCTCCCCATCGACCCTGCCTTGAGTGTGACGGGGCGGTGCCCCAACCCCCCATTCGGCCCTACTCTGAGCGTGACTGAGAGTGGCATCGCAACCTCCCAATCCGCCCTGCTCTGTGCATGACAGGG
The DNA here is from genome assembly GCF_964212035.1 of Myotis nattereri. Lineage (NCBI taxonomy): Eukaryota > Metazoa > Chordata > Mammalia > Chiroptera > Vespertilionidae > Myotis > Myotis nattereri. The sequence goes on from NC_138080.1 coordinate 90,108,339, forward strand.
GGCGGTGCCCCAACTCCCCAATCGGCCCTGCTCTGAGCCCGACCAGGGGCTGCACCTAGGGATTGGGCCTGCCCTCTGCCACCCGGGAGCAGGCCTAAGCCAGCAGGTCGTTATCTCCTGAGGGGTCCCAGACTGCGAGAGGGCACAGGCCAGGCTGAGGCAGCCCCCCTTCGCCCCCCCCTCCCAGTGCACAAATTTTTGTGCACCGGGCCTCTAGTTTAAAGTATAATTTCTGTACAGAAGTTTACCTTCTAATTGTACAGTTAGGGAACTTTACATACATTCACCACAAATATAGACTAGTTCCACCCCAAGAATTCCTTTGTGCCCAAATCAATCCACTTCCCACATACACTGTCAGTGGCAATCACTGGTCTGTGTTCTGTCCGTATAGTTTTGCCGTTTCCAAAATATTATAAATGGAATCCTATTTAGCCTTTATGGGTCTAACTTCTATTTCTTAGGATATTGTATGAGATTCACCAATATTGTTAGACATTTCAATAATTTGTTCCTTTTTATTTCTGAGAATTCCATTGTATGGGTAGACCAGGGGGGTTAAAAAATTCCATTTGCCAGTTGATGGACATTTGAATTGTTCCAGATTTCCATGAATATAAAAGCCATTACAAACATTCATATACAGGTTGTTGTAAGTACCTAATAGTGAGATTATTTGATCATATGGTAAAGATATATTTTCCTGTATGAGAAAGCACTTGGGTTTATCTGAGCTTCTTGGATCTGTGGTTTTTGTCTTTCATTATATTTTGAAAATTCTTAGATGTCCTTGGTTCAAATATTCTCCTGCCGTCTCTTTTCCATCTGGAATGCTAATTATACATATTAGACCATTTGAGATTGTCCCATAGATCTGGAATATTTTGTTGTTGTTTCACCCTTTGAGGGTGGGGATCCGTTTGGATCATTATCATTTCTATTGACCTATCTCCAAGTTTTCTGATTATTCTTCAGCTATGACAAGTCTGCTGATGAGCCCATAGAAGATATTCTTCATCTCTGATCCTGTTTTTTATTTCAATTTGTCTCTTATAATTCCTTCTTCTTTGCTGAAATCTGTTCACACATATTATCCATATTTTCAACTAGATTCTTCAACATGTTAATGAGAGTTTAGGTCTTCGTTCAATAGTTCTAACATCTGGATCATATCTGTATGTAGTTTTGACTGTCGAAAAATGGCTTGGTTTTTGTGTATCTCATTTATTTTCTTGATTGCCAGTCAATGCTTATATACCACTAGAGACTGCGTAAAGAGTAGTAATGCTTGGAAATGAACAAGCCTCTTCTTCTGTCAGGCTGTGTGGGTTTGGTCAATTTAATCAGGAATTGAGCTGGGTTTGGGTTTTGTTGTTGCTATGGTTGCCTTCAGTGTACCACAGCTTTCATATCCTCCAGCATTATTTTGTGCTTTAGGTTAGAACTGAAGAACTTTTCTTAAGGGTTGATATTTCATCCTTAGCTTTCGGCTGTCCTGCATACCTGCACCATTGTGGTTAAGTCTGTGCATTTGCTCACCCTCACCAGCTGATATTTGTTACTAGCCGCTTCCTAGGTGGTTAGTGGTGGAGGGGCCAGGGGTTCTTTGTTCTAATTCAGTCTCAGTCTTAAGTAGGTCCCTTGTGGCCAGGTCTTGGAAACAGGCCTTTTCTTAGTATTTCTGCCCCTCCTCTCCGTGGCAACCGAACCGTCTTGTATTTGCAGCCGGCCCTTCCTATAGTGAGTGGTAGGAAACCTTTAATGGAATTGGTATAGAATCCTGGGGCTCAGTCTGGACTGTCCCTCTCTAAGTTGGGTTTTTTCTTATCTTGTTCCAGCAGCAGTGGAGACAGGATTTGTTTCACCCCATGACTTAGGCCTTTATGCTCCTTATGAGGGGAGGTATAAAGAGAGGAGGCAGGCTTTCATGTCTTTTCATGAAAAGTGGCAGCAGATCCCTCCTGCATGCCTCCAAACCAAGGGATGCTCTCAGAGTTCCAGCACCACTCCCTGTCCCTGCGGGTCTTTCTTGTGAACACCTGGTGAAGGTCATGGGAGGAGCTTGTGAACGCATGCAAGTTTCCTTAGTGTCTGAAGCTCTCTGGGGTTTTAAAATGCCATGTTAGCCCAGAGTTGGCCTTTAACAATTCTTTCATTTTTTTGTTGGTTTCCTCTTACCTGCTCATATGTGCTCAACACTTCTTCCTCCCATGCTCTGCTACAGGTGAACCACTCTATGTCTGATCTCTTTGGAGGATCTACCCCTCCTTAAAATTCAGCGTATTTGACTGCTCTGCCACAACTCCTGAGTTCCACTTTTATTTATTTTTAAAATATTTTTTTTTATTGATTTCAGAGACGAAGGAAGAGATAGAAACATTAATGATGAGAATCATCAGTTGGCTGCCTCCTGAATGCCCCCTACTGGGGATCAAGCCCGCAACCAGGGCACATGCCCCAACTGGGAATCAAACCATGACCTCCTGGTTCATAGGTCAATGCTCAACCATTGAGCCACACAGGCTGGGCTCCACTTTTATTTTAAAAGGAAAATTTGATCACTTCTGTAAACAGAAAATTAATATGTTTGGTTTTTTAAAAACGTATTTATTGATTTCAGAGAGGAAGGGAGAGGAAGATACAGAAACATCAATGATGTGAGGGAATCATTGATTGGCCGCTTCCTGCATGCCGCACACAGGGGATCAAGCCCACAACCCAGTGCCCTGACTGGGAATCGAACCGTGACCTCCTGGTTCATAGTTCGATGCGCAACCACTGAGCCATGCCAGCCAGGCTAGTATCATGTTTAGATGTAGCCTTAAAAACAAGTACAAGGAAAATTTTTTAGTAAGTAACTACTGTTGTCTGCCAAAGGCTCTGAGCCAGAGGCCTATTAAAAATATGTTAGATGTGACAAACATAAGAGTGATTCTTTTTCCTTGATTTTTAAAAAAGTATGTTTTTCTTGATTTTAGAGAGAGGAAGGGAAAGGGAGAAACATGGATGAGAAACACTGATTGGCCACCTCCTGCATGCCCCCTCCTAGGGATTGAACTGCAACCCAAACAGGTGCTCTGACTGGGAATGGAACCAGCGACCCCTTGGTGCATGGGATGATGCTCAATCCACCGAGCCACACCTGCTGGACTTTCCTTGATTTAACCAGAAGGATGGAGGCTGAGGGGACAAGAGAGGAAACAACTTTCTCACCATTTGATTCCATATTATTTAATGTTACATTCATTTAACACTTAGTCATTATCTTATGTAGGTGTCTCACACCTAAAGTGAAATATATTTCACTACAGATGCCCTGACCATAAGAAAATGAGGATAAAAGTACAGGAGTGCCCTCTTATTTGTGTGGGATACTTTCCAAGACCCCCAGCAGATGCCTGAAACCATTATAGTACTGAACACTATATATACTATGTTTTTTCCTATACATACATACCTCTTTACATCAAGGAAGCACTTTATGGTGTCTCCTTGGCATATCCCAATTGCCAGCATCTTAGGGGCCATTATGAAATAAAATAAGGGTGATTTGAACCCAAGTGCTGCAAAACCAGTAGTGGATCTGATATCCAAGACAGCTAAATGACTAATGGGTGTGTACAGCTTGGACAGTTAGACAAAGGGATTATTCATGTCCCAGGTGGGAAACAGCATGAGGTTTTACCATGCTATTCAGAATGGCATGCAATTTAAAATTTATGAATTGTTTCTATCTGGAATTTTCCATTTAATATTTTTGGACCATGGTTGACTGCAGGTAACTGAAATTCTGAAGAAGGGAAAACTACTATATTAACAATTGAGCAAGTGACTTAGCTCTGAGTTTTTTGTTTTGTAAGCAGAAATATTTTTAAATATATTTTTATTGACTTCAGAGAGGAAGGGAGAGGGAGAGATAGAAACATCAATTATGAGAATCATTGATTGGCTGCCTCCTGCACGCTCCACACTGGGGATTCAGCCCGCAACCTGGGCATGTGCCTGATCGGAAATCAAACCGTGATCTCCTGGTTCATAGCTCGATGCTCAACCACTGAGCCATGCTGGCCTGGCTAGCTCTGAGTTTTTGTTTGCTCCAGGGTGCCCTTTGAATGGAATACATGAGAAACAGATGACAAAGGGGCCTGGATTTGGCCCTGAAGGAGTTTGCAATCCAGCAAAGGAGCTACACACATACAAAACCCCATCATACAAGGAAGAGGTGCTACAGGTGAAGATCACACCTAGATGGAAGAGAGAGAGAGGAGGAGGAGGAAAGTAATTTTGAAGGTGCAGTGAGAGGGAGGAGTATTCGTAGAGGAAACACCAGAACAAGAAAGCTCAAGGCAAGCAAGATATTTGGCTTATGACAGAGAGACATATGTAGATGAAAAAAAGATAAAAGATCAACAGCTATATAAATAAGAAAAGGATGATAGTATTACTCAACAAATAATGGGTGCCTGCTATTTGTAAGGCATTGTTCTAGGCTTCACAGATATGGTAATTTTTTAAAAGACAAAAATCCCTGCACTGTGGAGCATATGTTCTAGTATGAGTACTTAGAAAAAAAAAACAGAGTACACAGTTAATGGGATGGTGCTTAATGCTATGGGGGTGGGGCCACAGAGGGGGATAGGAAATGTATTTAGGGGGGAGGGCAGTTTACATCATTCAATGTGGCAGTGAGGGAAAAAGCCTCACAAGGAAATACAGGGTAGGGCAAAACAGATGAAGCAGGTTGAGTGGCTACTAGTTGGGGTTGGGCCATTTTATATATTTGAAAGGATGTCTTTGGGAGCAATGACCAAGGATAGAACCTGGTAGAAACCAGCAACATAACATTTATATAATGGTTCTGAATGTGTTTATAAGGAGCTCAAGTAACATCTACCCATACAGTGTTACACTGAACCAACTTGATCTGAGGTTTTTGGCTTAGTTCACGTAAAGAAATGGACGAAGGAAGCATGCCATACTGACTCTCATACAACTTTCTGGACTCCCTCCATCTTCTGACTGATCCATGCTGTTCCAGTCTTCATGAAACCAAACCAAAGACATCCAAGCTTCGTCTGCTTTATTTCACTACATTAAGCAATAAGGCAAAACAGGAACCTGCCATTCATAAAGATCAAGGAGTGCCCCTCATTCCCAAAAGGGACCAAAAAGGATGTTTCTTCACAAATACACATGACATTTAGCTCATTACACCTACAAGCATTCTGAACAAAAGAAAACGTTGGTGGGCTAATCAAATCACAAATCCAAATTAATTTTGCCTTAAGTTTCCAAAAGTGTAGCCTCTAGTGTTAATGACATCTAATTCGCCTGCAGCGGTGCACACTGACTGTGCCTTAAAAATCTAATCTAATATACAAAAGCAACAAGAAAATTCTGAGTTCACCAGCTGCCGGTGGCGAACCATTTTTACTCACACAGAATACCAGCTTGCACTGAAAACTTTTTTGAGGAAACAAATCAATGGCTCTGTTATTCTGTAAGTTCATTTGGCTCATGAAGAAAAACATTTCAATGATCAAAAGTGTTTTTGTGTTTCTGTGTCACGGGGTGGTGGGGGGTGATGAGACCCATTATTTCAACCTTATTACTTTTGGGAAAAAATACCAGCTATATGCCATAAATATACAACATACAACTGTGTGTAGTCTATGCAAATGTGTAAACTAAGAAAGCTATTGTCTACTTTGATGCTCTTTCTCCGCTGGCAGATGAGAGCAGTGGCTTCACAGTAAGGTAGTGAAATAAAAATTAATTTGACACTCTGTGGGGGTCACAACAAATTAAACTATTTCTATAGTTTGCAAATTTGTTATTATACAACACCTGCCCCAACTTTTAAGAGGCTAAACCTTACTTATTATTGTCATAATATTAGGGGTATTTTTTCTTACTGTAGCATATATATTACTCTGTGGAATACTGTTTTATAAAATTGGCTTGATCTTAAGAGTACCACTTAGTGTCTTTCAAAGGCTTCTTAGATGTAGTTATCTTCCAGGGAGCTGGCAAGATACTTGGTCCTGTCTATATCCTAGATTTCTATGTATCTTAACCTTTTCTTCTAAACTAAAGGCTTGAACTTAAAAACAAAACCAGGGTAAACAGAAAATTTCTCTTTTTACCAAAAGTCTGCTGGCCATTTGCTAACAATGCGTTTACAGAAAGTGTGGTACAGCTTGTGGTCTACTGTCTCAAGTTTCATTGTAGAAAACATCACAGAAATTCAGGTTAACAACCCAACTCCAGGATACAGAATGGAAACAGAATGTGAGCTGTTAGGCAAATGTTCTGGGCTGCTTGCTGAGCTATTTTACAATCAAAATGGTCTTATTTGACATACCATATGATAAAAGTCAAACTCAGGAAGGGGAAAGGTTCTTTCTGAATATCCAGTTTGGGATTCAAGAGATTGTAACTGTTAATCTCCCCTTCAAATCAACGGAGAGAACATTAGTTGAGATCATGCTTACGATCTAACCTTTTAAGATGTTTTGTGCATTCCAGAAGTGAACTTGTCCACCAAGTTTTCTTTGGGCCCTTTCCAGGTCCCAGATATTCAGAATAATCTATTGAGTTAAAGAGGCAGAGCAGAGAAGGGGTGTTGAGTAAGACATATCAAGACTGCCTCCCTGTGGAAGCATTAATCCCTGGGTATTACATCAAAATTTAAAGTGAATGGAATTTGCCAACCCCTGATATGACATGTAAGTGCCTTCTTCTCAACTTCTTCTTAAAAAAAAAGTTCCATATTCTACTTGGAAAATTTTTTAAGAGCAACCAATAAATAAGTATCCTATATTCACTCAGAAGAGAGCAGATGAGAGTGCCTTAAGAATTTCCAATCATCAGAACTAAGACAATGTGACAATTCCATTTTTCTGTCACATGGAAATCAATGGCACGATGGTGGCCACGATGGCAAGTGAAGAGATATGTTCAGACTGCTAGGTTATCTCTAATGGAATGCAGGAAGCAGTTGGTACATTGAGACCAACGCCAGATTGTGGCCAACAGGCCTACCTTTCAGTTATAATTTTCAGTTCGTCTGTGAGATTACGATCCTGTGTGAGATCGGACCAGGAGATAGTGTGTCAGTTTCTCAAGTGGTAACTCTAATGCCACCCGAGGAACAGCCACCCCTTTTCCTCAGATGGAGCTATGCTGTTGTATTCAACGTGCAGGGTTCAGTGAGGGAGACACAGACTTTCTGGTGTTAACAGAAGTGAGAGGAACAGCAGCTGCCCTGTGTTCCTAATGCCTGGCCTAGGCCCGCCCTCCCAGGACAGGACTCAGTAGTGTGTGGGACATTGTTATAACAAGGGCTAGTGAAGCAGCTTCCACGTTCTAACGTGGACTTGTGGTGACACTGTCCTTTGGGCTCTGCCCACCAGTGAAACCTTTAAGGAAGAAGTGGGCCCAAGCTGAGTTCCACGTGCTGAGTGAGCCAGATGACTTCTGTGCCCTGGTCACTCTCTTCGATGGGGCGGATGGGCGCTGCCAGGTTTTTAAAATCATGCTTCATCTTAAAGCACACGGTCACTTCGCCCTCCTCACGTTGTGGGGTCACCTTGATGAAAATGCCCACTTTGTTGGCCTTTCTGAAGGCTATAATGCTATGGGAGGAAATAAGCACAGCGTTAGGCAGGTCACAAGTCAGCCAAGCCACTAAGACTTACAGTCATTTTATGGCCCCACAGGAAATCTCTGATGACAAGATAGAACCACCATCCTGTTTATCAGCAATGAAGAGTTTCTTCAGCAAAATGTTGATCTCCTTATTTTTTAAGTGTTATAAAAGTAAAATATAATCAAGTTCAAATGGTAAAAAGTAAAAGCCTTTCCCCTTATTATTTCCTTCTGCATGAGGGAAAAACTGCAAACACTTTGTTTTTACAGTAACCTACCAGGTATTTTTCTGTATTTATAATTTTCTGCTTTAACCAACACAAAAGGGACACATTATTCTACAACTTGCTTTTTTTTTTTTCACTCTGTTTATCACGAACGCTTTTCCATATTGGTACATAAAGATCTTCTCCATTCTCCTTCGGAGTTTCCTAGTATTCTATTCTATATTTGCCATGACTGTCATACACTGAGGTTGTTGTCAATGTTCCTATTATAAACAAGGGTACTCGAAACCCCTTTTTTACGTTCATCTTTGTGCATATGTGGTAATATTTCTATAGAATAAACAGTGGTCATAACTCAGAGTTAAAGAAATTTCTGGAACACCATAAATCAGTGTTTTTGTAAATAACTTCTATAAACTGGGAATTTTTAGAATAGAAAAAATTCTCTCTAGTTTAAGTTTCCATTTCAGTTTTCTCTGACATGCACCTGAAGTTTTTGATTTAATAACTTAGCTTCAGCCCTTAGCTGGTTTGGCTCAGTAGATAGAGCGTTGGCCTACGGACTGAAGCGTCCCAGGTTCAATTCAGGTTAAGGGCACATGCCCAGGTTGCTGGCTCAATCCCCAGTAGGGGGTGTGCAGGAGGCAGCCAATCAATGATTCTCTCTCATCATTGATGTTTCTATCTCTCTCTCCCTCTCACTTCCTCTCTGAAAAAAATAACTTCAAAAAGTAATGAACAGAATTTGAGCTACTGCCCAAATGATACTCAGTCACTCTCAGAAATGTTATTGGAATTAAACATTTACATATTTAAACAGTACTGCATAACTTTACTTTCCAGATATCTAAAAGTTATTTAAAGTATAGTAATGTGAAATATATTAATTCAATTTTGTCAATCTGTCTGGAATTTAATATCTCAGATGATCTGTAAGTTGACATTGGCTTAACCAATTTATGTACCTAATGAATGTAACTTAAGGACCCACATAAAGCAAAAGATTACAGAGAACGCATTTCGTATTGTAGTTATAAACCTTTGATTTGTATCAGATTCTTTTTTTTAAAAAAATTCAGTCAAAAACAGAAAAAGGAGCCGAAACCGGTTTGGCTCAGTGGATAGAGTGTCGGCCTGTGGACTGAAAGGTCCCAGGTTCGATTCCGGTCAAGGGCATGTACGTTGGTTGCGGGCACATCCCCAGTAGGAGATGTGCAGGAGGCAGCTGATCGATGTTTCTCTCTCATCGATGTTTCTAACTCTCTATCTCTCTCCCTTCTTCTCTGTAAAAAATCAATAAAATATATTTTTAAAAAAATAGAAAAAGGAAAAAGTCTGTCTTTCTATCCTTAATTCCCAGGCAAGCACTGCCATCTGGGAAGCTTAAAAAAATTTCAGATTTCTGGTACCCCCCCTCCTCCACCCCCAAACCTGTTGAAAATAATCTCTGGGGTAGAGCCCAGGATTCTACAGAACTATAAAACAAAACAAACCACCTGCCCTGATGTTTCTCAACTTAATCCATAATCACTGTACACACTAATCTTACCTTTGCTCTCACTTTATTTTTCCAACCCATCCTATGTTCTCTCTTCTTTCCAATATCTTGCTGAGGGAGCTTCTGATTATTCTGTTACAAAATCTTAAATGTTCCCTGTGCCAGTATGTTAAGCTACTGCTTCTCAGCTCCAGGCCCACCTTCTACATCTTGGTTTGTGACCCAGGACTCTGCTAACCACATTTCTGCTCTGTAAGCTGGCTTCTTGTCAGGTTCCTGTTAGGGCGACTCTAAAGGGAGACTAGAGCCTACAGGAAGGAGGGGCTTGCTCTTCCCTGGGAGCTTGCTGTTTGTGTGCGGTTCCCATGGGCATCACTCCAGCAATGCTCCTTCACCCAGAAAGTGGCAAGAGCCAGCTACAGTTTTCCAACTCTTGCATAACCAGCTGCATCGTGCATGCCTCTTCTGCCACCCTGAGATGTCAGCACCTGTAAAGCGTGTCCCCTCTCACCTCCCCACAGGTCTGAATTTCTGCTCCACGGGGGTCCTCCTTCAAGTTTCTACATTTTAACAATTTTAACCATTTCGCTTTGTTCCCCCAGCCCTGGGGTGGTAGCTGTTTCATAAAATTGCCATCTCTGGGATACTTCAGAGTTTTTTTTAACCTTTGAAGTTACCCAGTTAACAATTCTTTATATTAAATCCTCTCTGTTCAAATAATTGACATGATTTCTATCTTCAGACTGGATGCTGATGATGCACTCCCTTCAGGAAAAGGTTTGGTCTTTCACTTTTCAGTTATTAGGTATGAGAGAGTAAAATCTACTAATCAGATCACTGAGAGAGTGAGGGTAGGGGTGGACAAATCCAATGATAAATCTATAGGGATAGTGTATTCTGTTAGCAACCTGTATTCTGTCCACAACCATTATAAACCATGTACTTGAAATGTTTTTAACATGGGAAAATGTATTTATGTGAAAAAAACAAAGGTTAAAACAACGTGCTTACAGCATGATACCAATGATGGAAGGACAAACACCAAAATGTTAATGATGCTTATCTCTGGTGGTTAGATTTTATTTTCTTCTTCATGGTTTATATGCATTTTCAAAATTTCTATAATAATTATTTTTATAAGAAGGAAAACTTATTTTTTAAATGCAGATAAAATATTTAGGATCTCTAAGTAGGCCTCCTGTATCAGCCAATGTGGGGGAGACGGGGTGTCACAGAAAGATCACTCACTCGGGATCATCCTGAAAGTCCTGGGGCTCTGCCAGCTCGTCGTACTCAGCGGCTGCGTCCTTGCCGGCCAGCACCAGTTCCTTGGGCGGTACAACCACCTGGAAAACAAGAGAGACAGGCCTTCCTTAGAAGAAATCTGTGTCATAGGACATTCATTCAACAGCAAAGTATTACAGATATTTAGAAATAATTATCAAGACTCAAGAAACATAGTATGATAGCACTTACATGAAGTTTAAAATCACTGTTTAAAAACAAAGACATTTCCAGTAAAAATATAAGGACAAAAAGATTTAAGGGAATGATAAAGCCAAGGGAGTGCTTACTTCACTGTGGCTGCATTGGGAAATTCAAGTGGGAAGGACGTAGGGGTTTTAATTTAGTCTTTAATATTCTATTTCTTAAGGGGATGGAAGTACATGGGTCTTTGCTACATTAGTCTTCAAACTTTGTGGTGTATGTGAAACAGGTCATCTTTTTTTTAATACTTTTTTTTTTTTTTTTTTTTTTTTTGATTTCAGAGAGGAAGGGAGAGGGAGAGAGAGATAGAAACATCAGTGATGAGAATCATTGATTGGCTGCCTCCTGCACGCCCCCTTCTGGAGATTGAGCCTGCAACCCCGACATGTGTCCTTGACCAAAATCGAACCTGGGACCCTTTAGTCCGCAGTCTGATGCTCTATCCACTGAACCAAAACAGCTAGGGTTTTTTTTTTTGTTTTTTTTTTTAAGAAACACATAAAGGAGAAACACGGGTTGCGACATAGTATTTTCTGAAACGGGGACGCTGGGGATGTTTATGGTCATGGAAAACAAGCATTCTTCAGACTTATCCTCCTGTTGTAACTAGGCTTCAACTTTGCTATGTCAGAGGTTAACAGATAAAGTCAACTACATTTCTAATTATGGATACAAATGTGGCTGAGGGGTGTAAAGAGAGAGAAATACAGCAAATTCACAAGCAGGGTATATGCATCAGGCAGTTACTTCTGTTCCTACCATTACTGGAACAGCTTAGTGTTATCCAACAAAAATAAAAAGAAACAAGGAGAGAGGTGTGTCACCTCTCTTCGGAAGTAATGCTAATAAGTGAAATCGTAAGTCCTCCACTTAAGGACTAAAAGGAAGACAGCCCTCATACATACAGCGCAAGGAAGACAAAAGGGATAGGATAAAGACATTCTCTACTAAGAAGTATTATTTGAATAACAGCTAAGTACAGACATAGGTATCCTTTCTACCAATCTCTATTAATAAATATCACGTTGAATTATGAGTCAGTAATAGATGGCCTACAGAGAAAGGTCTTGATCTAAAATATCAAGTACTAGATGAATCACCAAATAGCGAAATGGAGAAAGGCCATATTTCATTCATTCACCTAACAATGAAAGTCAAAATCAACTATTTAATATTTAGTTAGTGCTATGTATCCTCTATATAGGCAGAACGCATATAGAGGAGGCATACCAGCTTTTAAAGGAGGTACTATTTCCTATGAGTCTTGCAGAATAAGCATTCATTACACTGCAAGAGTGGTATGGGCATGTATGCCAGGAGAGTGGGGACAGGAGAGGCATTCTAGATAAAACAAATAGCATATGCAATTCTCCAGTGGGACAGTTCACAACCCATTGGATCTGCCTGGATCTCAACCAATAATACGTATGATTTGGAGAATGTTAGATTTGGGGATCTGGCGGAAAACCATCTGAAGAACAGAGAGGTGAGGACATTAAGGAGCTCTTCTGCTATGTCAAGGAATTTGAATTTCATCTCAGAGTCAGAGGAATAGCAAGTAATCAGCATGCCATGATCAAAATTAGATTTTAGAAAGATCATCCTGGTGACAAGACAGAAGGTGGACTAGAATGGAAGTGGGGGTGGACTGAAAACAGTGAGGTCAGTTAGGAAATTACTACAGTCCAGGTAAGAAGTGACGAATCTTTCAAACAGGGCAGTGGCAGTGTGTCTGCAGAGAAAGTAAAATCTTCGGAGGTAGAATCAAAAGAACTGATGACTACTTGGATGTAAAAATGAGAGACAGCACAGAGTCCTTTAAGCCAGGTCAAATGAGGTCACTCCAGGAAAAATCAGGGTCAGAATAAGGCAAAATGCTCCCACCTTAGCAGTGCTGTTGGTATTATCAGGGTCCCCTTCATCGTACTCCAGCAGTGTCACATGGGTGAGGTTCTCCACTGGATTCGTAAGAGTCAGGAGAACCTGGCTCTCCTGTGAAATAGGAAAAGCATCTCAGAAATGTTCCACTACTGCCACCTAGGTCCACTTTCTTAGCTGCTATACCAAATATTTCACAAAATCATCACCTGTCTTTCCCAATCAGTTCTCGGAAATAACACCCACCTATACCTCTCCATCACTGCATTCTCCAAATGCTCACTCATTCCTACTCTATTATTTATATGTTAGGCCATATACTCTCTAGAGTTGCTATTTCACTGAAGAAATGGGACAGATCCCATAGAAAGGGCAAGTTACTGATCCAGAAAGCCTAAGAAATGTATATAATCTAAGTGATTAAAGTTTACAACTCTTGCTCCACCCAGTCCTCCACTTAAGGACTAAAAGGAAGGAAGCCCTCATAAATAAAATATGGGAGCCATAGGCTCATCAGATATAATAACAAAAAAATGGCACATCAAGACTGTAAGATGTTTAAGATTTTTTGAACCATAGTTTACCTGTATGTACTCTGAGATTAGCAAAGAAAGTTTAAAATGAACAGGGACTTTATAAATGTCTTCATGGGCACCATGAAGGGGAAGAACTGAAGAGGCTGCTGTAGACCTAGCTGGTTTGGCTCAGTGGATAGAGTGTTGGCCTGTGGACTGCAGGGTCCCAGGTTCAATTCCAGCCGAGGGCACATGCTGGGGTTGCAGGCTCAAGCCCCAGTAGGGAGTATGCAGGAGGCAGCCGATCAATGATTCTCTCATCAATGACCTTTCTATCTCTCTCCCTCTCCCTTCCTCTCTGAAATCAATAAAAACATATTTAAAAAAAGAAAAAGTAAAGAGGCTGCTGCAGAATGTTCTACAATTCATAATTGGGTATAGGGGGAGGAAAGGGCATAGATAAGGCCCTCCAAGTAGAGAGGGGCTGTGGTATAGAAGAAATCTAGATGCTTCCTGTTATCGGCTGCATACGCACACGAGATGATGGAAAAGAGCTGAAGACGCCGGTGGGGTTCAACGTCTCTTTCCCCACCCATTTCCATCTCTCTATATGTGCACACTGCTCCTTCTGCATACATTCATAGATGTTAAGAATCCCACCTAAAGAACTTTAAAATCTCAATCCCTTTATTATTCCAAACTTTCTTCTCTTTTATCCCTTGCTCACTGCATCCATGCCAAATATACACAGCCACCTACCCACACATGCACACATCTTCAATCAAGGAATTCTTTCTTTTCCTGTTAATAAAGCAAAGTACTAACCTTCATGTAGCGGAGGTTGGGAATCGACATGATTCTCACTTCTGGGATGTAATTGCTGTGAATGAATAAAAAAATGCACTAATAGTCACTGGAGTCTCAAAAAATTACTTTTTTTTAGATAGTGCAGCAAAGATATGATTTCTTCATGTTAATTAGAACATGTCAAATGAAAAGAATTTTAGAGAATCATATCTTCACTATAGTAAGAACCTAAGACATTAGAACAAATTGGTAATGAGTTCTTTCTAAAATCTTATGTATCCTTCTACTTTAGAGCCGATAGTTGTGTGGGTATCATGGAAGATACATATTTCTGAGAATTTATTAGTTCATTTCTATAAATCTAAAAGCTAATTATAGGATCCAAGAATGACTGAATACCATATCGCAGGAGTATAAAAACACTAGCACACACTTTTATATAGTACTTACTATGTGCCAGGTAAGTTTTTAAGTACTTTTCAAATATGAACTCCAGTACCCTTCACTGCAACTGCATGTGATAGGCATTATTATTACCCCCATTATAAAGACGAAGCAGCTGGGCTTGGGAAAAGAAGGAACCTGCTGATAAGTGGCCAGGATTCAAACCCAGGCAATCCAGCTCCAGGGTCCTTGCTCTTACCCACTATCTTATGCTGCCTTTCAAAATAAGACCACAAAATTGTACTCACATGTGTTTGTTCTGGACTCAAACTGTCCAGGTTCAAATCTAAGTTCAATATTTATATACCAAAATATCTCTCTGTAAAGGCCAGGACAAGATATTTACCTCTTTTGCTTTGTTTCCTCAATTTTAAAATGAGGAGAACAATAGTATCTATGCCTTGAGGTTATCATGAAGAATACATTAAATAATGTACGTAAAAGTGCTTGGAACAAAGTACTCATAAATGTTAGTAATTGTGCATATCCTTCCTATATATAATAAAAGGCTAATATGCAAATCGACCAAATGGCAGAATGACCAGTCACTATGATGTGCACTGACCACAGGGGGCAGACGCTCAACACAGGAGCTGCCCCTTGGTAGACAGTGCTCTCCCACAGGGGGAGCACCACTCAGCCAGTAGCCGGGATCACAGCTGGTGAGCACAGTGGTGGTGGCGGGAACCTCTCTTGCTTCCATGGCAGCACTAAGGACCCATTGGGGGATGTCTGTGTGGAGCAGGCCTAAGCCGGCAGGCAGACATCCCTCGGGATCCCGGACTGAGAGAGGGCGCAGGCCAGGCTGAGAGACCCCCTTCCCCAAGTACACGAATGTCATGCACCGGGCCTCTATAATTAACATAAGACAAAATCTATTGCAGACACTAAATGTGTGTGTATTGGGGGGGGGGGGGGGAGTGGTTATGGGGAAGTGAACCTTAAAACAGAGGTAATAAGGTATTTTAACTTCAGATTAAGTATTTTCCACGCTGGTCATCAGGTCTACCTGAGTAACTTAATTAAGAAATTAATGTTAGGTACATCCTGCCATTCAAGATTTCTGTAAAGTGTGTAATTCTTAATTAAGAAAGGTGTGTGTAGGGACTTTATATGTACCATTTTTATAGTTTTCTTCCTTGCTAACCAGTCATGTATTAAATAATAGTTAGGAAAATAGAACATATTTTATGGTGATTTACATTTATAAAGCATTTGCAAACATAATAGCTCAAATGATTCTTCTCACAACCCTTAGAGGGAGGCAGGACTGGTATTCCCATTTCACAGATGAGGGAAATAAGTTTAGACAAACAGAGTAAGTAACAGAACCCATACAAGGCCCTTTTAGTGCCTTTCCTCCTAACTCACCAGATCAGCTCTTCTCAACCTTTTGACTGGCACTGACTTTTTAATTGCTGCATAATATTCTACAGCATCAGTGTATCTCAATTTAATCAACTACTTCTTAATAGTGGCTAATCAGCTTGACAATGAAATTATTTCAAGCTTTTGTCATTAAAATGTTATAATATACATCCTTATAAATGTATCTTTAAATATTGGTACTTTTGTTTCTACAGAATAGATTCCTGAGATGGTACTGCTGGGTTAAAAGTCTGTGTAATTTCGTCTTGCTAATCCAAACCATTCTCCAGAAAAGACTAGCAAATCACAAGCCTACCATCAATATGAGAAAATATTCACCCAAATTCTCAGAAACACCAGATGCTTTTTATTTTTTTAAAGTTTTTCTAACAAGTCTCAGCATCTTTCCATTTGGTATTTATTGGCCATTCAAATTCCTCTTTTGTGAGCTGCCTGTTCAAATCCTTTCCAATTTGTAAGGAATTCTGCAGTCCACGGTATTAAACTTACTTGTCAAGAATGGCAAATACTCTTTTCTTTTCTTTTTAATTTAAAAAATATATATTTTATTGCTTTTACATAGAGGAAGAAACATTTGTAGAGAGAAACATCAATGAGATGGAAACATTGATCAGTTGACTCCTCCGTGCCCCCTACTGGGGCTTGCCCTTGACCAGAATTGAACCCGGGACCCTTCAGTCCGCTGGCCAACGCTCTATCCAGAGCCAAACCAGTTAGGGTGGCAAATACTCTTTCCTGTTCTACTGTCTCAAGACTTTGTTTTTGTCGATTCTGTTTTTACAATTCATGTTATTGTTTTTTGCTAAGGTCAAAGCTGTCTATTTTTTCCTTAGTGCTTCTGAGTTTCCTGCCTTACTTACCCTAGGACAGACTCTCGCACCCTAAAGTCAAGACAATATTTTTCTCATTTATCAAAATATTCTTCTTGTTTGACAAGTGATTTTCATACACAAAAATTCCCTCATACTAACAAGTCCCAGTAAGTTAACACTAACTTAGTCACTTTTATCATATTCAGTGAAGCATTATTGGAACATAGTTAAATAAAATGAACATTGTTACAGGGTACTCTTCAATCTACTATACTCTATTATTATTTTTTACTTTAATTTTTAAAAGATCATTTCCAAACTTTGTAATTTGTAATGAATGACGAGTGACTCTCTACCCAACAGTCCACCTACCTCAATGCCCCAGACCACACTATCACTGTGTCACAAATACAAACATATCCTAGATTTTGTCTATAGATTTGCCTTAAACTTCATGGTGTATAATTCAAAACATAAACAGGACCAGAACAAGATTATTTTGATGTCATTTTCCTTTTCTTTTTTAAGCAAACAAACAAAAAAAAAATCCACACAACCTAAAACAGTAACCAAAAATACCCATCCCAAAATACTCACACAGCAACCAGCTGGATTTTAAATTTGATAGATGTTGGATTAAATTCTGGCTTGCTTAAATTATGTTCACATTTCTAAAAAAGTAAAAAATATATCAGAGGAAAAAAAGAACAATTCTGCTGATCCAGGGAGCTACTAAGTTTAGAAGGATAGCATTTACTAGAGCCGTGGTCGGCAAACTGCGGCTCGCGAGCCACATGCAGCTCTTTGGCCCCTTGAGTGTGCCTCTTCCACAAAATACCACAAAACACCACCTGCGGGCATGCACATACAGTGCGATTGAAACTTCGTGGCACATGCACAGAAGTCAGTATTTTGTGGAAGAGCCACACTCAAGGGGCCAAAGAGCCGCATGTGGCTCGCGAGCCGCAGTTTGCCGAGCCGCTATTTGCCGACTGCTGTACTAGAGTTTTGTTTTACTAGTGTTTTGCTGCAAAAACACATGTTTTGAAATACTGTGTGCTACAGATAACCAACATATACAAAAGATGTTTTGAACTTCTGGATATAGCAACCATACTATCAAAAATTACATTGTTGCAATACAAACTACTGAAGTAATAAAACTAACATAATGAGTACTTACTATATGTGCTAAACAATGTAGATTTTGTTTATTTTTCTTCTTTCTTGTTTTCTTTTATATTACTTTTTAATCCTTTTTATTTCCTCTCTACTAGCCTAGAAGGTATACATTCTTGGTTTAAGTACATTTAAACATCACATCAACTTATGAGGTAGGTGTATTATTGACCCCATTTCATAGATGATGAAAATGGGGGAGAGGAAAAATACATAATCTGTGCAACTTCATGGAGCTAGTAAGAATTGGAGCATTTAAATGCAAGTGTTATGATTCCAGATATCATGTTTTAAAATACAGTAACAATTATTTACTTATATCTTGAATGGGTACTACATGTACTTGGTTAAAAAAACTGTTTTAACAATATAAAAAAGGTACACTATAAAGATACCCATTACCTGTCCCCCTGTGCCTCTCCCGAGCCAACCAGTTTCTCATATGTTTTTTCACAAATAGCCTATGCATATAAAAGTATATGAATACATCAACTTTCTTTTTCACAATAACATACAAGGGCCATTCTTCTACCCTTTGATTCCACCCCCCCCCCCCCACACACACACTTAGTCTTGGAATTCCACGCCAGCACATACAGAAGTGCCTCTGTATCCTACTTAACGATTCCTATTACTTCTTTAACTGTACCCAGATTGATGTTTCTATGATTTTGCTTCTACAAAATCATAGAAACACGTATTCTGCAATAAGTATTCTTATACATCAATCATTTTCCACATGTGTAAATGTCTATGTAGAATACTTTCTTAAAAGTGGATCAATAGGTATGTGCATTTGTCATTTTGATAGATACTGCCAAACTGCTAACTTCTGCCAACCTGGTAATTTATGAAATGGTATCTCACTATAGTTTCAATGTACATTTCTGATTACTGTGTAAGTCTGAGTAGCTTTCCTATTTATTGGGTTTTGGGATTTCCTCTGCCATGACTTGTATGTTAGTATCTACTGGTTATTTTTATACTAAGATACCATTTCCTTACTGATTTGATAAAGTTCTTTACATACTCTAGATACTAATCCTTTGTTAATTATATACCTTTCAAATTACTTTTCTCAGTCTATGGTCTCTTTTCATTTCATTATGGGTTTTCTCTGAAGAGTGGGTTATCAAAATGATACCCCCCCCTCCTGTCTCTCTCAAATCAATAAACATATCCTCAGGTGAGGATAAAAATACTCTTATTATCCCTAAAAAATGAACAATTCTTTTAATAGCATAAAAAAATACAATGTTTAAATTTCCCCAAAGGTTTCATAAATTTTCTTTCCTTCCTCATTCTTCTTTCTTTCTTTCTTCTCTGGTCCCCTTCTTTTTTTTCTGTTGTTTAAATCAGGAATTAGATAAAGTCTACACAATGTGATTGATATGCCTCTTAGGTCTCTTCTGATTTCATGCTGTGTTATTTGGTAACAGTAGCCACTATTCACATGTGGTTAATTAAATGAATTTAAGATGAAAGATTCAGTTCCTCAGATGCACTGTCACATTTCAAGTGCTCAGTAGCCACATGTGACTAATGGCAACCATGCTGGACTGTGTGATACAGAATACTTTCATCATCAAAGGGAGTTCTGTTGGATAGGACTGATATAAAAGGTTTCCTTTCTGTGGTTTTCTTTCTTTTACAATTTATTTATTGAAGAAACTCCGTTGCTTCTTCTATAGATTCCCAGAGCCTGGATTTTTCTTCTTTGTTACTTTATTTTAAATTGATTATTTTTTATCAGTCCTCTTTGTTTCTACTCTACTAAACTAATAGCTAAATATTCTTTCACTAATCTTTTAGGGGTTATTACTATGAACTTAACCTTCTGATACCATATCTGTAAAACAAGGGTAACAATAGTACCTACACCTCACAGAGTGGTAAGGATTGAATTTATGTTGAAAGTATTTAAAATGTGCCTGGACACCTATACATTCTCTGTATTTACTATCTTCCAGAAATGTTTATATTGTCCAGACACCAATCACGTTGACTTTATTTTTGCTTTTCCCTGATACAAATGGCAACTTTACTTACCCGGCAGCGCAGGGACCTTTTGATCAGAAGATGTTTGTGACGAGGATACAGCTGAGAAGCACAGACTGGCTGGAAGTCAGGCTGTAAGAGGCGTTGCTGAAGGGTGGTTACTAGCATGAAAGGTAGAAACCAGCCTCAATTTAGGGACTTGCTCAATATCAGACTTATACAAAATAATTACATAAAACAACACTGCTTTTGTGAATAGTATTCTTCAAAAAACTACCATATAGGAATGGGACATTTTAAAATTCTTCAAATGTTTATTTCTATTATATCTACTTTCTTTTCGACGATGCATTTTACTTATAACAACTATGCTATTAAAAATCTCAAGTCACAAGGCATAAGAGTAACAAAAGTAGAATAAGTTGTAAAATATAAACCAAGTAGAATCGTGTATAAAATTACCCTCTGTTAAATTGACTGGTCTTGTATAATAGTCTTCAGGTAGAGGTTCCACTTCATCTACAGCTTGAGCTGGCTCAATCTTTATCTCTTTCTGATCCTCTCCTTCTTTAAGGCTAAAAGAGGAAAAGTAGTCATTTCTCAAGGGTCCACCTGATTATCTTCAAATTCTATGATATCAAAAATTGAAGTATTCCTCTATTATAGAATATTCTTTCTGTTTAAGTCTCTTATAAGTACGAGAATCTTCTTCACCACTGGCAACTGTTATTTATTTATTTAAAAATCACATTCCTTCAATATTCATTTTGATACCTGCTTTTTCTCCTCAAAGGCACTTAATGTCCAAACTTACGAAAGTCCAGCCAGGGTACTGATGGTTGCACCAGCTCGTGGTCGCTGAAGCCTGGTTCCAAGACCATATTTGTCCTAAACAGAGTTCAGAAATTCCTATTAGAAGTTCCACCTTTAAACAGCCTATTTATCAAAAGAAAGAATTTTGAGTGGGACAGCATAAGAAGCTCAGGGAAATAAGCAAAAAACAAGCAAACAAAAACAACTTCTTTTAAAGAGAGAAATTTGTAGCCCCCACACCATCTTAACCTATATAATAAAAAGCTAATATGCAAACTGACTGAATGGTAGAACAACCGGTCGCTATGATGCGTACTGACCAACAGGGGGCAGATGCTCAACGCAGGAGCGGCCCCCTGGTGGTCAGTGCGCTCCCACAGGGGGAGCACCGCTTAGCCAGAAGCGGGGCTCATGGCAGGCGAGTGCAGCAGCGGTGGCAGGAGCCTCTCCAGTCTCCATGGCAGCGCTAAGGATGTCTGTCAGTCGGACATCCCCTGAGGGCTCCTGGATTGTGAGAGGGCACAGGCTGGGCTGAGGGACCCCACCCTCCACCCGAGTGCAAATTTCGTGCACCAGGCCTCTAGTTCTTAAAATGGTAATTAAAGTACCAACATGAAGACTGAAAATACATTAATATAGTAAACTGAACAAAATGTGAATTTTTGTTTAAACTAGTAATCTAAATATCTAAGTGATGGTTTAGAACAGAGCTATGTGGAGTGTCTAAGACACATGATGAATGTCTTCTTGGAACACCAGTGATCATCTGCTACTTCTTCAGGGCTAGCAAGAATTATAAAAGAGAACTTACCACTACATGAATAGTGTGTTGCTGTAGGCCCCAAAATAGCAGCAGGTTGCAACAGAGACAAAAAAAAAATTGCAGCATAAGATAGAAGCAAACTCATATAGCAGGCAGGTTATGTGGGAAAGTTGAAAGAATTATGCATTTAATTCAAATCCCTCTCCTAAATACACTGGTGCATATGTTGTTTGTACCACTGGACTATGCAGAAAAACTCATTAAGATTTCATTAAGTCTTTGGCAAATGTAAAGCCTTGTGAGTTTTTTTATTTTTATTGATTTTTTTTTTTTTTTTTAAAGACAGAGAGAAAGGGAGAGGGAGAGATAGAAACATTGATGAGAGAGGAACATCATCAATCAGCTGCCTCCTGCACGGCCCCTACTAGAGATTGAGCCTGCAACTGAGGTACGTGCCGTTGACTGGAATTGAACCTGGGACCCTTTAGTCTGCAGGCTGATGCTCTATCCGCTGAGCCAAACCAACTAGAACTGCCTTGTGAGTTTTAATGCTTTATTAAATTCTAGATATTTTTATATAGACCTTACCAATTTGTAGGATTTTGATAGCTTAACGAATTCTCAGGCAGAAGCAGTATGACAAGTTACTTAACCTATACAGATCACACTTCCTCAACTGTAAAATGAGAATATACCAGGGGTGGGCAAACTTTTTGACTCGAGGGCCACAATGGGTTCTTAAACTGGACCGGAGGGCCGGAACAAAAGCATGGATGGAGTGTTTGTGTGAACTAATATAAATTCAAAGTAAACATCATTACATAAAGGGTACGGTCTTTTTTGTTTTTTTAGTTTTATTCATTTCAAATGGGCCGGATCCGGCCCGCGGGCCGTAGTTTGCCCATGGCTGGAATATACCATCTATTCCACAAGATTATGATGATTAAATAAAATAATATGTGTAAAGTGTCTAGCACAGTGCTTGACACATCATTCATTGCCATTCAACAAATGGTATTTATGAAATGCCAACCTGCATGGCTCCAAGCAAACACACAGAAAACAAATTGTTCTGTGATAGCAAATAAAACTTGGGGACAATAATAAAAGCCCCAAATCTTAATCTTTTTCTTCTGATGGGTAGCATGCAAACTAGTAAAGAATGACTTCCATAAATACTTCCTATCAAAAATTACACTTGCATATATTATTATCTATTTAGCCACACAAGTACACTGTGTAAAACTCAAGAGTTTTTTTATACTGGAGAAATATGGGAGGTGCCCCCCAAATTACAACTAGAGTCAGAAAACCACCACTATGAGGATGTCAAAGGTGGGCTATATGGGAATATGAATAAAATCTACCACTTCTGAGTTTCTATAATATCCCAAAGTTGTTACAGTTCTGTGGTGCCTATAGAATTAAACACTAGCCTCTTTGGAGAATAATCAGAAGAGAAAGGGGAGTGATGGAGAAACACAAATGTCCTTAAAACTCAGAGAGCTAATGATGTGGTAAAAGCATAACCTTTCTGTTACCCATCCTTCAGGAATCTAGGGACAAGGGCAACTTTCTGAAAGAGTCACAGTTCTCATGTCACAGAGGTCTTGACCAATGAACTGCTAACTCCTTTTTGTGCTAAGTGCTCACCGAAAAAGCCAAAGGCATATAGTTTCTACGCCGTGCCAGTTTCTTGCGATCTCGTTCAACCTTCTCTTTCTGAGCAAGCTGCTGGTAATATTCAATCAGTTTGTTCATCTGTAACAAATCAATCAATGACTCAGTATTTTGTTTCATGAAAAAGCTAACAGGAAACATACGAAATTAATCAACTACACTGCTAGACACATAATAAACAGAGAAAACAAATTATTAAGGTGGCAAGTTTGCCCTTTTCTTCAAAGAGAATTTATCTTCTTTACATGATCCATTTCGGAATTGAAATGGAACCCTCAAGGTGAACAACGGGAAGAAATGGGCAATGAAAAGGCTTGGAAATGTCATGCTCTCTCTTCACTGTTCTTTTACTTCATTACTTACTCCCTCTCACAAATGCTCCTATTTTTTCTGCATGCCCACAAGACCATCTATTTCTAAGAATGTAACATGTCATACTCCATATTCTCCACTGTAACCCACATTTTCATTCTTAAAATATATTTTAATAAAAACAATGTTATGTTAATTGGGAAAAATTTAATTAAGTGAAACTTATTTAAACAAAAAATAAGTGAAACTTCTCTTTTATCTCTTGTGCCCAAACCTACCCTGCCCTCACCAGAGGTATCCATTATTAGAGTTTAGATAGCTTTCTTACACATTAACAGGCACAGGTATGACATTAAAAAAAAATTCATGTATAGACATACAGCATTTATATGTATAAAATAAATACAGGTCTTTTTATTTTTCATATAAGAAAAAAACTTATAACATTCTTTTCCACTGAAATTATCAAAAACTCCCCATCCAGTACAAATACATCTGCCTCATTCTTTTTTAAAAGCTGCATCTTATTATACAGGACAGATGTCTTATTAGGTATTTAACCATTTTCTATGATAGGACTTAACGGTGTCCTGGAACCCACACTTGTCCTCTCACTTCAGTAGCAATTATGTTTTAGAAATACTAATCTGATCCTGGCAAGTCTTAGCTTAAAACCTTCAAAGGCTTTTCAGACTCCTTACCTCAGTCTACATGGTCTGACAGCAAGTACTTCCCTCCAGTAGCTCGATGCTAAGCTCCATTCATCACACTCACCTTGTCTACAACCTGCTTTCCTTCTTCCACTTATTAGCTCCTTGCATATGCAGTCCCCCTGCCTTCAATTCTTTCCCTTCTGTGCCTGCTGTCCTCAAATCTTAGAAACATCCTCAGACACAGACCTAGTTAGTTGAAATTCCCCCTAATTAAATGTCCACATGGCACAATTTCTCTTCTTCATGTTACTTAGTTTTTCCTGTACCTGACGATTATTTGATTGATTTTGTTTTCCCATTAGACTTCAGCTCTATGAGGGTAGAAACCAAGTATCCTTATTGTTCAGGACAGTCCCTGGCACATAGTAAGTGCTCGATAAATGTGTGATGAATGAATATATATTTTTGTGCATAAGTGTAAGTATTTCTATAGGTCAGAGTCCAGAAAGTAGATACTGCTGAGAGCTCAAGAAATTTGTACTAATTTACACTTACAACAGTATATGTAAAAAGATCCAATTCCCCACACCATCATCCAGGATATTTTCAATATTTCTAATTTTTGCTAATGTCGTAAGTGGATAATTATAAACTGTATTTAATCTGCAGTTTGTACATACTTCATTTCAATAGTATTTCATTATCTTTTTCACATTCTAGTTCCAGGGCCAAAAAAAATCAGCTCTAATGTATACGTTAGAGATCAATTCTGTATGAACTGTTAAAGGATGCTCCAGTCATTATTCTATAAGCAACCATTATTGAGTCAAAGGGCATCTTCTAAATTTGTGGTGTTTCCAGGAACTAAGATGTCTATATGTTGATGATACTTCCAAGAGTATTTGAGAACTGATGGAAACGCAACTTAGTTGGTGGGTTATGTGAAAAACAAAAGCATATTGTTTCCTTTGTCTAGTTCACACTCGAGTACAGAACTAAAACTATACCTAAGTTTTTCTATTAACTTAATGGGGGGAAAACTGCCACTGTGATTTAATATCTTACAATGAGAAGCACTTTCTATGTGTAATAGACACCAAAATACATGTCATGGGCTTCTAAGCATAGGCCATATCCACTGATAAAATGGAAGATACTGAGTCTTCCTCTCCATCTTTCCTTATTTCATCCTCTCTCTAATGACCCTTTACTTACCCGTTGAGTGTGAGGATTTTCAGGTTCCTGCCAACCACCACTAGCTGCAAAATAAAGAAACATTAAACAAGAATTTTATAATTTTATTTTCACAAAAATAGGTCATTCTGCAGGCCACAAAACTTAAAAAACATAAAATCACAGAACTTCCAAGAATGAGTCCTAGAAATGATATAGACCAGAATGCTCAATGATAATGACGACCACCACTGCTAACATATGTATAGCCAGGCACATTTTATTCTCATAATAATGTTGTGCAGTGGGGACTCTTATTATTAGCCTTATTTTACAAATGAGGAAATTGAGGCTCTGAAAGTTATATAACTTGTCCAAAGTCACAAAGATAGTAAGTGGTAAAGCGAGGATTCAAAGTCTGACTCCAGAGACCCTGCTCTTATCTGCAACACTGCAATTTCTGTTTTATGGCCCTGGTTTGGAAAAAAATTTCTTTTATAAGAAACGAACTGCACAGATCATAAAGGAAAAGATTATTCCAGAAAGTTAAAAGTAAAACCATAATGAATACTTTCAACAAATGGTGCTGCAACAACTGGATACCCATCTACAAAAAAATGAACCTTTGCCTTACCTCACAACACATACAACACTTACTCTGAAATGGACAATAGACTTACATGTAAGAGCTAAAACTATAATCTCCATAGAAGAAAACATCAGTGAAAATCTTAGTGACCTTGGGTTAGCCTAAGTTTCTTCACTAGGATACAAAAGGCACAAGCTATGAAATAAATTGATAAATTAGACCTCATCAAAATTAGAAATTTGTGTTCTTCAAAAGATACTGGTAAGAAAATAAAAGGCAAGCAAGCCATAGACTGAGGGAAAATATTTGCAAAACATATACTGAACAAAGGACTTGTACCCAGAATACACAACTGTTACAACTCAATAAAAAGACAAAATTCCATTAAAAAATAGGCAAAAGATTTGTACAATCATTTCACCAAAGAAAATATATGGATGGCAAAAAAAGCACATTAAGACAATGCAAAGTAAAACCACAATGAGGTATCACTACACACTCACTGGAATGGCTAAAATGAAAAAGACTGACAATATGAAAGGTAGTTGAGGAACTGGAATTCTCTTACATTGCTGGTGAGGGTCCACATGGTATAGCCACTCTGGAAAATAGTTTGGCAGTTTCTAGTCATTAAATGTACACTCTCCCTACAATCCAGCAATTCCACTCCTAAGTATTTACGCAAGAAATATGAAAACATATCCACACTAAGACTTGTAGGCAAATGTTCATAGCAGCATTATTCATAAGACAAAAACTAGAAAAAAAATCCAAATGTCCATCAACTAGACATTGAATAAACAAACTGGTATAACCCTACAACAGATACACTACTCAATAAAAAGCAAAAATATGGGTGAACCTCAAAAGCATTATGTTAATGAAAGTAGACACAAAAGACTATGTACTACGAGACTCCAATTGTATAAACCTCCAGAACAGGCAAAATTACAGTGGTGGGAAGCCTATCAGTGGGGCAGGAGCCAGGAGGTCAGGGCAAGAAACTGACAGCAAAGGGGCAAGCGGAAACTTTTTTGGGTGATGGGATTTTTCTGTTACATGATTGTGATGGTGGCTCTATGAGTATACACATTTGTCAAAAATCATAGAAGTCTACACTTAAAATTGGTGAGCTTCATTATACATAAGTTATATCTCAATAAAGCTAATTTTAAAAAGTGAAAAAATAAACTACAATGAGATACCATTTCACAACCATCCTTTCGGAAAAACAATACTAAGAAGTGCCAAGGACCCTTGACCGTGTAGCTCAGCGTTACACCGAGCGTCAGCCTGCACACCAAAGGGTCGTGGGTTCGATTTCCGGTAAAGGGCACATACCTGGGTGATACCTGGCCCCAGTCAGAGCATGTGCAGGAGGCAACCAACTTATGTATCTCTCTCACATGGATGTTTCTGTTTCCCTCTCTCTTCCTCTCTCCCTCCCGCTGTCTCTCTCTTTCCCCCACTCTCTCTCTCTTCCTCCCCTCCACACTCTCTAAAAAAATCAATGGTATCCTCAGGTGAGGATTGAAAAAAAAAAGCAACACAAATAAGAACTGTCACAGTGGTTCTCAACCTTCCTAATGCCACGACCCTTTAATATAGTTCCTCATGCTGTGGTGACCCCCAACCATAAAATTATTTTCGTTGCTACTTCATAACTGTAATTTTGCTACTGTTATGAATCGTAATGTAAATATCTGATATGCAGGATGTATTTTCATTGTTCACGACCCACAGGTTGAGAACCACTGATTCTAGAGCAAAGGCTAGTCTACTTTTATACATTACTAGGGGGAGGAAAAACTGGTAAACCATTTTAGAGAGCTAAAGATGTATACAACTTAAAACCAGCAGTTTTATTTTTTTATTTATTTTTAAATACTTTTTATTTATTTTTATTGATTTCAGAGAGAAAGGGAGAGGGAGAGAGAGATAGAAACATCAATGCTGAGACAGAATAGGCTGCCTCATTCATGCTCCCTACTGGGGATCAAGCCCAAAACCCAGGCATGTGCCCTTGACCAGAACCGAACCCGGGACCCTTCAGTCCTCAGGCCGACGCTCTATCCATGAGCCAAACTGGCCAGGACCAGCAGTTTAGTTATGCAGTTTAGTTATCCTTACTTTTATTACTTAAGAAATACACACAGGAATTTTCTAACAGCACTTCTGTTGAAAGGAAAACATTGACAACAACCTAAATGTCCATTAGGAGGAAAATGAGTAAGTAAAGTGTGGTAAGTCATGCATGAAATCAAACTACTATTAAAAATATATTATCGATAGAGAAAAGTTGTAGCAGGATACATATAGGTTTCCATTTGTTTCACACGATAAACATGATTTGCTAGTGGCCACATACATATGCGGAGAAGTATAAAGACAGGCATGGACACCGATACACACTGACTTCAGGACCGTGATGACTACCTCTCTCTAAGAGGCAGGGGAAGGAGGATGTGGGAGGGGAGGCAACACAAGTTGTTTAAACTGTTTTGGTTATTTATTTTGTTAAGCTGGGGGATAAATATATGAATGTGCATTATTTGTATAAGTTAAAATAACTCTTTTCAAAACAAAAAGGACTCTTGCTGAAGGTGTCACTACGCTCCCTTGCAAGAAATGGCAGCAATAACAGCCTTTAGTACATTATTCATAATTTAAAGGTTGCCTATTTAAGGCAATCATGAAAAAGAATTATTTAAAAGAAATGTTTTAGATGTAGTATTTTTAAAAGTCTAAATGTTCTACCTAATTGCTTCTTTAGAACTGGTAATTTATTCTAAACACCAATTTGGGAGACATAACAATGTCATTATGAGTTTTTCTCTGCACATTACTGACACAATGACTTACTTACAAACCAAACAGTTCCAACTAAAGTGGTTTCAGAGCTCCTCAGACACCAATGACAACATGGAAAAATGAAATTATCTCTACTCTTTTAAGAGCTCCAAGAGCTCAATTATCACTGTCAAGATACCCTAGA
The DNA here is from genome assembly GCF_964212035.1 of Myotis nattereri. NCBI lineage: Eukaryota > Metazoa > Chordata > Mammalia > Chiroptera > Vespertilionidae > Myotis > Myotis nattereri. Next base: position 90,137,202 of record NC_138080.1, read on the forward strand.
AGAGAGAGATTTCCAGAAGCAAACACAGGTTTTACGTTCTGAAAAAAAATTCTCTAATCTTAATGACTCACAATCTAAAAAGCATAAACATTCACTTACAAAGGAACAAACTGTAAAATTTACTTGGATTTGTGGACTTTGTTTAATTTGCTAAAAAGAGACAGAATACAAACACAGAAAAATACTTTTAACTCACTGAGGCATATATTATGCCACTTTGAGGTTTGTTTTGTTTTTTAACATTTAACTCATAAACAAATCCAAACAACTTGCTTGCTACATTGAAATTAAAACATATATACACAAATATTTACTCAAAGTCTAAAGAGATGCTATGGAATCAACCATACTAATAAAAGGATAATATGCTAATTAGACCGGGAGACCTTCCGGACAAAGCCATGGTGGCGGGGCCGAGGCAGAGGTGGCTAGGGACAGCAGAAGAGGGCATTTGGGTGCAAGCAGGCCAGCAGGGGAGGGCAGCTGGAGGGTGATCAGGCCGGCGGAGGGGGGGGGGGCAGTTGGGGGCAATCAGTCTGGCAGGGATGGGCAATTGGTGTTGATCAGGCTGGCAGCAGAGTGGTTAAGGGAGATCAGGCAGGCAGGCAGGAGAGTGGTTGGGAGCCAGTGGTCCCAGATTGCGAGAGGGATGTCCGAGTGCCGTGAGACATTCCGGCAGTCAGACATCCCCCGAGGGGTCCCAGATTGGAGAGGGTACAGGCTGGGCTGAGGGACACCACTCCGTGCACGGATTTCGTGCACCAGGCCACTAGTCTGTAACAAAAGCATAATATGCTAATTAGACTGGGCAGCCGAACAACCTTCCAGACGTCCTTCCAGATGAAGCTGGGGCTGTGAGGGCCAAGCCTCTTGCATGAATTTCATGCATCAGGCCTCTAGTTCTAATATAAATCACATTTCAGGAAATATCTACCCTCGAGCATTTTTAAGGAACTAAGATATACTTGTTTAGGTAACATTTTTTGTTTTTGTAGAATATTTTATCAACTTAATGTACAATGTAAAAAAACCAAGAGCTCAAGCATTCTAAACCAAGAGGTAAAGTAAACAGATTCAAAGATTAAATTTTTAAGAACAGAGTTGAATCTAAAGAAATGTCAGCCATATTTACTTCCAAATTGTATAGGAATTGTCCACCTTCATTTTAGTTATGTCAAATGACATAATGAACTTGGTATGAGCTTCTTCATATGTTAGTAAGCTAAAATCTTTTATGAAAATTCAAAATCGGGAATTTTTAACAAGTCTAAAAAGTTTTCAGATAATTAAATGAAATTTCAGAAAGAAAAGAGACAATGGAGAGATAGAAATGCTACTGTTTACATAAAAATTAAAAAGCAACTCAAGATTTTGAACTGACGGTCTAAAGAGTGCTACTACTTTCTGATATTAACCAGAAGTATAGAAAATGTAAAAATAAAGGACGTTTCCTAATATAGATAATTGCAACCTCCACTCTGAAATGCTCAAATGATGGACAGGTATATAATTAATGTTGTAGGTAGTTTTAAGTCCATATACACATAATTTTTGTTTCACTGATAAACGCGCGCGCGCGCGTGTGTGTATACACACATGTATACATACACATAGACATAGATGTATCTTTGAGCACATGTTTGAATGCTCCAGTATAGAAACTTGGGACATGGAATTGCTGGGCAGAAGAAAAAAAGCATTTTAAAATTGTAGCCTGGCTGGTGTTGCTCAGTGGTTGAGTGTGGACCCATGAACCAAGAGGTCCCCGGTTCGATTCCTAATTCCCATTCAGGGCACATGCCCAGGTTGCAGGCTCAATCCCCAGTAGGGGGCATGTAGGAGGTAGCCTACCGATGATGGCTCTCTCACTGATGTTTTCTCTCTCTATCCCTCTCCCATCCTCTCTCTAAAAACAATAAAAAAAAAAAGCTTTAATAGATGTTGTTAAACTGCTTTTCAAGGTGGTAGTGCATGAAAACTATTTTCCCATATTCTTGCCAACACCTGATTATCAGATATAACATATTTTATCAAATCAATGGAATTTTAATTTGGATTTCCCTATTAGTGAAGTTGAACATATCTTTCTACATATTTATTGACTTTTAAAAAAATACATTGCCTCAACAGTTGTGAAAACAAAAATCTAACTAACTAGACAATGAAAACTAAATGAAGAATTAATACATTCAATATAGGGTCTTTGTTCCCAGAGAACTCATATTAGAGTTGAAAACACTTGAAAAATTCACATATAAACAATATTAATAGTATAAGGTATTTAATGATATCCAAAGAGATAAAAACAAAGGTCTATAAAATTTTAGAGGAAGGAAACATACAAGGGTGGAATGTGAGTTATGACTTCAAAAACGGTTAGAGTCTTGCCCCACCAATGAACTAGGAGGTCATGGTTCAATTCCCGGTCAGGGCACATACCTAGGTTGTGGGTTTGGTCCCCAGTTGGGGCATGTATGAGAGGCTCTCTCATACTCTCTCTTCCTTTCTCTAAAAATAAATGAGCATGTCCTCGGGTGAGGATTGGAAAAAAAGAGTATAGGGCAAAGAAATATCATTTTAATCCTACTATGGCCCCTTCAGTATGTACATTTTGGTTACTGACCATTTTTATTTCCACTGTGAGACTTGCTGTTCATATCTGTTGCCTACTTTTCTATTAAGTCTCTTTCTTATCTATAATAATAAAAGTGTAATATACTAATTAGAGTGGACATCCTTCCAGACAACCTTCTGGACGAAGCCGGGGCTGCGAGGGAAGCCCGGGGTCCCGGGTGCCTCATAGCGGCCGGAGCAAAGCCCGGGTGCCTGCCGGTGGCTGGAAGGAAGCTCAGGTCCCAGGTGCTTGCCGGCAACCGGGGAAAGAAGACCTATTCTTGCAGGAATTTCGTGCATTGGGCCTTGAGTTGATTTATAAGTATTCCTCATTTTTGGTTATTTATCTTTAGTCTGTTGTATATGATCCAAATACTTTTCTTAATTTGTCACTTTTATGTTTAATTTTGCTTATGGTGTGTTTTGTCATCAGGAGCTTTTATTTCTTATGAAGAACATCAATATTTTGACTCTAAGAAAGTGTCAGATTTATAAAAGCTATCTGACAAACTCTAAGAAAACTAAATAGCCCTGGCCGGTTTGCTCAGTTTTTAGTGTCTGTCTGCGAACCTAAGGGTCTCGGGTTCAATTCCCGGTCAAGGGCATGTATCTGGGTTGCAGGTTTTATCCCTGTGCCCTGATGAGGGCACAAGCAAGAAGCAACCAATCAATGCGTCTCTCTCACATCGATGTTTCTCTCTTTCTCTCCCCGACCCCCTCTCAAAATATCAATGGAAAAAAATACCCTCGGTGAGAATGAACAAAAAAAAAACAAAACCAGTTAACATAGTCTGTGGGCAATTACAGCACTGCTAATTTCACAAAATCTCATGTTGACGTCTACCTCACTCACCCACAGATTTGTCTGCCATGCCCACATCTCTAGATGTCCAGCGACAAAATCCACAGGCCAGGTAATAGGCTTTCTTCATGGTGGTCTTGGCTGGGTCATCGGGAAGCTGTGTGGAGATGCTTGTGGCCCGGGTGGAGAGGGTGTGCATGCAGCCAGGACAGTCAAAGCAGTTGGCGCATCTATGATACAAAAAATACAACAATTCATTCACTCCACAAATGTTACCAAGCACCTACCAATATCAGACCTTGTTCCAGGTGTTAGGAATTCAAGAGAGAACTGTAAGGGAGGATTGTCTCATGCAAAAAGAAATAATCAAGTACTCCTGAGACTCTTACAAACTTTGTTTTAAAATTTCAAAAGTATTATATGTTCATTATTAAAAAAAATAAAAAGCAAAATAAATAAAAAAATAAAAGCAATTATCACAAAAGCTCCTGAAGAATTAGAGCCTGACCCAATCCTACTCCACGGAGAGAATCAGTGTTAGCAGTCTCGAGTAAACTATTTCCAGACTCATTTCATGCTTGTACAGACCACAAAGAGTTCTGAGGAAAACAGAAATGTCAGAGCTTATGCCTTTAGAACAGACCAATTGCACAATGAAAAACTGAGAGGCAACAATACAACGATCGGGAAATCGGTTTGGAAAATAACTTCTTGTTTGCTGTGCCAGAGAGCTGAAACAGATACCACACAATGTGATCAAACTGGAATGGTTCGGAAGTGCTGCATTTTCGGGCTTCCTGGCACTATTCTCGTAGTGCTCGGCCAGCAGTTCCCCTTCAGGGCCGCTGTACCTTGCTGCTTTGATGTGTTCCACAGCCAGAGGTTACCCAGATTTCACCACCAGTCCTAGTCTTGGTCTCAAGTTCCATGTCATCACTCCAATTAGCTCTGCTATTTTGCCATCTAGATAATATCCTCAAATAAAGATAATCGTATCCACCTCACAGGGATCTTTTGAGGATTAAATGTTAAAATTAATGTGTGGACAGGATACAAAACTGTCTGGCTTATCAGAAGGTATTTCTCAGAGACAAGAAAGACAAATAATAGTGGTTCATATCCACGGAGGCGTAGGCGTGTGAGTGTGGCAACGGACTTTCACATCAAGCAAAAAACCAAATGGCTCCCAGGAGCAACGAGCATGCCTACTATCCAGATCTTGGTTTTTGTTTTTAAAATATGTTTTTACTAATTTTTAGAGAGAGAGAAAGGGAGAGGGATAGAAACATCAATGAATGAGAGAGAAACATCATCGATCGGCTGCCTCTTGCACACCCCGATTGAGCCCACAACCTGGGCATGTGTCCTGACGGGGAATGGAACTGGTGACCTCTTTGTTTCTGGGTCAATGCTCAACCGCTGAGCCACACTAGCTGGGCCAGATCTTGGTTTTTAATTTCATTCTCCAATAAAAGGAACCAGGGTTCCTTGGAGAAATGGCTAATTCTAGGAGTGAGGCAGAAAGTACACACGATGAGCCTAGAGTATTTTGTAGTACCAGAAAGTAAGGAAGTGCTCTAATGAATGAACAAACAACCCCCCACAAACAATGACCGGGGTTAAGTCAAAGGGATACAATAGTCTACTGAAAAGTTACCAACAGCCAAAGGTAGAAAATTTGAGCAAAAAAAAGTAGTATTGGGCTGGAACCGGTTTGGCTCAGTGGATGGAGCGTCGGCCTACGGACTGGAGGGTCCCGGGTTCGATTCCGGTCGGGGGCATGTGCCTGGGTTGCGGGCACATCCCCAGTGGGAGATGTGCAGGAGGCAGCTGATCGATGTTTCTCTCTCGTCGATGTTTCTAACTCTCTATCTCTCTCCCTTCCTCTCTGTAAAAAACCAATAAAATATATTAAAAAAATTAAAAAAAAAAGTAGTATTGGATTATAACTTATCCTAAGGTATAAAATAAATATCCAGGAGCTGGTCTGCTTTAAGTAAATGATTACTTAAATAAGTGGAGAAGAGGAGAAATATCTTTCATGCAAAAGAATTCCAAATAATTTATATAGACAACCCTCAAGAGGGGGAGCATAACTTTCTACTATTTAAGTGTGGGCTGAGATAGTTCTCCTTCTAAAGAGTACAGCAGGGAAAAGGAGGGGAGGAGGGGAGTAACTTTACATGGGAGAAACCTGACATGCACTAGATAAAGCCAGGTAATCAAGGTTAACATCAACAGTTGAGATTCATATTGAAAGTCTGTTTCCTTGATATGCTGAGAGATACACTTTACCTCAGTCATCCTCCTCCCCCAAAATACATTCCCCTAGCTGATGTGAAAAACAGACACATTTCAACGGAGGGGCATTCTACAATGTATCTGACCACTATTCAAAACTTTTAAGGTCATCAAAACCAAGGAAAGTCTAAGAGGATGTCACAACAATGGGAGCCTAAGGAGACATAACCATTAAACATAACATGGATATCCTAAATAGGATCCTGGAACAGAAAAAGGAGATTATGAAAAAAACTAAGTAAATCTGAATAAAATGTGGAGTTTATTTAACAATAATGTACCAGTATTGTTCAGTAATTGAGACAAATACACCATTCTAATGTAAGAAGTTAACAGTAGGGGACACTGGGTATGGGGTAAAAGGGAATTCTCTGTATCATCTTCACAATAATTCTTAATCCAAAACTGTTCTAAAATGGAAAGTTTATTTAAAGGATAGTTTATCTGTGGCAAAGGTGATGCAAAAAAATGAAAAGAGCTAGTTAAGAAAGAGTTAGTTCCATGTGTTTTCTTACCAGCTGTTACAAAAATAATTGAGAAAACATGCCAGAACCGGTTTGGCTCAGTGGATAGAGCGTCGGCCTGCGGACTCAAGGGTCCTGGGTTCGATTCCGGTCAGGGGCATGTACCTTGGTTGCGGGCACATCCCCAGTGGGGGGCTTGCAGGAGGCAGCTGATCGATGTTTCTCTCTCATCGATGTTTCTGGCTCTCTAACCCTCTCCCTTCCTCTCTGTAAAAAATCAATAAAATATATTTTAAAAAATAATAATAATAATTGAGAAAACAAAAAATGAATCCTGGTCTTACCTGTTCTTTTTTAGTTTGGCTTCAGCCGATGGCATATTTTCTAAGCAACTGGGGCAATAATGAGAGTCCACCTAGAAAGAAACAAGAAATCAAAAAATCAGAGGAAAGGAAAGTCAGTTTAGCTTGTGTGTATGTCTCTGCCAAGCAGTAAAATGTGAAGTACATTATCATACTGAAGCAGACGGTGAGAAATCACTCACCTGGCAGAGAACCTAAATTGTTTTCAGCTCAGGTTTTATTCCTCAATCACCTTTGTTTTTTCAAACCATCCACATTTTGTAAACCTTCTATTTTTCCTTTATGATCTTTCCTGTGCCCTTTCATCAGGGTTTTATGAATTAGATGTGTTAAAAATTACCTATGTAAAAGAAGAACTCTATAATAACCTAAATAATAGATTAATAAATAAAATAACCTAATTTGTAAAAATGTGATCAATTATTCTTCTACCTGGTTTAGCTTTATTGGATTGTAGTAATTTGACCACACTTAAATTGTGAGATACTTTAAAGGTTTTCTCATTACTGAAGCAATACATGTTCACTGAAGAGCAGTATAAATTATCATTTACAAAGTCAGCTACAGCCAATCAATTAGAGATATTTAAACGACAAATTAAACTATTAAGCTAAACTATTGTATTTAACTCAAAAACACAGTATACAAATTAAATTCATTGTACTTTTTAAGGTCTGAATAATTATTTTCTTAAATGTAGGCAGATTCTATTTGACAATTCTAGAACTGTAGCCACCTGCAGATGGAAAGACAGATTCACTTGAACATAAATACTATAGAAACTGGTTTCTCTTTTCATCATCTGCTATAAACAGGACCATCTTTGAAAAGATGAATACAATTGCTGCTCAAATAACCTTCCAGAACATAAGCTATAGTATTGCTAACAAATATTTGCCGTGACTCATCATAAAAGGCAAACTGTAAGTCATTCCTTTGCGTCCCCTTTCCAAAGAATGCTTGTCCCTTCATGTGCAGCTCCAATCCAGGTTCTCCATTAGAACCTTCTGGACTGCTCACGGGTATTATCCTTCCCCAAGCCCTAACGGCCTGTATCTCACAGGTACACAACCGTCTGTAAAAGATGCAGTTACAGACTGAGTGTCATAGCTGAAGACATCCTTGGAGATCATGAAGACTGAGCTCCCTAGTAACCACCAAAGGAGAATCTAACCCAACAAATTGTAAGGGTGGAGCTGGAGCAGGGAAGCATCTAATGAGAAAGGAACTGCTAAGGAGATACACACAGGTACAGGCGTGCGTGTACATACACATACATACACACAGACACACACACACACACACACACACACACCCCACACGTGTTAAGAAATCCATGAAAAATCAATGCCATGTTAAATACATGAAAAACCAATACCACATTATACATAAATGGCATTTATTTCTCTTGTATTATTTAAATAATTCCCCTGACCTTTTAAAATATCTATTTTTAATATAAATGGATGCCTCCTGAATGCCCCACACTGGGGATTGAACCCACAACCCGGGCATGTGCTCTGATCGGGGAATGAACTGGGAGTCAAACAGTGACCTCCGGGTTTGACACTTAACCACTGAGCAACACCAGCTGGGCCTGACCATTCTTAATATTGTGAAAAAGCTGAAACCGGTTTGGCTCAGTGGATAGAGCGTCGGCCTGCGGACTGAAAGGTCCCAGGTTCGATTCCGGTCAAGGGCATGTACCTTGGTTGCGGGCACATCCCCAGTGGGGAGTGTGCAGGAGGTGGCTGATTGATGTTTCTCTCTCATCAATGTTTCTAACTCTCTATCTCTCTCCCTTCCTCTCTATAAAAAATTAATAAAATATATTTAAAAAAAAAATATTGTGAAAAATATCCCCCCTCAAAATAATTAATAATAATATGTAAAGTGGCTTATAGTATAGGATATGTTTTTCATATGCGTTTCTTAAGAGTCCAGGGATCTTCACTGAAGTTCTAAGTCAGGATACTCGTTTTCAAATCTTGGTCCTCCCAGTGTGACTTAGCGCTAACATTATGTGTCTATTTCTTTACCTGTAAAAATGATCTTTTTTTTTTAAAAGGTATCCACTCCATTGGGTTGTAGAAAGATAAAGGGGATTAAGTAAAGCATATGGCACAGAGTACTGGATAAACTGTATCTGTTATTACTATTAGCATTTCCTTCGGGAGACTGTGAGTTACTCCACGGCAGGATTTATGTCTTCTCGTCTTTGAATCCGCAGAGCTTCCTGAATAACGGACATGTGCCCTGCGCTGCAGGACTGGGTGATTTTTCACGGGGTGGGGTCTTCTACCTTCTAACAATCCCACCCCAGCGCCCATTTGCTGGGAAAGACGACAGCACCCTCCTCCCGGGGGAAGCGCTGTTAATGAAACACTTCCAGCTTCCTGCACGGCCTGCCCGACTCGCAACGCTTTCGCTCAGCTCGCCCCATCCCTGCGGCAGGCAGGCCTCGGCCTGAGCCCGGACACAGGGGCCAGTTTCCGGCCAACGTGGAGGCAGAACTTCCAGGATGGGAGGGGCATGAATCCAATGCCTGCGTCCACTCCACGCAAATTAAGCGTGGAAAGCCAGTGTCTAAGCCCGCAAGTGGCGCGAACTAAGCACGCCCACACCTTTTTCTCTCGGACCCACCCTGTCACCAAACCCCCAGGAGACGGCCAGGCTTCCCGAAGTCAAGTTCGTCCAATCAGAGGGTGCCCGGCCACCAGCCGAGCCGCTCAGCCCCACCCAAGGCCGCCCCTTCTTTCCAAGTGACAACTTATGAGCAAATTAAAGCTCGGGCAAATCTGAGTGACGGAAAACAGCCCAATCAGCAAGGTAGGAAAATGGTATCCGCCTCCGACCGGTGGGACTTCCCCGCCCGCCGCGGTGACTAATATGAAGGCCTCTCCCCCTCCCCCTCCCCCTCCGCCCTCCCCATCTTCTTCCTGGGACGACGGCGTTACCTCGTGAGACACACATTCCAGCGACCGCAGCTCGCTGCAGTAGCGGCAGAAGTAAAGCTGCGAGAGAGGGGCCCGAACCTTCTTTTCTCCCTGGACGAGGTAGAGGACCCGCTCCGATTGCAGCAAGGACGCCATCTTGGAGAGGGAGGAGCCGACGACGCTCCTGTCGCGTCACGTGACCCGAGAGCCGGCGTTCGCCTCGCCACCTCCCCTACGTCTTTCTACGTCAACTTTGACGTCAGGTTTCCGACGCATCCGGGAGAGTCCGAACGCGCCTGCGCAGCAGGGATTCCCCGGTTTCTCCCCCGCCGCGGGCCCGCCCCCCTCAGCGGTTCAGGGAGCGTCAGTGGCTTGTGTGGATCTCAGACTTGCCTACGGTTAAGTACAGAACCTCAGATCAAAGCCAGACAAGCTCAGTGCCATCCTTTCGTTGCTTGCACAGAGGAAGGCAGCTGCTCTTTTGTTTTATTTACAGCTGCCTCTCCTGCCCTCACCTTCCAGGCACACATCCAGAGGTGGATGGGAGGTTTCAGGGATAGAGTTCCATGGGAACCGGAGGCTGAGTCACCCCAGCACGTTCTTCTGATAGTCTTGTCACCGGCCTGTAGGAGACTTTCACAGCCTTCATCTCATAATGGTACAGTAGCCAGTGAGACAAACGAGCGGAGCAGGAACGCTAGGCCCCGTACCACCGAAAGCCCCAGGTATCTAGAAGGACCTCACCCCCAGGGCAACCTTTCCTACCCTAGCGTATCACTGACCGTGTGGTTCAGACCCCCTGGCCGTCCCTCTCCCGGTCATGCGGTTCAGACCCTGCCCTGCCCGTCCTCCCCTGGCATGTCTAGTCATGTGGTTGACCCCTTTGGAAGAGGAAGGGGGCGGCGCAGAGAATAGCCTCATATGCCTCCTATACAGGCCCTTGCAGGACCACTCCCTTAAGCATGAAGCCCTAGGCAGCGGTTCTCAACCTGTGGGTTCCGACCCCTGAAAAGACATCCTGCACATCAGATATTTACATTACGATTCATAACAGTAGCAAAATTACAGTTATGAAGTAGCAACAAAAATAATTTTATGGTTGGGGGTCACCACAACATGAGGAACTGTATGAAAGGGTCGCGGCATCAGGAAGGTTGAGAACCACTGCTGGAGGTAACAAATAGGCCTCGGTTGTGTTTCAGCTCCAGGCCTGAAAAAGCAACAAGGCCAGGCGGGGTGACACCATGGCTGACATCAAGACCAGCGGCAAGGACTCAATGACCTCCTACCTCGTACCAGCCAACCAGTGGACACCGGGACCCTGAGGAGACGCACCTAGGAAGCTGATAAATATTCTATTGAGATCCTCCCCTGCAACCTCCAGATAAGCCCTTAAAATAGAGGACTCGGCTCTCTCTCTCTCTCTCTTTGTTAATCCTCACCAAAGGATATTTTTCCAAACTTTTTTTTTTTAGAGAGAGTGGAATGGAGGGGGAGAGACAGAGAGAGAGAAACATCGTGTGGGATACACGTCGATTGGTTGTCTGCTGCAGGGATTGAGCCTCTAATCGAGGTACGTGCTCTTGACCTGAATTGAACCCAGGACCCCTCAGTCTGTGCGCCGAAGCTCTATCCACTGAGCCAAACCGGCGAGGGCGGCTCTTTCTCTCTGGAGGACCTTTCCTCCCCGCTTCCTTCCCTCGAGGCGCTTACCTTCACTTTCTTTTTCCTACTCTCCAAGTCCCTTCTTTTGCCTCTGTAACTTGTTTCCTGAGCCCGCACAGTCCTACTGGCTCACTTCTTTCACGGCTCATTTCTTCTATCTCTGTGACATTCTAAACAAACTTTTGCTTATATTTGAGTCTTAACTCTAAATTCTTTCTTAGCCAACACTCAAGGACCTTGGTCTAACATCTGGTGCTATTTCGCTGTTTAACAATTTGAAATTTCTTAGACTGTGAGCTCTTCCACGCAGGGGCCAAAACTCATTCATTTGCAGGTTTCAAGTACTTAGCATTAGGATTAAGTCTGCACAGTAGACCCCTTATCTGCAGCTTCACTTTCTGTGTTTCAACCTTGGTCGGAAAATATTAAACGGAAAATTCTAGAATTAAGCAATTCATAAGTTTTAAAACATGAGCTGTTCCAAGTAGTTCGATATAATCTCATTCCGTCCCGTTCTATCTCCCCAGGAAGTGAATCATCCCTTTGTCCATCGTACCCATGCTGAATACACTACCAGCCCATTAGTCACTTAGACTTGGTTATCAGATCAACTGATATCGCAGTTGTGGTATTGCAGTCACCTTTGTTTTACTTAATAATTACCTTGAAGTGGAAGAATAGTGATCCTGGCAGTTCAGATATGCTAAAGAGAAGCCATAAAGTGCTTACTGTAAATGCAAATGTATGTATATGTAGGAAAAAACAGTACTGTATATATGGGGTTCAGTATTATCCGTGGTTTCAGGCATCCACTGGAGGTCTTGGAATGTATCCTCCATGGATAAGGGGGGACTACTGTATGGCGGATGTTCAATATGTATTGATTAATGATGGAATGATACTAATGAGTGAACTTAGGTGTCATTTACATTTTTATAATGCATAAACTAAGGTTTAGATATGTAACATGACCACTTTTTTAATATTTTTATTGATTTTTTTACAGAGAGGAAGGGAGAAGGATAGTTAGACACATCAATGAGAGAGAAACATCAATCAGCTGCCTCCTGCACACCCCCCACTGGGGATGTGCCTGCAACCAAGATACATGCCCTTGACCGGAATCAAACCTGGGACCCTTCAGTCCGCAGGCTGACGCTCCATCCACTGAGCCAAACCTGTCAGGGCTAACGTGACCACTTGGAACTGACCTAGCAAAGATGAGCCCATGTTACCAGTACTTGACACCAGTTCTATGCTTTTCTCGCTGTATTAGTGCTGTATTGTTACAACACTGTCTGACATTTGACTTGGTGATTGAGAACAAATGGAACTGAACATTAGCTAACATTTACTGAGCTCTTATTGAGTGCAGAACACTGTGTCAAAACCTTATATATATCATCTTATTCAATTTTCACAGAGGCAGTTATTATTATCATCATCTCTATTCTACAGTGCGGGAAACTGAGGCTCAGAGGGAGAAAGAAGTAACCCAGGAGGACGCCTGGCTTGGTTCCCAAGGTGCGCGGTGCCAGCCTGCTTCCCTGGTGCTTGCAGGCTTACAAAAACATAAGCCATGGGTTGGAGTTTGTTATTGCCATAATATCCTGATGGAGTAGACTAGGTGGCTTACAATCATCACGCACTAAAAAGATCCTAGTTCAACCCTTGTATTTTTCAGATGGAGAAAATGAGGCCCAGAGAGTCAAAGGAACATGCCCACAGGTTTTCTCACTCCTAGTATCATATTCTGTTCTCTAATTCTGTAAATGCTGTTCTTTGCCCACCATATCAGTTCATTCATACCCATAGCCAAGTAGGAAACTTGTTGCTCTTTTAACAACACTTAAAAAGAAAAGAAAGTTGCCCAGCCAATGTAGCGCAGTGTTTGATCATCAACCTATGAATCAGGAGGTCACAGTTCGATTCCCGTTGGGGCACATGCCTGGGTTGCAGGCTCAATCCCCAGTGTGGGGCGTGCAGGAAGCAGCCAAATGATGATTCTCTCTCATCACTGATGTTTCTGTCTCTCTCTCCCTCTCCCGTCCTCTCTGAAATAAAAATAAAAATATATTAAAAAAATAAAGAAAAGAAAGCAGCTGCAAGGGAAAATGAGACGCTAATGGATAGCCTATTCAATTTGCCCTTGAAGTTTGCTGGAATTGTGTCAATTTGGGCACATGAGTTTCAACATCCTTGGAATGCTCTCCCCTTGGTTTTAATAAGAATTTCTCAAGGGTACCTCAAGCCTAACCAAAGCTTGTTCTCATGCTCCCTTCTCTGTGCGTAGTGGACTAACTGGAAGCTAATGTCAATTCTGTGGCACCAAGGAACACTTGCTCTGTGCTCTACTGAGGATACAGAGACATGAGCTGGGCATCCTATTTTGGCTGGAGGATGCACAGGGTGGCCTTGGGTTAACCACCACAGCTGTTACCCAATGGCTGCTAGTGCTTAAGGAAGACCTCTGGCCCCAAAAGTGCTGACTCATAACAGACAGTTCATGGCCATACACTATTCTACTCTTCTCCTCCTGCTTGTTTGCCTGTTCACCCTTGAGATTCACAACCAACTCAAGAGACCATAGTTCTTAGTGAAATAAGAGTAAAATCATGAAACAGTAAAGCCAGAAGTAACCGTAGAGATTTCCTAGTCCACTCCCTTTATTTTAAAGACTAGAGGCTCAGTGCACGAAACTTGTGCAGGGGGGCAGGTCCCTCAGCCCGGCCTGCACCCTCTCGCAATCCAGGACTGCTGGCTCCTAACCACTCACCTGCCTGCCTGCCTGATCACCCCTAACCACTTGCCTGCCTGCCTGATCACCCCTAATCATTTGCCTGCCTGCCTGATCACCCCTAACCACTTGCCTGCCTGCCTGATCACCCCTAATCATTTGCCTGCCTGCCTGATCACCCCTAACCACTCTGCCTGCCTGCCTGATTGCCCCTAACCACTCGCCTGCCTGATCACCCCTAACTGCCTCTGCCTCAGCCCCCGCTGCCGTGGCTTCGTCCAGAAGGATGTCCCAGAATGACGTCCGGAAGGTCATTTGGCTATCTGGTCTAATTAGCATATCACGCTTTCATTATTATAGATGGAGAACTGATGCCCAGAAAAGGAAAGGACTTTCCCAAGGCCACTGAGGAAGTGAGAGGTGAAGCTAGGGTTTAAACACAGGTCTTCCTGTCAAGTTGGTTGTCTTCACTGACTTGGCTGGATCTCCATCTTGACACAATTCCCCAACCAACCCAAAGGCTTGCTCCTGGAGACCACCAGTATAATGCTTGTTGAGCTGAATAAAATAGCAGAAGATTGAATTCTTGCCTCGCTCAGTGCTTGGCACAGAGCAGGCATTCAGTAAGTATCTGTTGGATGGATGAATGCCATCTTCAACTCTCTGAAACTTGCTGGCAGATGGAAGACGGTAACTGGAAAATATTTTATTTTTATTTTTAAGCAGCACCTTTTTTTAGAAGAATCAAGGGAAGGGAAGTAGATCACAATTTTAAATAGGGTGGTCAGGTTAGGCCTGTGAGAAGGAAAGATTTGAGGGAAGAGTTGAAGGAGGAGGGGAGTGGGCCTCGTGGATGGGGCAGAAGAGCCCTTCAGGCAGAGGCTGAGCAAAGTCTCTAAGGCTTAACTGAGGAACAGCAAGGAGGTGGCGGGGGGGGGCATTAAAGAGTGAGCAAGGGGGAGAGGTAGGTATAGGTGACGAAGTCTCAGAGGTAAAGGGGTGGGGGGTACACTCATGTAATATCTTCAAGGGCATTTTAAGGATGTTGGATTTGCTCTGAAGGAACTGGGGAGCCATCACAAGATTGTAAGCAGTGCAGTGACATGATTGAACCGACAGTTAACAAGGGTCACCCTGGACACTGTTTTGAGAATGGACTGCAGAGAGACAAGAACAGAAGCAGGGGGTTAGTCTGGAGATTACGGCAGTGATCCAGGCCTGAGGTGACAGTGCCAGGAACCAGGAATTCTGACTATATTTTGAAGGTAGAGCCTGAGGCCCAACTCGGGGAGGGGGGGTGGTGGCGGGGGGGGGACATGTACGTAGACTGCCATGTGAAGGGTAGTTTGGAGCCACACACCAGGGAGGCCCTTGATGGGCTAGGGGATAATCAATTTCATGGTTTGGCCGAATTCAGCCACTGGGAGTTTATTTGCTCAGAAATTATCAAGACTGTTTTTTCTCTCCGAGGTCAAAAAGAAAACATCATGGAAAGGAGATGACGCTAACTTGTTAAGTCTCTAGTTTACTTTGTTCCAAATCACAAAGCATTCTGATTACCCCACAGAAAAGCATATTTCACAAGAGGCTCAGAGAAAAAGCCAGTCCTCCCTAAACACATTAATCGCATGGTTAGGGCTCTAGCTTGGGCTGAGAAGGAGAAACTGATGTGGGACAGAGCCCAGCCTGCTTGGAACGGTGCCAAGGGCTCTAACAAACAAGCTTTGTCCGCTGCTGTGAAGGCAAAATGAGTTAATAAAAGTTAATGTGGGTAGAACATAGAACATCATAAGTTGCTATGTAAGTATTTGTTATTAGGCCACAGCGATTAGTCAGTAGTACAAGTGGGAAAACAGGTTCAGAGAGAGGAAGTGGTTCGCCTGAAGTTACACTGGATCTCCCGCTTACTTAATGAGCACTAAATTGGTTTCTTTTATTATGTTTGGATGATTGGGATTTCCAGTCTTGCCCACACTCCCATCTTGGGTGCCTCTTACAGTTCATTTCTGGGAAGCTCTTTTAGACTTGGAGCTGTCTGTGCCTCATCTGAAAACCTTCCTGCCCTCACAGGGAAGGAAGTTCAATGGGATGTATTGTTACTCTTGCGCACCCGTGCAAGCCAGCCTCCAAATCTGCCCCCGGTGGCATTCATACCCCTGTGTGCACTCCTTCCACATTATACCAGGGTTGTGGCCCATAGCACACAACAGAAGTAGCAGTAGGACACTTCTGAGATGATACAAGTCTGTAGTTCCTGTGCTGGGTGCTTTTTTGGATCACTTGCTTGGGAAAAGCAAGCTGCTGGGTTTTGAGCAGCTCTGTTGCAGGGAACTAAAGCCTCCAGCAACAGCCAGTGTGGACTGAGGTCTGCCAGCAACCAGTACACGAGCTTGGAAGTGGATTCCTCAGCTCCAGTCAAATATTGAGTTGAGCATAGACCCAGCTGGCATCCTGACTGCAATCTCATGAGAGACCCTGAGCCAGAACCACCTGGCTAAGCAGCTCCTGGAGTCCTGACCCCTAGAAACTGTCAGATAATCAATGTTTAAGCTGCTAAATTTTGAGATACTTTGTTACACGGCAATAGCTCTCTAATATACCCACCCTCCCTTACCAGTTAGCCTTTGTCGCACTGTGCACTTGTCTCTCCATCTCTGCTCCCTCCACCATTCTTGTCATCGCCTGTGCACCCTCCATATATCCTCATCACCAACTATCTGAGGCCAAATCCAGAAGTCGTCAAACCTGCTGAATCACTAGTGATACCAATAGGAGCAATGGTGGGCTAACATCAGAATTTGAGGAAGGTTTACTAAAGGGATTATTAAGAGGGTGGAGAGCGATCACAAGGAATGCTGCAGTATCCCAGGGCTAGTGAAGGTGGGTGCCACTTATGGCCTGAAAGCGTAAAGGGAGGGAGCCTCCGCTTCCTGGAACCAGGAGAGAACTGTGTGAAGAGGCCCCTGATGGGAGCAGGACCTGTGGGTCCAGGACAGAGCCAGGCATTGGCAGCCCCTGGGGTGGAGAGTAGAAATGCAACACGCCTCAGCTCTTGCTGGCACTTCCCTCTTAGCTGAACCCGACAGGAAGCCAGACCTCAGGGAAGCCTATCTTAGTTTGTGTTCCCTCAGAAGCAGACGGTGGGATAAGGGTTTAAATGAAAGTCTACTTGAGTGAAAATTCATGTAAGAAGTTCAGAGTGCACAAGTAGAGGTGTGAGGGCGTGATGCCCAAGAGAAGGTGGCCAATAAGATTGTGTTATTAAGCCGGCTACAATAAGGGTTTTTAGTCCCACAGAGAAACTCGGGGAAACAATGTAAACACATGCCCCAGACTCATTCCTCCAAAAGGTGAGGGCTTTGGGACATTCATGCCCTTGGAGTCTGGTTGAGGGCTGCTCCTGGGATTGGGCTATTTCTTGGGTACTTGTGGATTGCCAGGCTGGCAGACTGGCCTTCTTGTGGGTCTGGGGACAGTCCTCAGACACAAAGATGCAGGTCTTGGCAGTTGGAAATCTGGCGAGAGCTGAAGTTGGGTGAGGTCCGAGGAACGTGGGCAAGGCATGGACCGTGCCTGCTACACGGCTCCTTGATGGGGCCAGCTGTGGTACCACCCCATGCACAAAGCAGGATGGAGAAGTGTGTGGAGGGCGAATCTGGAGGGACAAAGAAACTTGCATTCATATTTAAAGTAAATAAGTAATATTTACCAACCATCTAAATTTAATATCACTGTTTAGATGTCAAAACAATTTTTCCTCTTGATTCCCACAACTATTGTCCTCTACTGTCTATCACAGTCATGCATCTAATGGTCTGCTTGTGCTTCTGTATTTTGCATTGTGCACTAGCTAGGGCGGGAATCACCCCATTTCATAGAGTAAAAGACAGAAGTGCAGAGGGGACGTGGTTCAGTAGGTGTCAGTTAGGTGTAGAACATTTAGAAACAGTTTTGCCACTTACTGGCCAGCTAATCTTAGACAATCCAACTGATCCTTTTTGGGCCTCTGTTCTCATGTGTAAAATGGGGGTTAACATTTTCACTATAGAGTTGTAGCAAGGACTAAATGGTATGATGTATGTGAAACACTTGCTACATGTTAGATGTTCAAGAAGTGTTCTTAAAGTAAATTTTCTTTTTTAAGGCAGAGGCTTTTATTGTGCAGGGTCGGGCAAGAGGGTTTACAGTTGTGAGTACATGAAACAGAGTTTATTCTTGTATTATTATTTCTTATTTATTGTGTTATTTTCCATAAGAACAAGTGTAAACTGACTTTTCCCCCACCCAGTGTATTTTTTCTTGAGACCACATTTACTTCAAAAATTAGACGGGCTGGACTGAGGGTATCTGCCAGTAATAGGCAGTCTTTTGTCTCTCAGCTACATGACTGTGTAATAATTGAACACTTTGGAATTAAGCCACAAGAATGGATTCAAATAATTATAACCACACTAATGAGACCACATGACTATCGCTCCACTTCAAAGCTAGAAAATGCAACCCTTCCATTTCCTTCTCTTTCTTCCTGTCTGCTCAGTTTGTTTTATCTCAGATACCACATGTTTGGAAAATTCCACCATTTTACCTCTTTGCCTAATCATTAGCTCAATTAGGTCTTCCAGCTACAATTTTAAAAGATGTAATTAAAAATAAAAATTCCTACATCAGTTTTCAGACTAAAAGCATATTTCTTTTGAAGGTCAGCAAGCAAGTGCAGCTTCCTCAAAGAATAGAGGCATTTTGCCCAAGGATCTGTAGAGCAAAAAGAACCTCAGGAATTTTTCCAGCGGGACAGAGGAAGGGAGGGCGAGAGACAAGGGGAGTCTCAGTGCCTGCCTCCTCGGGAAGAACTGAGCTGTCTTGGGGTCTGTAAGGAGGGAGCTGATACCTCAGCCAGGACCTGTCCATCAGTGGGACAAGATGGATCACCCCACACAGACATGCTTTTAACTCAAAACTGTAATAATCTTAAGATCCTTGAGCCTCAGCTTCGAAAGCATTTTGGAAGTGTAAGTGACTTTAGAGAATAGCTAATTCAACTCCCTTCTTTTCACTTTTGGAGTCACACGACAAGGCAGTGCTAGAGCCAGGGCAAGAAGGCAAGGTTTAATGCCTTTTAGTGTCAGCTTAGGGCCCTTTTCATGGTCCCAGAGTTCTGAACTTAAGACCTTAATAAAATCAGACCCTGCCCCAAATCGTTAGTGCAGAGGGCGTAGACTTTCAGCTCTGTAATCAGACAGACCTATTCTGGTGACCTTGGTACGTCACTCCACCTTCCTGAGCCTGAGTTTAGATTTTCCATCTATAAAAGGAGCCATTTGGGATGAGATGGTCTTCAATTTCCCCTTTTATTTTGAACATGCTCCAGGCCTGAGCTCCTGCTTTTCAGAAGAGTAAGAGTGAAGAACGCTGAACTGCTGAAGTAACATTTGTGGGTGCCACAATAGGCCCTGCAGCCTGGTCGCTGGGTGAATCATGGAGGTGGGCAGGAGATGGCAGAGCTGGCTTTGTCCTGTGTGGAGGCTGGGCGGGGACTAGTAGGGCATGGCAGGCCTCTCTGAGGCTCAGCTCTAATGGGCCGTTGATCACCTTGGGTTGGACTATCTCACTGTTATCAGAAAATAAACAGGATGCTCAGAGATATGTTACAGCCAACAACCAACCAGCTTCACCCTGATCCTCTAAGTCAGCAATTTTCAGCCGGTGTGCTGCAAGAATGTTTAAAGCATGCAATATCTGACTGTTTATTCAGGGGCCCTGACCCCTTTCCCTTGTCAAACGAATGACAACAGCCAACACAACAACAGCCGTCCAGTTCGAATGAATAAAAATTATACTTATTTTTTTGGTCAAAATATAACATACTTGGTGTGCCACAGAGTTTTAGTCAGGAGCTCATGTGTCATGAGATGAAAATGGTTGAAAATCGCTGCTCTAAGCCAATCTTCACAACAGGGGTGGGAGGCAGTTGCTGGTACCTTCACTTTACAGAGAATGAAAGTCCACCAGGCGAAGTTTCTTGTTAAGGATCCTACACTCAGCACATTGCAAAGCAGCGGCTCCGAGGCCGGCTCCTCCATCCTTATCCGTGGGTTAGGCTTTTCCCTGCGTAGCCTACAGCGGGGAAGGCTCTTGGAGGACACATTTTGGGTCCGCCCTGCAGGGCTCACATACAATATAGAGAGCAGAGCACGCCCCCCCCCCCCCCCCCCCCACACACACGGGCCAAGTAACTGTCAGGGCTCAGGGCGTGTGCGTGACGAGGCTGCGAGGGGCACCCGCGACCCCTCGCTCTCCTGCCTCCCGGGCTGGCTCATTTCTCACCCGCAGCCCCGGGGCAGCAGGGGGAGGAGCTGAGCCGGGTGGCAGCGCCCAGCCCTGCTTTCCGGGGGGCGGTCCCTGGCGGCCGCGAATTCCTGAGCCTCCGGTTCAGAGCGTCCGTCCGCTGCCAGCCGCTCAGCTCCTCCGCACGCGCCTGCCTCCCGGGGCACGGAGATTCCAGGGCCGCGTCCCGCTCCGGGGACTCGGAGTAGCGCTGGGGCCGCCCCCGTCCCAGGAACTTCTCAGACCCGGCGCGATCCAGCTGCGGTGGACGCCGCGCTTTAAAAGCAGCCGCGGAACCGGTGAGTGGGGCCGTCGGGGTCGCGCGTGGGGCTCGGTGCTCGCGCTGCCCCTGTCCCAGTGCCTCCCAACTCTCCCGTCTTGTCCTCTCCGCGCCCTCGTTTCCCGCTTCAGTACTTATGCATTTCCCCTTTTTCCTCCCCTTACACACACACACACACACACACACACACACACACACACACACACACACACCCCTTGGGCCTCAGGGGAGGCCGGACCGCCGGCGGGTGCGCTCCAGCCCCACAGGAGACAGACTTCTGTCCGGCCGGGAGTTTGGGGTCCGGGGTGGTGGTGGGTGGCCGCCCTGGCTGTCACTGCACTGTCAGCGCCCCGTCTGGGAGCCTTCTTTCTCCATCTGTGAAACGGAGGAAATAGCCTTTGCGTTACAGAAGTCAGGTGAGACGGGGGTGTGCATAGCACCTTGGAGCGGAGGCCTCCTTCCAGGCTCCCTCCTTTCCTCCTCGGCCTCTTTCCTGCGTGGGGACCTGGTTGCTCGGGTGGCCGGTTCCCTTGCATCCGTGTCCCTTCCGTAGATTCCTTGAGGGTAGAGACTGTCTCTAGGCGCATCTCTGATCCTCAGCACTTGGCACCGGGCCTGACAGTGCTGTTTACGGAGGGAAAGGACCAGAAATGTGAGCCACACAAACCTGTCCCAGGGGCAGAGGTTCTGATTTTGAAGGAGCGGCCAGGCTGGGCTCTTACTCACAGGGCCGGTCCCAGCGCGTCTCCGGGTCCCCTGCAGCTCCACTGGGTTCTTCCTGACAGCACTGGTCCTGGTGGCCCTTCGGGCTCACACATTCCCCCTCCATCTATAGATTCCCCAAAGTGCTGGACTGCAGGTGTGCAAGTGGCCCAGTCATTCAAGTATCAGAGATTCCGTGCACACCTGCCGCGAACGGTGCCAGCACTGCAGTGCCCAAGTAGCAGGAAGGGGCGTGGACGCCTGAATGGGGTCAAGAGTGGGGGGTGGCGGTGGAAAGTTCCCTGGGAGTCAGGAGACACTGAGTTACCTTCCACGGGCTGCACCGCGCCTTCCCATCTGTGGGATGAGGAAGTGGGGGTTAAACAGATGGGCAGTTGTGGTTGAGCATCACGTGCTCTTTGGGTTTCGTAGGCCACTTAGCCCTCCTCTGAGCACATTCGAGGCAGCCCCGCTGTGCTCAGGACAGCATGCACTGTTTGCAGTAACAACCGAAAAAGCCGAGGAGAAGCGCTTCTCTGCTCCAGCAGGGACCTCCTGTTTCCAGCTGTCCCGGGTCATGAGTCACGCTGTGGGAGGTTACAGTCATGCTCCATCAACTCTCCCAAACACTGACCTCTCAGGGCGTCAGGACTGTGGGCTCCATTGCATAAAAGGTCTGGGGGATTCCCCCTTTCTAGCACCGCCTGAGAATCACCGAGCTGAGTGAGACATAAAACAAAGTAGAAACTGGGGCAGGAGGGATGGGTCTGACGTGGTCGGGTTGTGTTCTGAGCCCAGGGGTGACATACACAGGGGTAAAGAGGCAGTCACAGCCTCCGGGCTTTTCCCAGCCTTATTCTGATCCTTCTTTGAAAGATGCACTTCTGTGTCCTCTCCATTGATGAAACCTACAAAGGAAACAACTCCAAGGAAAGAGAATCTTTATCTGAGTCGATCTTACACGGCCGCTATTGACTGTATATCAAAGACAGACACATGTGCTCACACTCACAGTTTATAGGAGCCAATGTTGGCATTGTCACACCCCGCAGGCCTCCACCCTGATCGGCTAGGTAAGATGAATGATGTAGTGTACTTGGCATTTATTGAGTGCTATGAGCCAGACATTATTGTAAGCATTTTATATGCAGTAATTCATTTAGTCTACCTCAATCCTATAAGGTAGAGACCATTATTACATCCATTATGTCAGAGAGAGAGGAGAGAGAGAGAGACCCACTGTCACTCAGGAACTAAGTGGCAGAGCTGTACTTTGAACCCAGGCAGTGTGGCTCCAGGGCCTAGATTCTGAATTGCATTGAAATTAAGGGCTATGCGTTTAGATCTTGCCTCAGTCACTTACTTGCAGGGTGACCTAGGGGGGAGTTAAATGACAGCCGCTGGACTAGTGAATTACGAGGGGCCCTGGTACCCTTTCAACTCACTGAGGAAACAGACAATGAGTGTCAAGTGAGAATGGTGTATTTCCAGAAGTTAGGTGGCCAGAAAGGGGAACAAGTCAGAGTTATAACCGCCGGACACATTAGCCAACAGCGAACCAGATTCAGTACGAAACCATGTATTTTAAATTGCTTAGTTGTGTATAGAGATAGCTTCCTTATTTGTACTGATTTGGCCTTTGACTGGGCAATTGGGCATGTGAATTGCTGGTGACCCGCTATGTAGGATCAGGGGAAATGAAATGGAAGAGAGAGAAGGAAAGACAGAAAAAACTGAACTGTGTTTCAATTAGTGATGACACATATCTGACACACATGTCCCTACTCCCCCATCCCGGGCCCCAGGCAGACATTGATCATCAGGGCCTTGCACAGAACCCCCACAAAGCCGGGAAATCCTTCTTTATTTTTTTATTGATTAAAAAAAATAAATTTTTTTATTGATTTAAGAAAGCGAGAGGGAGAGAGAGAAACATGAATGATGAGCGAGAATCATTGATCAGCTGCCTCCTGCATGCCCTGCACTGGGGATTGAGCCCACAGCCTAGGCATGTTCCCTGACGGGGAATTGAACCATGACCTCCTCCTTCATAGGTGGATGCTCAACCACTGAGCCACACCGGCCGAGCTAGGAAATCCTCCTGAACTCAATGCTCTGGACAACCTCTACCAGTTGACTGTGAAGCTTTTATCTTGCTCTTCCAGACTTCCCACTTCGTTCCCCTGGGGTAACATTGAATCTCCTTCTGAGTGCCCTGGTTGCCTCTTAGGAGACTCCTTGGGGCTTTTTAAAGATTAATCTTCTCTCCCCATCACTCCTTCCCATTTTTTCCTTAATGGTTTTCAAACGGAGAGGTCCTGGACTTGGGGCACGGCTCTCGGGGAGGTGGGATGTCAGGAGAGCAGAGGCAGACCCTTCGAGATAGATCACTGCGTCCATCCTTTCCAACTGACTGACAGGAAACTAAGGCCCAGTTTGAAAGGAAGGATTATTTAGGATCACACAGTGCACTGGTTTTCTAATGTCGTCCCAAGTTTCCACAGATTTAATGGCTTAGAGAAATCAAATGGATTAATATATCACAATTCTGTAGTTCCGAAGCTTCCCTAGAAGAGAATCAAGGCATCACTAGGCTGTTGTTCTTTCTGGAGTCTTTAAGGGAGAATTGGTTCCCTACTTTTCTGAGTTGTTGACAGAATTCAGTTCCTCTGGTTGTAGGACCAAGGTCACCGTTTTCTCATTGGCTGTAAGCTGAGCGCCATTCTCTGCTCCTGGAGGCCACTGCATTCCTTGGCTCATAGCCGCCTTCCAGCATCTTCCCAGCAAGCAGCGGAGAGCCGGGTCCTTCTCATGGTGAATCTTCTGCCTTCCTCTTCACCGTTAAGGACTCGTGATTAGATTGGGCCCACTTTGTATCTCCCAATCCCAAAGTCCTTAACTTTAATCACATGGTTCCACCCTCTGAGTCATGTTTCCTTTTTCGTATTCAAGGTTCAGGGGCCCAGGATATGGACACCTTCAAGGGGCCATTATTCCATCTACCAGATGTAGCATGGCAGGGGATTCGTGCCACTCTAGTGCCCTTGCAGCTGCCACTGAGCCCCCCCTGACAGCCCACCTTATGGACAGTCTCCCAGTCAGGCCAGCAGGCAGCAAACACTTAGTCACTGGCAAGTCACAATGATGGATAGTGGAGGTTTAAACAGGATGCTGTGGATTTGGCCTGGGTTTCTCCTCTGCTGGCTCCCTGTTGGTTTCTAAGACTCTGTGATTGGCTGGCTCGGATGGTACGTGCAGTCTTGTGCAGCTCTGCCTGCTTTCTGATCTCTTTGAAGTATCCTGGTGTTTTTCCATTTTCCAGCCACAGAGGAACAGAGAGAAACTCGGACACAGAACAAGTCTTTAGATTGTTAAGAATTTTGGAGGAGACAGAAGCCAAATGGGGTAAAATGAGAACAGAGCGCTCCTCAGGGACGTTGGGTCATCGGAGAAATGCCTCCGATTTGATTTATTTCACGTTTTTGATAGTTGTGTGTCCAGACCATTCCTCCCTCCGGCCCCTTAACATGGAACAAAAGTCCCTGGTGAAATGGACTCTGTACAGGGTTGGTAAATGCTTGAGACTAACTCTTACATTATAGGAGGGGAACTTTTTCCAATATGAATGTGAACTGGGATGGCCTTTTCACACCGAACTTGGCCTGAGAAATCTCCTCCCTTTTTATCAGCCTCCCTGTCCTCTTCTAAGAACAAAGAAAGGAAGGTTCAGACCCTGGGCAGCAACTCCCACATCCCTTCACCAACTTCAATGCCCAGCATCTGAGCACAGCGAATCAAAACACTAATATGAGCTCACCAGCCCCAGCAAATGAGCAAGAGCAGATTCTAGAAGGCATTATTCTGAAAGGCCAGTTCTCCTCTGCCTGGTAAGGACAGGGTGGGCTGGGAAACAAAGAGATCCCCATAATCCTTCCTGGATGTACAGAGAGCCCAGAAAATGATCAAATCAGAGATTGTCATTATTTTAGAGATAGGGTTCTGACTTTTAGGGTCACTGGACTTTCTGCGGGGTTGAGAATCCTCTCTGGACCTCCAGCACTTTAGTTCCAGGAGTTGAGCTCAAATCGGAAGTTGCCTGGTTAGCCCATATTCATTCCTTCACCGGTCTCAAGTGTATTGGGCATTTACTGTGTGCTGAGGGTACAGCAGCGAACAAGAGCTGAGGCTTCTGATCTCCTTGGGCTTGTATTGGAGCAGGTAAAGAGGGTCAATAAAAACAAATAAACAAGCAAATAAGCAGGCTTTAGATTGTGAAAAGTGTACAAAGAAAATAAAACCAGGTCAGAGATAGAGAATCTGGAAAGGTTTTTCCTACGAGGTGACATTTAAGTTGAGATTGTGGACATTGAGACACTGGATGTTGAAAAGGAAGATCTGGCCTGGCCTGCGTGGCTCAGTGGTTGAGCATTGACCCATGAACCAGGAGGTCATGGTTTGATTCCCAGTCAGGGCACATGCCTGGGTTGTGGGTTTGATCCCCAGTGTAGGGAATGCAGGATACAGCCGATCAGTGATTCTTTCTCATCTCTCTCTCCTTCTCCCTTCCTCTCTGAAATCAATGAACATATATTTTTAAAAAAGAAAAGAAAAGGAAGATATGGGGGAAGAGCATTCTAAGAAGAGGGAACAGCATGAACAGAGGTCTCAAAGTGGGACCAGCATTTGGGACACAGGTCATTAGGTTACCCAAGCTCCTAGGTGGCCAAAGGGGCCCCATCTCGGTATTTGGGTTGTCTTCTATGTCTTGTCTAAATGCTCCAGCCCTAGCTGGTTTGGCTCAGTGGATAGAGGGTCAGCCTATGGACTGAAGGGTCCCAGATTCTATTCTGGTCAAGGGCACATGCCCAGGTTGCTTGGCTTGATCCCCAGTAGGGGGCATGCAGGAGGCAGCCAATCAATGATTCTCTCATCACTGATGTTTCTCTTTCCCTGTCCCTCTCCCTTTCTTTCTGAAATCAATAAAAGTATTTTTTTAAAAAATAAAATAAATAAATGCTCCAGTCTTACCAGCTCCTGAGGGTGGAGCTTTACAGGGGTCCCATAAGCTGTGTGATGCTGGTAAACTCCCAAGTCTACTGCCCTGGGAACCATCAGCCTCATTGCTCACATTCTGCAAGATGCTTGAAGAGATGCCGCCAGTGTCAGTGACGCACAGCTGGTTCTAGCTGCCTCCTCTCTGGCCCTTGTGTCTGGTGGGAATGAAGCAGCAGCAGCAGCACTGTCTGTGAGCTCTGGCAGTGACACCTGCAGGAAGCGACCTGCCTCTCTCTGCCTTTTCTCCCACTTCGGGGTAATTAAGCTCGCCTGCCAGCAGGAAGTCATTTCTTTTATTGCCTTCTTCCTCAGTGAACTCCTTGGCGATAGAACTGGTCAGATAACCTTGGCAATCTCTCAAAAGTTAACTTTTAGCAGCAGTTCAGATGTGGAGGGTGTGTGTGTCTGGTGGAAGGTCAAAGCTGGGACAGACTATCAAAGGTATTTGTTTATGAAACTATCACTGTGGTTTCCTAGACCAGATTCAGAGCAGTCACGGCACCCAAACTAAGGGTGAGGCCTCTGAACTCTTTGAATTTAGGAGCTATGCTGTGTTCACTAGCTCAGTTGAACATATATGAAGCCCTCACTGTGTGCCAGCCATTGTCCCAAGTGCTTTATGTGTATTCGCTCATTCAACTTGCCTGGCATCCAATGAAGTAGTTACTGTCATTAATTGTTATTATTTCCATTTTACAAATGAAACTGAAGCTTACAGAGGCCAGCCTCTTGCCAAAGCCACAAGGACTACATATGCTCCCAACACACCTGGTAGCTCATCACCTCTGGGCTTATCCTGTTTATCCTGCCTTTCCCCTCATTTCTTCTTTTTTGAGCTCCTACTTATCTTCAAAGCCCGTGTCCAAAGGCCTCCTTCCTTGTAAAGGCTTTTATTTTACTTAGACAAAAACAAAGGAATGAGAATTAATATTTTTGAGCATCTATTATGTTCAAGGACTTTATATATTTGGCCTCACTTTATCCTCACAATAGGATGGTGCAATGCAGTGCTTTTAGTGTTCCTAGTGTACAGATCAGAAGATTGAGGTTTGGAGATTTTAAATAACTTTTCCAAAGTCACACCTCCAATAAGGGTGGAAAGCAGGATTCAAATTAAGATCCTCTTCACCCCAGAGTCAATGCTCTTTTTAATTCTTCCCTCTTGTCAGTAGCATGTGGTTTGTACCTTCAGGTAACATTTCTTTGCCTTCTATTGCAATTAGAAGTTGTAATTAATGTCTTTTTTCCTCCATAAGAGAGTGAACTTCTTAAGGACAAACACTTTTATTTATCTCTGTCTCTACACCACTCCTTGATCCCCAGTGTTAATTACAGTGCCGTGAATGTGTCTTGAATTAGATTCAATTGCTACTCTACCAGTTGCATACTTGAACTGGAGGCATAGGTCAGGCAAATCAAGCATGCTGCTGGTTGATTTTTTAAAATCTTTAATATAGATTAATCACCTATCATTTTTGTTGATAAAGATATGATCCAAGTTAGGGATTCTAACAAACTAGCTGAAGGAGGGTGGAATATTTGCTTGGATCAATGAGTTCCTACATAAGGCCAGGAATTATTAATCATAGAACAAACATTCATAGAGTACTAATTGTGTGTGTTGGAACACTGCTGAGAACTATGTGTGATTGTCCCATGGAATTCTCTGAACCCTATGGGGTAGATCCCATTCTTTCCTCACTTTTGTTGTTTTGTTTTCAGCTGAGGATATAAAAGCATTATGAAATTTAAGTAAGTTGTGCAAGGTTGGTCAGCTAGAAAGTGGTGGAACCAGATTTAAATCCAAGCCCCCTGGCCTCTAATCCTGGGCGTTTAACACTACTCTGCAGTGTGAGTGTGACTTCCTGCCATTTCCCAGGATTCCCTCCACCTATTGCATTCCCAAATACAGGAGCTTGGGGATTGTGGATTTAAGAATTGTTCGCTCAGTAACAATACCACTGAGGAGAGAGGAAAGGCATTCAGTGAGAAAAAGTGAGGTCAGTTGGGTGAAGTCTGTCAGGGCAGAGTGGAGCCCAGACAAAGTTATCCATTGCTCTCCCAGTCCTTCATCCCATATGCATGTGAGCTTTTCCCCCAGTTTGGTGGAATCTCTGCCTACAAATAGGATTCCAGTGTCTCCCCCTCTCTTCTCTGATGTTCTTACCCAGAGCCAGGAATAAATAAGTTACAAGATTTGGCCATTACCTTCTTCACTAGATTTAATTGCATTTGGGCCTTAGGTTTGGCCATTACCTTCTTAACTAGATTTAATTGTATTTGGGCCTTAAGTTAAAAGGATGGAATGTAAAGGACCGATTCTGACAGGACATTTCTGTGTGTGTGTGTGTGTGTGTGTGTGTGTGTGTTTTCCTGGAAAACAATCTCACCAAGGTGAAGTTGCTTAGGGCTCCGGGCCTCAAGGTCCTCTGTAACCATTTACAAGTAAAAAGGTATAATCAAGAAACCTGGCTAGTGATGGAACTGAAAAGAGTTCTCCCCTCTGTCCTGCCATGAATTTGCTCTGTGACTTTGGGGGAGTCATTGCCTTCAATCTGTAAAGTGGAAAGTAGGTTACGTGGTTTAAACTAGATAGTGTCTAAATTCTGTGTAGATTTCCAGAATTCCATTAGTTTGTAGACGTTACATCTGCACAGGACAAACCCAGTATTGCAATATTTGTTTTCTAATGTTGCCATTACAAATTAACACAAATTTAGTGGCTTAAAACATACATTCATGATCTCACAGTTTCCATTCATTTCTATTATTACATTTTCCAGTTCTAGAATTTCTATTTGGTTCTTTAAAAATATCTGTTGTATTTTTTTCTCACAGTTTCCAGTTCTCTGTCAAATTTCTGAATCTTCAATTGTTTTTTCCTCTTTGACCATAGTGGGCAAGGTTATTTCAAGTGTGACAATTCCAGTAGCTGGAGTCCTACAGATCTTTTCCTATTGTCTCTTGTTTCTGATGGGTCTGTACATGTCATCTTGCCCTTTTTTATTCCTGCTTATTTTTTGGTTATGTGCTGAACATTATGTTTGGGGGGGGGGGGGAGGGAATTGAAACCTATTGTGATGTTATCTCCTTGAGAGAGGATAAAGGTTTGCTTCTGCCAGGCACCTGGCAATCTGGAACAACCTTACTTCAGTTTCAGGGACGGTGATGATTCAAAGCTGCTTGGTATACATCTAGGACACGCTCAGCACAAAAAGTGCTCACTGAAATCCAACCTCAAAATGCAAGGGTTTAAGTCTCTCTGTCTTGGCGGGCGTGGACTCCCGAGTCTGTCGGAAACACTGCTCAGGTTCCATTCCCCACCAGTGGAAATGCCGCTTCAAATGCCAAACTCAGCGCCCTGGATTTCTGTCCACTCCCAGATCTTAGCCTGGTAATTCATTGTTTTGTTATTTCTTAGTGCCTTCAAGCATATTTTTTTGGGTCCAATTTTTCCAGTTGTATCGGTCAAAATGGTTTAGTTTGGCATTTGGTCTAGAACTGGAAATAAAAGTCCTGATCTGTGTAGATTGCATATTTCTTCTTAATTCTCTAAATCTAAAATGGCTTTGGCCAAAGCAGTAAGAGCCTCACCTGGACTTAGAAGAGAGCTGTGGCTCCACCGTACGCCGTGCTCGCACACGTGGGGGCCGTGTGGATGCTTTGGAGGTAGCTGTGGGCTGTGGTGAAGGCAGGGTCAGGAGACCCGAGTTTGAACCCCATTTACTTAGCTTTATGGTCACCAGCCAGTTTCCACATCGGTGAAATAACATATCCCGCACAGGATTGTTGGAAGGTTGAATAAGTTAATGTATGGGACAAGGCCTAGCACAGTGCTTAGCACTTGCCCCATACATCTGTTAAAGAAAGGCTGGCTTGTGGGCTTCCATGTTTAAGGGTAGAGAGAAGAGGGGTACTTAACTTCTCTGTGCTCCTTGGAAGTAAAAGAGCTATGTCTTCTGAGTAAATAATGGTAATTCCTAAAAGAGTAACTTATATATAGCAAGTACTTGACAAGTGAATGAATGAACAAATGTCCTGGACAAAGTTACTTGCTCTGGTAAGTGCCAATCAAAAACAATATTGCTCTGTCAGAGACGGAAAGCTGCTGCTGGGGATGAGCCTCATAATTAAAAGATGGGTAGATAGCACAGATTATTCCCCTTGAATTCAGTTATTCTAAAATTCTGACTTGTAGGAAATTTTAATGTAGGAAATTTATATATTTTTTATTAGAACTAAAAACTTTGCCATATGATGGAATTGGCTGGAACAGTGACTTTTTATTTTTTTTGCCAAAGGATTTTTAGTTGCTTACAAAAATGGTCTCAGAATCAAACGTGGTGTTTCCCCAAGCAGGAGACGGGGCACCCATCCTTTTCCCTTCCTAGACTGGACCATGTACAGTACTTGATAGATGGGATGGATTTTCTACCTTTGGAGAAGGTACAATGTTTTCTTCCTTTGGAGGAAACTACAATTTTTCATCCTTACACTTAATTTTGTTAATGGACACAAAAACAGTCATTTGGGGATTATTAGCTTTTGCATTGCATTGTCCATACTGCTCACACTCAGGGCAGGTGTAGAGACCTGGGGGTGTCAGTGGTTGGTGAGAACAGTGGCTTCCCTGCTTATCAGCTCAGGGTGGTGTTAATTCAGTTTCTTAGACAAACTTACATTAAACACATGTCCAGTATATTATTCATGAATGAGGTCAGCAGATAAAGGATGCTAGTTTACAAAGACAGGAGTTTAGGATTGACAGCTGTTTTACCTCCCATGGTCATAAAAACATCACGTTTTTATCAGTAATAAGGTTAAGTTTGTGACGTGAATGGATTGGGCCATAGTCTGACGTGACCCATTCATTAATCAGAAATAATAAGGAATATATCTGCAAAGCCAATGAAAAGCAGGTCGATCTTTGGTTATTAATTAAATGTGCCGAGAAGCAGGGTTTTATGCATTCACAAGGAGCCAGTGCACCCGGATGCCAACAGAGGTCAAACAGAAGTCAGCTGCAGCAGCTCAGAGCCCTGCTCTTTCTCAAGCGGATTTTTCCAGTATTCCATTAAGGATGCTGAACGTTTGCGGAGCTCTTATTTTGGGGACAGAGTTTTTCTTTCACAGAGTGGGGAGGTGGAAGTGAGTGGAATCCCTGTCACCTGGGAAGGAGCAGCCCACACGAGGACACGGGCTCAAGGATTGAGAAGGTTGACACAGGCAGATGGTGCTCCCTGTACCCTCTGTCGTCTGGCTACGTGGATGGCCAGCTTGGGAGCCCTGGGACCTAGGGGTCAAGGGGAAGCTGGACAGCTGTGCTGTACCAGGTGAGCAGGCTGTGCTAAGCAGACACCAACAAAATAACTGGGAAAAGTGATTTCCTCCGATGTTTTCAGTTATCAAAAAAAGCAACTTTAATGTCATTGTAACATGTACGTTTTTGTGTTGTGGTGTAGTATTACTTTTATTTTGAATTGTATATGTGAAGGGGGTGAGCACTCTAATCTTTAGTGCTTAGGGCCTCTAAGGATATTTATCCAGCCCTGTTGACTGAGTAGGCCCCAAAACCTCCCTCCCTCACCCCCTCCCTGGCATTCTAGAGCAGCTGCACTTTTATCGGTGGTGTGTGTGTGTGTGTGTGTGTGAGGGGGGTTGGGTTAAACAATCTTATGTGCAAAAGAGTAATATTAGTATAGTTGAGAATACACTTTACAGAAAAAGTTTCATCCATTCATTTACTTGTTCTGTTTTCTTAGATGGGACAGCGACTTGATCAGATTTATGACTGGGATGATTCTTCGGGGAGGGCGTGGGGGTGAAGGGGGGGAACCTCAGGCCTCAGCATTGCCATCTGTGAAATAAGGTTGGCTCTGGCTTCAGTGTTCTGTGCGTCTTGGTTGTGGATGAGCCCTGAAGCCTGAGTTCCTGTAAACGACAGGTTTTGCTTACGAAAACCAGCCAGGAGCTGATGTGTTCCTGGCATCTGGAGTCACAGACTCATGTTAATGGGTTTACCAGAAAGAGCTTTGTGGGGTTCTTTTGGGCCAAAGCAAGCTAGCTATTGATGTAGTCAGGAGACCACAGAGAATAAGCGCTCCGCCCCCGTACTCCCGAGCACTGTGCGCGTCCTCAGTGACTCATGCTTCCACGCTGTAGACCTTGGAGAGAGTGACCACGTTTCCAAGGCTGAGGCAGGGCCAGCCAGTGCCTCTCCCTCCTCCGCAGGCCTGAGGGAGCCTGGCCAGAGGCTTCTCCTTAACCTCAGACTTGCCCAGATCTGACCAGACTGGCAACGGAGGACCTCGGAATCAATTCTCAAATCCTAGTGCTGGAAAGAGTTGTAGAGGCCTTAGAGATTGTTGAGTCCAGGGGTTCCCAAACCTGGCTGCACATTCAAATCACCTGGGAAATGGGGAGAAAAGCCCCCCTTCCATCTCTTCTTGAGTCTAATTCACTAAGTCTGGAATAGGACCCAGAAATTAGTGTTTTTTATACTGTCCGCAGGTGGCTCTCACTGAGCACACTCTATAACACTTGGTGACCACTGATCTAGTTTCAGACTAGAATCTTATTTGACTTAAAACATCATAAATGTATGTATTTGCTCTTTTTAATACAGAGAATTATAAAGACACCCCCCCCCCCGCCCCGTTTCCATTTGTCCCTCCATCCAGTTGATGTAAAAAAAATTAAAAGTAAAGAAGACATACAGCTGGCCAGCATTCACATGAAAAGATGCTCCACATCACTAATCATCAGGGAAATGCAAGTCAAAACCACAGTGAGACAGCACCTCATACAAATGAAAGTCAAAACCACAATGAGATGGCACCTTACACCTGTTAGAATGGCTGTTATCAAAAAGAAATAGCAAGTGTTGGTGAGGATACGGAGAAAAGGGAAGTCTCATGCACTGTTGGGAATGTAAATTGGTGCAGCCACAGTAGGAAACAGTATGGAGATTCCTCAAATACTAAAAAATAGAACTGCCACATGACTTAGCAATTCCACTTTTAGGTATTTATCAGAAGAAAATGAAAACACTGATTTGAAAAGATAACTGCACTCTCATGTTCATTGCAGCATTATTTACAATAGCCAAGACATGGAAACAACCCAAGTGCCCATCAATGGATGAATGGATAAAGAAAATGTGGTATATAAATATGGAATATTATTCAAAAATAATGAAATCTTGCCATTTGCAACAACATGGATAGACCTTTAGGGCATTATGCTAAGTGAAATTAGGCAGAGAAAGAGAAATACCATATAATCTTACTTATAAGTGGAATATAAAGCAAAACAAAACTTGAACTCATAGATTCAGTTAACAGATTGGTGGTCACCAGAAGCAGGTGGTGGGGGCTGGGCGAAATGGGTGAAGGGGGTAAAAGGCACAAACTTCCAGTTATAAAATAAATAAATCATGGGGATGTAATGTACAGCATGGTGACTATAGTTAATAATACTGTATTGCATATTCAAACATTGCTAAGAGAGTAAATCTTAAAAGTTCTCATCGTCAGAAAAATTTTTTTTTAACTATGTGTGGTGATGCTAACTAGATTTATTGTGGAGATCATTTTGCAATATATATATATATATATATATATATATATATATATATATAAATTCAAATCATTACATTGTGCACCCAAAAGTAATATAATGTTCTATGTCAATTATACCTCAATTTTTAAAAAAGAACAAAAAAAATTCAGAAAAGAAGAAAAAAAAGAAAGAAAATGGGGTTGCTTCTTGGACAAAATCAAATTCTTAGGCCCTGGAGATTCCTCACCTGTGCTGCTTCCAGTGAATAGAAAATCTATGTCCATCCCCATAAATCTTAGACTATTCGAAGCAATTAGCAGATGTTCTATAAATACCAATAAAAATAACAATTGCAGTACATTTTCAGTACAGTAACTTCAAAAAAAGCAATACATGCGCGTGTAGAAAATTCAGACACTGGAAAGACGTGAAGAATGAAAAGCAAAACCTCCCATTCCCAGTCCAACACTCAAAGGCAATCCCTATAACACTGTCCTGGGACTTCGCTCACAAAAGACTTTTCATTTTTATACCCTTACCTATCTATCTGATTAATTCTGTTTAATTAAATTAATTCTGATTAATTAAATCCAAACCAAAGGAATGATCCTATCCATATTATCCTGCACTTAATTTCCCCCCACAGACCATCATTCTTTTTAATAACTATTAAATAAGTTAATATTGTAACATATTGGGACAATGCTTGATGTGTAGTAAGCACTACATATTTGCTAAATGAATGAATGGAATTGCGGTAAGGTATTTCATTATATGGATATACCCTACTTTATTTTACTATTTATGGACATTTCTGTTATGTTGGTTGATATAACAAACAATGCAGAAACGAGCATCCTTGTATGTACATCTTGGGGACTCTATAATCAGTAGCAAAGTATGGTAATCGGTACTGTACTTAGAAGTACTGTACTTAGAGTGGCAACAGTGGGCATGAAGCCAGAGGGACTAGAAAGGAAAAGTTACTAATTACTTAAAAGCAGAAAATAGGACTGGACTTGGGGATTTTGTCTGGGACCTAGAATCACCAGGATTAAAGATCTTAGATCTAGTCTGGCTGGTCTTGCTCAGTGGTTGAGCGTTGACCCATGAACCAGGAGGTTAGGGTTCGAGTCCCATTCAGGGCACATGCCCAGGTTTTGGGCTTAATCCCCACTGTGGGGCATCCAGGAGGCAGCCGATCAATGATTCTCTCTCATCATTGATGTTTCTCTCCCTCCCTCCCTCTCCTTTCCTCTCTCTATAATCAATAAAATAAAATAAAAAGACCTTAGGTCTAAAAGGAACCTTGGGAGGTTGTTTATACCAGCCTCTGGGCAGGGAATGTATGATGTTCTCAAGTTGTGCACTGGGCCTTGGGGAGCCACAGTGAATTCACTGGAAAGTTGGGTGTATAGGGACTGCAAGATCTTTAATATTTTTGACAAGAATAGTGATGTTTGACATCTCTCAGACACTGTGTAAACTACTGGCTCAAGAGATCTTACAGTTTAACATTAATCCTACTACATTCCTTTTGATGATGTTATAATTTGTGGAGCTGAGCTTTGGGTGGTTGCTATGATACAGTAAGTACTAGACACCAATGAACGTAGAATAGGAAGTGAGCATCTCATTGTCCAGTCTGACTCTTAAGTTTCAAAAGTTGTGCAGTGTCCAAATGTTGCACACATCCCATTACTCAATAACTGGTTAAAAATTAAAAACATATTTTTCTCTTTCTATTTGTGTCTATTATTTTTTTCAAATAGTTACTATTTTAGTTTGGACATAAATGCTTATTAAGTTCCTTGAACTTAACTACGTAATAAACAGAACTGCTAGCTATTTCTTTTGGCCTGGAGTGCTGTCAGGAAATTACTAAGACATTAAGGGCGCTGTGAATTGAAAAAGTTTGGGAACAACTGATTTATATATTGTATCCATCAGAACTCTTTTAGCTCCAAGCCAGAGAAACCAAATTGGCAATGCTTAAGCAAAACCCAGAAACCATCCTATTTAATAAAAGGCTAACATGCAAATCAATCAAACAGTGGAATGTCCGGTCACTATGATGCGCACTGACCACCAAGGAGGAGCTGCCCCCTGGTGGTCAGTGCACTCCCACAGGGGGAGTGCCGCTCAGCCAGAAGCAGGCTCACAGCACTAAGGATGTCCGACTGATGGCTTAGGTCCGTGGGGAGTGGGCATAAGCCGTCAGTCGGACATCCCCCAAGGGTTCCCGGACTGCAAGAGGGAGCAGGCCAGGCTGAGAGCCCCCCCCCCCACCGAGTGCATGAATTTTGTGCACTGGGCCTCTAGTTGGTTTATAATCTGGGATGTCCTGGTTTGCAGATGGCGTCAGACTGGGCTGGATTCAAAACAGGCTCTATTTTTCTTTCCTTCTCTAGCACAGGCGCTCCACATATGGGCAAGATAGCCCCACACCCATCCTTTCCAGACTCACACCCTTCAGTTTAGCATCCCAGCAGAAAGGGTCATCTTTCCCAATAGCTTGTGCATACCAGCCCTGGGAGGACTTTGATCGATCTACCCTGGGTTGCTCACCTGTTCCTGAATTGAGGCTATGGAGATTTTTAATGGCCAAGCCCAAGTCACATATCCACCCCTGTCCTCAGGCAAGCACCTTAAGACATGGAGTATGTAGGTTCTTCACAGAAAAGAGGGGGTTCTCTTACCAGGAGAATGGGAGAAGGAGTACAGAACCAAAAGCAATGACTCTTCCATTTTATAGGAGAAGAAATACACTGGGAATTTGGTGGTTTAATAGTTAAACATCGAGGTGCTGGAGTCCCACCCAGCTGGCTTCACTTCCTCAGGCAAATTAACTACATCTACACCCTGTAAGGCTTTAGAGTCCTCATCTTTAAAATGGGAATAACTGAAGATAAAGGCCAACACACAAAAAAGCCCGAGAGTCCCTACCCCCTCGGGTTGGTGGTTGAAGTGAGGACTAAGTTAGTACCTGTAAGTGCCTAGCACGGTGTCTGGCACACAGGAGGCCCTCTGTGAATGAGGCCATTGTTATTATTGATCAAGCAACTTTAAAGATCACACAGCTCGTCAGTGACTCGAGTTTCTGACTCCTGGAGCAGGTTTTCTCCCCACGAGGGAGGCAGGGAGAAGGTACCAAACAGTGACTTCCTCTTCGCTGTCTGTTACAGAGTGCAGCAGCATGGACGCCGGCAGTGAGGTCCCCACGCCAGGCACGCTTCCCAAGCACATCCTGGATATCTGGGTCATTGTCCTCATCATCCTGGCCACCATTGTCATCATGACGTCCTTGTTGCTGTGCCCGGCCACGGTGGTCATCATCTACCGCATGCGGACTCATCCTGTCCTCAACGGGGCTGTCTGAGAGCCTGCCGAGAGGGGCAGGGGAGGGATGCGGGCAGCGGCCCCT
The DNA here is from genome assembly GCF_964212035.1 of Myotis nattereri. Taxonomy (NCBI): domain Eukaryota; kingdom Metazoa; phylum Chordata; class Mammalia; order Chiroptera; family Vespertilionidae; genus Myotis; species Myotis nattereri. The sequence continues at coordinate 90,174,427 of NC_138080.1, forward strand.
CCCCCAGGCTCTCCCGCTTTCTCAGAGAAGCAGCAGGAGGGACTTGGGAGTGTAGACTCTGAAGCTTGATATGGGAGGGGAGACCTGAGTTCTGGTTTTGATTCTGCCACTGACCAGCTGCATGAGTTCCACTGGGGGACCTAATTCTGAGTTCCAGGTTCCTTGCCTTTCAAATGGGGATTGTGATCCCTGCCCTTCCTACCTCATAGGGTTGTGAGAACCAATGACGTGGTGGAGGTTAAGGCTGTTTGTGAGCAATGAAGCCAACACAGATCTACAGGTGTTACTGCTGGATGCTGAGAAGCTCGGAAGAACCAAAGAACCCAATTAGTGATGATGGCCTTCAAGGTGGGAGGGAGACAATGGGGCCAGAGCAGCCTTTGTCAGTGCCCCTCAGGCCAAACCAAGCAAAGGCACCCTGTCCTCATTCCAAAGGGCCAGCAGCGCACTGGCTCAGAGTGATTTTCTTTGATGTGCCACTCCCTCAAGTTTTCTAATTTGGGAGGGAATGCATCATGGCAGTGGGAGGGAGGGGGAGGGGAACTTTCCAGGACTTTCTCTGTGCCAGAACCTCTGCCAGTCTACAATCTGGAGGAGGGCTCTGCCACGTCCTGGCAATGCCAAGGGAGCTAGGGCAACTCTTTCTTTCTGCTCTGGAGTCTCATAGCTCTGACACTCCAGCAATGTTGGAAAATGCAGGGTAGCTGAGTTCCCCGGCCAGCTTTCAGCATCTCTAGTCCCCAGCGCCTCATGCCCCCCCTGCCCCAGCTCCTGCTAGAATTAGCTCCACGGTATATGTACCCCCTTCACTCACTCCCACCAGCACTGCAAATAATCCGAGGTACAGACTAATGTTTTAAGAGATGTTCCCAGGACTCTGGAAACTAGCTCAAAACAATGATGGCTATTTTAGAAGCTATGATTTATATTTATATAAAGAGATTTCTGGACCACTCAAGCTCTTTGACTCAAATCAGGAGCCCCATTGGATTTATTAAATTATGTAAAAAGATAGCACAGATATCAGGATATTATTGTGTGAACATGATGCTTTTACTTTGATCTGATCTCATTGATGTACACAACCAATTTCCAATAAAGTACTAGAACGAGCATGTCTGAGTCTTTCTTTAAAGAGTACTAACACATATTAAACTTAGGAACTGGGGTCAAAGACTCCACTGAATTTATGGGTCATAGAGACACAGTTTGAATGTAGGAACAGAAATGGACAGAGAAGAATCAAATAGACTTCCAGGGTTCTAGCTTTGGCAGGTGGGTGGATAGCTGTGCAATTTACACAGACACAGAGTGCAGAGAAGACAGATTTTGGAAGATAAGAATTTATTGTTGGATGTGTTGTGTTTGAGGTGCTTGTGATAGTCAGGAGGACGCTTTCAGGGTACAGTTGGGAACCTGGGTCTGTTCGTTGGGATAGATCTTATGGCTGGAGTTAGGTTTTGGGTGGGTGGGGGGGGGGGTCACCTGCATCGGGCAGATGTGGCACAGCAGTGGACAGGAGCAGCCAGGCAGAGTGTAAGGCTGAGAGGGGGGAGGTGCTAGATGCAGGACCTGGAGACCACTACAGAGTAGTGGAGGGGTCTAGAGAGAACCAAGCAAAGCCAGGAGATGGAGAAGGTCAGGTGGTAAGGGGTGATAATGAGGGATCATATACTACCCTCAGAGCCAGAGCCCGGTGCCCCGCACCTGCGAGTACTTTTACTACATGGACCACCAGGGCCAGCTTTTCCTGGATGACTCCAAAATGCAGAACTTCATCACCTGTTTCAAAGAGAGAGATGAAGGGAGAGGGAGAGAAAGAGAAACATCCATCAGCTGCCTCCTGCCTGCACCCCAACCGGGGATGGAATCTGAAACCTGGGCATGTGCCCTGATGGAATCAAACCGGCAACCTTTTGGTACATGGGATGACACTCCACCAACCGAGCCACACCGGCCACAACGGTAGTAGGGATACAAATCTACTTCCTGATTTACCTAGTCTGAGTAGTTCGCATCAGCGGGATCATACAATATATGAACTTTGTGTGTCTGATTTTTTAAATATAGCACCGTGGTTTTGAGGTTCATATAGTGTTTTTAACAACAATCACCACCACGATGACAATGATTAGGATTAGAATGATTGAATAGCAGCAAATTCCGAAATTGCAGCGCATGCAATTCTGTGTGGGAACACAAATACTCCCTTGGGGGCGGGCGGGAGACCCGGACTATACTCTTTCCCGGGTAGTTGGTGTTCACTGTGGGACGCTTAGCCCATGGGGGCTCAGGAAACCAGGGTTTGTGCACGGCCTCTCCTTTCTTCACCCAGGCCCCCTGTCACTGTATCCACTATGGTGCCACTCCTTGTGAGAGAAGGTTTATAGATGGAGACCCCGAAGGTAGGTGTGCTTAGTGTGGGAAGTGAAGGGGACTCTTACCTTCCGCAGTAACAAAAGCCCTGCAGACACGCCTCGCAATTGTCAGTGTCATGTGGCCTTTCAAGAGAGATTCCTTGATTGTAGGAATCTCCTCCATGGACTTAAATCCTTCTCTACAGCATTTCTTCGGAATCCGGAACACCAGGTTGTTCAGGATCCTGGAGACGTTCTCTTCCGTGAATTCTGGAACCTCAAATGGAGGCTCAGAGCACATCTGACATCTCTGGGCAAAGATGCTCATCTTCACCTGGCCCGTGGTTTCCCTCTTACTCAAGTGCACGTGGAAAAGGGCTTACGCGTGGGCAGAGGCCCAACTGCGAGAGCACCAGGAGCACGCGAACCTGTGGAGGCAGAAAACGAGGCCCTCAGCTTGACCGAACCGTGGGCTGTGCCAGAGGGAATGTTACAGAGACAAGGCTGGGCTGGGGTCCTGGATTGGCGGGGGACGAAGTGACCAAGTCCCTCGTTTCTAACTCCATTGTGCGCCCATAAGCTCGTGACTCACAGGTGTCTATCATTACGACAGCGGGTCACACGCTCTCAGAACCGAGGAATCTCGGGCAGCTTCTAAGTCCCACGGGATCATGTCAGAGACGAGGCACGCACCGGGAACTTGTCAGGCCCAGGGACTCCGTGGGTGTAACAGGCAGGACAAGAACCGTTTCCTGACTCCAAACCAAGGCTTCTCCGAGTGTAGATTGAAGTGGGTCAAAGGCCACAAGTGAAGCAGCTGCCATTCAATCAGCCCCGAAGCACAAGTGGATACAGGTGGGTGTCTATATCTCTGGGACGTTAACTCTGGCAACCTCCCTGCAGGGTAATACAACCACATAGCCACAGTTACAGATGCACAGAGGGCCCCGGAGCCTCCTGGGTTTGGGAAAATGGGGACCACATACATCAGCAGCAGAGACCGTCCTGATTCCCAGTCCAGCTCTGCTCCATCCCAGCTGAGGGGAGCGCCCAGGCCTGGCTCTTATCTGTGAAATGGGAATGATGTGCTGGGCTGTTCCCAGTGGGAAATGGCTGGGCAGCAAGGATGACTCTGACCTTCTGCAGTAACAGGAACGGGCCAGCAGAGGGCAAGAACACCCGGTTACCCTGCAGCTGGGCCTTCCAGGGACTGCACAGGCCCCTCTGGACCCCTTGCACGGACTCTGGACGGGCCACTGCTCTCCTGTCTCCTTTTCAATCCCAGCTTCACAGTCCCAGCAGGAGAGAGATGGCACGCGCAAACGATTTTCTGGAAGGACTTTGGCAGAGAGACTGTTGACAGGGGTGAGAGCAGGAGGCAGCCAGCCAACCAGGGAGGTGGCACTTGGAAACAGACCATGCAAGGTCTCAGGGGGGCGGGGCCACATGAACACAGGAGCGAAGGCACCTGAACAAGGGGGTGGGGCCAGGTGAAGATTGAAGGGATGGGCCAGGAGCCCCCAGAAGCTGAAGAGGCAGGAAGGACCCTCCCCTGGAGCCCTCCGAAGGAGCACAGCCCCAGACACCCTGATTTCAGATTCTGGCCCCAGAACGGGGAGAGCACATTGTGGACGAAAGGGGCCACACGCTGACCTGACAAGCTCAGGGAAGGCCTGCGTGGCAGCCTAGCAGACTCAGAGACCTAAAATAACCACAAAGGATGGTCTGAAATTAAACTTTGACTAAAAGCAGTTATGGTGGGCAGTTATGTCCTAAGCCAGTATCTTCACTGACAAGATCAACTTTGATCCTTACTGAGCCCATTTGCCTTTTTGCCTCTAAGATAACATTCCTTTGAAGTGTCTGGGTAACTTGTAACTTCCCTTTTTCTGGAGCCCCTGGGGCATAACCAAATGTTCTGGGCGCCAGGGCAGATACTACAAATTCCTTCATTATCATGTTGATTGATCCTGCACCCACCTAAGTATGTGTCCATCATTTTACTTTTTATCCTATCACAGAGGTTCCCCCCCCCCTTCGCTTAATCCCACCTCCTTAAATCTGTCACCAATGAATTTCATGTATAAATACGGATGTAACCCTGCCATTCTCCGGAGCACTATCTCAATTCATTGAGGTTCTGCTTCCCGGCATATGTCGACAGTTTGGCTCAAATAAACTCACAAAAATTCTTTACAGGTTTCAATGGTTTTTTTACGTTAAAAACATGTTCCTGTTTGCTTAGGCCAGTCTGTGGTCATCGGAGCAGCAGCCCCAGGAAATAGACTGCTCCTTGCCCCTCCTTTTGGGGCTTTGACCGGGTTCTGGGAATTGCTGAGCCCTGTTCCCCAGCAGGGGAGACCCCTTAGACCTCTCGCTGCAGGGCTCACAGGGAGATCCATCCCTGTGTCTGCCTTGGCCCTGTCTCCCGCTCCTCCAGGCAGCTCCTTGGCAGTGACAGTGCAGTGGGCACACCAGGGCAGGCTGCTCGGTGGGAAGTGCAGGCTACGTGGCTCGGGGACTCCTGGCGGCCTTGCTGCAGGATGATGCAGGGCACTCCCCAGTCCCGCCCTTACCTCCCAGGCCTTCCCCCTAATGAGTCCAGCCTGGACCTCAGCTTCCTGGAGTATCTGGGTTGACAGGAGCCAGCAACTGGTTGTCGTGCCCATATTCTAGATGCCAAAACTGAGGCTCAGAGAGGGGGAGCAGAGGTCCCTACCCCTACCCTACCTCCCCCTCAACCCAGCCCAGCTCACAGGTGGCTTCCCCAGCTGCCACCTGGTTGCTATGGTGTCGGAGGAGGAGAAGGAGATTTCTGAGAAGCGGTCCAAAAATAAACACCAGCTGGTCCCTTTCCTCCCTCTCTCCAGCTTCACAGCCTCCGTTTGTGCAGGTCGGCAGGGGCCTCTTCCTGGCCAGGCAGCCGGGAGCAAAGGAGGTCAAGGAGGCAGAGGATCCAGCTAGTGGGTTCTGGGACCCCAACCTCACCCAGCAGATTTCCTGCACCTGGGCTCCATCTCCCTCCCACAGTCCCCAGGCCAGGCGGGCTGTTTCCTGCCTCCCTGCCTTCACGCATGCAGTTCCCTCCACCTTGAATGCCCTTCCTCATCCTTCAAGTCTTAGCTCGGCTTTAACTCCACTGAAATGGTGCGGGACAGGGGGAGCCCCAAGTGAACCTTCCCTGAATCACCTGGGGTTCCGTCTGCGTCCCGCACCGTTTTCTGGATGATGCTCTCACGGGGCGGTGAGGTCTTGGGGTGCTAGCTTTGCCTTTGTACCCCAGCCCCTGGCACAGACAGGTGCTCAGTGAACCCAGAAGGAAGGGAAGGAAGGGAGCGAAGAAACACGTCTTACAGGATTGGAGAGGATCTGGACCGTGAGCACCTGGCACAGGGCTGGGCACGGAGCAAAGCCCACTCCCTTCCTGCCGCCTCCACTTGAGCCTGGGCTCCAGCACCTTCTGCCTCGTCTGATTTGGAGCCGGCTCAAGGGTCCTCTCCATACCCACAGGCCTGTGTCTGTTGCCATTTGGATGCAAGGTAATTGCACCAGGATGCAGACGTGCACTTGACTTTATAAGGAGCTAGTGTGTTGGGGAGAAAGGCCTCCATTCTCTGAAATCCTGACTGTGCAAACTTGCAAGGGCCTGAGGGCTGACCTTGAGCAGGGTTTTTCAAACGGTTTTCACACTGAATACAGTGGGGCCTCCGAATGAATTAAACATGAATTAAACGGGTAAGTCAAGGCCCCACTGTACTTTCTGCAAACAAAGCCTTACCTGACGGCCATTATATAAAACAGATGGACACTAAGCTGCTCAGGGCGAAGTGGTGGGTGTTGAAGGGACTGGGAGATGGGACTCTGTAGCTCTGGGTCCCGGGGAGATGGGGGTTGGGGTTGGTCCTGGCGGTGGGATGGGGCAGCCAGGAGAGAGGAGAGCCCTGGGGAGAGTGCAGTATCTGACATTTACTAACTGGTGCAGAAGGGCTTCAGTATTTTCAGAACTGCGTGTTCATGCCACTGTGGCTGGGCCAACGAACTCATCTTTCACAGCAAGAAGTCAGTTTATACAAACAAAAATGAAAATATGTCCTGGGAAAAAATCATAATGACTTCAACCTTTAATGTTCTCAGTTTCTTTCTTTCTTTTTTTAATCTTGAAGGGATATTTTAGGGGAGGTATCTCTTGCCTAGAGGAAATATATGAATTCAGCAATCCCATCAACTTCTTTTTCTTTTGTGAAGTTCAAGTAAAATTAAATTTAAAATTGTCTAAAAAAAAAATAACGCTTGCATGTAATTGCTATAATGTGCACTTTTGAGCCAATTGTGAAACTAGTCTGTGACTGTTGGTTTAGTCTGTTGTTAAATTCACACAAGATTGTTGAAGTTTATTTTTTTTAAACCTATTCATGAGTGTCTATTTTGAATTTAACATTCTTATGCCACTACAAAAAAAAAAAAACACGCAAAAAGTTCTGGAGGGGAGAGCAGACAAGCTCTACGGGGCACAAGAGAGCAGAGCTGACGGGTCACTGGTACGTTTCATTTAGAGAACCTGATGGTACGCAGCTCCCTCACAGCTCCATGGCTGCTTCGCTTGGTGGCATTCTCCTGTGCTGGGGTTAACCTTATGGCCTGACGGAGGCTGCCTGTGAAGGAGATTCCTACCAGGCAGGCGTGGGAAAGGTGTGAGGAGTCGGGACTAGGTAAGTTCTGAGTCCCTTACAGCACTCAGCTTTGATTTCAGGACTCTCCTAATAAGAACCTTGATTTAAGAAGTTGTAAACTTCTGGAACTAATGGTGAAGTGCTCCATTTGAAAAAAAGAGCCACACCGCCATCTGGTGATCATCACAATTATTCTTTTTTTAGTCATTTGTTTTTGTTTTTGATTATTGGGAGAAAACTCATTCGTGTCTTAACTTGACATCTTTTTCCTGCAGTGCCTTTTCTTTGTAGCATCCCCTCCAGGAAAGGACCTACTTTGTTTCTACTTTTCATTTTGATAAAGAACAAATGTTTGCCTCTACATCCCCATTCAGCTGTCTGATAATTTCCTGGCAATAATTTCCTAAGAAAGGGTCAAAGATTATTGTTTAATGTAAAGCGTTGCATATGCATTTTCCAATTGTCCTTGCAGGGAACAGAAAAAGAGGATAGACTCCTTGCCTCACTTTAAAGGGCAGCACAACTTTGATGCCCAAACCTGAGAAGGACATTATAAGGAATGAAAACTATAGGATACCATGTTAGAAAGCTGAATCGATTTCTCTCGCCCCCTCTCTATCCATCTATCTACTTAATGGTATATTACAACCATATTGTTTATTTCCATAACTCGAGTTTGATTAATGTGTAAAAGTAACCTGTTGACAACCACCACACTGTAAGCACACGCCAAGCTCAGTGATGCAGAACGTGCATTTGAGAAGGACATGGGTGCAAGTGTTTATTTGGAAGACGATCCCAGGAAATCCAAGTGAGGAAACTGGGAAAGTGAGGCAAAGGTGGAAGAGAAGCGAGAAAAAAAGTGCAGTGCTTGGCTGGTGTGGCTCCGTGGTTGAGCGCTGACCTATGAACCAGGAGGTTAGGATTCAATTCCCCATCAGGGCACATGCCCAGGTTGTGGGGTCTGAGTGGGGCCAGGGTGTGTTGGCCCCTGCAAAGCAGGTAGTGCTCCGAGGCTAACTTGAAAATGAATCGCATTGGAAGGGGTTCAAGGATCAATGAGCCACCATTTGGGGGCCTTGTCACAAGGAGAAGGTTCCTGGTGCTTCCAAATTGCTCTGTTTCTTGCGGGTGAATTTCAGAGCTCCCTGGATGCCAGCTCCTGCGTCCTTATGCCCAATGCTGTGATGCCCATGAAAGCACACTGACCATCCAATCTATTCTTGAACACTTATAGTCCCAATACAGGCAGTCTGGTCTGTTGTGGGACATTCTTAACTAATAGAAAGTCCTTTTATCTGAGCCATAACCTCTCTCCCTGTGACCATCATGCACTGATTTTTGTCTACATCAGAGGCCGTGCAGCACACTGTGCATGTGCACGATTTGTTAGTAGCGATCAAAATGTAAAATATGCATACACTTTGGCCAACACTTCTAGGAATCTATTCTGCAGATACACGGACAAAGCATCTATATCTATAAAACCCTAATATGCAAATAGACTGAACGGTGGAACAACCGAACAACTGGTCCCACACTGTCAGCAGGGGGGGGGGGGTCGGGTTGTGATTAGGTCATGAGGGTTGAGCCCTCATGAATGGGATTAGTCCCTTACAGAAAAGGGTTCTCTCCAGGACAGGACCATGTGGCATCCCGTGCTTGGTCTTTCAGCTTCCAGAACTGTGAGAAATAAATTTATGTTTCTGATAAGCCACCCAGTCTACGTAATTTGTTATAGAAGCCTGAATGGATTAAGACACCACCCTTTCCTCCTGTATCAGAAAAGAAAGGTCCTCTTTAGACCCCACTTTCCCTCTATGTTCTAGATCCTAGTCATCCCACTTCACTGGGGTCTTTTGTGCAATACAACAGCCCCTGTTCCCTGTACACAGCTGTGTTCCAAGACACAGAGCCATCAAAATCTTTGCACTCACACATACTCATCCGCTTGTCTGCAAACATCACACCAGCACCAAAGTTGAGCAAAGGAGCGATGGATGGTAGGGGCACCATCGCAGTTACAACAAGCATTACTTCATGATACTGAGATGGGCACTGCCCTCACCTAGAGATGAAAAGAGATGGGAGGTAAACCCCACAGTGAGAGAATCCATTTTCACTTGTGGATGCCAGGACCTACCCCCTTGCTGGCCTGAGCTGACTCTGAGGTGAGTAGCAGAGCGAAAAGGCACTGGGTGAAGAATATAGGAAGACATCCACTGTGTTCCCATAATTTCGGAATCAGTCACGGCTCCATAAAAAAATGGTTTAAACTTTGATGGGAAATGGGGAGACATGAGAATCTCTATGGCTGAGCACCTGAGAAAAGAATGTTTGCGTGTGAGCTATTTAAATAAATGAGGGTGACATCTGGCTGCTGCTGTGTGATATCAGCCCAGGGTCACAGTGACTTTGGCATTGCTCGAATGGAACCATTTTTCTGGCTTTTGTATAAAAGTGTCGCTGATCACTCCTTCCTACTAGAAACGCCTTCTTGGCACCAATGACAACCCGCTCTCCTGGTTTCCTTATTTCCTGGACTGTTCCTTCTCTGTTTCCTTCCGGAGTTGTTTCTTCTCCCCTGTCTCTCTCTGGTGAACTCATCCATCTCCTGGTTTTACCTACGTCTGTGCTGAGGACTTCCCAACTCTACCACCAGCCCAGCTCCTCCATAGAGCTTCAAAATCATAGCCAAACATCTGCATTTGGCCGCCTCCATCTGATGTCAAGCTTTGCCACTAGCCGCTCTTTTTGTCTTCACTTGTGTCTCCCTTCAGATGCAAGAGAACATCTTTTTTTTGTTTGTTTATTGTAAAAACCTTGTTTACCTGCTGAGATCACCAGTGGAGCCCGACAACCACATGTGGGCCATTTCACCGAGGGCACAATATACATACCTGTCTTTGAGGTAAAAGGCAAGCAGAGACCAGAGGTTAAGACTTAGTAGAAACTCTAGAAGATGAGGCTGGAGTGACGAGGGAAAGGAGTCAAAGGCTGGCCCCGCAGTCTTTGGTGCTCTCTGAGACTCATCTGGAAAAAAACATCACATTTGGAAGGGCCCAGGGCCAAATGAGCCACATTTGAGAGGTTTTCCCAAGGGCGAATTTCAGAGATTCCTTAGATGTCAGCTTCTCTAATGACCTCTACAGAATCCAGATCACCAACTCTATTTTTGAAAACTTATTACTCCAACCCAGGAAACCTGATCTGATGCGGGTTATTTTTAACTCTGAGGAAGCACTGTATTTTTAACTACGGTCTATCTCCCCATGATGGCCAGGAACTGATTTTATATGTCAGAGGTAGTTCAACGTGGTTGTGCACACATGAACAATTTGTTAGTAGTTACCAAAATGTGAAATGTGCATATCCCTTGGCCAGTAGTCTCACCTCTAGGAGTGTATTCTGCAGATATATGAACAAAAGTGTACAAAGGTGTATGAGGATGTTCACTGGTGAACTGTAGTAGTTCTTTTCCTCATTGGCTCAGGCTCATGAGGGTCACAAATGTTAAATCATGTATCATGCAAGGTAGATTGGTAGGTACCACAAGAAAACCGCCAAGTAATATTAAAAGGATCTGGCTGTTTTCCCCTCTGGATTATGAGCTCCATAGGGCACGAGGTCAGGTCTACTGTGTAATGAATTGGTGTCTCCTGTGGGAAGAAACGCTTCATTGTGCTGCTTGCCTACTCTGCGCCAGGTGTTGTGAAACTGGCACTTCACTGTCATAGCTAATGCTCATAACGAGACAGGCCAGTAAACTAAGACAAGTGGATTAGGGAAACTGAAGCAGAGAGCTAAACAAACTGGCAGAGTAATTTACCCAGATACAGAAGGTCACCTCCCTAGAAATGACATCTAGGCCTCAACTGCATTTCAGCTCCAGACCCAGAAGAGCAGCAAAACCATGTGGGTGACACCAGGATCGGCTGCAATGACTGACGAGCCCCTGCTCTGACACTGACCAATCAGTAACAACCACGATTCTGTTGAAACCCTCCCCCGAGACCTCCCCTAAGATTCCCACCTGCAAGAAAGAGATAAAGCCTCCAGACAAATGACCCAGCCCGTGCTCTCCCTCTGGGGAGCAGCCCCCTCACTGCTCATAATGAGACAGGAATTGGCCCACATCTCTGTCAGGTGTGCCCTCTCCTCTGCAGAGGTTCTCCCCAAAGGGGCCTGTCTTTTCACAATGGACAATTCAGCCATGCAAGAAAGGGATCAAGTGAGCAGGAAATGTGAAGGAATCAAGTGGGAACTAGGTGAACATGGGTCAACTGTTTATTCATAAAGACACCCTCATCCTTTCCAGGTATGCTTTCCTACAGGGCACCTCCAACACAGGTCCTCCTCTAAAGCTGCTTATGAACAAACAGGTAAAACCACAGAAAGGAGGGCAGGAAATAATTTAGAGATATCAAATGCTCAAATCGATGGCAGGCATGACTTCTCACCCCAACAGTTTCCTCTGTAAGTACCCTCAGCTCTCAGGGAGAACAGCTGAGGCTGCAGGGCAGGGGTCAGAAAGGAACTGAAGAGATATTAGACTGGGTCTTTATGTGCAGTCACCACAGTTTATGCAAGTGTATGTAAAACATAATAAGAGTATAATAAAATGTAAAATGTCACTTTAACATAGCAATAAGCAAGGCCACCAAGACAGTAAATGAGCCAGTCATAGGAACGAGATATCAAAAGCAAGAGTGTCTGAAGTGCAAGTACAGATGTGTCTTTTAGACATTAGCACCCTGTTATGGCAAGAGAGAGAGTATTAAACAGGACTAATATTAACCAAAAATCTTCTCTGTATCACACTTTTATTTACCAACAGGAAAAAAATATTCAGATGGGCAAAGCAGGCTTGCCTGAAGTCACACAATCTTTGAATAGCTGAGCCAGGATTTAAACCCAAGACCGTCTGGTTCTGTACCAAAGTCTTTCTACCATTCCAAATTCCCAGTGAAGGAAACAAAGGGGATACCTGGTCAAGAAGCATCTATTTCAAGGTTTAGGACACTTCCAGAGATACAGGTCAATCTATATGCTTGAGATGGGGAAACACATAAACATCACCTTTATTGCATTTGATTAACTATCTCTTTCCATCATTGCACAAGAATTTTACAAGTATCACTAGGGGTCATGCTAAGCCCCTCCTTATAATGTGATTTCTAGGAATTTATTTTTCTTTTATTCAAGCTTTCTCCATGTCCTCTATAGGGTCTGGCTGTATGGCCAAAACTATGATAAGCTAATATTAGAAATTTCACAATGTCTGGTTATTATTATATTGTGTAATAAGGAATATGTAACTTGACATCATTCTGTATACATAATTTGTTCTATTGACCATTCAGTTCAAAGCTATACATGCCATGTAGATTAAGTTTTGCATCATCTTTGCTCAATTACATATCATCACACTACAGACATGAATTATTTTGTAAAATTTTATGTATAATGATGTCTTCCACAAATTTATCAAACTACTCAGGTTTCTAGTATTTATTAAGGCTTGAGCTAATACTGAAAGCTTTTCTGTGTTCACTTCATTATGGTTTTTCCACTGTTATGAATTCTCTGGTGCACAGTGAGTTGTGACTTCTGTATGAAGGCTTTTCCACATGTAGCACACTGATAGGGTCTTTCCCCAGTATGAATTCTCTGATGTAAAACAAGGTCTGACTTTTGAGAAAAGGCCTTTCCACATTCAGCACACATGTAAGGCTTCTCTCCTGTATGAATTCGCTGATGTCCTGGGAGGTGGGACTTCTGAGAGAAGGCTTTCCCACATTCAGTACATATATAAGGTTTTTCTCCTGTGTGAACTCTCTGATGTCCAATGAGATGTGATTTCTGACAGAAGGCCTTTCCACATTCATTGCATTTGTAGGGTTTCTCTCCAGTATGTGTTCTCTGATGTATGATGAGCTGTGACTTCCGGGAGAAGGTCTTCCCACATTCAGTACATTCATAAGGTTTCTCCCCAGTATGAATTAGCTGGTGTGTGATGAGTTCTGTCTTCCTGCTGAAGGCTTCTGCACATTGAGCACATTTGTAGGGTTTCTCTCCAGTGTGAATTCTTTTATGTATAATGAGGTGGGACTTCTCACAGAAGGCTTTCCCACATTCAGTACACTCATATGGCTTCTCTCCAGTATGAGTTCTATGATGTATAATCAGTTGTGACTTCTGGGAGAAGGCCTTACCACACTCTCTACATTCATAAGGTTTCTCTCCAGTGTGGATTCTCTGATGTATAATGAGGGGTGATTTCTGGGAGAAGGCTTTCCCACAGTCACTACATTCATAAGGTTTTTCCCCAGTATGGACTCTCTGATGTATAATGAGAGATGATTTTTGAGAGAAGGCTTTTCCACATTCAGAACATTCATAAGGTTTCTCCCCTGTATGAGTTCTCTGATGTACAATGAGATGAAACTTCTCACTGAACCCTTTCCCACATGCACCACAATCATATGGTTTCTTTCCAGTATGAATTCGTTGATGTACAATAAGCTGTAACTTCTTAGCAAAGCCTTTTCCACATGTAATACATACACAAGTTTTCTCTTTAGTTTCAGCATTCTTATAATGAAGAAGGGATTGTCTAGTTAAAATGTTTTTACCATCACAGGGTATTACTCCATTTTGAATTTTCTCAAGATTAGAATTGGACACACTGTGGCTAGATGATTTTTCACATCCAAATCTCTCATCAGGATTTTTTCTGGAACCAATCTCATTACAACTAGGTAGGTCAATATTAGATTTCAAGTACTTTTTAAATTCATCATAGTTATTGGGTCTTTGTCTTGAAGTATCTGGCTCTATGAACTCTTGAAACATTTTCCCCAATGCCTTATATTTATGGCCTGCCTCCACAGTCACTCTGTTGTTACTGATAACTGTTACTTGACTGAAAAGTCTGTCTTGATTTTGTGGACATCTCTGCAGCTGGCCATCAGCGTGACATACTTTTAAAATGGAGTACAATGAAACATCCTTTGTGACTCCTTTCAGTGTCTTATTATGGAAGGAAAAAGACCCAAAAATACATGATTGGGGGTTTTCAAGGTTACTCTTCCTGTCTAAAGAAAAGAAAGATAAATAAAACAATCATAAAGAACAGTTAACAGAACACAGAGGTGTGAAACAAATAATTGATCTAATGTAGATGAACTCAGAAAACAAGGGTGGAGACAGGCCATTTTGTAAGATAGTACAGCATATAGTATGATCAGGTGAATGGACATACAAAGATCTCAAAGAGAAATATTCATGGCAAAGATAGACTTGAAGAAGATAGAAGAGTGTTCATGTTATTATCACTCTAATCTTGGATTACTATACTAACATCTTCCCATTTACACCGCCTTCTTAATGAAAACACCTTTTGCCTTTTTAGTTCATTTATTTTATAAACCATTTGAATATATATATATATATATATATATATATATATATATATATATATTATATAGATAGATAGATAGATATATTATTGTCCTGCCACCACTATCTAAAGAAATAAGTACTCTTTGGTACTCAAAATACTTTACTTCTCTGTCTACATTCCTAATTAACAAATAATATAAACAACAGAATAATCCACAATCCTCTTATGGGTTCAATATCAGATTCACACCAAGAATCCAAACTTGAATTCCACTATTCCTCATAAATATCTTTCCCACATTCAGTACATTTATCTTCTATATCAGGGGTCCTCAAACTACAGCCCGCGGGCCACATGCAAATACAAATATTGTATTTGTTCCCGTTTTGTTTTTTTACTTCAAAATAAGATATGTGCAGTGTGCATAGGAATTTGTTCATAGTTTTTTTTTTAAACTATAGTCCGGCCCTCCAACGGTCTGAGGGACAGTGAACTGGCCCCCTGTTTAAAAAGTTTGAGGACCCCTGTTCTATATGCATCAAATAAAACTAGCAAAGTTCACCCAGAAGAGCCATATTTCCCTAACTCATATACTCCCTCCCCCGCACCACACTACAGCAGTTTGACTTCATCTTCCTCCTTTGGCATCATCAATACTTGTTATCTTTCAAAGCAGCTACTGCTGCATACTCTAAAAATACCTTCTCAAACTTTGTTGCATCTCTTTAGATTCTAATTTTCTCTGAACTTTTAAAATTGGAAGCTATATTCGATATTTAATTTTGTATAGCCATGCACCTGGAAGTCTTACCTTCTAAAGTATAACCTATGTATCTTGTATGGCCTATTAAGACTTTTCATAATATATATATATGAAAGAGTGGGGATCAGTAAGAAATAGCTCCCCCTGTAAAGACTTATAATTATTTAATTGATTATTAGTTGAATGCCTACTAAATTCTCAGCACAGCAGCAAAGAATAAGAGATTTCAATAAGGATAGAAACATAAGCCTTGGGCACCAATCTGTTAAATAAAATAAACAAACAAACTGATATTTCACTTCTCTTGTCTCTCATCTGCCAGATTTTTACCTGGATAAATCCAATTTGATATGTCTTTCTTAATGATCCATGGATCTTCTCCTTGTTCCAACTTGGAGATTACATCGGGTTTGGAAACTGGGTGCCCTATTAAATGGAAAACACAGAGGAGCTGGGATACACTATATTGAAGGAGGAAGAGAGGGTACCGTTCAAGTGTACAATGAAGCACTCCAGGTAGCCCTCAACAGAATAATGACCTCCATTTGGGAAGGTATGAGGATCATACAAGTTATTATATGTCAGGAACCACCTAACCACAGCAACTGATAAGGAAAGGTATTGGATTGTACAAGTCTGAGTTATGCAGAAAGCCATCCTTACCCGTTGAGACCAGGTGGCTGTAGTTCTCCAGCATCACATCCCTATACAGGGTCCTCTGAGCAGGGTCCAGTTTCTGCCACTCCTCCTGAGTGAAATCCACGGCCACATCCTTGAATGATACTAACCCCTGTAACAGTATATTCCTGTTCAGTCTGAAGTGGCCATTCTTATTTCTACTAGAGCATGCAATACTATAGCTACACTTGGTTTTATATCATGTTATTTAAGATAAACAATGTAATATACTGTCATTAGCTAGAAGAGCCAGATAGACCTGGAAAACAGAAGAGGCAAATAATAAAATGTCTACCTAATACAAACGATAATTTGATATATGATAAGGGCAGCATTCAAATAACTGGGAGGAGAGTGGATTATTCAATGGATAGCAGTAAAAATAGTGGATAGTCAACAGGTAAAGACTAATGCTGAATCCAGGTTAAATTGTCTCCCCTGAAAACTCGTATGTGGCAATCCGAACTCCCAGTGCCTCAGAATGTTTCCTTATTTGCAAATATGTCATTGCAGATGTAGTCAGTTACATGAGGTCGTTAGGGTGGATTCTAATCCAATATGACTGATGTCTATATCAATAGGAGAAAGTTGAACAGAGGGACAGGTGGACATAGAGAGAAGAGGATGATATGAAGAGACTTGCGGAGAAGATGGCCATCTATAATCCAAGGAGAGCGCCCTGAAACAGATCCTTCCCTCACAGCCCTTCGAAGAAACCAATCCTACTGACATCTTGAGTTTTAACTTCTAGCCCCCAGAACTGTGAGATAATAAATTTCTGTTGTTTAATCTACCCAGTTTGTGGTACTTTGTTATGGCAGTCCTAGCAAACTAATACACCATATCTTATGTCTTAGAAAACAGAAAAAATCCCATTCCAAAGGGAGCCAAAATTTAAATTATAAAAAATACCGAAGGCCA
Source organism: Myotis nattereri (assembly GCF_964212035.1). Classification (NCBI taxonomy): domain Eukaryota; kingdom Metazoa; phylum Chordata; class Mammalia; order Chiroptera; family Vespertilionidae; genus Myotis; species Myotis nattereri. Next base: position 90,191,221 of record NC_138080.1, read on the forward strand.
TAAAAGTAACAGAACAAAACATGAGAGAATTTTTATTAATAATTATAGAGGAGAAAAGGCCTTTCTAAGCATAACACTTAGAAATCACAGAATATCAGAGTTCTTGAATTAGATCATAATCGAATCCCCTCATTTTATAGAAACATAACCTTAGCTTCTCTGAAATCCAGCAGTTCTACAACATATACTCAGTAGCCAGTAATATAATGAAATCCATCAATTGAAGTAGCAATATCACAGAACAAACTTAAGAAATGTGCAGGAAATATTCATGGAGGAGGGGGAAGAACACCCCACCAAGAAATTATTGACATGGCATTAAAATGAAGGACTTGGGCAAGTGTAGAGCCAGAAGGTGTTTCTGGAGGGAGAAGTAACTATTTTAATGATGTCAGCATTATGTTCACAACAGTTGTCATCTAACAGAATCTGAATGGTCTGTATTATTTTAAGCTATTTATCAGTCTTTCCTAAATATTCCATTATTATAAAACACTGCTTTCAGAATGAAAACAAATTAAATATTGTTTCAAATATCAACATTCCCCGGCTTAAAAAGCCTCCTTTGGACCCATCCTTCGGGAACATACAAATAGCCTCATCTCAGTCTTATAGTTTCTCTCATCCCACCCCACATCTCATATTCAGACCATCAAGCTGCCAATCATTTAGTTTATCCTCATAACAACTCTATTAATTTTCCCATTTTATGTTTTTTTTTAATATATTTTATTGATTTTTTACAGAGAGGAAGGGAGAGAGATAGAGAGTTAGAAACATCGATGAGAGAGAAACATCGATCAGCCGCCTCCTGCACATCTCCTACTGGGGATATGCCCACAACCCAGGTACATGCCCCTGACCGGAATCGAACCTGGGACCTTTCAGTCCGCAGGCCGACGCTCTATCCACTGAGCCAAACCGGTTTCGGCCCATTTTATGTTTGAGAAAACTGAGGATTACAGTGATTAACTAACCACTTGCCAGAGGTTACACACTGACTATCTGATTAACTGAGACTTAAAAGTACGTGTTCTGATTTGGTAGTCTGGGTTCTTGACCGCTGCCTCCTTGCTACTGTAAACATGATCTTTTATATTTTATGACTTCAATACCACCCGTGGTCAAACTTTCCATGAAACAGCCTCCACTTTGGTTTTCCTCAAATTCTCAGCCTTCCTAAAACCACTCTGCTCTTTTTACTTTTGCAAATACTGTTTTCCATCCTCATCTTACCTTCCTTCATGACCCAAAGTTCAATAATCTTTTAATCCTATTTCCAACTTCCTTATAAAGCTAGTTGCTTCCCCCTCTCTGCTGTAACAGTGCCTTGCACCCATATGTCAATGTTGATTTCCACTTGGTTTACCCCTTTTTCCTTCCTCATTCCTCCTAGGAAAGAACTATGCCTAACCATTCTTGAGACAGTCCTCTTTAGAGACCTGCAAATCATGTAACTGATGATGTCTGCAAGGAAGATCTGAAAAATCGGCACATCAATTCATTTAAATGGTTTCAGGCCAGGTTATCTACACATTACCTAGCAACTCTTTTTAGGATTTGATCTTTATTTTGCCTACCTTTGCCCCAATACAAATTTTAGCTCTTTTTAACTTTTCCATTTGAATATATGAAAAACCAAGGAGGAAATTTAAAAAATTAAAAATAAAAGCAACTCACTTGGGACTTCATCCTTTTCTGCTCTCTTCTAAAAGAACAGACGCCTGAAAAAAGCAAAGCAGGTGGTCAGAAGGACGTTTTCACAGACCAGACCCAGAATTCACCGTTCTACAAATAACTAGGACCAGAAGTTGGGTGGATGACAGGCCAACCTGTGGGAGAAGGTCGTTGGGTCCTCACAGAATGTTCAGCAAGCACCATGTGAAGGAAGTCCTCTTCTGACCACATAGAACTTAGACAAGGTTTTTTAATTGTATAGAGTGAAGATGTTACATGTTGATTTACTAACAACTTACTTTCCCACCTATGAACCAGCAATTATATTTGTAAAATGTTTTCATAAGGCATACACATGGATAGATCTCTATAAAGGTTTAACTGCAGATGGAGATCCCTGGCAATAAGAACGGCAATGACCAAATGGAAAACTATGGAATGTATTTCTTTATTCCTTAGAAAGAACCAGCAATTGAATTCCAATACTCTATTATTTTCCTTCAACTCGGCAAACTCTCCTGCCAATCAATATTCATGGACCTAAATGTTGATTTCGACCTGTTTTCTGTTTAAATTTTATTGGAAGGTACATACCTGGTAAATGTTTCTCAGTCCCAGTTGGAGGCATGCAGACAGGACTGAACTGGTTCAGAGGACGTTAGCGCTCCCGTGACACGGACACTTTATCAAAACAGATCTGGAAGGAAAACCAGGAGAAAAAAATCACACCAATATCTCGGTACCCAGCAGGTACTCATTAAATGTTTCTTGAATAAAATATAAAATGATTTCAATAAATTTAGAAACAAGTAGGTCCAAAATCACACTTTTCATAATAATCCTATCCTTTTTGATTGGTCTTGTTTTAAAATGGTCATTTCTGGGGGGAGTGTCAGATTAAGGGTGCAATGATGGATTTAAGAACTCAAGTGTCCTATGACCTGTGGAAATTTTAATGGATGTAAAACCTTTTCCAGGGCTGATCACCATGATGCCCTGATACCATTACTGCTCCATCCAAATCGCTGAATCCTGAAGCTTAGCAATCACATTCCCCACAGAACTCCCCTATGCCCATCACATCAGTGACCACCACAAGGACGCCCCCATCATTTAGTCCACAGCCCTCTCACCAATCACTAACTCCCAGAGTCCCCTAAAGCACCGACCCAGTCATCCCCACACCACCCCAGACTCCCAAGTGAACGCAGCACCAATCCCACATTCCTTCTCCACCAAGACTTCTTAAAGCTCCAACCACTGACCCTCACGGACCCCTCCCTCCTCATTGCCAGTCCGCCTTCTGACCTGCGGCTCCGTTTTCAGGTCTCTAAACGCCGGTCACGGCTCAATGCGAGGCGACTGTCACATCCAAATGGGTGAACTCTCTCGCTTCCTGTCGGGGCGAGCAGAGCGAGGGGCCTCCGAGCCTGCGCTGGTCCGTACAGGGCTGCTTAGACACCGCGCATCCTCAGCCGCTTTGTTCCGGAGGCAATGTGGCCGCCCCCGCGCTCTGTGTGCGGCTGGGAGCCGCCCTGTTGAGGGTCCCTGCAGTTCCGTACGGAGGAATTCCTCATTCCCAGCTGTGGTGAGCAGCGGCGCTGTGAGGGAGGGCAAGTGATGGGAAGGAGGATGATACAATCCAGTGAGGTGCAAACTTTGCAGAGAGATTTTACAGGAGTGCTGGGGAATACTAACTGCTAAAATATTTGGGCAAAGAGCCCAGCAATGACTGAATGTTTAGAGACTTGCAAATCTGCTATCCTTTTAAAGCATTCTGACACATGCACAATTCAGGTGGCAAAGAGTGGGAGCCATACTGGCTTTAAATGTCTGATATAACTTCTGTTCAACACCCTAACTCACTTTTATTTTGTGCAGGTGCAGGGGAGCCCCTTAGAGACCCTGGATTTAAAACAAAACAAAAAACTAAGCAGAGAAATCGGTAATAACACTCCATGGGAGAAACAAATGTCGCAGTTTGAGTCTAAGCAAGTTAAAAGTTTTTATACCAAAAACAAAATCTTCAGAAGGACCAGCAGAATTCAGAGACACTACATTACAGTATATGGTCTACGATGTAGTTTTCAACCAAAGAAACAGGAAAATATGACCTAAGGAACAAAATCAGTCAGTAGAGACAGATTTTAAGTGGGTGTAAATGTTATATTTAGCAAACAAAGTTATTAAAGAAGCTATTATAAACATTAAATATTTAAGGGAAAATATGATAAAAGTGAATGAACAAATAGGCAATTTCAAAAGAAAGTACATAAAAGAATGAGTTGGACTATAAAGAGAAAGCAAGAGGGAATTTTGAGAGTAATGGAGCTTTTTTATGTCATGATTGGGAGGTAGTTAACTCACTTTATGTCTTTGTCAAAATTTAAAGAAGGAGTAATATGTATTTTATATAAATTAAAAGACAAAAAATATTCCAAGGCTGAAATAAAAATTTTACTAGATGGGCTCATTAGTAGATTTGACAAAGCACAAAGCAAAATCAGAATTGTAAACTGGTAGCTAAGTCACTACAAATTATTCAATCCAAAGAACAACAAAAAGATTATAAAAAATGAAACAAAACCTCAGTGATCTATGGAACAATATTAGGCATTCTAGCATATAAGTAATTGGCATGATAGAAAGAGGGGAAAGAAAGAGGCAAAAAATGTTTGGAGAACTGTCTTTAAAATTACCAAATGCCCTGAAAAACATTAATTTACACATCCAAGAAGCTCAATAAACCTCAGGGAGTATACCTAGACAACTAGCCACATTACTGTGGCTAGTTCACAACACTGGAAGCACAAAGAATTAAATGTTGGGAGCTGATCCAACCTACAAAAGAGCCTAACAATTCACTAAGGCACAGAAGATAAGTCATACAATCACAGGAAGGTAAATACCGTTCAAGCTATTCAACATAGGTTTTTGAAAAGAAATAAAACATATTTTCAAGGTTTAATCAATTGCAGGGTAGTAGTTTTACTATATTTCCATTTCTCTATACAGCTATAACCAACAGGAAAATAGTGTTTAATATTTTGACAAGAAAAGTTTAAAGGTCACAAACAATCAGGGTTCAGAGGTTACGTCTCAGGAACCTAGAACAAAAGCCAGCCAAATTCTTTTTTTTTTTTAAATATATATTTTATTGATTTTTTACAGAGAGGAAGGGAGAGGGATAGAGAGCTAGAAACATCGATGAGAAAGAAGCATTGATCAGCTGCCTCCTGCACACCCCCTACTGGGATGTGCCTACAACCAAGGTACATGCCCTTGACTGGAATCGAACCCGGGACTCTTCAGTCCCCAGGCCTACGCTCTATCCAGTAAGCCAAACCAGCCAGGGTGCCAAATCTTTATTACACAATAGTAAATGCTGTTTAGGCCTTTCTTTTTGTTGTAATTTTCAAGCCACATGAAAACTGTAATAGCACAAAAGGTGATTATCCAATATTCTTTTTTCCAAATAACCAGTTTCCCTCGAAGCATGGCTACCTATCAGATAGGGCACTGGTTAATGTTGCACTAGATCAATTTGGAGGAATAGCATCTTCATAATATTACACTGTCCTGTGGAGGAAAGCTGCCTCTCAGCTTTTTCAAGTTTTTCTTTTTAAATATTACTCAGACGAGTTAGCTATTAGTCTTTTTTTTTAATTGATTTTTTTTTGAGAGAGAGAGAGATGGAGAGAGAGAGAGGAAGGGAGAGCAATGTCGATTTGTTGTTCCACTTTTTAATGCATTCTTGTATGTGCCCTGACCAGAGATCAAACCCACCATGTTGGTGTATCAGACGATGCTCTAACCAACTGAGCTACCCGGCCAGGGCTTAGCTATTAGTCTTCATATTTGTGTAATCTATATGCATGTGTGTGTGCTTAGGAAATAAGCCACTTGGTCACAGAATACTAATTTAAAGCACTGCAAGCCTTGATTTGCAGGCATTTTAAAGAAATCTCTAAGATGTATTTCCCCTTTCGTCATAACGTTTTACTCACAGATCCATCCAGGGAAGTGGAAATGCTGACTACAAGAAGTAGGAAAGGCCTTGGGCTCAAACCCAATTTCCACAGTGCAGCCCTCACATCTTCAGTGAAATGTGATCTCTCCAGGCAGAATTCTTGTAACGGAGAAGGCCTGGTCGCTATCCCTAGGCTTGTCGCCAAGCGCCCCCTGTGCCTCCCTGAGCCTGCGTCTTTCTTGAGGAGAGTATTGGGAACGGAGGTGGGGACCGCATGCTGGAATCGGGTGGAACTGGCCTAAAGCTTCCCTTGCACCTGACCTATCATCACTGCACCCTGTGCCCCGCCAAAGCGCAGGCATTCTGGGAGATGCATTTTGCAGGCGGAGGAACCGGCGCCGCGCCTCTTTTGCCCAAGTGCTCTCCTTGCCCTCCTATCCCCAGTAGGGGGTGTTTAAGAGGCAGCCAATCAATGATTCTCTCTCATCAATGATGTTTCTATCTCTCCCTTCCTATCTGAAATCAATAAAAATATATTAGAAAAAAAAAAAAGCTGCTGTGACCCTCCATAACCTGGTCCTTGTGTTCAAGTTAAACTGGACGGGCGGACCGGTGGGCGGGCCCAGGACTGCGTTCTTGCGGGTACACTTGCACCTAGGTGTCCTGCCCTGCGCTTCCAAGAGTACCCAACCCTGACACTATGATGAGGAGTGCCTCTGGGGTTTGGAAAGAGAATCAAGCTTTACTGAAGGACAAATGTTCCAGATGAAGTGTTTCCATAGGTGACTAAATTTAACCTTAGAGCAACCTTGTAAGCCAGTCTTTCAAACTATGGACTGCAACCCAGTAGTGACTATGGATGGTTAAGTCTGCTTGGTGACTCAAGACTAGTATATTTATTTGCCAGTACTTTTCTTAAGTTGGGATACAACTTACATAGAGTGTTTTGCACATAGTTTACAGAGAATAAAAGTGTAAAGTTTGTTGTAAACTCATCAAAGTAATATAATATTTTAATCCTCCAGAAAGCTCTGCCCTTTTCCAGTCAACCCCGCCCTGCACTTGCCCCCAAACGACCAGTTGTCCAGTTTCTATCTCTATAGGTTAATTTTGCCATTCTTCACCATCATATACATGGAATCTTGCAGTATCTACTCTTGTATGCAGGCATTTCAGAAATTAAGTAAAATAGCATATATGTATCCCATATGATAAGGATTTTTATGAAAGTTATTCATATATATATATATATATATATATATATATAGAGAGAGAGAGAGAGAGAGAGAGAGAGAGGGAATGAAGATCTGTAGTTTTGAAAAATGGACAGGGTAATTTTCATCTTAGCTAAGGCTAATTCAAGTAGGTTTTCATGGCGAAGTAGGTGTGTACTCTGTCATCTGTCTACTTTCCTCATCCTTAGGTGTGACAGATTCCCACATGACCCCTCCAAACACACACACACACACACACACACACACACACACACACACACAACCACAAGACTTCAGAGAAGGTGAAGCAATTCAGCCACCTCTTTTGTCTGTCTCCTCCCAAAGCACTCATATTTGTATTTGACTTATCTTTCAAAAAGATAAATGGCTTTTGGGAAAGTGTGTGTGTTCGTTTTCAAATATTACCTGCTGGGTGGTTTTTGAATAGCATGTGCTGAATGGCTGGAGAGAAAAAGGAGCTCTCCCCTGACACAGTTCATCAGGTGCCCTCCTCTCCCGGGCTAACCTACTAACGCTTGCCCTCTTCCTTGCAAATCCTCCTGCCTGCACCAGAGTACCCTCACTCCCAGTGCGGCATTCGATTCTCCTCCCTTTTTAGTGTCAGCAATGGTAAATGTTTTCTAAAAATTATATATTTGTGTGTATGTATATATGTGTGTGTCCTTTCTTCTCTTAGTTTCTTCAAAAGATATAAAGTTAGGTAGAACAACAATTAGAATATTTGTTTTTAGCATATATAGACATATATGATAATAATAGCACGAAGGGATGCAGAGTGGGGCAAATATTTTATATATCACTGGAACTGAGTTAACATTAATCTGAAGGAGATTATGGTAAATTAATAGGTAATGTCTAAGCCAGCCGTGGGCAAACTATGGCCCACGGGCAGGATCCGGCCCATTAGAAATGAATAAAACTAAAAAAAAAAAAAAAAAAAAGACCGTACCCTTTTATGTAATGATGTTTACTTTGAATTTATATTAGTTCACACAAACACTCCATCCATGCTTTTGTTCCGGCCCTCCGGTCCAGTTTAAGAACCCATTGTGGCCCTCGAGTCAAAAAGTTTGCCCACCCCTGGCAGCCCTCGAGCAACTGCTGAGAAAATAATAAGTAGTTTTAAAGTGAACAGATACTCTGCCTCAAGAATGTAGAGCATAACCTCTCAGTCCCTGAATGTGTGCTGTTCATCCATAGTGACTTCCCCAAGGGATTTTACTTTTCTAACAGACAAACCCTGATAGAAGACCCAGACCTCCAGCCCTGGATTCCTCATTCTCCTTGGTCCCTATTCCCACCTTCTCCCACCCAGGACTCTCTGCGTGGAGCAGGTTCAAGGAACAGAAAAATGACTGTTGAGGCTGCCTCTCAGCGAGGCCCACGTCTCTTGGTTTAACGTAAACATCGGTTTATATATGTGCATGCCGTGTACTGGAGCATGAGATATTTTTAAGATATATGACTCAGCATACTCCCTGACTCAGATTGGCCTGTCACAACAGGCAACCAATGGGGTTCTTGTTTTACTAATAGGTTCCCCACATTAGATGAGCTAAGTGTTTCGAATAGCAATATTCATTGTTAAAAACTCGGACATACAACTATAAAGAAGAAAGTGAAAAGCAACGGAATTTCACTTCCCAACATGAACACGATTAACATTAGGTGTTTACAGAAAAGGAGTCAAGTTTATATGTTTATAGCTAGAGTTTTACTTAGCAGTACATCATAGAAGTCGTTATATTAAAATGGCTCAATAATATTCCCTTGTGTGGGTATATCATCACATATTTAGCCAAACTCCTATTTGGAGGCCTGGTTACTTTTCAATTTTTCAGTAAAAAAACAAACCAAAAAACAAAAAACAACCACAAACAAACACACGCAACAATGCTGAGATAAACCTCTGGTTCCTAGATTATTGATATTGATTGGTTTTAATATGCGATTTGAATTTTATCCACAAGGGGGAAGCAGGCTACTGGGAGAAGACAAACTGAGATTTTTTAAACAAAACAAAACAAAATACCAGAAATTTCTTTAGCATACATAAGCTCACCCCAAGCCTGTGAGGCAGACGTTAGTGTCTTCCCTTTGTCTGGATAAGGAAACACAGTGGGCAGAGTAAGGGAGGTGCATGGATTTTCACCAACAGTGAATGCCGCGGGGGCATTGAAAGCTGACCTCTGGTTCCTAGAGCTGGCTCTCCGCTTGTCACTGTGCTTCCCGAGCTGGCAGCAGGCAGACCTTCTCCCCACGTCCCATTCAGTTCTAGGAACTGTGCCGGGCACTATTCAGAGACGAGTAAGAGGATCCTTGCTCCTGGGGGAGGGCATTCATGATCAACTGTGAGGACAGACTTATTCATAAATAGTTGAATAACTAAATGCCCCCAGAATGCAGAGAGGCCAGGAAGGCAGGAGAGTCGCTCTGACAGTGAGCTGGGCACAGTTTTAATAAAGAGGCATGACAACCATAAGAGTTGAGGTTTATTTAGCATTTTCTCTGTTCGAGGCAGAATCTCATTTAATCATGGGAGGCAGAATCTCCCATGGACTCAGAAAGCAGTACAACCCACACCCTCAGTGTTTGGTAGGGTCTAGAAGGGATGGTAGACCTTCAGTGGGCAGAGCTCAGAGAAAGACTCGCAGAGAGGGAAACGCAGAGACAAAATCTGGGGGACAGGAAATGCCGGCACGTTGGGGAATACAAGGGCACCAGTGTGCTTGGAGTATGAAAGAGGAAGAATCTGAAGAGATTAAAACTAGAGGAAGAAACCTGAGCCAGATTGGAGAAGTCTGTGAATAGCAAGCCAAGGAGATCCTACTGTACTTTATATTCAGGCGGGGAACCGACCGCAGAGAATGACATCACCTGTGTTTTCTGAAGATTACTTTGGTGCATTGCATAAGGGAATAAGGAGGCTAGTTAGGGGGTTGTTAACATAATCCTGGCTAAAGATAAGAAGGAATGAGAACAAAAAAATCCCGTCACTGAGATAAAATCCACAAGATCTGACATCTCATTATATATCGAGGAGAGAGAGAACGGTGTCTCAGGTTTCCATGTTTGGGCAACTGCGAGAATGTGAGGGTGTACACCAAGAGAGGGGCTGAGGGGAGAGAAGAGGCGAGGTCACTTTTGTTATATGAGATTGGGGAACCTGAGCCACCTCTGGGTGGGGTTGTTCAGTGGGGAGTTAGACGTAGGAAGCTGGTGACTTAGATGTGCTACCTGAGAATCAGAAGAAATGACTGGGGAGCCAGCCAGGGAGAGTCTATACTTGAGATTCAGCGGGGGGTGTTCATGCCGTGGGAACTGTTGAGAAGAGGCTGCTCCAAGACCTGACGGCTGTCTGTCCTGGGAGCTGGACCTGGGTCAGAATGGAGGTTGCTCACTGCAAACCCACCTCCCTTGGGGACTAATCATAATCGACATAGACCAGCTGACATAAACCAGCACCCCTCCTCTGCCTCCTGGTGCATGCTGGTTCCCGGAACAGGTCACTGTCCTGACCTGGTCAAGCATGTATGGTAATTTCCCATACCTGGTAGCACTCACGTGTTATCCCTCTTTTATTTTCCTTTTTAAAAATAATTCTTTATTGTTGAAAGTATTACATATGTCCCCTTCTTTCCCCCATTGATCCCCTCCAGCCCCCCTCCCTCTTTTATTTTCTTTTTTAAAAATATTTTTTATTGATTTTTTACAGAGAGGAAAGGAGAGGGATAGAGAGTTAGAAACATCGATGACAGAGAAACATCGATCAGCTGCCTCCTGCACACCCCCTATTGGGGATGTGCCTGCAACCCAGGTACATGCCCTTGACCGGAATCGAACCTGGGACCTTTCAGTCCGCAGGCCGACGCTCTATCCACTGAGCCAAACTGGTTAGGGCCCTCTTTTATTTTCTATGTAATTGTTTGGCACCTGCAAGCGTGCAGGGATCCATTTGCCTTGCGGCCACCCAAGACATGCTTCGTAGGTAAGTTTCCCTCTGTCAGTCACCAGACTGAACTCGGCGGCTCTTTCTTCAGTCTTTCCCTACCCTCCGCTTACAGAGGTAGATTTTCAGACCCAGGAACTTTTTCTGAGTCTGTAAGTACTTAAAATAATCTGTAATTACCCTGCCAGCTTTCTGTCCCCAGGAAATGAAATCACATGTGCACAGGAAGGCGTGTGGAGGCCAGTCACGCAGCACTGTTTGCAGCCTCGAGAGACCGGGTGGCCAGAGGAGTGAGCCAATGAACCATACAACACCCACACGGCGCCATGGTTAAAAATTAAGTAGATTAAAAATACTAACGTGGACAGATCTCTAAAACACAGAAGTGAGACAAACAAGTTGCAGCACAATAATAATGTGTAATAGTACTTATGGAAAAAGAAGAAGAAAGCCCCAAAATGCTGCCACCTCTGCATTTTAAATGCTGACTGTGCGCGTTTGTGTGTGTATAGAGAACATTCTGGAAGAATAAGCATGCTGCTAATTGTGCTAGAGAGGCATTGTGACAAAAATGGAGAGCAGAGGGGGTAAAATGGGATTTTAGCCTCACTTGTCAAATTTTAATTTTACAAGGAGAATGTAATCACATATCACTCATGTGGAAAAAACTCTCAAACTTTTAAAAGATATATAGATTCAATGGGAAGAAGAGAGAATGGAAGAGAGAGGCACATATTCCGAGACTGGGTTGGACACTGTCATTGGGAGCACTGGAAGACGTTTCTGGAAGTGCGAGGTGGAGGGGGCCGCTATTGCACCCCTAACCCTGCAGAGGCAGCCTGCTGGATGGGCCTGTGTGCTCAGTTAGTTTTTAACATCTTTCAATTACAGCACAAATTCTTGTGTCTTTGAAAGGTCACCATGCCCCACCACTGGCCTTGGAATGAGACTGTTCTACGTTGTAAATGTCCTAGGACTTTTCATCCAATTCCTGTGTTTGCACCTGCCCCTCTCTCCCAGAAATTCCACAGTGGTTGCTCTTGGTGATGTCATTTTGATCCTTCAAGCTGCCTGTGAAATCCACTCCTCAACCATCCAGCCCCAGCAAATAACCTGCCGCATAGTCCCAATCCAGGTCACGTGTGAGAGGATTGCTGGGAGAGGCCTCTGATGGACTTTCTCAAGGGACACTGGAATAGATGTAGCTAAGACTGAGCTCGGGGAGGTGCCAGGCACTGTGCCAAACTTCATAGAAAGTATCTCTAACCTTCCAACAACCCAGTAGGTCAATACGATTACAACCCTCATTTCATAGCTGAGACTTGGTGTGTGGTGGTAAGATGGGGTAGTGGAGTGTGTGTGTGTCTCACTACTCGAGTTTGTCTTAAGGGACTGAATGAAGGTGGGGTGTGGGGACTAGGGAGGAGGAGGGGCTGGATTAGGGAACAACTTCTCAGGTGCTCAGGGGGCTTCAGTTTGCCAAGTGCCCTTACAGCCATGATGTCATCTGATTTCACCACGATGCTCTAATGGGGCGTCATTAGGGAAAATAGCGAGATGAGTCAAGCTGTAATTCCCTTAAAGTGGCAACCACTGGGTCAAAGGCTTCTAGAGCCCATTAACCTACTATAAGGCCTTGAGCAAGTTAGCGAGGGGTGGACACAGGATGTGCACTCTCGGTGGCCTCTTCTGGCCCAGATCTTTAAGGATCATCGAGTTCCTGGCAGCCGCTCCTCCCAGTCTGGAAACTCTTGGCCAGGCACCTCCTGCTCTCCATGGCCGCCCACCCCAGCCGATAAAGCTAAGCAGCAGAGGTTTATTAACCTGGGGTTAATAAACAGGCTGTTTATATCCAGGCGCAGTCACGGGTTGGGAACAGGTCACGCTGCTTCTGAATGTTTAAACATTTGCCCAGGGAGCCTTCTGGGATGCAAGGACAACTCCAGGCCCATCGCACTTGCGGGGTAGATCACCAAGGCCCTCAAACCTCACCTCCTTCTCCCTTCTTCCCACTGTGGCTCTCCTCTTTCCTGTCTCCTGTCACTCTCCTTTCTTCTATAATGGAAAGGGGATCCATTTTCACAGTAGACGCACCCATAATTCATCCCTGCATCTCGGTTTCCTCCCTCGTAACAAAAATAAATAATTTTTTTAAAAAATGGGGGTAACTGCCCTGCCGTAGCATCAGCCCATGAACCAGGAGGTCACGGTTCGATTCCCGGTCAGGGCACATGCCCAGGTTGATGGGCTCATTCCCCAGTGTGGGGCATGCAGGAGGCAGCCAATCAATGATTCTCTGTCATCATTGATGTTTCTATCCTTCTCTCCCTCTCCCTTGCTCTCTGAAATCAATAAAAGTATATTTTTAAAAGACAAAAACGGGTAACAATGGGGCCCTCCTCACAGGGTGCATGGGAAGGTGCCCAGCACTGTGCCTGGCACTCTGTGGGTATTTAAAACATGTTTGTTTTTCCCTTTTCCCCCTTCAGTCCTCCTTTCCTCCCTAACCCTGGCCCCTGCCCTTTTCTCTGTCTATTTTCCTGTTCCAGTCCTGCTTCCCACCTCCATCCCCAGCACTTCCGCCCCCTCTGACTGTGCTTATGGGGCCTGGGTGGGTGAGAGCGGGAGCCAGGCTTAGCTCTAAAGAGGGCTGACCACTGTGGGAACAGCCAAGCCCACAAGGACACACCCTAGGCCTCTTTGCTTTTACTAAACAGTCATAGGATTTGGGGGTGGAAGGATAATGTAGAATGGGAGAGACTGGGGTATTTTAAGCTTTGGCTTATATTTGCCTTCCATATATGACTCTTCCAGTGGCTTAATGGTCAGAGATCGTCGAATAAGTTGCTGTGTGACTTCGGGCAAATCCCCTTCACTCTCTGGGCTTCAGTGCAGTGAAGGGTGTAGGCCCTGGAGCCAGATTGTCTGAAATGGAGCCCTATCCCCACCACTTACTAGCTTGGGTTATTAACCTCCCTGTGCCCCAGTTTCCTCAATTTTAAAATGGAATTTATATTACACATACTTTATAGAGTTGTTATGGGATTACATAGTCTGTTTAAAACACTTAGGCCAGAGCCTAGCCCGTAGTAGGCATCACTCAGTTAATCTCGGCGATTATATGTGAATGGCAGGTTGAACAGAGGGTGTGTGCCCATGGGGAGAGCAGGCATTCTAAAGTCCTGAAACCTCACATTCCTCCTCTGGAGAAGAGCTCAGAATCTTGTACACAAAGTCCTTGCCTGTCCCAGGGAGACCCTAGGAAACTAGTCAAAGGTTTCCCAAACCAGGTGGAGCCCTGAGGCCATGTGACCCATGGAGCAGAAAGGGCAGGGAGAACCTGAGCGACTACAGGGACGACGCTGTGATGAGTTGTAGAACTGCAGGTGGTGACTTCAGAGCACGGAGGGGTTAGAGGGGGCAGTGGTTGGTAGAATGCTGAGGGTTCGAGGGTGCACTCACTCCACAGCTAAGATCCTTGCTTAGGGTGAAACAACTAGAAAGAGGCAGAGCTGAGATTCGAGTCGAGGGTTTTCGGATTCCAGAACCAGAGTGCTCATGTGACATGCTTTTAGGTCTTCCCAGCCTCACTTGGGGCTTGAGGCCACAACCCAGAAAAATAAAGGACCTTTCATTTTTGTCCAACTGACTGGCCAAGCAGATAATACCAATGGGTGAGCCTGGGCTGCAGGTGATCTTCCCAGCCTGCTCACCCTGACCTGTGAGCCACGGTGGGAGACCAGCCCGTGTGGGGAGAGTACATCATCCTCTCCTTCAGGGGCCCTGCCTTGATGCAATCTGCCCCCCCAACCCCCACCCCGCCGCCCCGTCAGGGGAGAAGTGGTGGCTACTTTTTACCAGAGGCAGGGAAGGAGGGCTTAGAACCTGGGGGGAAGCTTATGGGCCTGACTTGCCCAAACTTTAGCCAGGGCCTTGATCGACTTGGACGGAAGATCAGGAACAAATGGAAAGTGGGGGGAGATGCAAGAAAGGGGGTAACCTGAAAAAGAAACTCCTTCCTCTCAAAAACATGTAAAGTTGACATGAATCTGTTATTTTACTGTAGTGTAAGAAACACATGATTCACGTTATACAGTCTGCCTTCCCACGCGTGCGGAAACCCATCTGTTAGTTCACTACAATATGCTCAGTGCCCAGCCCCGGACCTGATGATGGTCGGTGCCCAATAAACATATGAAAATACGGATGGAGAGAATGAGACCTGGGTCAGAAGACCTGCATGTTAGTGTCTAGCTCCCTGGCTCGCTATGACCCTTGGGCAAGTCACTCTCTGACGCCATAAGCCTCAGCATCTGTAACATAGATGCCCTGGTAGTTCCTAGTCCAAGGGCTTTAACATCATAGACTTCAGGGTGGGTAACAGTGGCGTAAACGCTGAGTGTCAAGCTGACAATGGTATCCCTCCAGTGCATGACAGATGGCTGGGTGTAGCCATGCATTCAAAGAGCCTTGCCAGACCAGGGCAGGGCAAGGCCAGAGTGTGGCTCTAGGAATGGCAATTAAACATGAGAAAGACTGCAGAGCTGCTTAGAGAAATACCATCCAGGAGGGTGCAATAAAGCAGGCCCCTGAAAGAGATTCTTCGGCCTTGCCCGTTCAGGGGATCGGTTAGCACTATCTGGGGCACAGAGAGACTTAAATCTGAAGGGCTTGAGGTCATCTAGTCCACATGCCTCCCCCACCTTCTCCAGGTAAGAAGACAACAGTCCTGTGAGGGGGGCTCGGGGCTGAGTGACAAGGACCACGTAGTCTACTCTCAGCTCAATGCTGTTCCCACTGCACCACGTCAAGAGGGAGGGAATGCAAGGGTGGGTTTTAAGAGAAACAGGTTAGGACAGGGAAAGAAAGCTTCCACAAAGCAATTTAAAATGGGCTTACAAAGGGCTTAAGGAGGAGGAACCGGGGGAGGGAAAGGTTGAACATAATCTCTTACCCCCGTGTGGATTGTGTTTCATGTGGGACAGCTGGTTAAATGTGTGGTTTTAAGGTGGAACGTTACGGATGGGGCATCAGAAAGGCCCTTTCATCACCCAGCTCTGCCGTGTACAAGCCCTGTGACCGTGGGCAAATCCTCTCTCAGATTTGAAAATTATCACTTGAAGCGGGAGGATAACAGTGCCCACCCTGCAGAGCTGATTCTCAGGGACCCATTGGGTGACGGATGGGGGTTGCTAATAAAAGCTAACAAAGCCAGAACTAGATCCCGAAGGTCCTGTTACACTAGATGGGAAAAGAGAGAGCCACGGGCAGGGCAGGCAGCTTTGGGAACGTCTGTCAGTAGAGTCCCAGGACCACATTTTGAGTAGCAAGGAGCTAGGTCTTCTCCAAGGACTCTTCTGGCCTGATAGTCTCTACAAGGTTGAGAGATCAGAGCCTGAGAAGTAGGACAAGAACTGATTCTGACCCTACCCTAAAAGACATTGGAGTTCAGCATGAGGTCCAGGCTATTTATTTCCCATGGACCACAGACCCCTTAAGAAAAAGGAACTTTATGCCCAGAGCTCAGGCAGGCTTTCAGCTTCAGGGTCAGCTTATCCGGATCCTCCTCACTGGCTCACTTCTTAGCCTAACCTGCACTTCACTGCCTGAAGGCAAGAGACAAAACTTTCCGAGCCACACCCCTCCCCTTTGGAGGGTGGGAGGCCGAGGCTTGTCCCTAAATAAAAGCAAAGGACAAACCAGGAATAAGACACACTCTCAAATCTATGCGCCCCACTTCTTTTTTCCATTCATTCATTCATTCATTCATTCATTCATAAACACACACACACAAACTATGTATTGAGTACTTTATGTGCCTGGTACTCTGCTAGGGGCTGGAGTTACAACAGAGAATAAAATAGACATGGTCTTAGACTTCATGTTGCTTACATTCCCGTTGGGAGGAGAATGGCATAGACCATAAATAGGTAGATAAATGAATGCGATTATTTAACATTGTGAAAAGCAATTAAAAAAATAACAAAACAAACAATGACAAAACAAAGTGACAGAGTTTTCTTCTGTCCACTGTCCTCAAGATAAAGTCCAAGGCCATCAAAGCCCATCACCATCTGCCCTGTTTAGTGCTCCAACCTTCTCACTTTTACTTTCCGCCTTTGATCATGTGATCATGTGGTTCCTTCTACCCCAAACACGCTTTCCCTTTTCCCCTACCACTTTCACGTCTCTCGCCCAGCTGCTCCTTGTCCTCCTTCCCAGTTTCCTGGATACTTCCACCTGGAGGCCAGCCCTGCTACCACTGATCTGGGTCAGTTGTCTGTCTGTGCTGTCCTTTCCCCACAAGAGCATCCATCACCCTGTGTAGCCAGTTGACTGTCATCAACTCACCAGGCTGTGAGCCCCTTGAGGTCAGGAATCATGTCTTGTTTGCTCTGAACGATGGAATCCTCAGCGGTTGGCACAGTGCCTTAATAAACACCTGTTGAATTAATTAACACGTAGTAAGTTTAGGAGCTCAGTAATATGGGGAAAAGTATTGACAAGATATGGTTTTGGAGACAAAGAAGAATTGGAAGGAAAAAAACAATTCCTCAGTCTTTGTTGGAGTTCAGAGTCCAGCATCTCTTCTCCCCCCCCCCTCCCCCCCGAGCCTCCTTAATGGCTTATCCAGTAGACAGGGCAGAAATTATTGACCCCATGTAACAGCTGGGGAAGGTCACCCCTCAGATGGGAGATGTCATCGGGCCTAACCTCTTCATCTCACAGGGCATGTGGACGGGGTGGTAATATGTAGACTCTGAACTAAGTGTCTTCACTCACGTAAAATCAAAATAACCATTCGAGGGTGATAATAACCACAAAGGATTTACCCATAGTCCCCCTTCACCCTGTAACCCAACCCCGACTGGGCAGACACTCTAGAGCACTGCTCCATTTGTCCTCAGGAACTCCTCCCCTGGGTCAGTTCATGAGAAACTATAATTATAGGCCAACGAGCATGGACAAAACCTCACAATTCTAATTTCCTCATTTCAGAATTGGAGGGAGTCCAAGGCACATACTGAGATAGGATCAGGACTCCAGACTTCCAGTCCAAAACTTTCTCACATGCACCTCCCTTGACGTGAACCTTCTGAGTTGAGGAAGGGGTAAGAATGATGTGGACCTGACTTGGCCATTTGTTAGCTGTGGTCCTGTTGGGAGAAGAGAGGCAGGAGGGGCGATAAGCTACCCACCCCATTTGGTTGTCCGACTCTAGAGTTTATTGGTTCCCTCTAGACCTCATTGTTGTTGTTGCTTTAGGCTTTTTAAAAATATATTTTTTATTGACTTGAGAGAGAGAGAGGAAGGGAGATGGAGAGAGAGAGAGAAACATTGATGTGAGAAAGAAACATCGACCAGCTGCCTTCTGCATGACTCCTACTGGGGATCAAGCCTACAACCCAGCATGTGCCCTAAAAGGGTCGAACCAGTGACCTATCGGTGCACAGGACAACGCTCAACTAACCGAGCCACACTGGCCAGGGCTAGCCCTCACTGGTTTTGTGCATTGTTAGTTAACCCACAGAAGTAGGATGTGGGTTGCTCACTGTTTGGTGAATGTTTATGAAGGTTGTTATTGCTGCTCCAGCACTGTTATCTCCTGGCTAATAATAACCTAGAGAGGATGGAGGGTGGGTGGAGTGAGGCTAGCAGAGGCATAGGTAGGGCTCCCCACTAAGAAATGGGAGAAAGGGTACATGTTTTGGGTTCCGGCAACATATAAGGACATCAAGAGAAGGGAAGGGACATTTTGACTGCAAGCGTGGAACTGTATCCAGCCTGAGTCTGACTCTTGTAGACACCTCGCTCCTGTGGGACCTTGGACAAATCACTCAGCCTCTGAGAGCCCCAGCCGCTCAGATGAATGAGATAGTTTCTAGGGACTTTCCCCCTTTTTGTAACTCCCCCTCCAACAATGCAGACTTTGGAGGGAATGGGAGTCATTAAGTCCGTTTCAGCATGTGCCAAGGCCTGCATTTGCCAGGCCAAGTCCTGGTGAAACTAAACCAGGAGACGGAGGAAAAGAGTTATCAAAGCAGGCCCAAGACTGCTATCCTTAGAAAGATCTGCTTGCACCGCTTGTCCTTGCGTGGCATTCAGGAACTTTGATTTCAGGAGATTTCTATTGTCCCCAGAACTGACCATTGTGGCGCAACTGTTTGTACAAGCAACGTGGTTTGGGCTGACCACCTGATTTCCTGCTGGGAGTCTGGAATTACAGGCGCGGCAGGGGATGCCTACGTGGCCAGCCCCCGGCAGAAGCCCTGGGTATTGAGTCTCCAATGAGCTTTCCGGGGACAATACCTTACACATGTGGTCATGGTTTGTTGCAAGAGGAATTAAGCTCATCTTGTGTGACTCAGCTGCGAGAGGACTCTTGGAAGCTTGTGCCTGGTTCCCTCCAGACTTTGTCCCCTGCACCTTTTCCCTTTGCTGACTTTGCTTTGTATCCTTTCGCTGTGATCACATGCTGAGCTCTGCGAGTCCTCCTAGGACAGTGATGGCGAACCTATGACACGTGTGTCAGAGGTGACACGCGAACTCATTTTTTTAGTTGATTTTTCTTTGTTAAATGGCATTTAAATATATAAATAAATATCAAAAATATAAGTCTTTGTTTTACTATGGTTGCAAAGATCAAAAAATTTCTATATGTGACACGGCACCAGAGTTAAGTTAGGGTTTTTCAAAATGCTGACACGCCGAGCTCAAAAGGTTCGCCATCACTGTCCTAGGATCACTGAAGCTGGAGGTGGGCTTGGGGGACCGCAGACAGGAGATAAGCCTAGATTTCACAGAGACATAATCCTACACCCTTTCATGACTAGGGTGTCCCAAACACTGTATACACACTTTAACAGCTCATGGCTCAATTTTGAAAACAAAATGTATTTTAGTATACACTACCTTTATAGTTATTCCAAGTGTGTGCCTACTTTTTGGGACACCCTATAGAGCTTAAACCATCACTGTCCAGTAGAAATGTAAGATCAGTTGCATATTAAATTTTAAATTCTCTAGTAGTCACATTTTAAAATTTAAAAGAAACAAGTAAATTAATTTCAAGAAAAATATTTTCTGTAACCCGATATATAAAAATGTTAACATTTCAACATGTAATGATATAGAGAGCTATTGAGGTATGTTTATGTTCCTTTTTTCATACTAAGTCTTCCAAATCCAGTGTGCATTTTACAGGGATAGCACATCTCAATGTACACATTCCAAGTGCTCATTAGCCACACCCCTCCCGTGGCTGCTATGTTGATGGCACAGGCCTGGAGATGAATGACAAGGGATCTGGAAACAGGACATCCGGGTCAGGATCCTGGTTCTGCCACCTAACAACTGCACGACCTTAAGCAAATGTATTTAACGTCTCTATGTATTTCTTTCCTCATCTGTAAAATTGGGATAATAATGTTAACTACTTCATGAGGTTGCACAGACTTTTCACAAAGTGCACAAATCTAAGGGAGCACCTGGTTCATACAGGATGTTGGGTGAATGCTGGCCATTACTCTTCTCATACAAAAGCTTGGCTCTTGGGATCAACTTGTCCAACTCCTCATTCCATAGATGAGGAAACGGGCTCAGAGTTTGGAAGGCACTGCTTTCAAAAGCAAATGCCACGGCTCCTCCTGATAGACTCCCTCTCTGCTGGCTGGCTCTGAGACAGGATCTGCCACTAACTCAGAAAAGCAGCATCTGGCCCTACCTGGGTTCTGCAATCCTGTTTGGACGGCCAGACAGGGCCACTCTTTGAAGTTGGCACTGAAGAGATGGGGGCTGGGCCTCCTGGCTGCTGCCTCCTTCCGGACCCATTAGTTGGGCTGGCTGACCCCATCGCTGAGTTCAGTGCTTACTCAGCAATGGCAGGGCTGGCTTCCACTGTTGGCTTTTACAGCCTATTGGTTTGTTTTTTTTTAATATATTTTCTTGATTTTTTACAGAGAAGAAGGGAGAGAGATAGAGAGTTAGAAACATCGATGGGAGAGAAACATCGATCAGCTGCCTCCTGCACATCTCCTACTGGGGATGTGCCCGCAACCCAGGTACATGCCCTTGACCGGAATCGAACCTGGGACCTCTCAGTCCGCAGGCCAACGCTCTATCCACTGAGCCAAACCGGCTTCGGCCAGCCTATTGTTTATTAACTCGTCTTCCTTCCTCGAAGACACAGAGCATCAGCACTTTCTTTTTTTTTTTAATCCTCACCCAAGGATATGTTTAAAGAGAGGAGAAAAGAGGGAGAGGAATAGGGAGAGAGAGAAAAGAGGGGGAGGGGAAGAGGGAGAGGGAGAGAGAGAGAGAGAGAGAGAGAGAGAGGGAGAGAGAGAGATCCATATGTGAGAGAGAAACATCGATCAGTTGCCTTCCGTATGCACCCTGACAGGAGATTGAACCCACAACTTTTTGGTGCACAGGATGACACTCCAACTGACTTAACCACCAGGCCAGGTTTATCAGCTCTGTTTTTTAAACTTCCTTCTAAGTCATCTGCAGTCCCCACTCACCAGGAAGCAAAGATTCTGGGTAGGTAGTGAGCTCCCTGTATATGTCTCAAAAAAAAAAAAAGAGGGTGAAGAGGTACTAGGTGCCCACATGTCGATGCAGCAGAGCACTTTTTCAGGTTGAGACCAGAACTGCCCTATGATTTGTCTACAGCATCTGTTTCCACCCTTTCTTTCAATGCAAATCATCTATCCTCCTTTGACAAGCTCAGTCAGCATAACTCCCATGGCTCGAGTCTTGCTAGCAGCTGGAATCAGACCAGTTTTAAGGGCTCAAACTTCTTAGCATGCACTGAGTTAAAGCTCTGCTTATTCTTTATGCCAAATAGTGTTTTATTTATTTAGTGGATTTTTATTGAGCATCTACTATGTATTGACCCCTGTGCAAAGTGCTGGGAATGGCCCTAACCGGTTTGGCTCAGTGGATAGAGCGTCGGCCTGCGGACTGAAGAGTCCCAGGTTCAATTCCGGTCAAGGGCATGTACCTTGATTGCAAGCACATCCCCAGTAGGGGGTGTGCAGGAGGCAACTGATCAATGTTTCTCTCTCATCGATGTTTCTAACTCTCTATCCCTCTTCCTTCCTCTCTGTAAAAAACTAATAAAATATATTTAAAAACAAAACAAAACAAAACAAAAACAAAGTGCTGGGAATGAAGCTTTTGTGGACCTTATGATTCAGTGTAGATGATAGACAAACGAGAAATGATGATGAAGTACCACAAAGGGTTGATGTAGAAAGTGTCCAATGTTCTAGAAATTGTAAGGGGTACTGGACAAAACTCTTTTCTTAAGACATAACATCGAAGTTGAGACCTGATAAAACGGTAGGAGAGAAGCAGTTAAAGAGAGACCATGGAGTGCTCCAGGCAGAGGAACAGCATAGACGAAACATGGGGTGAGAGAGAACGGTGTGTGGGAAGAATCAACTAAAGTCCAGCACAGCTGGGCTAGAGAGAACAGGCCGAGTGTGGCAAAAGACAGGAGGCGGCCGGACTTTGAGGATATTGAAGCGCTAAGGAATTTGGACTTTAACCTGAGGGTAAGAGCAAACAGCCTGGAGAATAACATCTTTCAAAACATGGGTTTCTGGGAACAGGTCACCAAAATGTGCTTCAAAAGCTGGTGGTGGAAGCCTGGAAAGTACTGTTTTCCTTTTCGTCTTCATGCTCTTTGTACTAAGGCTCAGACCTCCATTGAAAGTATTCTATAGCCTGAAGGCCTCCTCAGTGCCCAGCCATGCTCTCCGACCTCTCACCCCACTGCCCATGAAATCAGGACTCCTGAGTCTGGTGCAGCACAGGCCTTCCTTACGCCCTTGGAACTGCAGGACCTCTGAGGCCTTCTTGTTCCCCCAAAAGAAAAGGAACAGCAGGGCTGGGACTTGGGTGAGGCAAGTCAGGCGCAGAGAGTGCAGAATTTAGAGAGGTGCTCACTGTCCGGTGCCAGCTCTGCACTTCCATGACCCTAGGCCAGTGATGGCGAACCTTTTGAGCTCAGTGTGTCAGCATTTTGAAAAACCCTAACTTAACTCTGGTGCCATGTCACATATAGAAATGTTTTGATCTTTGCAACCATAGTAAAATTTTTGATATTTATTTTATATATTTTTCACATTTATTTTATATATTTAAATGCCATTTAACAAAGAAAAATCAACTAAAAAAATGAGTTCGCGTGTCACCTCTGACACGCGTGTCATAGGTTCGCCATCACTGCCCTAGGTGCCACTAGACTAGCCCCATCCTAGGTGCCACTTGCATCATCGTACCCCTCGCTCTATTGGCTCACACTTTGAGGGCAGGGAATATAACTTCAAGAAAACTCTTTGACATCTCTCATGGTGTTGACATGCCAGGCACACATTTTGAGGGTCACTAGATGCCTAATGATGGTAATGCACAATGAATTTCTGACAAACTGATAGGTGTACAGGTGTTTGTATCTTTGGGTGTATATGACCAACAAAAGACAACAGAACAAAGTGAAGAGAGCTTGAGATTGGAGCCTAGAACCCTGGATTCTGGTCTCCTCTCTGCCACCTATGTGCTAGGAGAACTTAGGTAAATTGTTCCCCATCTCCAGGCTTCAGTGAAATGAGGTGGATTAGTAAATCACATTTATTGAGCACATAGTCTGTTTCAGCCACTGTTCTCTGTGCTATAACTCATTTCAAGACTTCCTGGCACTTAAGGTTCCCTTCATTTCAACAGTCTGTGGTTGGAGATAAGGAAGTCTTCACAGAGAATGTGGGACTTGAGACAGACCTTCCAAGTTCCCACGGGAACATAATATCTTAAATAATAATAAAAACATGGTATCCCAAGGTACATCTCCAACAGAAGACGGAGAATCACCTGCTTCAGAATCACCTTTGGAACCTGTCTGGTGTAGAGTCTCAGCTTCTGCCCCTGAGATTCTAATGCAGTGATTCGGAAGTGGGGCCTGGGAGTCTGTATTACAAGCTTCCCAGGTAGGCAGACAGGTTTGCCAAGCACTGATCTCAACCCATTCTCCTATCTGTGGACAGAAGCATACCTCGACAGCCCAGACCTAGAGCTGCCTGACCTGAGCATCAGTATCTCCAGGCAGAGAAATGAATTCATTGATTGAGTAATGCAGCAAATATTAAGCACCTGCTGTGTTCTAGGCCCTGTGCCAGGTATTGATTATGGTCCCTACTCTGGAGGGACTCCTGATCTGTCACTTATTTTAGAAGCAAGCCATCTAGCCAGAACCAGCAGGGCCTTAGATAGAGATCATCAACCAATCCCATTACACAGATGGGAAAACCGAGTTCCTGAGAGGAGAAGCAAGTTGTTCGAGACTACACAGGAGCAAATGAATTTCTTGCTCTCAAAGCAGCTGAAGTATCCCAATGTTCTACCCAGGACACCCACAGTTTGCTTCCTAAACATTAAACCTATACAGAATAAATGCTCCCTGAAGTCTAACTCCAGATCTGGCTGACATTTTAAATCCTCAACAACCGAATGGACGGAGAGGAAAGAGGGAACGCCATGGAGTATTTTAAAGCCCAGGAGTAAGAAAGGCTCTAGACTAGGCTCGAGCCGTCCCAACATTGAGCCTTCCATCACTTCTTCTGGGCTGTCTAAAGCCCTTTCCCGGGCTGTGCCGGCGGGCATGCTGCCTGCCTCCTCCGCACTTTAGAGCCAAAAGAAGGGGGGGCGCCTCTCAGGTTCACAAGGACCTGGCTCCCACCTCTCTGTCCAGACTTGCTTACGTCACTGTCGCCCCGAGCCTGGGGAGGGGGAGAAGCAGGGAAATCGTGCCCGCCCCTGCAATGCCAGCCGCCCTGCGATTGGCTGCCAGGACTCGGGGCGGGTCGCGGATTGGTCATCGCCGAGGGCTTGAAAGGTGGCTGAGCGCACTGGACACCTCAGACGGACGGTGGCCCGGGATCAGCGGCCAGGCCAGTCCCAGACGCACCCTCCGCGCGCCATGGCCCGGCTGCTCCGGGCATCCTGCCTTTTCTCCCTGCTCCTGGCCGGCCTCGTGCCGAGCCTGGGGCAGGAGAAGTCAAAGGTGAGTGAGCCTCCGGGGTGGGGGCCGGGGGAACACGCATAGCCCCCAGGTGTCCATCTCGCGGTGGCGAGGCACCCCTCCTCCCGAGCTCCCCTCCAGAAGGGCGACCCTAGGGGAGAGGGACGCCTTTAACTCAGGCTGCTTCCCTCTCCTGCGCCGGGACCCTCAAACCCAGATCCTCCGTCTCCTCCTCGCAGTTCCGTCTGTAGAAAGCCTGGGTGCCCTGGGTGTGCAGTGAATAGGGCGGGGGGGAAGTCCCTCTCCCCGAGTTCGCGAGTTCTCCCCCATGGCTACCTGGGGTCGCCTTGCTACATCCATGCCACCTCTGGCCCCGAGCTGCTTCCCTCCAGACAGGCCTGAAGGGGGTGCGCTCACAGAAAAGGCCTAGAGACTTGGCACCTGGTTGGCTGTGGAGGTTCCCAGGGAGACTGACAGGGCAGGAGGAAGGGGGCAGAATTGCAGCTGGGTGGTCCCCTGTTTTGAAGAATTGCCTTGGGGGCTCTTCTAGTCCAAGAATAAACGCAGGTACAGATGCACTGGGGTTCGGGGCATTGGTAGAGGAGGCAGAGATCTGAGACAGAAGGGGCTCTGGACCGGCAGGGCACAACTCCCAGGTCCCTGGCTAGTCCCTACTCCTTCGGACCTGATCCTCCATCTGCAGGAGGTGAGTGTGGGCTGAGGTGGAGTGGGCGGTGGGGGGGGGGGGAGGGGGACGGCAGTAGCAAAATGAAGCTGATGATTTCAGACGGGATGATGCTTGGAGAAGCTGTTCTCAGGAGGGTTTCCTGCCCTGGGGCAGCCTCTCCCCCCCCCCCCCCACCTGCCCATATTGGCCTGAGCACACCTGGTAGTTGGAGCAAGCTGGGCACTGCCAGCTCCGTGGGAGAGGCAGAAGTCTCCTGAGCCTCAGTGTATCCCAGCAGGCCTTGCGACCCTTCGCTAGAGTGGGGGTGCTGAGGCCAGGACGACCTAGCACGCCTATCTCCTTGGATGGCATGTGCCAAGGTGGGCCCTAGGATTTCTCCTCTTTAGGGAGGCAAAAGCCAGGCCTAGGGCTAGACCCAAAGAGAGAGATTCCCATCTCCAGTCTCCCAGCACTCACATACATCAGGCTTGTGCAAGCTCAAGAGAAGCTTTGAGCCTCTGCGTTCCTAAAATCTTCTGGGTCTTTATTCTAAGATCTTAGGAAACAGAGTCTATGATTCTGTTTCCAAAATGCTGCCCACTGCTCAGGAAGCCCGTTCCAAGCACAGGGTTCCTTCATCATAGCTGTGTGTTCTCTGTAGAACTCTGGGGAGGAATAGATGGACTTAGAGAGGGATGGGGATGGCCAAGAAAAGTCTTAGGGTAGGTATGATCCTATCAGCTGCTACCAGCTAGGACTTGCTGGCTAATAACAGTTTGGGCATGCCCATCTTTCTTCCCTGGTCAGCAGATAGTTGCGATGTCATAACCCTGGTTCTAGGGCTCAAATGTTTACATTACCCTCACCCCAGGGCCAAGAGGTCAGGCAGGGGGCACGTGGAGAATGGGCAGGACCAAAGGTGACTGTCCCAGAGAGAGGTTTTCTCCTCCCACTCAAAGGGAGGGGCTAGAGAACAAAGGGAATCCTCCTTTCCTTGCTGTGTCCCCTCTCCAGTCCAGCTCCGGGCTGCCCAGACTCCCTGTCCTTGCTCTGCAAAAGGACTGTGCAGAAGCTGTAGAGAGCAACAGCTGCTGACGTGCACAGAATCCTAGTAACCGCTGGTTTCTAGGTGACTAAATCAGGCCGAGAGAATCATGGAACCACAGATGGATGGAGTTGAAGGGCCCTTATGACAGCCCTGAATCTGACCCCATCTCACAATAAGCAGCGGGGAGAGCAGTAGTTAGAGTCAGAGGCACGCCAGGCCCAGAGCTCAGGTCTCCTGCCCCCAGTCCAGTTCTCCCTTCACAGCATCCCATTGATGGGAGTGGTAAGATAGGAGAGGAGAAAGACGCAAGCGCAGCCGCTGAGTCCCTGTGCGCCTCCCACTCTCCAGCCATCAGAACTCTCCTGTCTTGTCCAGCTGGGAAGATTGAGGCACTCTCACTGCCCCTCCCCCCCGTCTTCTCTGGCCTCCCCTGTTTAAGGTGAGGGCTCTGGGATTCCATTGGCCCAGAGGGCGTAAGGAGGCTTTCGGAAGAACTGGGCTGCAGTTCCCAGTGGTGAGAGCAAGCCATGGCTTCCCGGACCCTGGCCACTCCAAGCCCGTTGGTCTGAACCCTGAGCACTGACCTCACTGGTCCCAGTAGAAAGCGAGGAAGCTCTGTCACTGGTCCTTCATCCTGGAGACACCCTGCCAGTGCATCACCTTCATAGTGGCCGGGGAACATCAAGGCCTCTTCACAATAATGTAGGAACAAGGGGCCCTCTACCCTGGCTGCAGGCAGAATAATCACTACCCCTGGATGTGGTAGTGATTCTTTCCAAGAGAGGCTTTCAAGACTTTTTGGACCTGCCATCAGGTTCTCACAGCCATCTGGGGAGGCTCAGAGTGAGCCAGCCACGACTGAAACCTGATGAGAGGGGACTCCCCGCGCCCCACCCCCACCCTGAAACTGTGCCCGGAGGTGGATCCTCCTGTTGTTTACAGGCTTTGGTTATTTGGACAACCTTTTGGCTTTTGTTCTCTCCTTCCCCAGAGTTCGTCTTCGGGTCAGGGCCGAGTGGAGGAGGTGGAGGCTGCTGGGAGGCCTTGCCTCTGGCTGCTAGGCCGCTGTGCCCCCTGGGGTGTGTTTGCTGTTCCCTCAGTTGTTTGTATTTTGAGGTGGAAATGATCCCAGATGGGGCTTTGGAGGCCCAATGGCTGGAGAAATATTGAGCTTAGGTCTAAGGTCTGCCTTTTGCACCCACCAAGTCATGGGCGTGGAATATTAGACTCGTGTAAAGCAGGGAATTTGCACTGAAGCCAAGAGAGCTTGCGGCTGCCAGGGAATGGTGGGACCCAGCCCCACCTGGCTCAGCAGACCTGTGGCCTCTTCAAGACACAGGTGGCTTTTCTTCACC
Organism: Myotis nattereri; assembly: GCF_964212035.1. NCBI lineage: Eukaryota > Metazoa > Chordata > Mammalia > Chiroptera > Vespertilionidae > Myotis > Myotis nattereri. The sequence continues at coordinate 90,219,145 of NC_138080.1, forward strand.
CTCCTGGAGCCACGCCCTGCCAGCCCAGAGGGCTCCCTTCACCCACTTGGGCCCAGGTACCTCACCTCAACAGCACGTCTTCCGTCTTCCGGGGACTGACCGGAAGAGAGGGTGTGGACTTGCTTCTCTGACTCCATTCACCTGTGTCTGTCTGCCTGGGTCTATAATGCTACTTTGCATAGGGCCTACGCAAAGGCAGTCGGGGCCAGAAAGCACCATAGAGATGACCTGATACAATAGTGGCAAGCTCTTTTCTTTCCCATCACGACCAGCGCACCTACCTGTCGTGTTATTGACGCCATGACATCCTTCCAAGAACAGACCCAGATTTTTGTAACACCTGGGAAGATTGAGATGGGGTCAGATTCAGGGCTTCCTCTCTGCCCAACCTCGTGCTGGTTAGCAGCATTCCCACTGACAGCATGCTGTCCAGCCATCGTGGTTGAGAACAGCTGATCCAGTTCAAGATTCTCATTTTATAAATGAGGAAGCTGAGGTCCAGAGAAGAGAAAGGGCCAGTCCAGGACCACACAGCAAGTTAGGGACCTAGACGTGGAATCCAGGTCCCCCGACTTGCAGTCCATTGTACCCTGTTCCTACTTGTCCTGGAGGTTGACTGTGGAGCAGAGGTTGGGCAGAGAGGAAGGCACAAGGGTCGTCGTCACAATGTCTCACTCACAGGGACATCTGATATATGCGAGGCGCTGTTCTTTACCCTCACGGCGGCCTTTCCCCATTCCTGGCTCCTCCTGTGTCCCTATTCTACACCCACAGCCTCAGCTTTCCAGTCCCCTAGTCTGGAACCTCTGAATCACCTCTCTCCATTCTGCCCCTTCCTTATTCCTGCTCAGTTCTGCCTGTTCAATGGTTTAGTTCAGCCGCATCATCACTTGCCTGGATTCTTGTGACAGCTGTCTACCCCTTCTCCATCAGCCCATCCAGTAACAAACCCGCCGGTATCAGCGTGGTGTCCCTCAGGGCTGGTAAATCTTTATGAATCCACGTGTGCTGTGCAGTGATGATGACAGTAAGTCACCTCCAGGTTTCCATGGCACTCAACAGCATACTAAGTGCTTCCATAATCATTTTCTTGCGCAAGGAATTAGGAGGCCTCGGTGCTAGTCCAGTTCCAAAGCCTGGAGTGGTCTTGGGTCTTTCATGGTCTTGAAAGTGGAGATGCCCAAGTTTCTTCTAGCTCTAACCACTCCCTGGCACTGGTCTCTGTTCCAGATGGACTGCCATGCTGGTGTGAGCGGCACCATCTATGAGTATGGAGCCCTCACCCTCAACGGGGAGGAGTACATCCCCTTCAAGCAGTATGCCGGCAAATACGTCCTCTTTGTCAACGTGGCCAGCTACTGAGGCCTGACGAGCCAGTACATTGGTAAGAGCCCTCTGCTTTATTCTGGACCATTTCTGCCAGTTGGGAATATTTCAAGGGGGGTGGGGGACAGTGATCATGAGATTCCAAACCGTGCATCCCGGTCCTCTGTGCCATGGTCGTGTGAAGATGATTATCTAAATCTGAGATCTGCTTGCCTTGGACATGTTCTAGAAGACTCCCTGCAATCCTTCATCCCTGAGCACAACTGCCCTAAAAGCAGGGGGATGGAGGAGATGGCGTTTGTGCCTAAAGTGTCCTTTCCCTGGAGAGGAATGGTAGCGTTGCCTTGCTGAGTTCTCACCTGCCTCAGCCCCATCGCCCTTAGTACTTCTGGCTCCTATCTGGAAGGCAGGCAGTGACTCGAGGCGTTTCACCCAGGTTCTGGGAACTCTAGTGTCCCCACTCATTTCCTTCAGCCGGGCAGCCACGTAGGCACGGGACCTCAGCGCCAACAGGAAAGTGCTCTGGGGCTGAGCACAGTGGGCTGGGAGGGGCTGGGAGGAAGCAGGGCACCCGAGTGTCCTGTTTGGCAGTTATGGGAAATTCCCGCAAGTGCAGTGACGGCGACTGGGCTGCACAGTGGGCAGAGATGCTCTGTTCAGGATGCTTCTGTCGGGCCTTGGAATAGAGCCGTGCGTTTGTGCAGGAGTAGGGTTGGGCATGGCCTCGTACAGGCCACGGGCAGAGGGAGCTGGGCCAGGGCCTCCCTTGGGTCCCTGATTCCCAGAGTATAGGAGGGTTGTGAGGGCCCCACCTCACCCCAGGGAAGTCCTCTGCCTTCCCCCAGGGGGGGATAGTTCTTGTTCCAGGAAATAATCCTGAAGGAACTTGGCCGTGGGCCAGTGACTGAATACTGATTTGAGAAAGGGTGTTACTTGCTTCCCCCCCCAACCTGCAACCCATCCAGCTGAGTCGGGAGGGTGGGACTTGACTCCCAGCACTGGCACGGTGGATGAGCGATCCTGGGCAAGCCCCCACTGTGGGGCCTCAGCGATTTCAGCTGTACGACGGGCGAGCAGGCGCTGGTACGATGAGGCAGGGCTCCTCACCAGGCCCACCGGTCTCTGCTCTCTCCCTGGCCCAGAACTGAATGCACTACAGGAAGAGCTGCAACCATTTGGTCTGGTCATCCTGGGCTTCCCCTGCAACCAATTTGGAAAACAGGAGCCAGGAGAGAACTCGGAGCTCCTACCTACCCTCAAGTGAGTACTCAGGCAGCGTTCGGAAGGCTCCGCCAGCACAGCCAGCCGCGTCCCGGCCGGGGCGCCAGGCATCTCTTGCGTTGGCTCCCGCTCATGCTGACATTTATCAGCCCCGAAGAACTCCTCTCCCTCCCCAGGAACCCGCTCAATGGAATGAGGGGAAGAAGGGACGGGGAGGAACAGGGACAGGAGGACTGGTTGTGAGCGCATGACGGATGGGAGGGTGCATGTGGGGGGCAGGGGTGACGGAGAAGGTATCAGAATGGAAAGAGAAGACCGCAGAGCCACATTATGCCTTTGCCCAGTCAATACTCATGGGCTCCCACTGCCCACTATGGAATAGAACCCAGACTCCCCACACCCCCTGCCCTGCCCTGGCCCTTCCTCTCATTTCTGGGCCTTGTGCCCATCCATCTCCTTGGGACCCACCTACGAACGTTTCTCGTAGGCATGTTCGACCAGGTGGGGGCTTCGTCCCCAATTTCCAACTCTTTGAGAAAGGAGATGTGAACGGGGAGAAAGAGCAGAAGGTCTACACGTTCCTGAAGGTGAGTGCGCAGCCACCGCTGCGGAGGGGCTCTGCCCAGCGATGCTGGCTCTGGACGGGGCTGCTCGGGGCTGCTCGGCTCCAGCCCCTACAGCAGTGGTTCTCAACCTGTGGGTCGCGGCCCCTTTGGCGGTCGAACGACCCTTTCACAGGGCTTGCCTAAGACCATCCTGCATATCAGATATTTACATTACGATTCATAACAGTAGCTACATTACAGTTATGAAGTAGCAATGAAAATAATTTATGGTTGGGTCACAACATGAGGAACTGTATTTAAAGGGCCAGAAGGTTGAGAACCACTGCCCTACAGAGACAAGGCTCTGCTCTAGGGAAATTTCTGGGCATCCAACTATCGTTCCAATAGAGGGCTTTGCACACCCTAGATCTCTTCTGCCCATTTTACGATAAGGCCCAGGCAGGGCCCCAGAAGGGACAAGGGTCTCACAATCCACTAGAACCAATGATGGTTCTGAGATCCAGTCTCCCAACTGGTGCCCTTTCCTCAGCGGCAGGCTGTCCCCCCCCCCACCCCCCCGCCCCGCCTGCCGCCCTCCCCAGGAGGTGGGAGGGGCCGTGAGCAGGTTAACATTTTTCATCCCTGTTCCAGAACTCCTGCCCTCCCACCTCGGAGCTCCTGGGCTCGCCTAGCCGCCTCTTCTGGGAACCCATGAAGATCCATGACATCCGCTGGAACTTTGAGAAGTTCCTGGTGGGGCCGGACGGTAAACCCATCATGCGCTGGTACCACCGGACCCCGGTCAGCAACGTCAAGATGGACATCCTGGCCTACATGAGGGAGCAGGCAGCCCTGGGGGTCAGGGGGAAGTAACCGAGGCCTGCCGCACCCCACGTCCACCACGCGGGGCCAGGGAGGGACTCTGTTCAGGAAGGAACCCCGTATCTCTAGTCACACTACTCCTACCACAGACCCTTCTTACTATACAAGGCCCCAGTGTGCACACAGTGTGTCTGTACTGCTGTGCACGTGGGTGTTTGCCCACAGGTGTGAGATCATGTGTGAATGCACCTGAGTGTGCAGCCACATGTGTCTACCTGGACGAATACCCAGGAATGTGTACCAATATGTGCCCATGGCTGTGTGCTGTGGAGAATGCTAGAAAATAACACCCTTTCTCTCCAGTTCTCTGCCCCAGTGATAATTCACTGAGCCGAGCCCAAAGAAACCAGCTCTAGATGCAATTATTCTGCTCTCCCTGGGCCTCAGCTTTGGGGCCAGCATCTCCCCCTGCCTCCAAGTACCACCACTGCAGTGCCCAGAAGTTCCTGGGTCTACCACACTGTCCATCCTCCCTCCTCTCCTCTGTACGTCTCGCTCCTTCCTGAAGGGTCCTCCCAAGCCCCTCCCCCCACCCCACCGTGCTCCCTGAGCAGCCAAGGCAGACGTGAGAGTAAGGGCCACGTTCCCCGCGTCAGGAGTGGCGTCTCTATGAAGGAGGGGCCCGAAGCCCTAGTGGGCGGACCTCCCCTGAGCCTGTCTGAGGGGCCAGCCTTTAGTGCATTCAGGCTGAGAACCCCAGGCAGGGATGCCACCCCTGCTACTTCGGAGGATGTGCTCTCACCCCTCACCCTGGCCCATTGGCATAGACTCACCCCCACCTGCCCAGTAAAGGCCTTTCTGCAGCAGCTGAGCTTACTGTGGTACTTCTCAATGGGGCCGCTCCAGCGGACAAGGGAGGGGGAGATGGGAGGGTATGAGAAAGAAAAAAGACATGGAGTGCTTCGGGCCCTTGCTTTTTGGTTTCTACCTAGGCCCACTTTGCTTCTCTCAGCATTTGGAGTTTATGAAACATCTATTCTCATTCCCTCCCACAATTCTCCAAGGGCTGAGGCAAGGTGTTCTATTTGACGGGTGAGGAAAATGAGGCTCACAGAAGTCCCCGGCCCTGCCCAATGTCTCCTGATGAGCGGTGCGGGACTGGAATGTAGACCAGGTCACCTTCCTCTGCCCCTGGATGCCCCGTTCTCACGGAGGCTCTGAGCAGGACCCCAGGGACATCAGCCAAGAGTAATGGTGATGCTCTTGGGAGGCTGGGGGGTGGGGCGTGGGGTGGGGCACAGAGGACAGGGACCAGGAAAGCAGCATTCTGAGTGACTGGGATGGAACATTAGCCGCGACATAAAAACACCAGCTACAGAAACTTCCATTTGGGTTTATGTCCAAGATTCGTGCAAAGAGCTGCCCAGGGACGGACAGCCACCCCAATCCGGGCCTCCAGCACCACAAGCCTCCAGTGGCTGGGCCGAGGGCCTGGTCGCTTCAGGGTTGGGCCCCTCAGCATATGTGGCTGGCAGGGCTTCATCCCGGGCTGCAGTGGCCAGAGCAAGGCTGCCGTGGCGGAGGTGGAGGGCCCGCAGCAGAACATCCCTCGTTCTCTTCTACTCCCAGTGGCAAACCTCCTCTTCCCGCAGCTCCTCACAGAGGGAAGGGATGGGCGTGGTCTAGGTCCTGCTACTACAGAGCATGAAGCAAAATTAAACACACACATGAATTGAACGTGGTCCCCAGAGGGGCTGGAACCCCTTCTGGGGGAGTTTTGAAAGAAGGGTCTCAGCTGCACCCCACTCTTGTGACTGACGTCCCCCGGCGGATTCCACAAAGGATGGCAGGTCCTCTCTCCAGGCGGTGGCAGGACAGTGAGTTTTTTCCAGTCGCGCCAAAGGCAGGGCGCAGACAGAGCCTTCTGGGTAGAGCCTCCCCAATCTGCAAACAGTTCAGGTTGGGGCCAGGGCACAGGCAGGTGGCCCTCTCAGCTTCCTGTCGGCTCAGACTCTGGCCACACAGAGCACGTGGCCTCTAGTTTTTCAGAAATCTGAGGTCAGCTGGCTCTGCAGGACGAAGGTGGAGCCAAGTGAAGTAATCTGGTCTCACTGAGGCCCCTTGCGGTCATTTTTTGCTGAGTCTAAATAAACAAAAATTTTGAAGACTTAAAGATGAGGTGGTACAGTAGGTTTCAAAGTCCTGTGGAAACCAATACAGTAACAGTGAAAGTAACAGCTCGAGTGATTAAGTGCTACCGAGCGCCAGGCCCTGGGCGAGATACTGCAGGTACATTCATCATTCAATACATCCAGTTCAGCCCTATGAAGCAGACAGGTGACTATCCCTTTATGGAGGAGGGAGCTGGGGCCCACAGAGGTTTCAAAAACCGGCCCAAGTCCCAGTTCTAGGAAGTGGTGAAGCCTAGTCAGTCTTGCTTGATCCCAGACGTGGGGCAGTTCCGGAAGAGGGGACAGCCCTGCCCATTTGGCTGCCTCTGGGGAACATGAGAAAATGACTGAGCAGCCCAATCCCTCCTCCCAACCACTAACTCCTCCAACCTCACTCCCTCCAAGCTGCCTACAGCCTCGGCTCCCACACCTTCGTGAAGGGGCCCACGACCTCCGGGCAGAGCCCCCGTTTCTGCACAGCTGAGACCCTTCCCAGACCCCTCTGTACTGGGGATCACACTTACCTGGTTCTGCAGGCCTGGCTGTAGGCGAGTCCATCACTTGGGAGGTCTGATTGCGCATCCCTCCATAGGGTGGCCGCCAGGTGTATCCTGGCTGCAACAAAACGTGCTTAGTAATCAACAACCACACTGGAAAATTACAATAGCAGGTACTGAACACATAGTAATCAAGTATCCTCAGGGGACTGGTTCCAGGATGGCCCCCACCCCCAGGATACCAAAATCCAAGGATACTCAAGTCACTTGTATGAAATGTTGTAGTATTTGTATATAACCTACACACATCCTCCCATATACTTTAATCATCTCTGGATTACTTACAGTACATAATACAACATAAATGTTACGTAAATAGTTGTTATACTGAATTGTTTAGGGAATAATGATTTTTAAAAAGGTCTTGTTCAGTACAATCAACCACTGTAGGCCTAACTACATGGTGCATGTCAGCAACAACGTAACATTTTTTCCGGATATTTTCAAGCCACGATTGATTGAACCCAGGGATGTGGAACCGGTGGATATGGAGGGTCAACTGTAATGGAATCCTTACAATAATCCAGGCTGCCATCCCCGTTTTACAGATAAGGAAACTGAGGCTCAGAGGGGCTAAGTAACTTTTCAAAGTTCATCCATCTAGAAAAGTGGCCAAACATTTATTAGATCCCAGATTTCTATAACCCCAGAGTCAGCCTCTTAAGCCCCACGTTATACTGCAGTAAAGAATGGTCATAGGGAGAGAAGCTGAAAGAGAGGCCAGATAGGAGGCTGCTGGCCCTGTCCAGGTGAGAGTGGGGCTGCCGGAGGGGCTGTGGCAGAGCGACTGGAGAGGATGGGACAAGTGACAGCAGCTCTTTGGAGAAACAATGACCAGCAAGGAAAAGAGAAGAAAGGAGAGAGAGAGAGAGAGAGAGAGAGAGAGAGAGAGAGAGAGAGAGAGAGAGAGAGAGGAGAAGAAGAAGAAGAAGAAGAAGAAGGAGGAGGAGGAGGAGGAGGAGGAGGAGGAGGAGGAGGAGGAGGAAGAGGAAGAGAGAAAAGGAAACTGAAGAAAGAGAAGGAGAAAAGGGGGAGGGAGAGAATGCATGTGAGGAACTGTGGTGCCTGACCACACGTGGAAGTTAGAAGACAAAGTAAACCCACACTCTGACACCCTGGCCTGGTTGGGTGGAGGGAGTCCTCCTTGCTACCCAGCCCCCTTTCTCAGCCTTTTCTGTCGTACATCAGTGGCTCTGGGCTGGAGTCCTGCCCCTGGGATAGCAGGCCAGAGCCGGGCCCTGGACATCCGCCCGCGCAGCACAATGCTGTTAGGAAGGAGCCCAGAGTGGAGTTTCTGACACCCTCGCTTGACTTTGCCCTCTGGAAAGTGTCTGGGGTGGCCCTGTGTGGGTCCTGGGGTGAAGGAGGGACACAGACTCACCATAGGGTAGAGGTGGGAGTTGGGAAGTGGGGGCGGGTGCTCCATAGCCATGGGGGGCGGGGGGTAGCGGATCTGGGACCATTCCTCATAGCCGTGATGTGGCATGGGCGGACCATAGTACCCGAAGTATGGGTGGGGCTCCACGTGGTAGCGCTCTGCCGAGGCCTGCAAGAAAGGCTGATGTCTGGCTCTGGCCTGTGACAGGCTGCAGGGCCATCCCCAGGAACACCATCTCATCTCTCATCCTCTAGAACAGTGGTTCTCAACCTCTGGCCCTTTAAATACAGTTCCTCTTGTTGTGACCCTACCGTAAAATTATTTTCGTTGCTACTTCCTAACTGTAATGCTGCTACTGTTATGAATCGTAATGTAAATATCTGATATGCAGGATGGTCTTAGGCGACCCTTGTGAAAGGGTCATTTGACTGCCAAAGGGGTTGCGACCCACAGGTTGAGAACCGCTGCTCTAGAATGTTAGTTCTCTGAAGGACATGGGCACAGAAGGCTGGCACATGGCATGGAAGAGCAACAATGATGACAGCTAATGTGACCTGAGGACTTACTCCGTCCCAAGTCCTGTTCTAAGTGCTCTACTGCACTGCTCGCTAGTTAGCTGGGCGCCTGAGCAAACACTGCCTCTCCCATCAGACTGTAGCTCTGAGGAAGGTCAGTGAAGTTGAGGCTGCTTCCTCCCTGAGCCCCCTCACCTTTGCTTTCCTCTTCTGCTGTTTGAGGGCTTCTTTCGCCTTCTCTTCATCTTTGAATGCTTTTAGCTGAGGGAAGAAAGGAGGGAGAGAAGACTGTTGGCCCAGGTGCTTCCGAGCCAAGCCTGGACCCGGCCTTCAGCAGCCCCAGGGTTGATGGGCTGATGCGCCAGCGTGGGCTGTCCTGCCTGGCCCAGCCCTGGGGAAGGGCCCTGTGGGGCAAGCACAGCCCAGGCCGGGGGCTACGGTAAGGCCTGCTCACTGCGGGAAGTCTGGACGCCGGGCAGGAGGCGTCCGGTGCGCTCACTGCTTCTGCGCTTCCACATTAACATTTTCCAGGTGCATTCTGCGAGACAGTGGGGGGCTCAGGGCCAATCCCCGAATTTGCTCTTTAAAGGCACCAAAACTGACTGTGGAAAGGCAGAGCTAGAGGTTAGGGGCGGGGTGGGCATGTCCCCCTGAAATCCACAGAAACTTATAGCAGAGCTGGAAGGAGAAGCAGTGAGGATCCTGACATCCAGGCTCACAACCAGGGACCCTGCAATCCATGCCCCCGTCCCGAGGGCAGGCCAATGGCCCCTTCCTCGGGCCAGCTCTTCTCACCTGGGCGTTTGACAGGGTGACCTGGGCCTGCAGTTTCTCTACCTGCTTCTTCAGCTCTTCCTTCTCCTCATTCATGCGCTCCCGATCACTGCGCTCTCTCTGGAAGTCCTCCTCAAAGATCTTCACCTGCAGGGGTGAGGAGGGGAGAGAGGGAAGGGGTGAAGGGGGAGGGACAGCTCTGAGTGGAGGCTCAGACTTGCTGAGGCCCAGAATCCTGGGTTCACTGCTGAGAGTCACAGACATCAGAGCTGGTGTCACCCCATCTCGACAGCCCCCAGGGAGTGGGGAATGTGTACACCTCCAGCCCCACCCCCATCTTCAAACAAAGTAGTTCTGGATCCCCCTAATTTACTTTATTTATTTATTTACTATGTCTTAGATACATTATTTTTTTTAAAATATGTTTTTATTGACTTTTAGAGAGGAAGGAAGAAGGATAGAGAACTAGAAACAGCAATGAATGAGAAACATCAACTACCTGCTGCCTCTTGATGCCCCTAGTGGAGATAGAGCTCGAAAACCGAGCATGTGCCCTGACCAGGAATCGAACCAGTGACCTCTTGCTTCATGGGTTGGTGCTCAACCACCCATGGGGAGCCAGGTGTGGATCCCCCTATTTTATATTCTTGGCTTCAACACAGGGTTTCATTTAAACAAGGGATGCATGACTTTTTAAAATATATTTTATTGATTTTTCACAGAGAGGAAGGGAGAGGGATAGTTAGAAACATCGATCAGCTGCCTCCTGCACACCTCCTACTGGGGATGTGCCCGCAACCAAGGTACATGCCCCTAGCCGGAATCGAACCCAGGACCCTTCAGTCCGCAGGCCGACGCTCTACCCACTGAGCCAAACTGGTTAGGGCAGGGATGTTGACAGCAATTAGCCAGTCCAATCCTATCATTCTGCTTTGGCCCCAGAGGCGAGGCTAGGGGACCAGAGTGTGGATGGAAGACCTTCCGAGAGTAAAGGCTTACAAAGCTCTCCCACAGCTCCTGGGAGCCTGGCAGGGAAGAGGCTGGGACCTGCATGGCATCACATGGAAACACACGGGACAGCGTGACCTTTTCAACCTCCTTTCAAACCTCCCGTCCCTTGAGGAGAAAGTCTGTTTTATGCTAGTATGTCTTTAAGGCCTTTCTGGTATGTGTTAGTTTCCCTTAAGGTAGCGGTTCTCAACCTGTGGGTCGCGACACCTTTGGGGTCGAACGACCCTTCCACAGGGGTTGCCTAAGACCATCCTGCATATCAGATATTTACATGACGATTCATAACAGTAGCAACATTACAGTTATGAAGTAGCAACGAAAATAATTTTATGGTTGGGTCACAACACGAGGAACTGTATTTAAAGGGCCAGAAGGTTGAGAGCCACCGCCTTAAGGGAAGGGAATGAGGACTCAAGTTCAGAGTCTTCATCAGACAAGAGTATCCGGCTCAAGTTTAATAACACTATTTTGCTTGCTTACAGCTAGTTTTTTAATTATGGAAAATAACAAACAGGTTTTTCTATTTATGATAGTGATATAAAGCTCCTTTTTAATTACACTTATTGAAAGTAAGTATTTAAAACTTATTCTTAAAATACTAGGTAGATAATGGCATAGTTGGGGTAAGGATGGCTAAATCATAGAGCAGGGGTGGGCAAACTTTTTGACTCGAGGGCCACAATGGGTTCTTAAACTGGACCGGAGGGCCGGAACAAAAGCATGGATGGAGTGTTTGTGTGAACTAATATAAATTCAAAGTAAACATCATTACATAAAAGGGTACGGTCTTTTTTTTCAATAGTTTTATTCATTTCAAATGGGCCGGATCCGGCCCTCGGGCCGTAGTTTGCCGACGGCTGTCATAGAGCAATGACTAGTTAGGGACACAATGCTGGAAAGGATAAACCTATAACCAGACTGGGGTCCTGGCCAAAGCAGGAAGTGGACTACCAGTAACTGCTTCCACGTGATGCCAAGCCCATCCTGGTGCTCAGGATGCTCCAGCTCCCACTACCACCTCCTCCCTACCTGGCCTCCCCCCACGGCTCACCTGCTGTTTCAGCAATTCGTTCTGTGTGACCAGCTCCTGTTTTCTGAGGAGGCCCCCAGCTCCTTCTGGGTTCCCAAAGGCTGCTGGAGACGATGGGGAGGCCTGGATGCTCAGAGCTTCCTCTAGGGCCTGAGACCAGGAAGAGAGAAGATGGGTCCATCAGCGGAAGCCCTGAAAGTCAGGTTCCACTGACAGGGTCATCCTTAGGGGACTCCCCCCCCTTCCTGACAATAATGATAACAATAACCACCACTGCCAGTACTATTTAGTAAATGCTACCCTAGTCATTAATACTGTGCACACATCAGTTCACTGAATCCTCTCTACAGTCCCAGGAAGAAAAGGCTATTATGCCCATTTTACAGATGTGAAAACTGAAGTTCCGAGACCTGAAGTGATTTGTCCAAAGCCATACAGCAAGTGGCAACGTGGGGATTCAAATCCAGTGTGTGCTATTAACCAGCAGCCTAAACTTCATGAAGAAGGGAGAATTTCCCTTTCCCGGAGCAGGTGTGGCTCAAGCCCAGCACCCAGACCTAGAAGGAATATTAAGTCCCTCCAGAGAATCTTCAGTCTGGCCTGGCCTGAGATCCATCAGCTTTTACAACCCATTCCCACTAAACCAACCCTTCCATCCTCCTCTCTCCTGGAGTTAGATTAGACTGGATTTCAATTTCAACTCGCTCACCTCTTAAAAGGTTTTTATTAACTGGTTTTCTCCTTCAGACCTGTTAACTTGTTAGGCGAGAACTTTGGAACACCTCTCACGACTGGCCACCCTCATCCCACCTCAGCTTCAGCCCCTTAGACAGCAGGGCCTCTGCCCTCCACGTGGCAGCGTTGCCCAAGGTGCCTTCCTGGATGGCACGGAGGTCAAGGAAACCTCCCCCAACTTGGATGGGGTCCGCATTTGGTCAGCTTGACTCCTCCAGAAACAAAGCAGAGTCCAGAGCCGACTCGGGATGCTGCGAGGGGAGGCCATGGCTCCCTTTCAACCTCCTACTCCCTCTGCCCATTTTTTAGGTGGGAAGATGGAGTTCCATGGGCAGGGAGGGCCTGGCATCAGTCATCCACACCTGTGTCTGTCCCCAGCTATGCCAAGGAAACCTGGGGGGCATGATCCTGCCTGGGCCATCCCTATGACCAGCACCATGTACAGTATTCTGCCTGGATTTTAACCCCAAGTCCCCCAGGTCGGAACACATCACTCTTTTCTCTGAGATCAGGTCCCAAGGACCAGACTCATCATGATCAATGCTTTTCAAACACCAAAACCAACAGAGGGGAAAAGCTGGCCCATAGACTCAGCAACTCCAGGCCTTCAGAGAGGTTTCCTCCCAACGCTCCCGGCGGCAGTGCCTTCCTCTGACCCTGCACTGGAAGGTGGGCAGGGCCAGAAGGAGTCCAGGGAGGGTTCAGATGGCAACGTGGAGGCCCAGAGAGGGTACAGACCTAGCCCGTTCACTGCCACTCGCCTGACCCAGAGGAGAGGGTTTCTGCTTTCCCCAGCCCACCCGGGGCGCCCTGTCTCCCTGGGTCCTACTTCACAAGGGTGGGCACCCCGGGGCCTGTGCTCACTCACTCCCGTCAGCGAGTATTCCCTGAGCATGTGCTTTGTGCCAGGCACTGGGGGTATATGTCCCTGTGAAGACGTGCACCTCCCACCACTGCATGAGAAGACAGATGTTAAATAAGTAATCACAAGAAAATGCGAGAAGGGGCGGGAAAGAAGTTGCTGGTACTCCAGGTGCGCAGAACAGGGCGACCTGCAGATCTGTGGGAGGCCTCGCTGCACCTGAACCGTGAGCAAGGTGGCACCGAGTGAGGAAACGGCACGTACAGGGCAGGAGGGGAGCGAGCACAGGCTTGTCCCTGGCTGGCCACTGCATGCGGGGAGGAGAAGGCAGAGGTGGGAACCTCGGGTGACACCAGGCCCTCACACCCGTGCCTTGAGCCAGACCTGCCCTCCTGAGCTGAGGGTTGGGCGTGTGGGAGTTGGGCTGAGGGAAGCTCTGGTGCCCGAGGGACCGGGACCAAGGCGCCCACCTTGTTGAGCCGCTGGATCTCCTTTTCCTGGTAATCCCGCTGCCGGGTCAGCGGGCTCAGCTGGTCCTGCAGATACCTGACCTTCTGGCGCAGCTCCTTGGCCTCTGCCGACAGCTGCTCCTTGTCGGTCTGCAGGGAGCACAGGGTGGGTGAGCTGGAGCCTCTGCAGGAGACTGGGACCCCCTGCACGGCCGCCCCACCTCGCCGGCATGCCTCCTCTCTTGCTCACTCCGCAGCCCTCACGGTGCTCACACAGGGCGCCTGGGGTCACAGCAGTAATGCCCAAAGGGCCTGACCTCAAAGAAGAGGCACTTGTGGTTGAGAGAAAGGCGCTGGGTTCTGACACCAGCTCCTCCACCAGCTGAGACCTGGGGCACTGTCACAACCCCACAGCCCGCTCTGGTCTAAGCTTACCTATCTGCCATAGGCAAGGAGTTTCTTTTGTTTTTGTTTTTCTGTTAATCCTCACCTGAGGATATTTTTTTCCCTTTCATTTTTAGAGACAGTGGAAGGGAGGGAGGGGGAGAGAGAGAGAAACACTGATGTGAGAGATTGGCTGCCTCCTGCATGTGCCCCGACTAGGGGCGGGGATCAAACCTGCAACCTAGGTGCTCACCCTTGACCAGAAATCGAACCTGAGACCCTACGGTGGACAGGCTGATGCTCTAATCACTGAGACACACTGGCCAGGGCAAGGAGTTCTTAACATGAGTCACACATGGACCTCAGGAAGTCTGTGAGCCCCAAAACAGTGTAAAATTTTGCCTGTGCAATTTTCTAGGGAGAAAAGCCATAGTTTCTGCCAGATTTGCACAGGGATCTTCTGTGACACAGAAAGTGAGAAACCACTAAGAATCTCTAAAAGATCTTTCTGCTTTTTAGTCTCTGAACCTAGAGAGAAAACACTCAAAGAAATAAAAGTAGCATAAGGCAGAAAGTGTTCCTACACAGAGAAACAGTCCGTCCTGTAAGGTTAAAGAGAGAGCACAATAGCCGAGAAGAAATCAGGGAAGGCTTCAAGGTGGAAGCACTGCTCCAACACCCACTATGGAACAATCAGGGCCCCCTCATTGCAGGGCCACAGCTGGATTGGCCCTTAGAGAGCATCAAGTCCTAGCCCCTCTGTGTGAGGGGAAATGACTGTGCAGAGAGGGGAGATGATTTTTCCCAGGACACACAGTGAGCTGGGGTGAGAGCCCAGGTATCTTAATTCTGGCGCTCTCTCTCACCTTGCAAGTCACAGGAAGTGTTTAAAACAGGGACAGGCAGCCAGAGGTTGCCGAGGGCAGCCGTGGTCAGAACGGGGGGAGCTGGTCTGGACTCCTGCTGAAGAGGCTCCAGGATTAGCACGGCCTCTGTCGCCATGCGCCCTTATCTACAGGGCTGTGCTGTGTCTCCAAACATCCCACCTCCCCCCAGCTGAGAGGGAGGTGCTGGCAGATCCAGGGACGTGTCTACCTACTGATGTGAGCCAGGAGAAGGGACCAAAGAGCTAGGGGTCGCAGGCTGACAGTCACAAGATGTGACTGCACTGAAGAGAACAGATAGGCAGTGTCCTGCCTAATCCTCATCTTCAAGGGAGGGGTGGTCACGGAGGCAGGCGACAGCCCAGACAAGGCCCCTGGGTGACCTATGCTGATGAGAGGGAACTCTGAAATGCAAACTGTGTTGAAAATGTCCATTTTGAAGCTAAACAATAATAGCCTGGGCCGTTCCCATGAAAGGGACGGCATCACGACATAAATAAAATCTCCCAGAAGTCTGCGGGTCAGGCGGCCTTTCCTCTTTCAGCCGTAACAGGACCCCGAGGGCCTTGGCTGGAATCAGTCACACGGAGGACAGATCAGATGCTGCTTCTTCAGGGGGCAGATTCCTGGCCCCATGACTGAATCTGATGCCTCTGCCTGCCCCTCCCCGGTCCCTGTCACTTCTCCTGTGTAGTATCTAATACGCTTCAGCTTATTTGCTTCTGTAATTAGTTGTTTAGCATCTCTTCCCCCTCAAAGCGGGGACTGGACGGTTCAGCACTGAGTTTCTCTGCCCAGCACAGTGCCAAGTGTATGATCTGTTAAATAATGACTAGAGCAGTGATGGCGAACCTTTTGAGCTCGGCGTGTCAGCATTTTGAAAAACCCTAACTTAACTCTGGTGCCGTGTCACATATAGAAATTTTTTGATCTTTGCAACCATAGTAAAACAAAGATTTATATTTTTGATATTTATTTTATATATTTAAGTGCCATTTAACAAAGAAAAATCAAAAAAATGAGTCTGTGTGTCACCTCTGACATGCGTGTCACAGGTTCGCCATCACTGGACTAGATGAATGAATAAAGAAACTCTGTCCCCAACCAAGAGCCATCACAACTCAAACACTCAACAGCACCCACCCCATCAAGTGCCCCAGAGCCGGCCTGCTTCTCTCTCTTTTCTATTCTGTGCTTCCCTAGCCCACAGATTTTAATTGAACAAAAAGTTCTGTTAGAAAATAAGAAAATATAAAAAGCAATGGCTAATCCAATCTTCTCAATGTGTAGCTAGGAAACGGGGGCAAGGGGAAGGAACGTGCTTTTGCCTGTGGCCACACAGCCCTTTGCACCAGAGCCGGAGCTGGAATCCTGGCGTGTTTACTCCACTGGGGAGGGAGGAGCAGGCCTCCCCGAGCCAAACCCCCAGGGCCCAGCAGCCACACTTGCCTCCTCCATGTCAATCTTGGACTTGGCCAGGAGAAGCTTGCGGTCAAAGTCACGCTGCTTCTGCTCCCGCTCAGCTTCCAGGTCAGTCACCTGCTTCTGCAGGTCCGCCAGCTTCTGGCGCAGCTCAGTGATCTGGGTTCAGAGGCAGAGGGAGGGGGTGCGTGAGCGTGACTGTCCAAGGGACGGCGGCGGGGGGGAGGGGGGAGATGCACTGACAACAGCTGAGAACCTGGGCTCAGCCTTGACTTCCCATAACTCCCACACTACCTTCTGCTCGTACTGCTGCTTCATGGACCGGAAATGCTGGTCCCACTGTTTGTTCACTTCAAGCAGCTGTGGGAAGAGAGTAGGGTTAGCAGGGGATAAGCAGAGGACCACAGACAGCCAACTCCTCGCACACCAGCTTCCCCAGCAGCGCACAGTGTGTGCGAACGCTGGCTACAGACGCTGCCTCAATCTCTTGCTTCTCAATAAAACTCAGTGCTCCTCAAAGAGAGTCCCTCTATCACCCGCCACATTTTATCCTTCCAGGGCAGCGAGACTAACACCAAGACACAAAAACAGTATATCAGTTCGGTGTAGAATTATGAAACACACCCCCATTTAGAGGGCAGTTTGGGACTATGTATAAAAACTCTAAGTTCTCGTTCTCTCTAACCCCGTAATTCTACTCTAAAAATAGTAACCAAAAGAAGCATAAAAATATATGTATATTGTGATCATTTCTACGTCTGTATTACAAAACAGTCTAGAGGCCAACCTAGGCATAGGAGATGGGTGTCAGTATTACAGGGTAGTCAGAAGCGGAACGCCATGCAGTTGTTCAGAAAACCTAATGTGCTGCCTCAGTCTAAGGCGACACTACTTATTTGTCATACTCTCGATATAACAATTCCTCCGGGACCGAAAACAATCCTACATCACAAATAAAATGATGGGAAAGGGTATCCCAATTTCAGGAACATAAAATAAAAAGTACTCAGAATTAAAGAAATATATATATTAAATATATACATATATATTAAAGGTATATACATATGTACAGGTATATGTACATCCTTAAAGATATATTTTATTTTAAAGAAAAAAAGAAATTTGTAATGCAATATGTACAATTTTTTCTGCTATTTTAAAAACCAGATTATACATTAGTGAGTACATAGACGAAAACAAGGAATATGTAATGAATTGCTACTAACCGTTAATTGTTACTCTAGGAGGTGAGATTCTCAATCTTTTTATAATGAACATTATATTACTTTGCTAATCAGATAAAATACCTTAGGGCAATGCAAGCAGGAAACTAAAATTAATATGTACATAGGTAAAGGACTAATGGAGCCCGCCTTCCCAATGTGCTGGGGCCAGGGAGGCAGAAAGGCCCAGGACCAGGAGAAGGATGGAGCACCGCAGAGAGGAGGGGCTCAGAGAACAAAGGGGGCTGGGCTCCACCTGGGGGCGGGAGGTGGAGGGGGAACAGGCATGAGACAAGGAAATAGCCTTGATCTGGGGGTTCTCAGCTGGTTAGAAGCAGTGCCATAAGGCCTGGGATCTCCCTCTATGACAGTCCCCTCCGCAAACCAGTCAGAAGGTGACTGATGAACCCCAAGCTCCCCATTCCTGAGGCTGAAACTCACCCACTTTATCACAACCTCTTTCCACCATTCAGGTTTAGCTTTCCCAAATTACCCCTCCCCTACCAACAATTTTAGGCGGCTGTGCCCCAAATGCCACCTCCTCAGAGTGACCCTTGTGGGCAAGGGGACTGACCAAGAGACAAGATTCCAGGACAGCCTGGCTGGGTGGCTCAGTTAGTTGGAGTGTCAACTCATACACCAAAAGGTTGCTGGTTCGATTCCTGGTCAAGGCACATGCCTCCATTGCAGGTTTGATCCCCAGTTGGGGCACATACAGGAGGCAAACCGTCCATGTTTCTCTCTCACATTGATGTTTCTCTCTCTCTCTCCCTTCCTCAAAATCAATGAAAACATATCCTCAGGTGAAGATTTAAGAAAAGTCCAGCGAGTTATGGGCAGATGGTTCAGCGGTCACCATGGCAACTCACCATGGTGACCTCGGACTAACCAGGGCCAGGGGACAGGGAGGGCCTTAGTCCTGTGGGTCCTAGGAGGCCACCTACTTCTGTGCGCTGCTGCTCCAGCACCTTCACCTTCTTCTCGGCTGCACCCAAGGCTCCCGCCTCTGGGATCTTACTTGCTGTTGCACTAGCCTGGGGAGAAACACAGAGGGGCCTTTAGCGAAGCTTCAGATAACAATACTCTCACTGATCTAAGGCTCCTCACCTAGCTGTTTGTCCCCACCTCTCTACCCTCCCACCCACCAGGACACTGCTACACATCCCAGCCATGACTAAACCCCCTCGGGAAGTCCACAGGGGCTCCTAGGCCCTCCTCCCACAGTCACTTCTTTCCCTGCTCAGGCTCTATCTCTAAGGCACTGCCAACTGCTCTCCCCTCCTCCATCCCCATGTCAACCCAAAATCCTCTGGCCTGGAGGTAAGAGTTATATATTTTTAAATGTTTTATAAAACAATTACTTTAAAATGTTTTTAGGAAGATACAAAAATAAAGATGTCTATGTCATTAGTACACGTACACATACTTCCTAGCTCTGTTCTCTGAGAGAGCCTAAAGCAGTGACACTCCAGTAGCAACGAGCACACCTAAGGCCCAGATCTTGGTTCCTAAATACCATTCTCCAACAACAAGGAACAGGACTCCTTGGACAAGGGGTTAATTCTAGGGCTGGGGCAGGGAATGGGTTTGGAGCATCTCATGGTGTCAGAAAGCAAAGTGCCAAAAAAATAATGATAATAATAACAGCCTGTCAAATGGGCATAGGAGACAACTTGAAAGAGCTTCCCACAGCCAAGCTGGAACAATGTAAACCAGAAAAATAAAATCGTGATAATACTGGGTTACAATCCAAAGAATAAAATAAATATCCTTGAGTCCATAGTGGTAGAAAAATAAAGCTGAATAATTAAATAAATGGGGCGAAGGAACACTCTTCCTTACAGAAGAATTCCAATTAGTGACTGTGGAAAGAATGAGGGAAATGCAAAACTGCCATTATAATACTACAGCTCTCCTAATCACTGCAGTGAGTCACCAATGGATACCGAAGCTAGTGAGCGAAAGCAGAAGGAGAAACAGGGCATCTGCATAGCCTCCAAGTTTCTCCTAAAAATAAGTGTTTAATAATTACAGAGAGAAATTCATCACTTTATACAGAGAAAGCTGACAGACACCCACTTCGCCACAGCAATGACACTTGACATGATGCAGTAAGGAGGGTGAGACTCCTGTGATGTTCTTGCCCAAGTCCACAGCCCCAATCCAAGCACGGGCAAACATCCCATAAACCCAGATTGAGGGATATTCTACAAAAGAAATGGCTAGTATAACCCGAAAGTGTCAAGCTTATGAAAGACAAGACAAGGAACCCTGGGACCTGGGACAGATTGGAGGAGACTAAAGAGTCGTGACAACTAAATACAATGTGGGATCTGGAATCACGGTACGGAAGAGCATGAGGGAAAAACTGGTGAAATCTGAAGTCTGCAGTTTAGTTGACAGTACTGTGCCCAAGTGTATTTTCTAGTTTTGATCACTGAACCATGGTTTTGTAGGACTTTAAGGCCTGGGGTGAGCCCTGAGAGCAGAACTTGGGAGGCTCAAGTGCCCCCTGCAGGCTAAAGTCTGTAAGCACACCACAGAACCGGAAGTAAAGGGAGCAAGCTGGGGGAACCCTCCAGGGACCACCACCTCCTCTGAGAAAGATGAGATGGGCCTGACCCTAGAAGCCTGCTGCCTCCTGGAGGGGAGCTGTGCTTAGCATTACTGGGGAAGGAGGAAAAGGGGGTGCCAGGCTCCCAGAGCGTACATTCTTAACCTCCACAAAGAAGAGAGGAGTCAGACTACCTGGCTGCTGGCACCCAATCTGCCATTAAAAGCAACAGCTAATGTTCACTGCTGACCACGTGCCAAGCACTGCACCTACTCTATAGGCACATCACTGAACCCTCCAACTACCCTCTGAGATAGGTGCTAATATCGCCATTATGAAAGGAGGAAACTGAGGCCGGAGAGTATGTAACTCGTCCAAGGTGGCAGCAGCATTCAACCCACATGGGACTCCAGGGCACTAGCTTCACCGCTGCCCATAAGCCCACAGAGCCTTCCTCTGGGCAGGGTGGAAAGACCATCGGCCTTCTGGGGAGTCAAGTGAGATGAGGTGATATTAAAGGGCTTTGGAAAAGTGAAGAGGCCTGCCCACAGAATCCCAAGAAACCAAGTCACTTCCACAAGAGGACAAACAAGGCAGACTCCGACGGGAGGGGCAAATGGAAGCAGAGATGGCCACTTCCCAGTGTGGTTCCCGGCCCGCCTCGGGTCCGCCTCACAGCGAGTGGTGCAGGAAGCTTGGTTAGTGATGCCACGTGACCTCTACAAGGTCATGCTTTCCAGCCTCCAGGCAAGGCTGGGTGATGGAGCAATAGTCCTGGCTCTGCCTACCTTACAGGGGAAAAGAGATCCAAACAGGACGATGGATTGGATTTTTGAGTCTTGGGTAAACGTAATAGTAAGAAGTAATTAAGTTTTACTAGGACACTTACATAGGTGTGGGGCTTATTAAATACAATTGAGTCCTGCTGTGCAGCCATTAAACTCCATTAAAGGGGAAAATGTGTTAGTAAGAAACTGGGACTCAGCCCTGCAGCCAGGGGAAAGGCCCTGACAGGGCAAGCAGCCAGCTCCTGCCTGGGGACTGGATTGTGAGCCAGGGATACAGCAGCGGTGGTGGGTAGGGGGCAAGTGGGCTGGCCTGGTGGCATTACCAGGCCATGTCCCCCTCTCTCCATGTCAGAGGCTCCCGCGGGCAATCACAGGAGCTTAGCAGAGTCCCTTGAGAAGCCAGGAATGTCTGAGATGTCATGCTGACGCTCAGGAGCCACCCTGTAAAGTGGGATGTGCTCAGGGAATGTGCTCACACTGAGCCAAGGACTCGACCATCGTCTTTGAGCAATGGAACAGGAGCTATTCCGCCTGGAGAAGAGAGGGCTGGTGGGGGCCACAGAGCCATGGTCCTGGCTGGCAGCCTGCGTGCGTGTTGCAAGGAATGGATGCTCCATGTGGCTGAAGGCAGAATAAGCATTGAGCGGTGGAAGCTCCATTGAGGTGGACTGTCAGGCCAAGCTAAGGAAAAGCCATCTAACAACTAGAACCTTCGAACAGCGGAACTGGCTGAGAAGGAGGCAGTGAGCTCACTGCCACTGGAGGCGGCAATGGAGGCTGGCAACAGCAGGCGGGATGCTGTGGAAGGAGTTT
Source organism: Myotis nattereri (assembly GCF_964212035.1). Classification (NCBI taxonomy): domain Eukaryota; kingdom Metazoa; phylum Chordata; class Mammalia; order Chiroptera; family Vespertilionidae; genus Myotis; species Myotis nattereri. The sequence continues at coordinate 90,240,609 of NC_138080.1, forward strand.
CTGACCACATACCTGCAGCTGTCCAGCTACCCCCTTCTTGCCTGCGCCTTCCATCTTGGGTGAGCCTGGTCGCCTGCAGACACCCTCTTTGCCGCTGGTCATCAACAACTTCTTGAGCTCCATGTTTTCCTCCCTGGGTCGGAGGCAAATACAGAAATCATGTTGCTGGCTCTGGGTTAAAGACCTACTATTCATCTGAGTTGCAGCTGAGACCTGGGGTGTAAGGCAAGGCCCTGAAACCTTTCCTCTGGTGCAACCAAAAGGCATCCTTAACCTCCTTGTGGCAATCTGTGGGCTTCCCTAGGAGTCGCCAATCATCACCGCAGGGTGTCCCCAACTGGGATGCCTGCAGACATGGGATCCTCAGGACGCAGTCAAACCTGCATTAAATCCTAGATCACACTCTAGTGATCCTCCCCAATTATATTCCAACTCCCGGTGTGGAGCAGGGGAAAAGTCTCAGCGTCATGTCTTGAGCATCTTTCTTGTACTCGCCAGTCTCCCTTGTTAAAAGGGGGATAGCCGCCCAGTCGGTGCGGCTCGGTGGTTGAGCCTCGACCTATGAACCAGGAGGTCACGGTTTGATTCCCTGTCAGGGCACATGCCTGAGTTGTGAGCTCAATCCCCATAGGGGGAGTGCAGGAGGCAGCCAATTGATGATTCTCTCTCATCATTGATGTGGTTTTTTTTTTTTTATCTCTCTCTCTGAAATCAATAAAAATGATTTATTGAGAGAGAGAGAGAGAGCGAGCAGGCTTCAGGCTCAGGGCCTTCAGTGGGCAATGGTACTTTGCCAGAATCAACAACATCCTCTGATTTTTCACTACATTTATCGTTGGAATTACCTTTTACTTAGTAGAGGTAATGCTGTCTTCCATTTACTTTAGTGAAAGCTTTCTTTATAGTATTTTTTTTTAAGTCAAAACATGATTCAAATTAAAGTAAATTCTTAAGTAAATAACAAGATAGGTGATACAGGACATAATAAAAGTGTGACTGGAATATGGAAAATATTTATGTTCTGTTTGCCAGCTGGGTTTCCACGTAATAGAAAAACAAAGAAGTAAAGTGGCTTTCCCAAGGTCACACGGCTTTGTACACCTGCTCTCTAATCAGGAATCTCCCCCAGCCTGGGCTTTTGGATCCACGGATGGAGTCTTAGAGCTATAAAACTCCAGCTACTTGGAAGTAAACAAATATATGCAGATTCAAAGTGGCACGGTGGCTCAGTCGTTACTATTGCTCTATCCGGACCTCACATGCCTCTCTGGGCCTCATTCTCCCTCTGCATAATGAGGTCAAGGTTTAGCCCCTGAGATCTCACAGGCCCTTCGAGTTCTGACAGTCAAGATCGGTGTTTCTCAAGTGTGATCCTGGACCAGCCGACATCATAATCCCAGCGGCCCTTCGGAACATGCAGATGCCTAGGTCTTGCCTCAGACCCACGGTCTCAGAATCTTGGTGAGGAGGGAGGTGTGGGAGTGTAAAATGGGGGCCTTGCCTGATCCTCGGTAATCCTAGTGCATAATTAAGTCCATGAGCCACTAGCCCTGATGAGGGAGCCCTGGCTGTTCTCAGGAATACAGAGCAGAACAGGATGATGGCCAGCAGGGGGCAGCACAGTCCTGAGCTCTCCTACAACCAGCCAGCAGCTGTTCACAGTTCACAGGCTAAGCTTAGGCGTAGGCTCCCAAGGAAGGAGTGCAATTCGTACAGACCTTCTGAAGTTCTCAAGGCACTTTATAAATAGACACCCCGCAAGGTACCCAAGAAGAAGAACCAAAGACATCCAAAGCAGGGCTTTGGGCAGAGGCCTCAGAGCTCCCCAGGCCTCTGAGCCCTCAGCCCAGAAATCACTGCCATGCACCCGCCCCCTCCTCGGCCATCTGACTCCTCATCCCCGCTCTGAGGAGCCTGGACTTACCGCAGCCTCTCAGCAGCCTGATCCCGCTGTTCCAGGCCCTTGTCCAGTTTGGCCTTCAGGGTCTCATTCTCCTTCCGAAGCTGCTCACACAGGGTCTGAAGGGCAGAGGGGTAGATGAGGACAAGGGAAGGGGAGGGGTGCATCCCTAATCCACGCTGATGTTGGAGGACAGGACAGGGGCTGGGCCCACCCAAGCTCCTTTAAGCATCCTCATAAAGCCAGCCATGAGGATGCCCACACAAGAATCAGCCAAAGGGCCTTTTCCTTCTCCAAGGCAAAGAGCTCCATCTCCCCTCCTTCACTGCTGTTCCCTCATCCTAGAACACTCTTCCCCACAGGCCTTCCCGATTTCTCCTCCTGCTTCAAGTTAGCCTAAACACCACCTCCTCGGAGAAGCCCTCCCTGATTTCTACATCCCAGTGAGTTAGGTCACCTCCATTATCCTTGCTCACAGCCCCCTGTTCTTGGTACTTGTGGCAATGAGAGCTGAAGAGCCATTTTTGTCCTAATTTTCTTAATATCCAACTCGAACCCACCCTCTCTAGTCTGTGAGCAACCTGAGGCCTGGGACCCCTCCCCATTCTCTTGTCCACTGCCAGATCCCAGCCCAGCTCAGGGTCTACACAGGCTGACACTTAACTCTGTTAAAGGAACGTACGACTGAATGACTGAATGGCCAAACGAACAACCAGTAAAGATCTGAGACCTAGAGCCCTACAAGCTTAGTCGATTTGGGAAGTGGACGATTTGGGAAGTGGACGAGGCTTCCACGGTGGTCAAATGGCACGTCAGAAGACAGGGTATCCGGTCAACTCCTCGGGTGTGGCCCAGGCTTCCTTCGCCTCTGAGCCACAGTTCCCTCCCCTACAAAATGTGGGCAACTGCGCCTTCTCTGCCTCCTTCGTAGGGTCCCTCAGAGGACAAACAAGACCGAGAGAGGGCAAGCACCTTTGAACTGTCAGTCCCCTGATAATACCTGACGACCTGTGTTCTAAGAGCTTTGAGGTGAGGGCATATAAGATGGACAGCCAGACTCAGGGCATTACAGACGGGGAAGGGAGGGAGGTGCAGAATAGCAATGGTGCTGTGCCGTGTCGTACCGAGTACTCAATCTTTAACAAATACTGAGTGAGCACCTAACTGCGCCAGGCACATGGCTGGGTGCTTTTCCACTCACTGCATCATAGGAGCCTCACAGTGTCCTCAAAGCAACATAATTCATGTCTATTTTTAAAGTAGGTTAAGGCAGGTGAATTAATTTGCATGAGGTTGAACAGCTGTTAAGAACCACCAGGGGGATTAAACTCCATCTGGCAGGCCCTAATCTGGTCTCTCCCCAAACTTCCCCTCTCCCCCCTTGCTGTGGTCATGTGACTATTTCTGGGCAAGGAAAGGTGAGTGGAAGTGATAAGGGTCTGTCCTGGGCTGGCCCATACACATTCTCTTGTCTCTCTTCCTGTGGCTGCCTCATAATCCAAAGGGCACAAGATGAAGGGGCCGCTAAGTAACTGAGGAGCAGAAATGAGGAGTCCCTGCCACAGGGATTGAGGGAAAACTTTTGTTATCCTGAGGGATTTCAGAGTTGTTTGTTTCCCAGGAGAGACTTGGGAAGGCATCAAAGCCTGAACTGGGGATGGTTGGACATGAGAGGTCCGAGGCAGAGAACAGAAAACTACTGTAATTAGTTCCAATGCCTAGCAGAAGCCTTGCGTCATAGCTGGCCTTGAAAATGTTGTCGAGTAAACCAAGAAACAAATCCACAAATGAATGAAGAGGAACCGGATTAATTTGCCTCTACCCACAGGCGGGGCAAATACCCAGGATGCCACAGCCCTGGGTGGGGCCTCCAGGGAACAGAATGTCCTGCTCCTGGACACTAAGGGAAGGCCAGGATGTGCTGTCCACCTTTCTAGGCTAGAGGGCTGTTCCCTCCAAGCTTCTGGGGAAATGCCCTGCGCACAAAGCAGCTGACGGAGGTGAGTTGTCACAAAGGTCACAGTCCATTGAAGGGGCTAACAGAGCTCACCTGTGAGTTCCTTAGTCCACTCACTCACTCATTCATTCATTTGCTCACCAAATGTGCATTAAGCACCTATTTAGTGCCAGGCACTGGGGTACAGCGATGCATATAACAGACACAGTCCCTGCCCCTCCTGTGAGGCTTATATTCCAGCAGGAAGTACAAGGAAAAAAGCCACAAAGCAAATAAACCACCTAATGCAATAAAACTATTACAAACTATGTTAAGAGCTAAGAAGGAAATAAACAAGGGCCTGGTATAAAAAACAACAGAGGTAGACAGGACCCCCTTTGATGAGGCCAAATGTTGACACTGAAAATTCTGTCACCCATGCGATGCACCGGCTTCGCCTCCCCGGAGCTCAGTTTGACACCTCTAAGCCTTGCTGACATCTGAGAATCTCCCTCAGCCTGGCTCTCGGGCTCCAATCACTCCTCCAGCCTTGCCTCCCTTGTGCCCTCACCTGAGGGGGGTTGGGGGTCCTGCACTCTCCTTGGGGTCCTCTGCTCCCCACATCTCTCCTCACACTGTCTCCAGCCTGGATGCCCTTCTGCTCTTGTCAACCTAGGCCCTTCTTAAGGTCACACCTGGTAGACTTCTCGCCCATTAACTGGGCACGTGAGTGTTTGCTGCCACGAATGAGACCACTGACCAGTGACTGGAGTAGGAGGGCCCGGGAGGGAGGCAGGGGACTTAAAGTTACAGCCCTGTCACTGAGGGGACAGGTGCTCAGGTCCTGAGCAGGTTCCCCAGGAGCCTCAGTTTTGCCATCTGTGAATCCTGCCCTACCCCCAAGCCCTCAAGGCTAAGACCCCCGGCCCAGTATGGCAGTCTGGTCATCATCAAATCCTAACAGTGACCACTTTTTGAGCACTTAAATGTTCTAGACTGGACTTCATTTATTACTCCCAGCAATCCCATGACCAGGCACTCCCAGCACCATGCTACTGAGAGGGACAGTGAGGGACAGAGAGGATAAGTGACTTGTCCAAGGTCATACAGCAATAGAGTCCCTACTGAAACCAAGGACCATATGGCTTCAAGGCCTGGGCTGGCCTAGAAGTCAATCTGGCTTCATTCCCACGGCACGGGGAGGGTTATGAAAGGAAGCCTCCTCTACTGGGAGATAAGCTGGGATGGTGGTGGAGACCATGGGCTTTGGAATATGACAGGTTGAGGTTCAAATCCCAAGTGCACCATCTATCAGCTGGGCAACCTGTGAAGTGGGGATAATGATGCCCCCCTTGCCTTGGTCCCCTCCCTTTCCCCACCTGTCTGTCGGTGAAGAACAAGGCAGGGTTGTTCCCAGCCTGCCCACATCCACGACCCCTAACCATGAAATCTGCATTGCCCATCCCATATTTCCCAACTTCCTTCCTCTTCCTCACCCCTTCCCACAACTTCCTTACCCTGCTCACCACCCCAAACAAGAAGCCCAAAGTCAGCCCCCAATGGCAACATTCTCCGAAGTCCCCCGAGTACCCTGGATTCCCAAGAAGAGCTAGAGGAGGAGGGAGGGGAAGCACACCTGCCCACCCCAGGTGACCCTCTCCCGGCCAGCCTCACCTGCAGGATGGAGGTGCGCTGCTCATTCTTGTGCACCTTGGAGGCTAGCCGGTTAAACTCGAGGGCCATGCGGCCCAGGTGGGTGAAGAGCTGGCTGTGGTCCGGCTCCTCGGCGCACACGCTCAGGGTGGTCTCCAGGCGCTGCAGGTGGAGCATCAGGTTGCTGTCCTCGTGGGGCAGGGGACCCAGCTCCTGGCGAGGAGGGGAACAGGGCCGTTCTTTACCAGGGTCTGAGTAGGCGCTGTCAGCCAGTCTCCTGCTTCCCCATTCCTCATGACTCAGTTTCCCCCTCTGATCCCAGCTCAGCCCAGGGAAATTCTCCAGTTACGCAGGTTCCCTGTCTGGGGCTGACTCACAGGGCAGGACCGGGACTCCCAGGCCAGCAGCTAGCTTACCAGCAGTAGAGCCACTTTCCTCCCACACTCTGGGCCTCCTCGAGTGCCTGGGGGTGGATCGCTCATCTGTTGGGCTTCGGAATCCTCATCTACCAAATGTGCACACACCCGTTGCCTCCCTCTGTGCTCACAGGGTGCTCAGGAGGGTGAACTGCCACGTGAAGGCAGCAAGCCCAGGAGAGGGGTCTCACTCCATGCACAGTACTGCTCCTTTGGCTTAGGGAGTCTTGCTAAGGGAGCTACACAGAGCAGAGCTGCCTGACTTCCATGTCTATTGTGTGTCTTCTGGGGAATAGCTGCAGCATTCATCAGCTTCTCAGAGGAACCAAGACTCAAGACAGGTCAAGAACCATAATCTAGATATTTCACAGAACCCAATCCAGTAGCATACCGTGGGCAAGGGAGTCCAATGTCAACAATCAATCAATCTTTCTCTCTCCATCTCTCCTGTGTCTAGAACATTCCTTCCGAAGACAGTGCCTTAGTTATGCCAACACTGTGCCTGAGGATCCAGAGTGGCCCCTTGCAGCTAACTGCTACCCTGCCAGGCATCTGAGACCCCACCGTCCCCACACAGCTCCTATGGCTCCATTCCCAGTGTTCCCTCTGCTCATCCTTCCTGGCCTTGCCCATGTTTCCACTCTTCTAGCAGGCATCCCCTAAACATGGATGTTGCAGGATGGTAGAGCTATGGGGAGCCTCCGGGTTCAGGCTGGGAAACTAAGCTACAAGGAACAGGAACTTGCCCAGAGCCGCCCAGTGGCTCAGTGGCAGCACCAGGACTGGAACTGAGGCTTCCTGATGCTCAGTAAGTGCCTATGCAATACTGTTAGCACTTTATTCTAACAGGAGATAACGCGGCTTCTTGGACTCTGCATTCATCCTCCACTGCCTCTCTTCATAAAGGATTTGAGGTGGCAAAAGCTGCTCTATTTAAGGTCTATGAATTGCTTCATCCACTCATCTCCCCAACTAGCCTACAAGCTCCCAGAGGGCAGGGAGGCTGTCTTGTCTTGACTCAGCACAGACTAGGCACATGGTGGGGCTAAGAAGGAACTTATTAATGAGATAATGTTACTGGTCCAAGGTCAAAGGGCAAATACTTTCTGAGCAGGGGGTTCTTGCCGCCTCCACCAGCTTCTCAGAGCCCTCAGAGACAGAGCAGGGTAAAGGCACAGAAGTTCCCAGGAGACAAAACTCAGAACCTTTCTAACACTCAGCCTGCACAAAAGGGTAAACTGCTTGGCTAAGCTGCTCTGGGTCTCCCTGACCCTTTCTGTTCCACCTTCTAGGAGCCCACTGGCCCAGAGGCTGAGTCATAGTGTGTGGAGGTGCCCGGCATTCATGGAGACCAGCAGGGCTTTCACAATGATTGGGAGCCTGTGTGACCCAAGTAGGGGAAGTCACCAGCAAGGGATTTGCATGTTTGAGAAGCATCCCCTCCTCCGGCCCCCCACGGGTCCCCAGTTGACTCCAGGGTGCCCAAGGGACCCTGTGCCTCTGACCCAGGGCAGGTGACTGAAACAGAGAGGAGACATGGGATATGCCGGGACCTGCCATCCACTCACCATCATGTTTCTGGTTTGGCCGCTGCTCTCGGGTGGAGAATTCTGCTCGTTGGGAACCACTTCAAATTCAGAGGAAGTGCCCTGTGCAGAAAGGGAGTTAGTTACAGGCTGCCTGAGAGAAAAAACACTCAACCCACAGCTGACAGCAGCAGGGAGGGGCAGGGAATGGAAGGACAAAAATCTCTTCTCACATCCAGTTCATCCCGGCAGCCCCTCCGTGCAGAGCTGAGCTCCCCGGGCGGTTACACATCAGTTCATGTGCGACCATGAAGCAGGATCCCAAGTCTGCCCACAACCCACTCACTGTGAGGTCTGAGCTTACAGGCCCTCTGTGACCAGTTTCCTCATCCGGAGAACAGGGATATTGGGCTAGCTGACCTTGAACCACCAGAACTTCAGGATCTTTTCTTTTTTAAACTTGTACTTTTAAAATCTCTCCCACAGAGACTTAAAATGTTTTCATGAACTCCATTATGGTGAGAGAGTTATATCCCCTTTGGTCAGATAAGGAAACTGAAGGTACTTTGTTAGCTAATGCAAAAAGTAGGGGGTGAACCCAAGGCCTGCAAAACCAATGTTCCTATTACGGCCTCAGAGCTGTCTCCCAGGTCCAGGTGTCCCCCTGACTGTTCGGATGGAGAACAGACAGCAGTCAGTGTGGCCACACAGAGGTGGTTCTGTGCCAGCCTTACCAAACCAGCTCCAGAAAACCCTATTCTCTCTCTCTCTTCCTCCCTCCCTTCCACTCTCTCTCTCTAAAAAATAAATAATACATAAATAAATAAATAAATAAATAAATGGGAAAAATATCCTCGGGTGAGGATTAACAACAAAGAATAGTGAAATCTGAGTCTGAACTTTGATGCTTTATGAATGGGGTCAGGAATCTGTTACATAATGTGAAAATTAAAATTTCAAAGACATTTCTATTAAAAAAAAAAAAAAAAGACTCCCAGCCTTTTTCTCATCTCTCAGCCACTCCAAGTGGAATGTACTGGTTGTGCAACCAACAGATAGGCCAATGGTCCCTCTGAACTAGTAACTGGCTCTGGGATTGCTATCAACCTGGTCAAAAAGTCGACTGCAGCCTTCTCTCGGAAAGGGCAGATGGATGGGAATGGACGGGAGGATCTCCACTCGCTGCTTCTGGATCTCTGCTCTGAGCCTCATGGCCACCAGGAAGCCAGCTCTGAATCTTGGCAGTGTCCTATAAAACCTCACGTTCACCTCTACATTTCCCCCACTGTCTGCGAGACCGTGGAAAATGCTCTTCTCACTTTGGACCTGATCTGTAGGATAAAGATGCTACAGGATACGATCCCTTGAGTCTCTTCCAGGCCTAGGACACCAAGCAAAACGTCTCGAGGCGACTCTTCGGCCCCTCTGAGAATGAGTTCTATGTCACATCCACCTGCTTTCCTAGCACTGTGTAGTAGGTAGATACATGCTTCACATTCTGCAACTTAGCATAAGGGAGGAACTCCTTGTGCATAGCAGGGTCTTCCTAGCAAGTTTTAATTGTGACCTTCATTTAAAGATGGGGAAACTGAGACCCCAGAGAGCTTGAGATCGGCCTGCCCTACATCACCCAGCAAGTCAGAACCTAGGCTTCCAGACGCCAATCCTCTCTCTTCATGTCCTTATATCTGCCAAAGGGACTTCGAAGTCCAGGCAGCTTTCAGCCAGGACTCCAAATGCAACTTACACTGGATGGAGGTTTTTGGACTGGTTCTGGCTTGTCACTGGGGGGTGCAGGGTCAGTAGGGGGTGCTGGGACATTTGCATCCTTTCCTGGAGAATGGAGAAAACATAGATGAGCAGTAGGGAAAGGGGAAAGCCCAGACACCGCCCCCTCCAGGACAGTCCTGGCCAGAAGACGTCTCCGAGTTCCCTCCAGGAGTCTGGGAAAATGGGAGGTGGTCCCACCAGGCCCAGGGACCGGCCCTGGAATAGCGGGGACAGAACTTGGGCAGAGAGACCAACTTCCCTGGACTTGCTGGCCACTGCTTTCTGCTCCCCTAGACCTGCCTCAATAATGACAGGATGATGATTAACAAGTAACAAAGCGTTTTTATATGTATTATCTCAGCCAATTCTCATGGCGGCTCCAAATTCCCATTTTAAAGGTAAGGACACTGAGGCATGGAAAAGTCACAGAGCCAGTGATTAAAAAACCAGGACTCACACTTGGCTCCCCACCCCCCAACCTTCTGGGGCTCCTGCCATAGGGAGTCCCTTGAGGGTAGCTGCACATCTCGCCCTGGGGATGGGCCCAGCACCAATCTGGGACTCAGCAAACATTGCTGAAGGGACAAGTAGAGACTAGAAACACCCACTGATGGGCACAGTGGGCTCTGAGGTCATCACTTTCCTCTATGTGTCCATTCAGCCCATGTAACCGCCAGCCAAAAGGAAGGCTGGCACGCTGGCCTGGGCTGGTACAGTAGGTGCGGCTGCAGCAGGAGGCCTCTGAGCCCCAAAGGTGGAGACCTTTCCCCCCTGGCCCCAGACCTTGTCCTGGACCCAGAGACATGCCAGAGGAATGCATGGTGACCACATGCAGGACTTTAACCTTTAGTCGCAGTCAGCATTTTCCAGCAATAGGTAACATAAGTAACCTTACATCTGAAATACTCTGCAGCAGGCTGATAGGCAAGGCCAGGTTCTTCCATGGGCCTCAGCTTCCCCAGCTTTAAAATGGAAGGAGAGAGGCCAGACCAGAGTGCTACTGACTCATGTGCCAACTCTGAGTGACCTGAAGTAGATGCCTGGTGCGCTCGGCCTGGTACATAGCAGCTGCTCATTAAATATTTGCTGCATAAATATGCTGATCTTTATCTGATAAAGATCTTGAGGCCATATCTCGGGTACAGTGGATTGCTGTGATCCATAACTGATGTCTGTGAGGGCCTCGGGAGTGCAGAGTCCCATCCAAAATATGACTGGAAGGATGGCCTGTGGCCCAAGGGTAAGTGGAGGAGATGTGGACTTCTAAACAGGAAGGGGTCCACTGTTGAGGGTTTTGGGAGCTGGGAGTTACAAGGAAAGGCAGAGGACAAGCTGGTGCCCTTGGACCTGTGAGCTCAGGCAGGTGGTCGAAGGAAGTCAAAGTGGGAGACGGTGGTGGGAGCAGCTGCCTGTCCTTGCCCAGCTCACTGTCCTCGACCAGCGCTTCTGCCTTCTGCCGCAGCCTGGATGCTTCCATCTGGGACTCTTCCAAAAGCTCCCCTGGAAAGAACGTGGAAAGGAGGAGCAAGAGGAATTACTCAGCACTGTACGCGGGTTCTCCACCCTGTGCCCCTAAACCTGCTTTGGCCTGGCTTTGGATGCTCCAGGCCCTGGACTTTACTGCCACCATTGCCTTATGGGTTGAGTGGGACGAACATCATTCCAGCCCACAATCAGAGACAGGCCCTAAGGAAGAGGGCCCTGCAATCAGGGAAGAGGTGGAGGGGAATCTAGGACAAACTCCTGGCCCCTGGTTCCCTCTTCCTGCTCCATCCCGCCACAGCTGGCTGGGACTCCACAAAAAGTCAGGGCTCTCTTAAACCTACCATCATGGCACCCAGGGGCCACCCACAGCCTGCACCCACAGTCAGGGGCAGTCTTAAGGGACGAGCCCCTTGATAATGCCAGTTACCCTCTGGGCCTCAGTCGTCCTTCTCCCACAGGTGGAGAGAGGCAACTCTACTCCTCGTTCCCCAATCTGCCATTGTAAGCAGCGGTCTGTGAAGCAAGGAGAAAGCATTTGGAAAATTGGGGAACTGAGCTCGCCCCCAAAGCCTAAGACCAGCGAAGGTGGCAGCAAGGCAAAGGAGTAGTTGTAGGAGTGTGGAGGACAGAGAGACCCCTCTGCGGGGAAATCACGGAATGTCGTGGAGGAGGAGGTGGCATCTGAGCTGGGTGCTGATGGATGGGGATGACAGTCATGCAAGGCAAGTGGAGCTCCTTGGCAGTGGGAACAGCTTGAGCAAAAGCCAGGAAAAGAGAAATCAAGGGACCTACTCCCATCTGCTTCAAGCCAAGCTTGGCTCCCTGCTCCAACACCTGGGGACCGAGCCCTGGTTGCCCAGATGATGCCAGCTCCCCCTTCGCTGGTGTTCTGGAAAATAAGGCCACTCTGTTTCCACATCCACAAAATGGGCCTTCTAGCTCCCTTTCCCTAACCCCACACCTCTTTCTCAGCCCCTCAGGGTATTCTGAGTCCTGTCACCATGGTTCTTGGGTGCTGGGGATTCAGGGCTATGGAAGTGCATAAAGACACAGCTGTGGGGCAGGAGCCAGGGCAGGGCCGGGAAGGGCAGAGGGATGACATGGGTGGAGGCATATGCCAGCTGGCACTGCAGGCTACAGGGAGATGGCTCGCAGGGAGAGTGCAGCGTCTGCTTTACCTAACATCTTTATCCCTTGCATTTTTTCCTTTAGTCGGGAATTCTCCTCCACTAGGCGCTCAAAAGCTGTGGACGCCTCTCCCGGAGGGATGCTGCCCCCAGGGTCGTAGATCCGGTACGGTCCTCTCCCTTCCATGAGGGTGGCTCAGCCCCTGCTGGGGTGCCCGCCTGGCTGTAAGGACAACAGCAGGAAATCAGGGGGCTGGCCAGGCCATTGAGGTGCCCCAGAAGGCAGTCCCCATAACCCAGAAGAGAACATAGCACTTCGACTGGTCTGGCCACAGCATAACAGAGCAAGACAGTCACCTCCTTCGATCTGGATGCTCTGCCTCTATTAATGCAACCTAAGAATGGCATCAATTTCTTTCAGTGGCCTCACTACACTCACTGCTGGTTCCTTTGCAACAGCAATCAACTATGAAGTACAATGTGGATGGAGTGTAAGAAAGCACTAGACTTGGAGTAAAAATACTTGAGTTCATGTCCTATTGGTGGGGTCCAGGAGGCCAGGGTCCCTGCATCACAGGATCCCAGAACCCAGCACAGTATCCTATATAATAAAAGGCTAACCTGTAAATAGACCGAATGGCAGAACAAATGAACAACCAAACAACTGGTCACTATGACATGCGCTGACCACCAGGGGGTGTGTGCACGGAACTTGGTGGGCATCGGCAGCAGGCAGCAGAGTGTGGAACATGGCGGGTGTGGGCTGTGTGGGATGGTGGAGCAGGTGGGTGGGGACACCAGACCAAGGTGGGGTGCAGATTGCTGTCATTGGGGTGAGCCTCTGGTAGTTACTGAAAATTCTTTGCTCTTGTGTGCCGCAGTCCCACCCAGCACTTGCACCTGCTGCTGGTGCCAGAGCCTGGCGCCAGCCCCAATCACCTCTCAAGGCTTCTCCACCTCCCCCTGCTCCTAAGGGGCAATCAGGGCAGCAGCCACTGTTTGCACCCGCTGCTGGCACCAGCCCCAATCACTCCATGCTGTCAGCGGGTGCGAGTGAGGTCAGTGCCATCAGGGAGCAGGGCTGCTGGCAGACAGGGGACTGGGGGCCATGGCGGGAGGGGACAGGTTGGGGCTCGGAGGATGGGCCGAGACCTGCCCCTGTGCCCACTGCAGCCTCGCAGAGTACAGTTCCTTTCAAGGTGCACAAACTCATGCACTGGGCTCCTAGTTAGCTATAAAAGAGTGCCCAATAAACACTAAGTAAATAAGTGGTCTAACCATTAACTCACTATGAAATCATGGGCAGTCCCTTCCCCTCCCTGCAGAGGGGAAATGAAAGTTGTTCACTAAATTAGGACTTTATAGTGAAAAGCTTATGCCCTAACAGTTAAGCCAGTCAATCCAATCCCAAGTTCCATTTATATGTATGTCATCTTTTTTAAAAAGAAAGAAGAAAAAACCCTGACTAATATTTAATATACTAGTTGACACTGTCACTCTCCTCTAGTCTCCTATCATGCATGGTCTGTCCCTTCCATTTCTACTGAACAGATGAATTTTCCACCAAACCACTAACTACTTGCTCAAGTGTTTCACATTTATCTGTTCAATTTCATCTGCTTTCTTTCATTTGAAACCTCTCTGAGAAGTGATTTTAGACTCCTAGATCTGTGACTTAGTAGAGAAACTTCGTTCTTGCATTTGTTCATTCATTCAGCAATTATTTATTGAGCACCTACTCCTTGCCAGGTACTAGTTTGGGAAATTATCAGCTAACAAAACAGACAAAAATCCCTTATGCAGCTTACATTCTAGTGGCGGATGTGATAGATAGATAGATAGATAGATAGATAGATGATGGACAGACAGACACAGTATTAGGAGTGATGAAAATATCAAAATATCTATGGACAAAATTTAAACAGGAAGCACGAGGCAGGGACTTTAATTGTACATGGAACTGTCAGGAAAAGCCTCACAGAGAAGGGGTTATTTTAGCAAACATCTGAAGGAGGAGAGGGAACTAGTTATGCAGACAGATATCTGGGGGAAGAATACTCCAGGCAGACAGAACAGTGAGTGCAAAGGCTCTAAGGCTGAAAAACGGATCCAGCCTCCAGACCTACAAAGAGCTTCCCAACACTAAGGAGTTCCAAAGGCCTCCACTGGGACCTCAGAAGGACTTTGGGCCCTGAAACCTCCCTCCCAAGATCACCATCCCCACAGTGATGCCCGAAAGAAGAGTGAAAAGGGACTAATGATAACAACCACCATCCATGAATCCTCTACACGCCAGGCATTGAACGCCTCAGGTGCACTATCTCAGGTAAGCTGCAAATGATCCTAAGATACATACTAACTTGTCCTCATGTTATAAGAGAGCCAGGATTACATGGCCAGCAGGTGACAGGGGAGATGAAAAGCCAGCTCTGCCTAAGAAAGCCCAGTTGCCCCCTGCTACACTTGAACAGCTCCCCAAAGGCTCTGGCCAGAGGAGTTTAAGCCATACTGTAGGGTAACATGGGGCTCTTAGGTACCCTCTGGGCAGTATCCCCTGCCTTGAAGCATAAGAAATAACAAGGATTTTGGCCAGAGGGTCCACATTGCCATAGGTCAGAACGAAAAATAAAGTTCTGGTGAGCAGAACCCCTCCCCGAAAGCCTGACAAACAGAGAAGACGAATACACCCACGCCCTTCTCGAGGCACCCATGCCCTGCTGGGCCCCACAGAGGCAGAGGACAACAGCCTGCCCACCCCACACAAAAGTCATCACTCATCTTGGGGGTGGGGGAAGGGGGCTTGTTTTCAAGCTGAAAGGTCAATACTACACAGTAGAACAAGAAAGCCCTGAAATGTTCACTGAATTAAGAGGCAGTGTGGGTAAAGCACTAACGCAATGACTGGCACAGAGCAAGGTACTCAGAAATGTTGGTAGGTGTGTGAGAGAGGGAGGGGGGACTTCCTTGATGCTCCCCTTCCTCTTCATGTGCTGCTCTAGCAAAACCTACGGACCAGCGTGGAATGTATCTGAGTGCCATAAGCATTCGCACATTTGACAGAGAACTCCCTGTTTTCACAGGTCTGGCACTTGGAAGGTGAGCCATGATTGACAGCTGAATGAAGTTCACCAAGGGGAAGGCTGAGAGCTGGAAGGGACTTGTAGCCACCTCTGGTGATAAGGGGCAGCAGGAGTCCTGGTTCCTGCTCACCACTCCGCACCCACCCAGAATGGGACTGACAGATGACTTTACGTGATAATTTGGGTATGCTTTTTGCTTCACATCTGGCTTGCCCAATAGATTAGAAGCTCCAGGCGAGCCAGGCCGAGTCCATCTTGTCCACCAAGGTATCTTCAGAGTGGTCCAGAAGAAAGCCTCAATACATCTCTAATCAGGTGTGGGGGAGCCCCTGCCCCTGCTTCCTGAGAGGCCATGTGCAAACATCCAAGAGCCTGACCGTGACCCACTGACCAGAGGCACTCTGAGCAACCATACACTTGTAGAATCAGGGCTGGCACGGCTGTGCTCTGTTAGAGATGCCCAGATGTAGGGCCAGGTGGCACGGCAGGATGCAAGATAGAGGAACTGAAAGCCCATCTCCACATCCTGCAAACCACACAATGCTCAGGCTCTTCCTTGGCACTGGGGGTTGACAGGGAAGGAGGTTCAGGAGAAGCCAAAGAGTGGGCAGGCAGCACCATTCTCCCCACCTCCAGCTTCAGCAGGGAGAAGAACAGGCAGAGGGTGGATGAAGAAAGGCGAAAGGGTCTCCTGTGAGAAACCCTCTCTGGAGGTCAGAGGAGCCACCCAAGGGAGGGCCTGGGCTTCTGGAGGAAAGACAGACAAAGAGGAAAATGGGGAATTTCCACGTCCTGCTGACCTCACGCCCAGATGGTCGTCAGCAGTTCCAGGATGCTGCTGGGCAGAAAGGAATCTCCTCCTGGCCAGGGTGGTTTTTTCACCCTTTCCTGGAGAGAGGATCATTCCCAGGATGACGGAGCTGCACAGGAATCTCCAAGGGCAATGAGGCCAGGCCCAGACCGAGACCATTCCCAGGCGTCCAGGGGCTCTCTGGATGAGAGGCGGCTTTACACTATCTTGCCCGCCAGGCTGGCAGCATGTGGGGTCACAGATCCCACCCCTCGCCTGGGGCAGTGCGGGAGCTCAGTGCCTAGGGTCCTAGGGCCCTCCGACTCTCCCTCATGATATGAAGGCCACCAGTCAGGGCCAGAGCACGAAGACCAAAGTCACCAAAAGTCAGGACAGGGCTAGAACCAGAAGGTCTCTGCTCTCTCCAGCCTGCCCACTGCCCCGCTCCACACACACACACCTCTCCTCCATTACTGGGATCCCACTGCAAGGAGAGGCCCCACCCTATGTTCTTGCGGGGTCTGGCCCTGACCCCATATCCACCTGGGCCTTGTTCCGGCAGCTACAGATCAGCAGAGGGACACCAACCCGCCCTCCAAAAACAGAAACAGACGGTAGTGAAGAGGCAGCCAGCTCGGACCTTCTTCCAAAACAAAACCTCAGCTGGGGCAGGGGGTGGGGTGGGGGTGCCCACTGGAACCTGAGAGACCCAGTTTAGGGACAGAAAAGGGCCTAGAGTCTAGACAGATAGACCAGGCAGGGACCACAGAGTGAAGATGTAAAATGATGCTGTTGAAACAGGAGGAGTCACCAGCCCCCCCAAAAAAGAGGAGGTGGCAGGGTGACAGGCAGCAGCTAAGGAAGTGTGAGGGGATGGGAGCATGGGTCCAAATCACAACGTCCACCCAAGAAGAAGAAGAAGGTTGAAAAAGGTGAGATTCGGATTTAAATTTACACCCCAGCTTCTGCCCTGAAGTGCTTCAGTCCATCTGAGATTGTCATGTGCTGTCACCGGGAGGAGGGCTCCCGGGCCCCCCAAACGATGGAAATTTGCACACCAGTAACTTTTGCAAAATCCCTAGTAGTTTCCCAAGCACTGTTTTTCCCTCTGATTGCCACACAGCCTGGGAGGAAGGCAGGGCCGGTGCTCACGGATGAGGGCACTGAGGCCGACCTGGGGATTTAATCGCTGATCTATTGCTGCTGGGAACCGGCTGCATCCTGGGGCCAGCTATACCCTACAGCCGAGGGGCGGGGGGCGGGGGGGGGGGAGGTCCTGAAGCTCTCCCTGTCCCAGAGGGAAAAGTCCAGGCAGATCTCAGGTATTTTGAGGTGGAAGGTCACAGTGGCCAACGGTCAACTACCAGGTAGCTTGACCAGAAGCAGCAGGGGCTTCCAGGGATGCTGGTGGGTGGAGGTGACAGAGATGTGAAGCAGAGGGGTCTCCAGGGAGGAAGGCACAGGACAGAAAGCCAGACAGTCCTAGCGTCTACTCAGCTACTCCTGGCCATGGGCAAACCTGCCCACTCCCGGCACCTTAGTTCCCTGGTGTGCACAGGGAGGAGCCTGCACTAGAGAGAAGCTGGGGGATGGCTTAAAGCTGGCCTGAGGACTGACTGAGGCCCAGTAGCAAGTCACAGAAAGAGAAGGGGACCCAGCACACTGGAGATAATACAGCCTGGGAGTCAGGAAGAACGGGTCCAAACAGGGTGGAGCAGGTGAAGCATGCAGGGTGCAGTGCTGAAGCGGCACTCACATGCAAGCACGTGACCCTGAGTGCCTCAGGTGCTGCACCTGGGGCCACACCTGCCCTTGCCTCACCCCAGTTCCAGCTCTGTCCACCCTTGCAGGCTGAGTGATACCAAACCAGTCCCTCACCTCTTCTAAGCCTCAGCTGCCTCATCTGCAAAAACCCTATATAATAAAAGCATAGTATGCAAATTGTCCCCTGGACTGGGAGTTATCTGGGAGTTTGACCAGGGGGCGGGGCCGACCCGGCCAGCAGCCAGCAGTGGTTAGGGGCCCTACCAGTGCACAAATTTTGTGCACTGGGTCTCTAGTAGGAATAATAATAGAAGTAGCTGGTATCAGATTAAAAACATTAAATGAAGCAATATGTGTACAGTTGGGAGTTCTCATTTCATACTTCCTCATTATTTGGTTAATGCAACAAGAAATGTACTCATTTTATAATAAAATTTCTGAAATAGTTATAATGTGTTTATAGCACTTAGCTAAGTACCTGGTACATAGTAGGTTCTTGGTACCCATAACTGTGCCCAGCTGTTTTAAGGGCCAAGTCTCCCCCAACCCCATTTAATCCTTCTTTTAACAAGTTTTAAGGTTCCTCTGTAGGCTCTGTAAGCTAGGTCGTGGCATCTACTCAATGTCTGGTGACTGCAAATAACCATTAAGCAGGGACACTGGCACAATACCACAGCCAGTGAAGATGTAGGCAGAAGCAGCCATGGAGCAGGGTACCACACTCATGCAAGACTGAGAATCATCTGAGCCTCATTCTCCTCAACTGTAAATGGAAATGTCCTTCAATTCCCCCCAAAGATGAGAGGAACTGAGGTGTCCTAAAAGCATCTTGCCAACGAAAGCAAAAATCTTTCCCTGCCCATTTCACAGTCAGGGACACTGTGGTCCCAGGCCCATCCATCAGAGAGCTGGCTGTGCCCTCTTGATGACTGTCAGCAAAGACACAGCACCTACTTTTGATGGTGTGTACTCAGGGAGCCCACCCTGGCATCCTCGCCAGTGAGGAGCCAAGGACTTAATAAGTCTTTGCAACCAATTCAGCAATCAAGAGGCTGCAGGCATCGGGTGCAATATGAGGAGCCAGGGCTCAGAAATCATGGGATGTAGTCAAGGGATATCAGGGCAAACATCTTCCCCTCACTGGGCCTCAGTCTGCAACAATAGCAACACCATCGTGGGGGGACTAGACAATCTTTAAGGCCCCTTCTAATTCTAACAGTCCAGAACTTGCAATTTGTTATCACCCCTTTCTATAACCTTATGACCTTGAGAAGGCTACTCTCTGCAGCCCCAATTCCTCCTAACACCCAAGTGGATTTCCCTGACCCATGAGCCCTCCCACAAGTGCTATGGAGGTGGGGGGTGCTGTCGCCTCCCCAAGAGCAGTCAGAAACTCCCAGATAATGTCTGCAGCCCTTCACAAGGTCCTACCCTCCTGCTGTGTCCTTCTTCCTTCCCTTCCCTCCTGTCCCCTCCTCTGACTCACCCACAGAGGGAACTTCCACTCAGCCTGCAAGACCTAGGCTCCACACCACCAGCCTGGAGACAGGGGGTAGATCAGGGCCATCAGCCAGCTGGAATCACTGCAAAAGAAGACTAAGGAGGACCTAGCTAAAGCTGGGAGAGGGCCTGACCGCTGTGAAGTCTCCCATATGCCAGGCCATGGGCTGTGCCATGAAGCACATTGGCTCACTTTTCCCTCCCACACAGAGATAAAAATTATTACCCCTGGGTTCCAGCAAGGAAACCAATCCTCTCGGCTAGGTAGCATTATTCCTATTTTTCAGATCAGAAACAGACTCAGATTGGTTAAGTAACTTGCCTACGGACACACAGCTGGTTAGTGGCAGGACAAAGAATCCAGTCTCGATCCAATACCCATGCCCTTCCCACCGGCCTGCACTGCCCCAGAGGCAACTGACTGAACCTCAGAGGGAGGAAACCAGTCCTGCTGTCGGCTATCTGGAACATGGCCCCAGGTTCTCAGCACTGCCTGTGTGGCTATAACCTTGCATGCAATCAGATCCCAGGCTGCCCTTAATCACCAGCAGGCACCAGGGCTTAGGTCTCGGGCTGGAAGGAAGCTCAGGGGAAATTCAGTCCCGTGCTTGTCCAGTGCCTAGGGGAGGGGGCGGAGGGACTGCCATTGATCACCTTTAGTGACCCAGACTTCCTTCCCAAGGAGCCTCCCCTCAGCGGCCAGCACTGGCTGCAGTCGGCTACTCCCAGTTCTGCTTCCACCAGCCCTTGCTCTGCCTCTGGGGTTCCTGGAATAAGGAACAAGATGCCTGCCTCTCTTCTCCATTTCAGCCCTGAAGAGATCTGGACCCTGATGCTTTCTCTTGAAGCTGATCAGCCCCTGCGCCCTCCATGGTTTCTCACAGGGACTGGCTTCCAGACCCCTCTCCATCCACTCTCCTCAACCCCCACCTCCTGTGCGCTGCTTGTAGCTGGTCCTGAAATGGAACACAGGCTCCAGGTGTGGTTTGCCTGACCAAACAGAGAAACTTTCTCCTCCACCCTTTTATATGTTATGTTTCTACTGATCTCACCTAATAAATATTTGTTTTTCTTACAGCTGGTCACCCACAGTAACTCATGCCCTTTCTCAATGATGTCAACATTGAGACTGCAGTTTGCTTGACTGCTGAGAACAAAGTTCTCTTGTAGAAGAGTACGCTTGAGGAGGTTTCAATCATCTAAAGGCCCACAGGTAGCTGACTGAGTAATCCCCTATCTAAGAATCTAGAAATCTTTGCATCACTGTACACAGGGCGCTGGACAAAGATGTGTACTGTCATATGCTTTGTAATAGCAAAACTGTCCTGAATGCCCATCATGAGGGGATCGGATTAACTACAGTGAACTTACCCAATGGAATGCTAGACAGCCATAGAAAAGAATGGGGCAGACTGCTTTGCAACGACACAGAAAGGTGCCTGTAAGACACTGTTAAGGAAAAAAGCAAAGTACAGATTTATATGTAAACAGGGTTTAAAAAACAAACACACACATAACTATGTGTGTAGGTGTGTGTGTATGAAATCCCAAATGTGTATAGGAAAAGCTCTTGAAAGATATATACCAAACTGCTACTAGTAGACAGCTCTAGAGAAGAAATTGAGATACAAGACTAGAATCAAAAGAAGCTCTTATTTTTACCTACAGTTATTTTAGCTCTTTTAAAGGGAAATCTAGTTCTGTTCTATTTTTTAAAATTCATTTTAAAATACAACGGGGATGGAGCAGGGGAGAGGAAGAAGAGAGAAGACAACTTCAGTTTTTACTTTATACCTTCGTATTGGTTGAGTCTGAAGGGAGGTATTTTTTTTCTCCAATGAGCACATGCTATTTTGTAACTTTTTTCCCATTGACTTTATAGAGAGAGTGGAGGGGAGGGAGT
The DNA here is from genome assembly GCF_964212035.1 of Myotis nattereri. Lineage (NCBI taxonomy): Eukaryota > Metazoa > Chordata > Mammalia > Chiroptera > Vespertilionidae > Myotis > Myotis nattereri. Next base: position 90,261,459 of record NC_138080.1, read on the forward strand.
GAAGGAGGGAGGGGAAAGGAAGGGAGTAAGAGAGAGAGAGAACCATTGATATGAGAGAACACATCGATTGGTTGCCTCCTGCATGCACCCCAACCAGCACCGGGGATGGAACCTGCAACCCAGGTATGTGCCCCTGCCAGGGAATCGAACCAAGACCCTTCGGTGCGTAGGCCGATGCTCTAAGCATTGAGCAACACCAGCGAGAGCTAAAGAGAGATTTTTAAATAATTTTTTTTTTTTTAAATTTAAGTATCTTGACAAGATTGGGACAATAGGGGAAGCCTATTGTTCCGGCACCAAAGAAGGCTGGAGGGCTATGGGAGGGTTGAGAGCCTCCTGGCCATGCATTTGCTTCATGCAGACAGACAAGGCTATAGGGATGTGATCATAAATCAGGAGATTAAGTCCAGGAGCAAGGTTTCTAGTCAAGGAATTCGGTAGATGGAGAGTTGGCAACTACAGAGCAGAGTTTCAGCCTGGAACCTGCCAGAAAGGATCTGGCTTCAGGAAGGTCAGGGCTGGCCTTGAGGTGGCAACGGTGGGAAGAGAAGCTCCAGGCTTTGAATACCATCCTCAGCTGGGTACAGGTGCCAAGCTCCCTGCCCACTGCCTGTGGGTCCTCACACCGGGCTTGACACCTGCTTTGCTGGAGAGGAAGCTGGGTTGAGACAGGTGCAGAACTTGGCTCAAGGCCACACAGTTCCCAAGGGACAAAACGGAACCATCACCTGTGCTCCCCATGGCCAACAGCCCCTAAGGAGGGCTAAGAAGGCAGCACAAGCAACCCCAGTTCACTTTCCTTCTCCCCCATGCACACCTCCTCTCAGATTCTGGGGTCCACAGTGTGCACATTCCATGACTAGAAGCCCACTTCCCTCCCAGCAGCTGGGAACTCACCCAACCCAGAAGGACCTCAACTATCAGCTACAGGGACAAAGGGCACTAGGCCCAACTGTGGGATAAAAGGGATGGGGAACTCAACTGTCCTCCTGTCTCCTAGTCCCCAATATACCCAGAGGTGGTTTCTCCAACGCTGTAATTACCCTTTCTAAGAGGAAAGATGACAACTTGTGAGAGTTCCTTTATAACAAATATGATGGAAGAAGGTTGAATGGGTTCAAATCCTGGTTCTGCTCCCTTTCCAGGTGACAATGGGTGACCTCACTTTCCTTGTTTCTCCCTCTGGAAATGCTGAGAGGACCAACTAGAAACCACATAGCTCCCTGTAGATTTTATGAGACTGACGCGCTGCCTGCTGCGCTAAGAGGGCGCCAGCTCCCTGTAGATTTTAAAGTGCTGGCCAACAGAAGCCATAATGGCTAGGAAAGAGACAGCTGGACGGGGTAAGGACACTCAGATAAAAGCCAAATAGGTCTTGTTTTAACAGCAAAAGCTGGGAACTACCTAATGAAAAAGAAAATGAGTAAATACAATGGGGCAATCTCATATTAGGAAATACTACAAAGCCATAAAAAATGAATGAACTTTTAGTGACCCAGACCTAGAGATATCAACATGGATGAATCTCACAAATACATTAAGCAAAACAAGCAAGTTTCAGAATAATACAGACAGTATGATAGCATTTAAGTAACATTTTAAAACATACAAAACAATACTACATATTGCTTAGGGAGGCATACATTTATAATAAAACTATGGAGAAATGCAAGAGGATAAACTCTAAATTCAGGGGAAGGAAAGGGGATGATCAGGGAGAAATTTCAGGTGCACAGAAATGTGTCCTCGTGGGTGCCCAGGTATCTGCCTCTTACCCTCTATATCTGAAAGATTCCTTCATATTTTCTAAAAGTCCATGTTGCTGTCCTCAGAACCTCTTCCCAGGTGACAAACTTGTAAGGCACTTCGATCTCCAGCCTCCAGAATGGGAGGGGGTCGCACTTGTAGAGGCAGAAGTGGGGTGCGGAGGGACCAGGGTTCCTGAGGTCTCTGACAAAGCTGGCCATGACAAAGGCAGAGGGCAATGACCAGCACTGCCTGCACTCTCCAGTGTGGGTGGAGACCAAACCAAAGGCCCCTGACTCATGGGTCACCCCCCACGCCCGCCCTAAAAATACCAGCTCTGGCCTCTGAGTATGACTCCTCAGTGACAAGACTCCCACAGCATCCCTCCCCTTGTCCTCCCCCCACACACACCCATCTGCCTGGACCACCAGTTAGTCCACCCATAGGTGCTCAAGGACACAGAGACCAGCCTCGGGGCAAGGTCCTCGGGAAGAGAAGAGCTCCACAGGAAGGCACCAGACAAAGAGCCAGCAGTTCCCCAGGCCAGTCATCCATTCCTCTAGGAAGAGTGACTGTCCTGGGCCGGTCATGGGGAAAAACATGGAGAACTTCCTGCAACTGGCTGTGGAGGCTGCCAAGATCTGTCTCTAGGGTTGGGGAGCTTCTCCCTGCTTCCCTGTGCCTTCTTTGGCGCAACCCTCCAGAAGACTCCAGACACCCTCCCTTCAGAGAAGGACGGGAAAGGAGGGCAGTGGCACAGCTCTAGGAGCAGGGAGGGTGGGCACAGGAAGACATGGCCCACCAGGAAAAGCTCAGAAACTGCTGGACGCCCAATCGCTGGGCTACAGAACTTTCAGAGCTGGAAGAGGACACCCTGAGGCAGCAGCCAGTACAATCCCTTCATGTTGCAGCTGGGATGCCAAAGTCAGCAAAGTGAAGAGGCCTGCCCAAGGTGGCACGGGATGGCAGTGAGGCAGAGGGGAGGGGCCCGGTGGCCAGCTGTGCCTTCTCTGCCTCACCACCCCAGGACCCTGTCTCTTTCCTTCCCTCTCTCCCCCAAAGTGGTCAGGTGAGCGAGGAGGGAGCAAAGAGGAGGTAAGAAAGGAAGGACCTGCATCAAGCCTCCCCCCGCACTGCTGTGAAAGCAAGCCATCTGTAACAACACCGGGAGGCAGCGTGCTCCCTGACCCTGAGGGTGGGGATCAAGTGGAGGCTGGATGATCACCTGCTGGGGTGCTGGGTGCTGTTGAGGGAACTTGGGCCAGATGTCCTGTGTGCCCCTCACACAGGTAAGCTTCCACTATTCTAATCAGGGATGGAAAGAGGTCTGAGACAAAGCAAAGGATGACCCCGTCCGAGAGGACACGGCATGGCCCATAGGTGGCAGAGGGTCGATGGCAAGTTTTCCTGAAGCACGGAAACACAGACCATCCTCATCTTCTCCTATTAAAATCCCTTCAATGTCCTTGTGATCATCACCATTCACAAGGTCAGCAGTGGCATTTACTGATGGCTTACCCTGCACCAGCCCTGCGCTGAGTGCTTGCACGCACTGTCTCATTCATTCGCCCCACTCTAGAAGGTAGCACGGGGGGCACAGAACCTTACAGGTGAGGAAGCAGAGGCAGCACCCACCCAGGAGTGCCCAACTCGAAAGGAGGGGCTCCACACCAGGGGTTCTCAAAGAGCCGCCCGGACCAGCAGCAGCATCTCCAACACTTACTGGATCAGACACCAGGGGCCACAGCCCAGCGATCTAACAAGACACCCCAGTGGTGCTGAAGCCTGCTTAAGTTTGCCAACCAAATGGTCTAATCACTTCCCAGTGCTGCCCGCAGGGAAAAACCAACACGTCTCTACCTGGTAGTCAAGACCTTAGGGTTTTTCCTAGCCCAGCTGGTCAGCTTCCCCAACCCAGCAGAACCTTACCCCACATCTGCTGCTCAGCCCACCAAGTTCCAGAAGGGGCTCAGGCCCCCCTCTGCACCTCATCATCAGGCCTGGCCTTGGAGTCACCTCTCTCCAGAAGCCCCCAGCCCACCTGGCACCTGCAAACTGCTCCGGATGACAGTGAGACTTACTGCCGGGCACCTGCTGGCACACAAGGGCTTCCAGACAGCACTCTGGGCACCTTCCTCCCCATTTACTACAAGCTCCTCAAGGGCAGGGCCAGTTCCTATGCACCTGAGCATCGGGCCATATTCACAGCACCAGGCACGAGGGCCATCAGGAAATGTTTCCTGACTGTGGAGAGGGATAAAGGGTGATGGGAAAGATTAAATTAAATTTTTTAAAAATGAAAAAAAAAAAGCCTCAGAAAGAAAGTTCTGGTTCTCATTCCAACTCTGCCACTACCCCTCTGGGGCAAGTGCCTTCCCATCTCTAGGCCTCGGTTTCCCACCTGGGAAATGCACCATTATCCTAGTTTCTTCTACTCTACTCCCCCATTGAACAAAGCCAGCAGAGCCTTACCCTAGACCCTCTTATCTATTATCAGGGATGCACACATGAAACCAAAGAGGCCCCTGCTCTCACTCTTCTCTTCTAGGAAAAAGAGAAAGACGACAAACTGAAATTACTATATGCCAGACACTGAGTTCTATACATAGACTTTCTCATTCACAAAAAAATAAGATTATTTCAGAGGATAACAACTGCATAAAAAAAATACAACAGTTTTATTACAGAAAGTGAAAAAAGGGGCTACTTTGCATAGAAAGGTCAGGGAAGGCCCCTCTGAGGAGGTGACATTTGAGCTGAGACTTGGCAAATAAGGAAGAACCAGCCATAGGAAGAGCCAGAGAAAGGAGTTCCAAGCAGAAGGAACAGCATATACAAAGGCCTCAAGGAAAGGCCAAGCCTGGCAGGGAAGAAAAGCAGGGGCCATGGCTACACCGCAGTGAGAGCAGAAGTAAGGTAGTACCCAGGGGACTCAGAGAGGGAGGCAAACAACCTCTTACAAGTCTAAGGTGCTCAAATCAGGTCGGCCCGACACAACCCAGGACATCCGGGCCCAAGTCACAAGCAGCACTGGGGGTAAGGGTATGAGTCAGACCCCACGGCTTCCTGGGGCCCCAAAGGACTGGTGTGGGCATAGGGGCAGGCACCAACCCTCAGCATGAGTGCCATGCCATACCCACGGGACACCCACGGGTGGGGGGAAACAGGGTCACGTAAGTATGTAGAACACAGGACTCTCACGGCTGCCGCTTTCAGAGGGACATGATCAAGTGCTTCCATGAAGCGCCAGTCCCCGATCACATTATTTTCCCAGGACACAGCAAGGACAAGAGCCTTGGTCAGTGGAAAAGGAACAAGATCCAGGGTTCAAAGCTTACTAGTTTGGGGCAAGTCTTAACCTTTTGGGCCTCAGTTTCCTCACCTGGAAACGGAGGCTACTAACAGTCATGATCTCGTAGGATGGTTGAAAAATTAAATGAGATACTGAATGTAAAGCACCAGGCCTGGCACATGGTAAGTGTTCATAAAGGTAAGCTGTTATTATTACCAGTAGTGGTTGTTCACTGCCTCAGTTCCCTCTGCTGTAAAACAGGGATACTGATACAACATCATAGGATTGCTATACGTCTGTACTAATAAATATTCCAGCTTCCTAATGCAATATCCATTGTCGGGAATTTAAAAAAAAAAAATGCTGAGAGTCCCCTTTCCTGACCTCTCATCAGATGCCGAATTCCCCTCTACCATACCTCACTGTTTGGAAAGTGAGTAAGTGCTGCTTAAATTCCATTTTGACTATACTGTGAAATAAAAATGATGCATTTGGAATCCACAGCTTCCCCTGCGCTGTCATTCTGCAAGGGGGTGGGGATGGATGTTGCAGATTCTTCCGCATCGTCCACAAAAGTCCCGCCCTCCCAACCAAAACACAATCTGTTGCCCAGTCACATAAACACGTCCATACACACGATTAACGAATGTATAATGCCATCGCTTCCATACGCATCAATGTATGCACACAAATGTCCGACAGTGGAAAAGTCACCCATACGGAGAAACTCCACACGCAAAATCATTCCCAGAAATTCACTTACAGATACCCCGCACATGCACACCGATGTAGTCTCCAACACTGTGCAAATATGGTCAACAGTAGAGCGGGGGACTCGGGGACAAATGCCAGCTTTCAAATCCTGCAACCCCTAGCTGTGTGACCCCAGTCTCCAAGTGCCTCGGTTGGGAGCAAAATGGGAACAATAATACTAATACTCATTTTGAAGAGGAATGTTATTTTCCTCTTCATTACCCATGCACACTGCTTCCAAAACTGGCCTCCCCCAGCGGTTCTCAACCTGTGGGTCGCGATCCCTTTGGGGGTCGAACGGCCCTTTCACAGGGGTCGCCTAAATACATCCTGCATATCAGGTATTTACATTACGATTCAAAACACTGGCAAAATTACAGTAATGAAGTAGCAACGAAAATAATTTTATGGTTGGGGGTCACCACAACTTGAGGAACTGTATTGAAAGGGTCGCGGCACCAGGAAGGTTGAGAACCACTGCGTGAGTGTAAACACTCAAGCTCACGCGCTCTCTCCACCGGCTGGCGCACACCGCCTGCAAGCCCGGCACTGGCCTGCACCCCGTTTCTAGACACGCGCGCCTACGCAGTGCGCACGCGCACCCACCACCCTCCGCGAGAGCAGCGATTCCCCACAGAGCCAGACCCCCCAGGAGGCGCCCCGCGACCCGGGGCCTCAAGCGCCATTGCCCCGGAGCCGAGAATCCCAGGCCACCTGGCGGGGCCTGACCTCGCACTCCATGCCAGGCCGCTGCCGAGGCGCTGAACAGCCGGTCTCAGACTCCCTTCCTCCCCCTCCATCCCCGCTCCGGCCCGGTTGGCTTACCTGAGGGTGAGGGCCTTGAGGGACAGCGCCCTCTCTCCGCGCCCAGCACGGGCTCCGGGACGCTCCAGGCACGGGGTGGCGGGGTAGCGGCCCGGGCGGCACACCTCCGGCTCCTGGGAAGGGGCTGGGACGAGGAAGTGCCCGGGGCCGGGAGGCCCCACCCCTGGGAAAGTCCCCGGAGATTGACAGGCCTGTCGTCCAATCGCGCCGTGCTCTACGGGCGGGCCCGCGGCTGCTGGGGTGGGGCCGGGCGAGGTAAACAGCCGGAGCAGCTGCCGAGCGGCCGCGGGTGTCCGTCCCTCGGGCCGGCGACGCCCTGGGTCTGGGCAGCTCCAGACGGCATTCCCGGCGCCGGAAGCCCCGGGCTCCGGAATGAGGCTGCGGCCACTTGAAAGCCCAAACTACCGAGCGGAGACGAGCCGCAGAGACCACCCCACAACTTCCTGGGGCCGAGGGGCACCGGGCCAGAGCGAGGAAGGAACTTGCCAAAAGGCACGTAGCGTTTGGAGCTCGGCCGGAGCGGCTGCTCAGGGCCCCGGCGATCGGGGCTGGGCGCTCCCGGACTTGTGAGCAGAGCTCATAGAAATTCCGAGCTGGAGGGACCCTGCAGGACTCTCACTGTTGCTGCTAACATGCACTGCTCCAGACACTGTAAGCACTTTGCACGCACTACTTCAATTTACTCGGCCACCCTAATGAGATGGGTTTTGTACACCTTATTTTATTTTATTTTATTTTATTTTTACCATAAATATATGAAACACAGAGTATATCTTACGGTAGGTGGACCAGGGATTTCCCAGATGCATAAGGAGCAGTAGTTTGGCTTAAGGTTGGGAACACTAGTCTTTTTAAGGTCATAATTTTATTCTACAGAGGGTAAGTTTAATTTCAGAAGGGATTTGAGGAGCTGTTTCACACAGGCCCTCATTTTACAAATTGAGGGATCTGTCAATCAACTGATTCTGTGCAAACACACACACAGCATATGCCTAATCCAAGCATTCTCCTTTCAGGCTCGGTGACAACCTGGGATGCCTTCAATTACTTCAAAGGTGTTATCAAATTCTCAAAACAGCCCTGGCTGGTTGGTTCAGGGTGCGTGCCAGAGGCACCAATGATACATTGATGTTTTTCTCTCTGCCTCCCTCCCTTCCATTCTCTTTAAAAAGAAAAAAAAAAAAAGAAAGAAAGAATATCCTCAGGTGAGGATTTAAAAAATAATAATTCTAGTTCATTTTAACTTTGAAAATAAATACACATATACCCAGATTTTGAAGGGAGGGAGCCAAGGAATGCAAACACCAAAGCGCCATTGAGTGTCACCAAGAGGGAGGTTACAGGGAGATTAGAATCTATAAGGCAGCCCTCAGGCATCACCTCTACCCATTGGGTCCCCACACCAGCCTCCTTCCTGTTCATCTGTACACCCCAAATTGCCTCTTCTTAGAATGCTCTCTTCCTAAGCCCAACCTCTCTTCTCATGAACATTGACATTTACTTTAAAGAGAGAGAGAGAGAGAGAGAGAGAGAGAAGGATCTTCAACTATTTGCATTTTGTTTCCAAACTATTTCAGCTGTTTTTATAAAAAGTCCAACTGAACTTAGAGAGTTAGAAAAATAATTCCATTCCCTAAAATACCAGACGACCCCTAGGTGGGTTTTTTTGGACAATGCTCTAGTATGACATAAAAAGGTTACATAGTCATCTTGTTGCCTGTATTCCTACTTTGGGATAATTTTTCTTAACAATTACAACGTGTGAGAAAACTCATCTCTTCAAAGTCATGACCACACCCACCCCTTCCATCCTTTTTTAAGTCTTTGTTGGACTTCAGAACATCCCACCATGTTAGAGGCCATGAGGACCCCTGATCACAATCTCTTACTTGACAGGTAGGAAAGCAGAGGCTTCAATGTAGTAAAGGACTTGTTAAAGGCCACATGTGTCGAGTGATGCAACCAGTGTTGGAACTCAGGACTTGGGCTGCCCAGCATATGTACACTTTCCACTGCACCATGTTGCCTTTACAGTGTCATGATTTTCCGTACTGTCTTACAGGAACTCAGCACTCATTATGAACATAGGCTATGAATTTAACTAATGGGGTTCTAACCCCTACTCAACCACTTGCTACCTGGGTGGCCTCTCTAAGCCTCAGTTCCTCTCTGAATGTAGAGATGATCATTGAACCTACCCCTCAGATGATCCTGAGGATAAATGAGATAATGCGAGTAAAGCCCAAAGCTTGGCACAAAGAAGGCATTTGAGAAATGATAATGGCATGTAGACATGGGTTACATGCATTGGGTAGACCGTCACAGTTAAACCCAGGAATATAGTCTCCCCAGTTGCCAGCCACCATCCACATCCATGATAGGGCCCTAGACCGGGGGCCTGGCAGGGCGGGAAACAGGTCCCCTAGCCTGTCACTTCTGCTCCCCCCAGATCTGGAAGATTTCCAAGCCAGGAAGCTTGACCTCACACTGGAAGCTAAGCGACTCAGGCAGCTGGGAACCTCTTGCTCTTCCAGAGTGACAACAAGCACCTGTGCAAAGCCCCACCTGGGAGGACAATCAAAAGGCCTGTGTTTTTTTTTTTTTTTTGCTTTGTTTTAAAGCACACAGATTCCTAATCTCCTTTCTGCCACTCCCTCCCCTCCTCCACCAAAGCTGTTCCAAAGTCAGACCTAAATCCACATTTGAGGAAAATAAAAAACATACTCCAAAGAAGAAAAAAGTTGGAGGGTCACAATACTGTATATCAAACTATACTACAAAGCCATTGTAATCAAAACAGCCTGGTACTGGCATAAGAACAGTCATATACATCAATGGAACAGAACGGAGACCCCAAAAATCAACCCACACCATTACGGTCAATTAATATTTGACAAAGGAGGCAAGAGCATACAATGGGGTAGAGACAGTCTCTTCAATAAATGGTGTTAGGCCCAGCTGGTGTGGCTCAGTGGTTGAACACTGACCTATGAACCAGGAGGTCACGGTTTGATTCCTGGTCAGGGCACATGCCCAGGTTCCAGGCTCAATCCCCATTGTGTGGCGTGCAGGAGGCAGCCAATCAATGATTTTCTCTCATCATTGATGTTTCTCTCTCTCCCCCTCCCTTCCTCTCTGAAATCAATAAAAATATATTTTAAGAAATAAATAAACAGCACTTAGAATAGCTCTGCTTTATACTATTCTCTCTATATTTATCCATGTTTGAAAATTTCAATAATGAAATATTAAAACATTTTTAAAAAATAAAATAAATGGTGTTGGGAAATTGGATGGGTACATGAAAAAAAAAAAAGGAACTGGACCACCAACTTACACCACACACAAGAATAAATTCAAAATGGATAAAAGACAAATGTAAGTTGCAAACCATAAAAATTCTAAAGAAAACATAGGCAGTAAAATCTCAGACATCTCACATAGCAGTATTTTCACTGATACATCTATGGCAAGAGAAACAAAGGAAAAAATAATTAAATGGGACTACATCAAACTGAAAAGCTGCACAGCACAAGAAACCCTCATCAAAATGAAAATAACCCATGTGTGGGAGAACATATTTGCCAATGATACATCTGATAAGGCGTTGATTTCCAAAATACATAAAGAACTTATAGAACTTAACACCAGGAACACAAACAATCCAATTTTTAAAAATGGACAAAGGACTTAAATAGACACTTCTCCAGAGAGGACATACAGATTGGCCAACAGACATGAAAAAAATGCTCAACATCACTAATCAGCAGAGAGATGCAAATTAAAACTACAGTGAGGTTTTAATCACCTCAACAATGGCTACCATCAACAAATCAACAAATGACAAGTGCTGGTGAGGATGTAGAGAAAAGGGAACCCTAGTACACTGCTGGTGGGAATGCAGGGTGGTGCAGCCAATATGGAAAACAGTATGGAGTTGCCTCAAAAAATTGAAAATGGAACTGTCATTTGACCCAGCAATCCCACTTCTGGGAATATATCTAAGAATCCCGAAACACCAACCAGAAAGATTATATGCATTCCTATGTTCATAGCAGCATTGTTTACAATGGCTAAGATCTGGAAACAGCCCAAGGGTCCATCTGTAGATGAGTGGATAAATAAAGAAGTGGGACATTTCCATCATGGAATATTATGCAGCTGTAAAAAAGAAGGATCTCTTACCCTTTGCAATAGCATGGATGGACCTGGAGATTATTATGCTAAGTGAAATAAGCCAGTCAGAGAAAGACAAATATCACATGATCTCATTTAAATGTGGAATCTAATGAACAAAATAAACTGACGAACAAAATAGGTCCAGAGGCATGGAAACATGGAGCAGACTGACAGATCTCAGAGGGGAGAGGGGGTGGTGGGGACAGAAAGAGATTAACCAAAGAACATATATGGGGCTCAAGTGGACGGGGTAATGGGGGGCATCTGTAATACTGTCAACAATCAAAAATAAATTTCAAAAAATCTTGTACTTCTAACCAAAAAGTTCATACCCCCAAACCCTCCCATAACTGATTGAACTCTAAATCAAGTGCCTAAAGAAGAGTGAAGGCTGCATATTAAAAACATTAAAAGGTAACATTTGTGGAGTATTTGCTGTGTGCTAGGCCTGCACTTTCACATACTGTGTCTCCCAGCCACGCTCTGAAGTCAGGACTATTATCATCCCCATTTCTCAGATGAAACTGGGGCTTGGAGCTGTTAAATGACTTGGACGAGGTCATATACAGCAACAGGTAACTGGAGCAGGAAGATCCAGGCTCTTAAAGTCGAAACACTCCTAAGCATTGTGTTATGGAGTCTTGCCAGCTAGCAAGACATAGAACTCAAAATGCCAGACCTTTTAAAGAGCTGTTAGAAAGGATCAAACCCAGACTTTTACTTGTAGGGATGAACCACCGAGGACCAGAGAAGCAGGGATGTGCTGGAGATCTCACAAGTTCGTGATTAGTAACTTGGGACTGGAACCCATCTCCTGCTTCCAGATCAGTGTTATATCCACACCCTCCACCGATGGGAAATGGAGCTTTCAAACAAGCACGTGTATCATTCCATTGTGTGCATTAGTGAGCCGGGGCCTTGGCTGGGGGCGGTCAGTGAAACTCAGGGCCAGCAGCTACGGACCAAAGAAAAGAACAATCCTGGCTCTGGGTCCCTTCCTTAGATCCACGTGTCCTTAGCCTGAGGCCACCCCGGGATGTAAAACCCTCTCTGGATTCTAGGTGCTTTCTGGTATTGGGTGTGTGTGTACACAAGAGAGATGTCAGCGATAGTTAAATGAGAAATGGGTGTCAAGCACATTTCTGTTGACTGAAGTTGTACTAGGTTATCATGTTTCTTGGTAAGAAGTAAATCAGTCTTTAATTCTGTCTACTCCCAAATACCATAACTGAATGAGGGCACAGACACAATGACAGTAAGACAGCGTTCGCTTTGCACATTCACTCGGCACCCTGATGTGAATTAAACCATGTACTGTACCCACAATTGCCCTTCCTCCAAGAAGCAGAGCCTGAGAGAATTAGGGAGTCAGACAGACCTGGGCCTAGAGGACAGCCCTGCCTCAGCAAGTACTCCTCCTGATTGTTCTCTGCCTGTTTCCTCATCCACAGCATGAAGGTTAGAACAGTGCCCAACACACAGGGTGGAGCAAGTGAAATACCACAGGGTCTGGCATCAGTGAAAGGCAGCAACAATAATTACAATCAATCCTATAGGGTCCCCACGGCCTAGAGCAGGGGTGGGCAAACTTTTTGACTCGAGGGCCACAATGGGTTCTTAAACTGGACCGGAGGGCCGGAACAAAAGCATGGATGGAGTGTTTGTGTGAACTAATATAAATTCAAAGTAAACATCATTACATAAAAGGGTACGGTCTTTTTTTTTTTTTAGTTTTATTCATTTCAAATGGCCCACGGGCCATAGTTTGCCCACAGCTGGCCTAGAGCCTGGAGGAACTTGCCCCAGACCTCACAGAGTGTGTTCTCAGAACTGCCAGGCCTGGAAGCGCTCTCCTGTTTTCCTCTTTCTCCACCCCAACTATTTCCCCTAAGTCCCTGGACCTGGGGTTTCTAGGGCACCACTAGAGAGAGGGGAGGTAAAATGACACTAGGGACATGCTGGCCTTCGTGACCTCATCAGTCCCCTCTCCTAGTTCCTAAGAGCCAGGCCTCCCCTGTTCCAGCTCCTCTCCCTCTGGCCTCCCTGTCTCCAGGTCAGGGTGCCGATCGGATTCGGGTTTAGATCCAAGCTTGCCCCCTGTCATCCTCCCAGAAGTGGGAAGCGGTAGGCCAGGCCCAGCCCAGCCCCCGAGGGAGGCAGACCCATGGGAACCAGAGCGATTTCTAATCCTGGGAAGCCCTGACAGGGCCCTGAGAGTAATCAATCCTCCCTCAGCCTCACCCCTGTCCTCTCATGCTCGCTCTGCCCGGCCCCTCCTGCTTCTCCCAGCCAGAAGCCACTGCAGTGACTTGGCCTCCACTGCTTGCCACTCCTCGCCAGGGACTTCCCTGGGCTGGGCCTCTGACCAGCTTTGGAAAATCTGGACTGTTTGTGATCAAAGAGGAGGCCGCATCGCCGCCGCTGCCAGCCCTTCACCCCCTCTTGGTGCTTTGGGCTCTGTTAAAGGTTCAACCCCAGAAAGGCCCAGCCGCCCTGGGAGGGAAGCAGGTGGGGGAGTGCTCCATAGGGTCCCAGCCTTCCAGTCTTTAGATCACAAAGTTCCCAACACACACACACCCTCACACACACACACACACACACACACACACATACACATAATACCCAAACACACACACACCTACACACCCCTCACACACAGAGACACACACACACACCTACACACCCCTCACACAGACACACACACACCTACACATCCCTCACACACAGACACAGACACAGACACACACACACACACATAATACCCACACACACACCCCTACACACTCCCCTCACACACACTCATAACACCCAAACACTCACACACACACCTACACACCCCTCACACACAGACACACACACACACACACACACACACTCACATAATACCAAAACACACACACTCACACACACACACACTTCCCTCACACATACAGATACACAATACCCAGACACAATCACACAAACCTACACACACACACACTCACACAAAGCTACACACTGCCCTCACACACAGACATACATAAACACACTTTTGCTCACAGGGTCATACACATATACACCTCAGTAGATTGGACACATACATGCTCACCAACGAAGACACACGTCGTCACACACACACACAAACATCCATGTTCACACTAGGGAACCTACTCCCTTTTCTTGGGGGAAGAATAAGATAAAAATAGACCTTTCTTTTCCTTCTCTTTGGAAAAACTAGTAGCGACTAGAGAGAAAAAACTGGCTGAGGAAGCGGGCAAGAAGAGGAGGGCAGGAAAAGGAAATAAAAGGAGGGAGAGAAGCAAGAAGAGAACGGCAGGGCCTGCTGGGCGGGCGGGCAGGGACATAGAGAGGCCCAGAGCCCAAGCCCTAAGTGGGGGAAGAGGGACCTGGGCCTGGAGCAGCGACCCCAGCAGGCAGGAAAGTGGGAGGCTGGTGACTCTTGGCCCAGAGGTGGGAGGGCTTGGTGGGCCCAGCACCCTGGTGCAGTGAGCCCTTTCCCTGTCCTGCCTGGCTCGCCGCCCCCAGGCTGGGTCACTCACCTGGAGAAGGGCAGGAGGAGACAGGGTGTGTGTGGCGGGGGCTGCCGGCCCTGTGAAGGCTGCTCCGCTCACTGTGCTTCTGCAGGAAGGAGGGCTGGGCTGGGCTGGGCTGGGCTGACTTTTAGCAGGAGGGGAATTCCCCGAGATGGAGGAGCCAGGCAGCCACACAAGGCTCAGCGGAGGCCCCTTCCCACCCCTGGCAGAGCACAGGGCCCTTCTCTATCAGTCCCCACCTGTCACTGCCCAGACTGGCTGTCGCTAGCTGTGAATTCCAGGAGACGGCTCAGGGGAAGAGCTGGAGCCTGCGGATTCCGGGGCTGGTCTGAGGACTGGCGCAGGGCAGGCAGGGGCCACCTGGTCTGCTCACCCCACCTCGCCCCAGGGCTCTCCCAAGGACCTCTATTTCCTCCTTTGCCTAACATGGGGGATTCCAGTGCTCAGGACCCTGAGGAAATCACCAGATGTCCAGCCCACATCCTCCTGCCCCCAGTCCTACCCCATCTGTTTCCACTTAGTCTGGTGGATTCTCCTCTGGGCAGGAAGAGCTTACTCCCCTCTGTGCCAGACCTCATTCAGATGTCGAGGGGGGTCTTAGAGACCGCCCCACCCCGAGCAGCCAGCTCTGCACGAACCAGCGAACCAGCGCAGGTGCTCCGGAGCCTTGCTTCCCCATCCGGTGTCTCAGTGATCCCTGCTGGAAAATGGGGACAGTGAGTCCTGCTTTGGCTGCCTCCTGTGATGATAAGTAAAACGATGGATTGCAGACATTCTTTGTAAACTATCAACTGCTTTACAAACATAAGTTCTCAGTTCATTATCTGCTGACGCCTGGAGAAGGGATGGGAGGGGGCCGTGTGGATGAGCTGGCCTCTCTCTCGATCAGCCCCAGTACAGAGTTTCTTCATTCTTACAGTTTCTTCAAGACCACTCACAGGCTTACAGACCACTGAGGATACAGGGGTGGACAAGCCAGCTCCTGCCTACTCACAGATTTGGTGGCTGCCTGTCCAGAACAGTAGCCATTGGCCACTCGTGGCTATTTGAATATAAATTCGTTACAATCAGGAATTCAGTTCCTCAGCACCAGCCACATTTCAAGTGCTCAGTGGCCACATGTGGCCATCACATTAGCTGCACATGTGCAGAACATTTCTATCATTGCCAAGAGTTCTATCGGACAGCATTGCTGCGGGGGCTGTAGGCAAATTCATAGGCAGTGACAGTAAAGCGTGGTAGAGATGTGTTTTGGCAGGAGAAATACAGGGAGCTGCAGAGCTTGGACAAGGGAGCAGCTGGTCAGAATTTGGGGATCTGGGAAGTCCTCCTGGAGGAAGTGACGCCTTAGCTGAGACCTGAAAGTAACCAAGCGAGAGCATCAGGAAGCGTGTTCTCAGCAAAAGGAAGAGACTGTGCAAAGAGAAGACGACATTCGGGGAACTTAAAATCGGTCGCTCTGAATGGAGCATGGAGTTTGAAACAGGCAAGGAGAAGTAACATAGGTAGGGCCTGGGGAAATAGGCAGGCCAGTCACAGGGGCCACATTCATTCCTGGGGGTAGGGCAGGGGGGTGAAGTGGGGGATAGGAGGGAGGAGGGGGAGAGTTCATGGAATCCAATCCTCAACTGCTCTGTGCCCTTCACACTGGGATTCCACGGGAATGCTAGAGACACCTCCTGGCTCAATGGCCTCACTTTACAGATGAGGAAGTGAGGGACAGGCAAGGGAAGTGACTGTCCAAGTGAGTACATGGAGGGACTTCCTGGCTCCTAGTCCAGTGCTCGGTCACACACCACATTCAGTCCCTCGGTGACAGTGACACTTTTAAAATGTGCAATAGCCGCCCGGCAGGTGTGGCTCAGTGGTTGAGCGTCGACCTATGAACCAAGAGGTCACAGTTCGAGTCCCAGGCAGGGCACAATACCGTGTTGCAAGCTTGATCCCAGTGTGGGGCATGCAGGAGGCAGCCGATCAATGATTCTCTCTCATCATTGATGTTTCTATTTCTCTCTCCCTCTCCTTTCCTCTCTGAAGTCAATAAAAATATATTTTAAAAAATAATAAATGTTAGGTAGCCACACAAGTGGCTAGCGTACCAGAATGGGCAGACACTCCCGTCACCATAGGAAGCTCTATAGGACTAGACGCACCAGTCCTTGAGTTAGACCAGGCGCACAGGATGGTTGCAACCTTCTCTCCACATAGACCCTTTTCTCTGCTGGGAGTAAACACACCTTCCCACACTCATGCTGTCAGATGCTCTTCTCTCTGCCCCCTGATACCAAACTGAAGGGCCTCCCTCACAGCTCAGAAGCAGGCATCTGGGCTGGTGGCAGGACTCAGCATCAGGGAGAGAGATCTCGTCCCGGCTCCCTTTATGAAATCTCCTGGTAACCTGGGATCAGCCCCCAGGGTCCGCCAGAGCCTTCCGTGAAACTGACAAATGTCCCTAACTGGAGGAAATGGAGTTTTAGATCCCTCTTCAGTAGAATGTATCATTCAGTCCTAATATTTCTGGATCGCTACATTCCCTCCAAACGCGATGTTTTCTCTCCCGAGGCCACAATAATCTGTGAGTCCTCGTCAGTTCATGAAGCCCCACTGAGACGGGTTCCTGCTCATGGAGTCTTAAATGGCAGGGGGACCTGAAAGTACTAAGGCGGCTGAAGGAGCTGGATCGCACCCCCCCACCTACCGTCCCCCACCTCCACCCCACCCCTGAACTGGAATCTCCAGTCAGGAATACTTGGCTTGCACATCTAGGGGAAGATTAGCACTGGGTTTCTTTCCCTGCCAAGATGCTGAGGGCAATTAGCTTCTCACACCTCTCTCACCTCTTCTTTCTTCCAGCTATGAATTCCCTGAAATTGCCTCTTCTGTTCGGCTCATGCGATAGACATCAAGGAAGAAGAGGCCCTTGGACTGAGTCCTGGTTCTGCTGTGTGGTCCGGGGCAAGTCCTTCCCCCTCTCTGAATTTCCCCTTCTGTGAGGTAAAGAAAGGAGTCAGACTAGATCATCACTAAGGGACCTTCCATTCTGACTCGGCACAGAAGTCCCAAAGTTCAGAAGGAGGAGAAATCGGGGAAGGCTAAGATGGTCAGGAAATAATCGGTAACATTTGGGGTTAACATCCACCAGACAAAGCCCTCACTGTTCTTAATGAATGATGGCATGCATTCCTCATTGGAGCCCTCGGAGACTGGTACTGCTACTCTGCAGATGAGGAAGCTGAGGCTCATGGTGGTTTAGGCCAACGGCTAACAAGTGGCACAGCCGGAGTACAAACTCAGGTAATGTCTCCAGAGCTCACCTGGAGAGGAGTCCTCGGTGCTGGACCGCGAAGGATGGGTGAGATGTGGGTGTACATGGGAACCTCTCCCAGGCCCACGCCTTTGATGCTTAATTATTCAGCTCCACCTCTTCCACCTTGTTAATGTGTGGGGACAGCACCAGGCCAGTCTCATAATAGTCAGTCAATCAGTATTTATTTAGTGAAGGAATGGATTTGAGCGCCTGGGTTTCCTGACTCACAAATTCTATTGAAAGCTCCCCAGGATGGGGACTCCTCATGCTCTTAGGACCTAGCCCAGGAGTCTGGGCAGATCCAGGTCCCACTGTAAACCTAAGAATTCAGACTCTCGGGTGGAGGGAGGACTGGAGGCAGCATTTTTAATAACCTCCCAGGGGTGACCTTAGTACTTAGAGTTTGAGAAAGCCAAGTCCTTAAGCTAGGCCTTCCAACTCCAAAGTGACAAGTATCTGCTTGTAGACAGGCAGCCAAAGAGACCTCGGTGTCATGAACCCTCAGGAGGTACCAGTAGGCTAGTGCTTCTCGGGGTCCCCCAAGCATCCAGTCCATGATTTTTGCAAAAGCGCTTTGAGTCTGTGAACATCCACTCGGTGCCAGGCCCACTGCCATTCCTGAACTCCCCGTGTGACCTCAGCAAGTCGTTTCCTCTCTCTGTTCCACACTTTCCTCATCTGTGAAAGGGGGTCAGTGCTCTGTGCCCATCTACAACCCTGGGCATGTGCCCAGAAGGGGTACCCGTTAGGATAACTTTGCAAAGAATAACATAGGTCAGAGGTTCGTCAACTCTAGTGTCCATCGGAATCATCTGATCTATCTGGTCTCGGGTGGGTCCTTCCATCAGCGGTTCTCAGTCCTGGCTGCACATTAGAATCATCTGGTGAGCCCTGTGAAAACACAGATGCCCAGGTCCCACCCCAGACTAATTACAGCAGGATCTCAGAGGGTGTGGCCTGGGTTTGCAATTTTAAAAGCTTCCCAGTTGGTTCAAAGTTGGGACGACCGCTCTCAAAGGGGCCATTCTAACAGTTCTGATGCAGGTGGCCCCAGGACCTCACAGTTTCTTGGGGCTCTGTGGTCTCTCCCCACCTCTTCCCCTTTTTTTGTGTGTCAGGGAAGGTGCTTTCTCAGCACCAGGGTCAGAGACCATAAGGACGACAGATTTTAGAACATTATACATGACGGAGGTGAAAAGAAAAATTAAAATTCAGACCAAGTCACGATGAGGAGAGCAGATACATATAACTATGTCGGCATCTGAAAAATGGGATT
Source organism: Myotis nattereri (assembly GCF_964212035.1). NCBI lineage: Eukaryota > Metazoa > Chordata > Mammalia > Chiroptera > Vespertilionidae > Myotis > Myotis nattereri. The sequence goes on from NC_138080.1 coordinate 90,280,370, forward strand.
CGGGGATGCATTTTGCAAAATTGTGCTTTCCAAGGAAACAAACACCGGGCAGTGTGTTGCAAGATTTTTGTCAAAGGAAAATGCTCCAAGGACAAATGTTGCAAGATTGTTCTGCTGAAGGAAGTGGCTTCTTGGCCCATCAAGTCTGGAACAAAGCTTAGAGGTGATCTTAAACCACCCCCCCCCGCCCCCTCCCCCCCGGCTGGATAGGAGAGGAAACTGAGGCCCAGGGATAGGGGGGCACGTGCCCAGGGGCAGGCAGGGAGTTGTGGATGAGCTAGCATCACAGTCCAGGCTTCCCAACCACTTCCTGTCTCCTCCCTTTCCTCTATTCCTCAAGTATCCACCACGTCTGTTGTAGCTCCAGGTCCCCCGCCCACCGCCCGTACTCCCATTCTCTTGGACAGCACCCAAGGTCAAAGCCTGGGACTAAATCTGTGCCTGGGTAGACACCTGCCAGATAACTGGGGCCAGAGCCAGCGGGAGGCTGGGGCGCGCTAGAGAGGAAGGAGCCGTCTGATGATGTGGCCTGACCTCAGAAAGGAAGCCTGGTCACCAGGGGGAATTTCCCTGGGGCGAGGTCTCATGTCTATGCAAATATGGCACTCCAAGTAACCTGGACCCCAGAACGGGAGAGGGGAGAGGCAGGAAGCAGGGAAGGCATGGGGTCTGCCCCTCCCAGGGCACCCACACTATGCCAGGCTCCCTCTGTGTGATCTCATTTTGTCCCTGAGACACCCTGCCAAGGAGGAAAGTTGGCCGGGAGTCAGTGAGGGGAGGGTACATTTGCCCAAGAAAATGCAGTACATTCCAACCCCAAAGAGAGACCAGGAAGCGGCATCCGTGAGGATGGAGTTGGTGCTGCCGCTGCTGCCACTGACAAGGGTGACAGTAATGATGCTTGAGTCCGAGAAGTCTGACAAAGTTTCATTTTAGGTTTCCATCTTGCTCACTGGGGAGTTTTATCCTGGGGCCAGGTCGCCTGCGGAGGTAGTGACCCTGCCTCTCGCTTTGGGTGAATCTCAGAGCTCAGAACGCTAGGGGGTATGGCAGCTGGCACCGTTAACCCTTTCACCACCAGCTCCCAGAACATCCCTAGATAAGGGAAGAGAATGGGAATGATGTTTTTGAAGGAAAAATCTCTCTTCTGCCTCTTTCATGTCACTCACCTTGAGCCTCACTACCCCCAAAAGCCTTCCCCCAGATCCTGTTCCCTTCCAAGGCTGACCCCATCACTGCCTAGCTCTCCAGAGAGCTGGCCTTGCCTCCCCAGAGCAGGGGGGCAATAGGACTAGAGTCTTGGCAGGGCAGTTAGGCCCCACATCTGTTTATCTGCCCATCGCAGAACATACACAAGAACAGCGGGCTGCTGATTTCTGGAGCTGTGCGCTGCACACGAGGCTGTGTGCCAAGAAGAGTGAGTGTGTGAAAAAGCACGTGTGGGTACTTGTGTGAGCTGTTTCCTGTGTGGTCAGTAATACATATATGGACCACAGATCAGTCTGATTGTTACCAGCCGTGTATTTGTGGACCTAATCGTTTCATTTTTCTCTATGTGGCCACCAACGTGTGCCTCTGATTCCGGCGTGCACAGCGTGTCCCTGTGGGTATGCCTGGCAGTGATTTGGAATCCCGTGTGTCTGATAAGTAGTCATTACAGGCTGTGAGTGGATGCCAAGTACATGGGACAGTGGGAATGGGAATCGCTGGGCCAGCACTGGCGTAGGATCTCTATGTGCAGGCCCTCCCATCCCTGCCCATCGCTGTCTCCATCCAGGTCAAGGCCATCTCAATGGGGTAGCACTAGAGGGTTCTGACTGCAGCTGGTGGCACAATAGGCAGATGGTGGCAGCGGGAGGAAGAGGCGAGACCCTCCCACAGAAGGAAATGTATGTTCTGGAAACTGCTACAACAGCTGGGCCTGGGGGGAGGGCTCATTCCTACATGGCTCTGATTGAGGGCTTCCTCCATCCTCACTTAGCTGAAAGGGCAGTGGGGTGGCCTGCACCTGGGGCCTGGGCCTCACATCCTGCCTCTAAAAGCATTTCCTGCCTCTGGGTTCCCAGGTAATGACTCCTGGTTTCACCGCTGCCTCCCTCTCTCATTCCCCAAAACCAGTTGGGCAGTTCCCTTGATTTCTTTTTCTTTCTTTTTTTTTTTTTTTTTAATTGATTTTTCACAGAGAGTAAGGGAGAGAGATAGAGTTAGAAACATCGATGAGAGAGAAACATCGATCAGCTGCCTACTGCACACCCGCTACTGGGGATGTGCCCGCAACCCAGGTACATGCCCTTGACCAGAATCGAACCCGGGACCCTTCAGTCCATAGGCCGACACCCTATCTACTGAGCCAAACCGGCTAGGGCTCCCTTGGTTTCTTGCTGCCCCGTGTGTTCGTTTTCCTTTTCTCCATCTCTGCTTCCTCCACTCTGGCTCAGACCCTTCTGCCTCCACATCTGGGGAATGACTACAAGCCTGTCCAGTGGTCTCCCAGGCACTGGGCCCATCTCTCCACAGACACGTCTTTCTAAAGGGCCTCTCTAATCAGACCAGTCTCGTCCCTAGCACCTTCGGGTGAAGTCCACACTCTTGCCTGGACTCTGTGAACTTCCAGATGGTGTTCGCACACTGGGTGTGGGGCCCAAGGTCCAGGGGCCCCTTCCCCTTGCCTCCACGTCTGTGCCCTTATTCCAGCTGTTGCCTCTCCCTCCCACCTTTAATATCTTTCATTGTTGGAAGCATATCTACACATCTTTCAAGGTGCCTGGACATGCCTCTTTCCAGGGGGCCGCTCTCAGCTTCTCTGTGGTTAATCTGTGGCCTCTGCACTTGGTACCACTTGCTACCATGAGCTTGGTTGAATGTTTCTAAAAATATTTCTCCACTTGGCTGAGGGTTAGTGGCAGTGTAGGGACTCAGTAGTCCTCAGAGACTGTTGGAAGAGACTCTCCCCAACCCCGTTCTCCGCCATGGGCTGGAATCTAGTCCATTTACTAATAACAAAGAGCTGAGTCCTTACTGTATCTTGGACAGTGTGGTTTGGTCTTCACAACCCTGTGAGTTAGAAACCTTTGTCATTCCCTTTTCAGAGATGAGGAAATCAAGACATGGAAAGGTCAAGTGACTTATCTATGTCTGAGCGGTATGCTGGGATTTGAGGCCGCCTGCCTGCCTCTGTAGATCTAACCACTGAGCAGAGGGCTGTTATTCAACCAGAATTTCCCACTTGCCTAACTCCAAACGCAAAGCGGGGAAGTCTGCGTTGGGAAACCTGAGGTCTGCGGGGAGTGGAGAGGACTGTTGGAGCGCCGATTTACCGCTTCTGGGTTCTGAAATTTGGGTTGGGCAACTTGACACTTCTCCCTCCTATTGTCTGTCAGCTCAGTCTGGCTTCCGCATGAGGAGGAAGAGGAAGAGGATATGTCAGCAGAGAGAGCAGGGCAGGTGCTGGCCCCAGATCTAGCCCTTACTCAGCCAGGGCCACAGTCCTACTCTCTGGGCCACAATTTCCAAACTTATGAAATGGGAGGGCTGCTTTGGATGACCACTAAGGCCGGTTCCCGCTCAGACAACCTTCAGGCAATCTGCTTCCCCACTTGGACCATCAGTGTCCTCATTAAATGGGGTGACCCCCCCCCCGCCCGCACCCCCGCACTACTGCAAAGGAATGGTTATGGAAAAGCCTCTCCCGCCAGATGCCTCTGGCAGGGACTCTCTCTGGCACAGTGAATGGGGATGGGGGAATGCGGGTTAAAGAGCCAGTATTTCCCACACTGCTCTCCAATGGCAGGAAATGTGACAGTGGCAATTCCCAAACAGCTGCTCTGCGCTAGGACTCAAAGGGCAACCCCTCCCAACCAGCCACTTTCTTCAGGCATTTCCTGTGACCCTGGAGACCAAGGTTGGCACATCCCAGTCCAGAGTTTCTGAAAAGGGTTTGCCCTGAAGGGAAAATGCATGGCTCAAGGCAGCAGGGGAGCAGCGAGGAGCTCAAGAGAGGATGGGTCTGGCCCTAGCTGGTTCGGCTCAATGGTTAGAGCATCGGTCCGTGGACTGAAGGGTCCTCGGTGGCAGGCTCAATCCCCCACCCCGGTCATGTTTCTCTCTCTCATATTGATGTTAAAAACAAAGTGCTTTTTAAAAAAATATTTATTTTATTGATTTTTTACAGAGAGGAAGGGAGAGGGATAGAGAGCTAGAAACATCGATGAGAGAGAAACATTGATCAGCTGCCTCCTGCACACTCCCTACTGGGGATGTGCCCACAACCAAGGTACATGCCCTTGACCAGAATCGAACCTGGGAGCTTTTGGTCCGCAGGCCAACACTCTATCCACTGAGCCAAACCGGTTAGGGCAAAAAAAAAAAAAAAAGAAGTTTTATTAAATAAATAGGATGGCTCTTGGTTGAAGCCTCCCCTCGGAGGGGAAGAAGGAAGTGGGAGAACGAACGTTCAGGGAGTTTATAAAAGCACTGACGCTGGGCCAGGACTGCAGGGTCCCAGCTCTGTCTGCTGCTAAATTGCTGTAACCCGAGCCCATTGCTTCCTCTCTGTGGAAGTGACAGTTGCTGCAACTGAGAGGGAGGTGAGAATTTCTGAGGCCCCTTCCACATTCAGAACATTCACCGCCATCGTCCTCTTCTCCCACTTTGAGACAGTGCGGTTTGGGCTTCTGCTTTCTCTTTCCTTTTAGTTTTAATTTAGTCCCCACTTCTCTCCCTTGAACTCTGGCCACAGAAGCGATCTCCAGTCTGTTATCAGTTGATACAGGTGTTTTGAAGGGAGGTGGGTGGAACACTCAAATGGAAGGTCGTAATGATTAGGACCAACTGGGTCTAACTTTTTACATCTTTAGCATCGAGCACATAGCATGGCACATAGGAGGCGCTCGGTAAGTATACGCTGCATGAATGAATGAATGAATGAATGAATGAATGAAGTACCTTGGATTCACAATAGTGGCTCCTCTGTCCTCTGCTACAGCTCCAAGAAAACAATGTGGTTTGTTCTGCAGGCACCTGGGTCTTAGTGGGATTGTTGCACTAGGTTCCCAACTGGCCATGCTCCCTTCATGTTTCCTTTTTTATCTTTAATTTTAAAAATTTTATTTTTAGAGAGAAACACTGATCAGTTTCCTCCTGCACAACCCCTACCGGAGAATCAAGCATCCCAGGCATGTGCCCTGACCAGAAATAGAATTAGCAACCTTTTGGTGCATGGGATGATGCTCTACCAACTGAGCCACATGGACCAGGGCCCTCCATGTTTTCCGTAAGTGCATGGCTAGATGCACACCTTCCCTTCCCAAGAAAGGCTCCCCCTGGGTTATAAGAGAAAACCTGGACATACAGGTCTCCATAATTGGATGTGAACTCCCATTTCTAATCTGGTCTACCTTACCCCACCCACCTTGAAGGTCCTCCTTCTACTATTGACCAGTCCTAGAATACAATCTACCCAACTGAAAGAAAATTAAGTGGAAAATGCATGTTGGGAAATTAGAACAGTGTTTTGTCCAGCACGAGGGCTCAGAGCTGTCCTCATTCCTGATTTCTAGGAATTCTACAAGTCCTAGTTTCTCCACTTGTGTGTTCCCTCAGCCTCATGGGGCCTCCCAACTTCTACTCCCTCAGGTCCCATTGCTCTCTCCTTTCCACTCCCAGCCTGTTTTCCCACCAGAACATATTTTTAAGCCAATGTCATGTTTAGCTTTGGATGCCTCTGTGATCTGCAGCTGACTTCTTGAGAACAAAGCTCAGAAAACATCTTGGGCTCCACCTCTCAGTTCCTACAATGGGGCCTGGCTCAGGGCAGGTGGTGCCATAAAAGACCCCACTCCACGCATCACCTCTTTCACCCCACGCCCCACACAGAGTGCGAGATAAGCAGAATTGGGGGCCGTGTTTTACAAATAAGAAAACTGAGACTCAGAGATGACATGCTCACAGACAGTTAATGTTAAAGGTCTGACTCCACAGCTCTTCACCATTTTGTTATTTCTTGGTAACAGTTAAATTAAGTTGGGCAAATACCCCCCAAAACTCAGCTGACTCTCATGGGGTTTGGGCTCACCATGGGGTGGAAGACAGGAAGTGGAGAAGACACAAGGTAAATTGTCTTACTTTCAGACTCATTTTGTCAGAGATGAAGAGAGGGCTCTTCAATACTGTTGGGTCCAACCCCTCAATGTACAAATACAGAAACGGAGGCCCAGTGAGGGCACTGGCTAGTCCAAAGTCACACATTGAGGGAGGGACAAGACCAGGCCCAGCCAGTCCCCCAATACCCACGGTCCTTGCACAGCAGCTAAATTATAGACACAATGAACTCCCAGGACGGCCAGGACAGGGAGCAGAGCCCTCCAGCCAACAGGCACTGTCATGCCATGTCACTGGACAACGTTAGATCCAAGTCTCAGGGTAGAAGCAGAGCTGGGGGAAGGGAGACAGAGCAATTGCAGTTGATTCTACTGCTTATCAGTGATCTTCACAAAGTGGAAACTTTCCACGGGCCTCCCCAGATCACGATCACATCTGGTGCCCTTGAAGAGTTCAAAAGAGGAAGTTTGGGTTTGGTTGTAATGGATGAAGAACACGCAGACAAACGTACGTCCAAGCAGCAGGGGGAGAGGGGGCCCAAGACCCAGAGCTCAGACTCTCCTTTGGGATCCCCAGGAGAGAGTATAAAGCTAGAGCTCACTCCTGGGCAGGCTCCAATGAGGACAATCTAGGCTGCAGGTTCAAGGTCAAATATGCAGGTCCTTACTGGGAACGTATTTATGTGTGTCTTTTTATTCAAAGAAAGAAGTATAAAGAGAATGATCTGGAGGCACATCCTAGACTGTCAATGCTAGAAGAAAAGCCAAGATCTCTTTGCCCAACCCTCTCATTTTGTAGACGAGAAAACAGCGAATGGAGAGGGGAAACAGATGAGCCCAAGGTCAGAAAGAAAGTATGTGGCCGATGCAAAATTGAACCCAGGTATCTGGACTCCTGGTTCAGTGCTCCAGCACAACCACCTGGACGGAGATGGGAGCTGAAGACCTTTACTCCTCCCTCCCACCCTGCCGCCAGGCCCCACCATTCAAAACACACACGGCACTCATTTCATAGACAGAGGCTCAGTATCTTTTTGGATTTGACAACGCCCAAGCCAGGGCAGGGGCTGTGGCAGGGACAGAAGGGTGGAGGAGGAAGGTGGGGAATAGAGATGGATAGAATCTAGGGCTACTGTTCTTCAGCCAATCAGATGTGAGGAGTGACCAAGCTGGGCCTTCCGTGGCCCCTAGGAGTGGGAGCCTTTCCTAAACCCCAGCTGACGACAAGAGCCCACCCGTGCCCCCTTCCCCCCACCCTGCCCCTCCCGTAGTCTCTGAAGCTGGAGAATCAGGCTTGGTCACGGTGGCTGGTGCTGATGACTGTGTCTCGGCCCAGGTGCCCGTCAAAGCCAGCGCCCTAGTCCTGGCCCCCACAGATAGCCAGCAAGGCCTTCATGAAGTCTCCGGAGGTGTCACCCTGGCAGAGGCAGAGGGAGAGCCGAGTAAGTGAAAACAATCCTGATGATCTCGATGTCCCTCCTAGCTGCCCACGTTCCATGCAGTCTGTGCATCTACAAATGTGTGTCTATGACATCCCTTTCCTACAGAGAAACAGATATGCAACAGCCGCACTATCTGGACTAGACTTTTTTGAATTAAGAGAAGATCTCAAACCAACACATAGAGTCTCCTCATGCTTTTTTCACGCCTGTATCGTATTCTACCCCAGGGATACACATCAGGTATTTAAGCAGTCCTGTATGGAGGGCTTCCACTCCTGTGACTATAAACAATACTGGCATAGACATTCCTTTACGTGCCTTTGGGAATAGGTATGGCTATGTCTGTAAAACAAATTCTTACACACAAATACCAAGCCCAAAACGTAAATGTCTTGAATTTTAAATTCTCCAAACTCCCCTTTGAAGACGTGCCACCAAGTCTGTGTGAAGCTGCCTGTGAGATTTCCCACAGTCTTGTCAACCAAGTACAGCATCAAACTAAGATCCTGGTCAGTCTCAAAGACAAGAAAATGGGCTCCATAGTGAAAAGAGTCGGACACAAAAGAACCACATATTACTTGATTCCATTGATAGGAAATACCCAGAAAAGGCAGCTCTGCAGAGACAGGAAGTCGCTTGATGGTTGCCAGGGCTGGGGGTGGAAATAGGTAAACAGGTACAAGTACCATAGCAGGTGATGGAAATGTTTTAAACTGGATTGTGGCCATGCTTGTACAACTCATTGCATTTACTAATATTTTTAAAATTATACCCTCAAACAGGTGCATTTTATGGTATGTAAATTATACTAGTTCAGTAACAATTTTTAAAAAGCAAAAAAGAAAGGCCCTTGTTTTATCTGGCAATCTTTAATTATAAACCTTTGAACCATCTGGAATTTATTTTGGTATAAACAATGAGGCAGGTCTTTCATTTAGCAACATCCTGGCTGTCCTCAGAGGTAAGTCATTGAGAAAAAGAGTATGGGAATAAAAAGGACTTCGAATCTTATATGTTCAGGGATCTGACTCTCACCCCCTTCCCCACTTACCTCTAGCCCCACTCCTCACCTCAATGACTTCGTTGAGAGACTTGTCATATTTCTCAATGAACTCCCGCCGGATGTTGAGTAGGTCGATCTCACTCCGGGAGACCATGATCCTGGTGAGGGTCTTCTCATCCGTGCCGGCACCCTGGTAGAGCCGAGCATGAGGGAGACACAGGGCAGGAGAAGAAACAAGGCCAAGTCAGGCAAGGACTAGAGGATGTCTATCTGCCTCTCTCCCTTTTCCTGCCTCTGTCTGCCACAAACAGTCCTGACCCTAATTCCCCTGGGCCTAGGGCTGACCAGACAGGCAAAACTGGCTTGTCTGAGTTAAAGAGTGTACCCCCAAAATTCACGTCCACCTGGAACCTTACAATGAGACTAATTTGGAAATAGGGTCTTTGCCCATGTAATTAGTTGAGGTCCTACTGTATTAGGGTGGCCCTCGATCCAGTGACTGGTGTCCTTATAAGAAAAGGATGGCCCGGCTGGTGCGGCTCAGTGGTTGAGCATTGACCTATGAACCAGAAGATCATAGTTTGATTCCCCGTCTGGGTACACGCCCAGGTTTTGGGCTCGATCCCCAGTAGGGGGCATGCAGGAAGCAGCCAACCAATGATTCTCTCTCATCATTGATGTTTCTATCTCTCTCTCCAGCTCCCTTCCTCTCTAAAATCAATACAAATATATTTAAAAGGAAAAAAAGAGGATGTATGGACATGGGCACACCAGATGCAGCTAAAGGCAGAGACTAGAGGGATTCATCCACAAGCCAAGAAACACCAGGATTCCCAGCAACCACAAAAGCTAGAGACACCAGCAAGTTTCTCCCTCGAAGCCTCCAGAGGAACCAATCCTGCCAACACCTTCCCTTTGCCCTTCCAGCCTCTAGAACATGAGAGAGTAAGTTCTGTGGTCCCTCAATTTGTGGTCACTTGTTACAGCAGCTCTGGAACACAGGGCTCAAGGAGCAGGCACAGTGCAGGGACTGTGTGGGCAGCTGGGGCCCACTTTGCCCCCTGAGAGCTCGCTCATGTTGGGAGTCAGAGCCGGCACATGGTAAGTTCCACGTAAATGGTGTCATGTTTGGGGACTGCAGGCTGATCGGGCTCTCAGCTCGCTCTCACCACGCAGCCTCCCCAGGCTCTGTCAGCAGCTGAGACTCTACTTACTGGGCTGAGAGCGTGGCCAGGATGGCCTGGGTTTTTGGGAAGCCAGGGCCAGACCCAGAGCCGAGCACTTGCTACCTTTTGTGATCATTTCATAGGAGGCACTGTGTCAGCTGCTGGAAGGTGAGCTCTGAGAGGGCAGACTGTGTCCTCAGAGCACGTTTCTCAACCTTGGCCCCTGGGGCCGGATCATTCTCTGCTATGGGATCTCTCCTGTGCACTGTAAGCTGTTGGCAACCCCTGTCCTCTACCCACCAGGTGCAAGCAGCTGTGACTCCCCAAGCGGTGATGCCCAAGATGTGTCAGAACACTGCCAATGTTCCCGGGGGCAGGGCCACCCTCCCCCGACGGGCTGAGAACTATGATCCTAGAGCCAGACACAGGGCAGATGCTGCCAAATAGCCAATGGGAACCCAGCTGTCACAGTGCAGCTCTGGGGGATGGCGGACGTGCTGGAAACAGAAGGAACGGACGAACACGTCTTCTTACCTTCATGGACTTGTAAAGTTTGTCAGCGAAGAAGAGAGGCTTGTTCTTGACACTTTGAACTGCAGGAAGAGGAGGGGGATGCAGGGAACTTGGTCAGAGGAGCTATGCCCAGACTCTGGATGGGGCTTTCTTCTCCCCCCCTTCCCCCCCCCCCCGGTCATTGCCAACCCCAGGGTCATACTCAGGGCCTTGCACACTCACTCCCCTTCCTGATGCCACCTCCTCTGGCTCTCACTGGGTTGCAACTCACTCCCTGCTGAGGTGCTTGTAGCTAACCAAAGGAGAGCAGAGGGACTCAAAGGGAAGAAACCCTCATGAACCCAGGCCCTGGGCCTCAAACTTCTAAGTGCATGGGAATCCCTAGAGAACTTGTTTAAAACTCAGGTGCTAGGCTCCACCCTAGGGGCTCAGATTCAAGGAATATTTCGAGCAGAGCTCTCAGACAATGGTCCTGGACAGCATCACTGGGGAGGTGGAGGAAATGCAAATTCACATGCCCCACCCCAGGTGTGCTGGCATTGCAACTCTGGAGATGGGGAACCAACTCGTCCCTCTTTGCCTGGGCAGTCTTAGTGTTAGCACGAATCAGGATGGTCAGCAGCCCCTGGTCCCCAGATAATGCCTGTTTGCCTGTACCAATCCAGCCCTTTCTCAAGCCCTTGGCTGCTGAGGGATTTCAAGGCTCCAGAGCACACACGGGGGTGTCTCAGACACCAGTCCCAGAGAGCCAGAATGACTCTGGATAAAAGTATTTCTATGAGGAGGGCAGGGGGCAAGAGGGTGGAGCTGTGCACCCCAAGACCACAGTCACACAGGGTCAGTCCTGCACCCTCCCTGGGACAGGCTCAGGAACCCGTGGGAAAGGTCCCATTTTACCCCGAGCTTCCAAGCTCTGTATGTAGTTCCTTACCACCTTCCACACTGATCCCAAGCTCCTTGGCTAAAAGTCAGAGCTCCTACCTCCCTTTGCTGTCTCATCGCTCTTGTTCCCCCGTTCTCGGAACACACTATGAATTTCCTTGTGCCTCTGTCCTCCTGGTATGGAGCTTCCCATCTGCCCTCCACTACTTTATCCCCGCAACCCCGCCCCATCCTGCAAGGCTGTACCTGACATGCACATCCCCAGTTGTGTCACCTCCTCCAAGAAGCCCACCCTCACTCCAGGCCCAGGACTCAGTCCATCTGGTTAAGGAGCAAACTGGGCAGAAACTTACATCCTCAGCAACCAACCCTGAAACCTGAAGCCTGCTCACCTGCCTCAGAGGACCCTGGCCCTGCCACGGAGGAGTGAGGTGGAGTGGTCAGTGTGTGTGTGCGTGTATGTGCACACGCGTGTGCACGAAGGCTCGTTCCAGGTGGGAGGAGAGAGGAAAGAGGGAGAATCATGAGGAGAACAAGATGTGAAAGTGCCCAAAGACCAGTTGTTCTGGTGAGTGCAAGCATGACCTCTGGCTCAGGCAGCCTCTGGTTGGAGTCCTGCCTCCACCACTGACACGTAACTTCTCTGAACCTAAAGGTCCCACTTGGTAAAATAAGCTGTAACAGTACCTCAAGAGGAGTCAACAAAAGCTGTGTGCGACTAATTCCACACAGGCCCCGGCAGGAAATCACAATAACAGCTAACACTTCTCCAGTGCGTTCTATGTGCCAGGAGGCAGTGTTCTCACTCTACGCATAATTAACTCATTTAAATTTTACATAAACCACTTTATGGGCTGGATACCGTTATTCTCTCCACTTTACAGAGGAGGAAACTGAGGCACAGGGTTTTTGTGACTTCCCCAAGGTGGCAGAGCAAGGATTCGACCTAGATTCACTATGCTATACTGCCCCCTAGGTATTGCCAGGGGGTAAAGGCCCATTGAATGCTAAATAACAACAATATCTCTATTTCATCTATTCCAAACATCTCTAAAATGTTAACATCTCTAAATCGGTGTGCCTCATAATTGATGGCAATTATGTGAAATCTTCCACCGGTATCTCCAGGTGAGATTAAAAAACAAACAAAAAAACACGAGCTTCGATGCAATGCAATTTATAGTCATAAAAAATATACTACTTCTCATTAATGCTAACAAACACAAGTTCAGCCTGTGCTCATATCCATTCACCCATTTCTACACAAGGAGAAATGAGATCCAGAATAGGAAAGACGTTTTCAAAGTCAAGGACTCCAATCAGGTTGTGGGTAACAGAGGTGAGTGGATTAAGTACAAATTAAAAAAAAAAAAAAAGAAGTGCAAATTGGTGGTTACAAACAGTCACGGGATGTTAAGTACAGCACAGGGAAGACAGTCAGTAATGTGGTAATGACTAGGTATGGTGCCAGGTGGGTGCTGGGAATACCGGGAAACACTGTGGAAAGCATGTTACTGTTCTATGTTAAAGTTCAGAACACTATGCTGGACCCCTGAAACCAATACGAAACACCGCAAGTAAACTGTAATTGAAACATAAAAAAAGTAAAATTTAAAAAGGACTCAAATCATGGAAGAGAGTAACCAAAGAGATCTAGGTGCGCGTGCAGTATGGGTGTGTGCGTGTGTGTGTGTGCGTGCGTGTGTGTGCGCATGCGTGCGTGCGTGTGTGTGTGTGTGTGTGTGTGTGTGTGTGTACACCGGAGTCCTGCACACATTGCGCCCCTACCCAGCCCGCTATTGCCCTCCTGGTGTCTCCTGCAGGGAGAGCTGTTTCCTCATCCTGCCCTGCAGCCTGGAACAGCCCTCCTGCTGCCCACCGATCCATCACACAGGCAGGACGAGGGAGCCAGTGAGCGGCAGTGTTGATTTTCCGGTACCAGTCACTTAGGCAGCTGCCACAGCCACGTGTTCAGGAATCTGCCCATGTGCCCAACGCCCCCAGTCCCTGCCCTGGACCTCGAGCCCCTTCCCTTGGTCCCCGCCAGTTACCAATGGCCACAAACGCGTCCTTGACATCCCCAGACATCTCCTTCTTGATGACGTGCTCCACGTCATAGTTGGTCATCTTGATGAACTCCTGGAAGACTGGCCCCAAGAGAAGCCCCAGAGGGGAGGTGAGCTTCAGCTCAGAAGGAGGGGGGAAGATCACCCCTCCATGGCACCCAGCTCCGCCCACAGGCTGTGGAAAGGGGCAGCAGGTATGGCTGTGCCTAGTGCACCATCATTGAGGGAGGAATTTCTGACCTCAGGCTGCTTTGGGCTCAGCGCCAAACCGTGTCAAGTCAGACACTGCCCCAGAGCCTTGGACAAGTTCTAGGAACAGGGCCAGGGCAGTAGATGAGCATGGCTCCCAGTCACAGCTCTACCGTGAACTCACTGAAGGACCCTGGAGGACCCCTCCCTGTTTCTGGGCCTCCCATCCTCCTGTGTCAAGTTGGGACGGAGATTACGCTAAGGCAGCGGTTCTCAACCTGTGGGTCGCGATCCCTTTGGCGGTCGAATGACCCTTTCACAGCGGTCGCCTAAGACCATCCTGCATATCAGATATTTACATTACGATTCATAACAGTAGCAACACAACAGTTATGAAATAGCAACGAAAATAATTTATGGTTGGGTCACAACAGGAGGAACTGTATTTCAAGGGCCAGAAGGTTGAGAACCACTGCTCTAAGGAATCCTAATGATAACGCTGAGGCAGTTACTATGTGCCCAGCACTGTGTTAAGTGCTTCTTGTGAATTACATTTGTCATATCCTCACAGCAGTCATGCGTGGTAGGGCTAAAATCCCAGTGTATAGCTAAGGGAGCTAAGACACAGACGCTGGCTAACTTGCTGAAGGCCCCAGGGCTAAGTGGGAGACTCAAATCCAGACAGTCCGGCCCAGCCGGTGTGGTCGACAAACGACAAACGTAGGGTCTTCCTGCGGACTGGAAGGGGAGGGGTGAGGCTCACCTCTCCGGAGGTGCGGGTAGCTGCGTGTACACAGGATCGTCATGAAACGCGTTTCCAGGGAGGTCTTGTCTCCGCTGCTGGACGTGTCTGCTATTTCCTGCAGGGACCGTGGGGGCAGGGAGTGGGGAGGGAGACATGGGAAGGCCTTGGTTATCCCTCACTTGCATGTCTTTGCCTGGGCCGCGGGCAGTTAGGAGCTGGGCTAACCCAGCCCCCCAGGGACACTGACACTGGCCCCTTCTTCCTTCCTCGGCCTCCTCAACCCCCACCAGTTCCCAGGATCCCTGGGGATGGACACACAGGGCTGAGCCTCAGGGCCGAGGACTGCGACCCAGGGGAGGGGCGAACAGGCACTGGGCGTGGAGACGCGGGAAGCGTGTCGTGCACACGGCAGGGAGAAGTGGCACAGCTAGTGTTTCCCGAGTGTCCGAATGTCACACAGACTTTAACACACCACATCTATGCTTCCACAATGATCTAGCCAGCTACAGCTCTATTTGCATTGATTCAAAGTTTCCCTTTAAAAATAACTGATTTCAGGTTTAAAAAAAGAGTCTATTTAAAGGAAATATTCACAACTCAGGAGATGTAGCACAAATCATGTGGGAAACGAGTGGGTAAAGTCAGGGAAACACTTGCCTTGGCCCATGTGTTATCCAGAGGGGATCTTAAAGGAGAGAGAGAAGCTGCGAGGCAAACCCCAAATCACCGCCTGACTCTGCCCTCTCAGCCCCACCCAGAAGCACAGGCACAATCAGACTTCACTCAGGCCTTAACCCATGGGGAGACCACGGCACTCACCAAGATCTCAGCAGCCACCTGAGAGCAGGGGGGAGAGAGGGGGGGAGGCAAGAGTCAGAGGAGGCCCGGAGAGGGTGGCTCTGGGGGCCTGGGGTGCAGGGACAGGGGCCTGGCTCAGGGTGGCAGAGGTCCCGAGAGGCCCCAAGGGGAGGCCCCAAGGAGACTCGGGACCACAATGGGAGCAGGGAGGAGAGAAAACGTGGTTCCCTGACCTTTGGGCTGGAGATCAACATGGGGATAGGCCTGGGAATTCATTACAAAAATGCTCACCAAGGGGGGGGAGGAGAGGACACAGAGCAGGGCACTCTGCCCATCGTCACCCGGGCAACCCAGGCACCTCCAGACCTAGTGTGCTCCTCTGCAAGCCCTGAGCAGTCAGACTTCCTCACACCTGCCCCGCTCGGCGGAGGGTCCTCAGGAGACCTGCCACTGCACTCCCTCAAGTGACAGAGCAGACAGGAGAGCTGAGGCCTGGAGGCGAGGGGATTTACAGGGCACACAGCCCATCAGGGGGAAGTGCCAGCCATCCAGTCATTTTACAGGGACAGCGTTCATCGCTGCCTCAGGCCGAGCAGGAAGTCTGTTGGGACAGGATTTTGTTAGGCGAGAACCACGACCTGGAATGCCGGGGTGTGAAATGTGGCCATCCCTGTGCACCCCAGGCTGAGTTCTGCCTTTGCCCACGTCCCCAAAACTGCCGACCCTTTCATCTGTCGGACAGACCAAAACCATCCTCTTCATGAACTTCCCAACAGCTCTCTGCTTTGGAAAGCTTCTTTTCATTCCAGAAGTCGGCAATGTCCACCAAAACTTAAACGGCACGTGCTGCTGGATCCAGCAGCGGGGTGGCTGGGACCGGCCTCACAGACAGACTGGCCAGGTCTGCGGAGACAGCGCACAGTGCCGCCGCCGCCGTCTTCGAAACAGGGAACAACCGGGCACCATTACTGACGGCTCGTTACCCAGGCCACGCATGGCTCATCCAATGTGAGAAAGGAAATCCACACGGCTATTTAAAAGAACGAGAGTGGCCTGCAGTGTTGATAAGGAGTTTCCATTTCAATTAAGCAGAAAAGTGTAGCCTAACAGGGCATAACTGTGGCTAACAGTGTTCCTTTTATCTAGATAAGGAGATGAACACACACTCTCTCCTCCCTACTTCCTGGGAAGTCGTGTGGAGGGACGGTCAGGACACCGCTGACCGCGGTTAGCTTTGAGGGGGACTGTGGGGGGAAGCTTTTGCATTTTATTTTATTTTTCCTGAAGTTTTATGTTTACATTTTCTCAGCATGCGAGTATGTTACTCTTATTTTTTATTTTAATGTCAAATCGGAGTTATCAGGGCTACTAGGTTTACGGGATGCTTCTGGTTTTTACTTATACTTTTCTACATTAAAAACTGCCCGGCTTAGTAGTTGAACGTCGACCCCTGAACCAGGAGGATTCCTAGTCAGGGCACACGCCTGGGTTTTGGGCTCCATGTGCAGTGTGGGGGGCATGCAGGAGGCAGCTGATTGATGGTTCTCTCTTCATTAATGTTTCTATCTCTCTCTCCCTCTGCCTTCCTCTCTCTGAAATCAATTTTTACAAAGGTTAAAAAAAAAAAAAACCTAGTAAGAAACAAACAAAATGATGTAGCTGAACCTTAAGGACATCATGCCAAGTGAAATGAGCCAGTTACAAAAGGACAAATACTGGATGATGGTGACTATTTGACCTGGAGTAATCAAATTCACAGGGGCAGGAAGTAGAGCGGTGGTTGCCAGGGGCTGGGGAGAGGGAAATGGGCAGTTATTTCATGGGCACAGAGTTTCGGTTTTACAAGATGAAGAGTTCAGTGGATGGACAGTGGTGATGGTTGCACAACGATGTGAATGCACTTATTGTCACTGAATTGGACACTTACAAATGGTTAAGATGGTAAATTGTATGTTATATGTATTTTTATTATGTGTCATACACGTTTTACCACAATTTTTAAAAAAGTTATGCTAAAAATTCCTAGTATTTTATTTTAAGAGAGGGACATGTTTTAAAAATTTTAAGAAAAAGGAATTAAGGTATCAAACATTCTTCATTTATTTGGGTCAGAGAACTTCAGGCATATGTTTTTTCAAAACACCTTTAAAATAATAGTATTTGTAATATGAAAAATGCAGTGGGTTACTAAAATAATTTTCTAGATAGTCAACACAAAAACTTTTCCTCATTAGCCTAGCTACTTCATGTAAAAATTAATCTGGGCTGTTCCTCCAAAAGTTAAGTCATCCACTCCTAGAAATATATCCAAAAGAAACAAAACATATGTGCACACAAAGACTTGTACACAAATGTTTGCATTCTTTGTAATAGCCCTAAAGTAGAAACAACCAAATGTCTATTAGCTGATAAATGGATTTTTTTTTTTTAAATATATTTTATTGATTTTTTACAGAGAGGAAGGGAGAGAGATAGAGAGCCAGAAACATCGATGAGAGAGAAACATCGATCAGCTGCCTCCTGCACATCTCCCACTGGGGATGTGCCCGCAACCCAGGTACATGCCCCTGACCGGAATCGAACCTGGGACCCTTCAGTCCGCAGGCCGACGCTCTATCCACTGAGCCAAACCGGTTCCGGCATAAATGGATTTTTAAAAAACAATATATTCATACAGTGAAATATTGTTTGGCAATGGAAAGAAAAAATATATGTGGCATAATATGGATAAATTTTGAAAATGTTATACTAAGTGAAAGAAAAGTCACAGAAGACCACATATTACATGATTCCATGTATGTGAAATGCCCAGAATAGGCAAATCTTAGAGACAGAAAGTAGATCAGTGGTTGCCTAGGGCTGGGGGCTGCGAGGAAATGAGGAGTAATTGTAGTATGTACAGAGTTTCTTTTGGGGATGATGAAATGTTCTAAAGTCGACTGTGGTGGTGGTTGCGCAAGGCTGTGAGGACACTAAAAACCACTGAAGTGTACATTTTAAATGGGTCATTGTACTAGTATGGTGGATGAATTCTATTTCAATTGTGCTGTCATAGTAAAAAATACAATCCGGGGACTAAACTGTCTAAAACTGGCCACAAATCTTCATTTCACTCTTAGAGTATAACTAGAAAAGTTATAGGTATTCTTTTGTATGGCCACAATTCATTTCACAATTAGATTATCTATATTATTTATTGCTCCAACAGGAACACGGAGAGAGAAAGGGAAGCTATTGGCAATGACTGTGGGGCAAGAGGTGAACACTGGACATGGGTCACCTGTTCACAAGAGACCCAGAGCCCCAAGAGCTTGTTCTGGAGGCCCAGGTGAGAGTGTGGGAAGGGGGAGGCATAAAACAAGCAAACACTGCTAAGAACTAATGTGCATTATCTAGATTTTCAGGGGGCAACGTGGTTTTGCCTACCAAATGCCTTCAATTTTTGGATACATTTTCCGCCAGCACTCCCATTTCACCTCTAGAAATTGAGTCAAGGGAAAAAGTCACGCATGTGATAAGAGAGTTGGCTACTCGGACGAGGGCTGGTTAAATAAAGTGTGGCAGATCTTAAATGGGTCAGTATATAGCCATTAAATGATGGTGATTTTTAAATATAATATGCCACAGTTTTATCAGGATATTATTTTTACATTTTTAACTATTAGAAATCAGGAATGACAACTAGAACAATATGTTCCGAAATGTTAACAATGGTTATTACTAGGTTCTGGATTTTGTATTTATTTTGCTTGTCTCTATTTTCTAAAGTTTCTGCAAAAGAATGCATGTAACTTTCCTAGTTATAAGGAATGAACCCCCACTAAGGCCAGGGTCTAGCATCTGGAAAGGCAGCGGAGTGGGGCAGGGCTCTGGTTCCTTTGGTTGTTTCCACCCAGATTCTCTCTCATCCCTTCTCTTCCCCCAAAGCTGCAAGCGAGGCTCACCACTGCCCCCTGCTGGTAGCAACTGGAAGCATATTCTCATAGGCAGACCAGGCACCAAATTTCCAGAAGCATTGAGACAATGGATTTGGGGTGAGCTTTAAGGAGTAAGCCAGGTTCAGAGACCCTCAGCAGCACAACAGGGCCACTCTATTGAATGAGTGAATGAAATCCAGCCTCAGAAAGCCACTCTAGGGGGCTGGGTTCCCAGGTTAGTCCCTGAAACATCTCATGATGCAGCTGGCATACCCATGAATGGAACCCTGCAGCTTCTGGCAGCGGACTCCCAAACCAGGGGCTGGACACCTGGACGATTGGTTCGGAAGGTGCAGGGAAATAACTATATTGAGTCAGGCAGGCCTGGGTTCAAATCACACTATGGGCACTTAGAAATTGTACCCTTGGCTTTGTAAGGAGTTTCATGTTCCTTCAATAAAAAAGGGGGGGGGGGCATAAAAAAGTACAAAGTAGTCTTAGCATCATACTCAGTACTTAGTAAGCATTCTAATAGTTCTATAGTTGTCAGGTCACAGCTAAGGATGCCTCCGGCTCAGGTGCTGCAGTAACATTCCACACCTCTGTTGGTGGAACTGGGACCTGACTCCTAATCCATCAGAGCTCTCTTCAACCCACAACTGTAAAAGAAGGGGCTGGGCCGTAGCCGGTTTGGCTCAGTGGATAGAGCGTCGGACTGCGGACTGAAAGGTCCCAGGTTCGATTCCGGTCAAGGGCATATACCTTGGTTGTGGGCACATCCCCAGTAGGGGGTGTGCAGGAGGCAGCTGATCGATGTTTCTCTCTCATCGATGTTTTTAACTCTCTATCCCTCTCCCTTCCTCTCTGTAAAAAATCAATAAAATATATATATATAAAAAAGAAGGGGCTGGATCCGCAGGCTGTGGTGTCTGTGCCAATCCCTGGACCTAGAGTTTTGGGGCTGGGAATGGTTCAGGAGAAAGAGACAGAGCCCAGGACCTGGGCCGGGCCAGAAGGAGCTGGGATCAGGGCACAGGTGAGTGGGGACAGTGCGGATGGCCTCAGCAGGGGCTGCCAGCCATAGGGACACTCAGGCACAACGGATTTGGGATTGTCCAGCCTCTGTGGGAAGCCACCCCCAGACTTCAAGCTCCCCAAGCCTTAGGAGCAAGGCAGAAGCGGAGAAGCCAAGAGACCCGAGAGAATCCCCTGCCCCCTTATTCACTCAACAGCAAATATATATTGTATTCTGATCACGTGCCATTTCAGTACACCAGTGAGCAAAGCAAAGACCTCAGCCCTTGGTAAACTCACTTTCTAGGTTCTCCCAGGATATGGCCTTCAACCTTGGTCCCATTTCATAAATAATAAACTAGGAGCTGTAGCGCTCAGGCCCCCGTCCCAGCAAACTCCCAGACCTGCTCCCTCTGGGTTAATTCACCTGGGCTACTGATTTGCGGTGTGACTTGCAGGGGTCACTCGCCCTCTCTGGGCCTGTTTTCCCTCTGTAATACGAGGAGTTTGACCTGGATGATCTGTAAGTCCTTCCAGCTCTCAAGGTCTGGGACTCTTAGCCTAACTCTTCACACAAGAAATATGAGTAAGACCAGCACCCCATCCCCGAACATCACTCGGACAGCTCTGAGGGCCCTCAAAATCTCACTTCTAAGGGTGGAAAGGGGCAAGGGGCCCAGAGTCCAAGTTTCTGCCCATCAAACCACCCATGCCTTTGCCAGAGCCTTCCCCACTCCCAGATCCAGGGCCTGGCATGGACAGATGTCAGCTGAAGCAGCTGGGGTCTCACCTTGGCATCTTCCCGGGCCTTCTCCCGATCTTCTCCTCCCTCCTCACGGTTCCCCTGCAGCAGGACCAGTGGGAAAGGTCAGTCCCCAGACACCCACCCTCTCTGTCCCTCAGCAGCCACAGGAACCCTTTCCCTCAGCTGGAACGTGGGGACAATAATCCGGCCCTCATGGGGTCGGCTTCGTGAGCACTGCACGTGAACGTCTGGAAGGCACTTGGCCCAAGGCCCGACTCAGACACAGTGAACTTGCATCAGGGCCTGGCACCTGGGCTGTGAGAATTCAAGAGATGGTGGTGGCAGCCCCTGGGTAACAACACAGGGAAAGGTCACCCACATGGCTTCCTCTTGTCAGCCAAGTGCCCAGAAAGCCAGGCTGAGGGCCATCCCGGGAGGGCTGCCCGGAGAAGGTGGCACCAAACCAGCTTCGAAAAGTGAACAGTGGAGAAGGCTTTACACGAGGAAGTAACTGCCTCAGCAGTGGGACTGAGTTGGCAAGAAGGGAAGATCCCCACTCTTCCTCAGGATTGGGCTCCTGTCCCCTGCCCCCCAGATAGCAACCCTGCCCTCCTCCCAGGGCCCCAGAGGGCCAGCAGGCCTGGGGCCATGAATCACCCACCGTAGCCAGAGAGATGAGGATCCTTCTGAAGTGGCCGGATGTGTCTGAGCTCAGAGCATCCTCCAGGGACTTGTGATAGTCTGAGACAGAGAAAGGGGGTGCGGGCAGCTGTAGGCCAAGAGGACTGGCGGGGGGACCTAGAGGCCCAGACTTGGTGGGGGGTGGGAGGGATGAAGGAGTTTGTAGTTGGTTCTTGGGAGTATTCAGCCGTCTGCTGATCTTGACACTGATATGCGTATTGGTCCTTCACCGCCCTCTGCTCCTGTCCCGGGTGAGGTCTCGCCTCTCCCATCAAACAGCCTCCCTGTCTTCATTCTCTCTTCCACCTTCCCTCCTGCATGACAATTCCTGGCCCCACAAGCATTGCTCTCACCTCACAAATTCTACCATTTTAAAGCTGCTTTCAAGAGAAAAAGTTTAAGCACTCTTGATTGGTACTGAAGGTTCTTCAGAATAATATAAGGTCACTGGAGAAAAAATTAGTAAGAATTTCAAGATGGCAATGGTGTGGCACGCAATCAAGCACGGGCCTTCTGAACGCCGGGCCCCATGGGCTGCCAGGCCGCCCACCGAGCTGCCCTTCCTCTCCAGCAGCCGGGGTGCTCTCTCCCCTCAACTCCCAGACACTCTTCTACCCTCAGGCCTTTGTCAGGCTGGGCCTCTGCCTGGAGCTCCCTTTCCCCAGACACAGGGCTGGCATCACCCACGGCACTTATCAAAGCCTCCTGGCCTGAGAGAAGGGAGACAGCAGAGCTGTGGGCAGAGCTGTGGACGAGGCGGGAAGCTGGCGGACCTAGCTGTTCGCCCACCCGCCTCCCAGTAGTGCTGGGCCCAGGCCGCCTTCCCACGACTCACCTTCCTTGTAGGCCTCATTGATGGCCTGGATCTCAGCATTGGTCCGAGTAGCTAGGATTTCGATGAGAGTCTTTTCATCGGTGCCGGCTCCCTGGAATGTCAAGGTGAAGAGCATTGGAACCACAGCCCTGATCCGCGTGCAGAGGTGCGCATGCTCCGAGAAACCACCAGGAGGTGAACCCTCAGGCCACCAAGCCCTCCGGGATTTTCTCCCCTTACCCAGACCACAGACCTTGGCCTAATCAGGGGCAAACATGCCAGCTTGTCAAGATTTCCGGAACCTCCCACAAAAATTGCTGCTTTTCTTTTTAAATGTTTTTATTGATTTTTAGAGGAAGGAAGGGGGAGGGAGGGAGGGAGAGAGAGAGAGAGAGAGAGAGAGAGAGAGAGAGAAACATCAATTGGCTGCTCCTGCATGCTCCCCACTGGGGATTGAGCCCATAACACAGGCATGTGCTCTGACCGTGAATCAAACCGGTGACCCCTTGGTTCCTGGGTTCACAGTCAACCACTGAGCCACACTCGATGGGCAAAAATTGCTTTGGCTCAAAATTTAAAATGAAAAGAATATATGGTATATGGGTACTTGTACATAAAATGCATATACCACGTGTACATTTCAGAATATAAATATTTACACACGAGTATATAAAAGGAACAGGGGACACGCATCACAGGATCCGTGACTGGTCTCTGGGTAGATGAGGGCTCACAGATGATTTCTATTTTCTTCTCATTTTGCTCGGTGTATATTTCCTCAAGTTTTCACAGTGAACACATACGGTTTTGTCAGAAGAAAGAAGGAAAAAAATATGCTCTATTTGTTTATATTTGAATGTATCAGTGACACATGGACTGACCCATTAGGTCTTCGGGACTGAGGCAGCTGGGGAACCCGCTCCTCAAAGGTCCCCGCTTTGAGGGAGGGCGACAAGACTGATGGACTAATCGATCGGTAGATGCAAATATCTGTTAAACACCTGCCATATGCCATTCACTGTGCAGGCTGCTGGGCTATGACTATGAAAACAGGGAAGTCGCCCTGGCTGGGTGGTTCAGTTGGTTGGAGTGTCATCCCATACACCTAACGGTTTCGGGTTCGATTCCCAGTCAGGCACATATCTGGGTTGCAGGTTCATTCCCTGGTCTGGGCGTGTACGGGAGGCAACCGATTGATGTTTCTCTCTCACATCAATGTTTCTCTCTCTTTCTCTCTCAAATCAATATTTAAAAAAAACATATCCTAGGGTGAGGAAAACAAACAAACAAACAAACAGGGAAGCTGTGTTCTCTGTCCTGGGAGGTTACTGCCCAGTGGTCAACTGGTCCCTGAGTTCTCTGCCCTGAAGCAGACTGAGGCTGCTTAGATCTTTAACAGCCTCTTTATTAAAAGCTGCACTGGTGAGGCCAGCCTGATCCTCAGTGCCCAGATACCCAGGGTCTAGCCCAGTGATGGCGAACCTTCTGAGCTCGGCGTGTCAGCATTTTGAAAAGCCCTAACTTAACTCTGGTGCCGTGTCACATAGAGAAATGTTTTGATATTTGCAACCATAGTAAAACAAAGATTTATATTTTTGATATTTATTTTATATATTTAAATGCCATTTAACAAAGAAAAATCAACCAAAAAAATGAGTTCGCGTGTCATCTCTGACACGCGTGTCATAGGTTCGCCATCACTGGTCTAGCCTCACCCTTCTCTCAATTCTGTGTGGGGTTTTTTTGTTTTTTTAAAGTCATTCGCTTTTTTTGTCTAGGAGTTTTAAAAGGACAAATAATCTCAACTTGCTTTGCCAGGGAATGTTTGTTCTCTAAATCTATCAGAGGCCAAAGCCCTAGTGATTTTGAGGCAGGATAGTAAGAAATTAGGGAAACTCCTGGCAAGTGGAATGAGGGAAACTGAGACAAAAACAGCGGCAGAAGGCTGAGCTAACGAATCACAAGATACTATCTTCCCTAACCAAGGTCACTTGGGAGCAGATGGCTCCCCAATCAGAGAGTGAGTAGCTTAAATCCCCCGTCAGGGAGACAGATAACAGAGACCCAGTTGATGCCATCACTGCCAGTCAAACTCCAGAACAGATGAAATCAGGGGAATAAGTAACAAAAAAGCCCAATTAGAGCCAGACAAACCCACGATAAAAGTAAAGCAGTGAAGCTGACCGGAGAATTATCCCAAACTCCGCTATAGGCTGACTTCGACGCATCAGCACGTTAAAGGACACGCCTGGAAAGCTACTGAATATTCTGTTGAGACCCTGCCCCGAGACCTCCCCTAAAACTCCCACCTTTAGAAAAGAGATTCGAACCCTCAAGACCCCGTGTGCGCTTTCTACCTTGAGCACACCCACGCCTCCCTTTCCTCGGTGCATACTTTTGCTTTCCTTCTCCTAAACTCTAAGGCAGGGGTCCTCAAACTACGGCCCGCGGGCCACATGCAAATACAAATATTTTATTTGTTCCTGTTTTGTTTTTTTACTTCAAAATAAGATATGTGCAGTGTGCATAGGAATTTGTTCATAGTTTTTTATAAACTATAGTCCGGCCCTCCAATGGTCTGAGGGACAGTGAACTAGCCCCCTGTTTAAAAAGTTTGAGGACCCCTGCTCTAAGGGTCCTCATGAGACTTGCAACCAGGGGAGCAGCGGCAGCTTGTCCTGGGCTAACCCTCGGAAGCTGTCTCTAAGGATTCTCCTTTTACCCCTGTAACTTGTTTCCTGAGTCCACGCAGCCCAGCATGGCTCACTTCTTTTGCCTCTGCAACTTCCTTTCCTGAGTCCACACAACCCAGCCCAGATTCGCTCCTGTTGCTGTGGTTGTGCCTGTTCTACATTAAGCTTCCTTTGTTTCACTGTCCCCAGCTCTAATAAACATAATCTCAAAATCTCCTAGACCTGTGTTGTGACATCTTTTCCTGCATGAAGTCAAGAACCCACACATTCCAGACTGTGCAGGGCAGACCTGCCTTGGTCCCGGTCCCTTTCTGGTGACAATTTCATGTAGTTGTCAAGTCAGGCTCTAGAGCCAGACAGATCTGATCCGAATCCCAGCTCTACTACTTCACAGCGCTGTGACCCTGACCAAGCAACCTAAACTCTGAGCCTCAGTTTCCTCATCTGTGAAATGGGGACAAAAAAAAGAAAAGCCTTGCCTTGTGGGTTGATGGGACAAGTCACTAAGCGAAAACACGCAGCCCAAGTTAGGTGCTACTATCTGCTCTTATTAAAGGGTATTGGCTCCTGGCCCCGTTGGAGCCTTGGGAAGCAAAGCAGCCTCAGCAACAGCCGGGCTGGGACAGAATGCCCTTTCTCGCTACTCGCAGGGCCAGCCTTCAGAGCGAACGGTGCCCTTCATACCTGTGACCGCACTTGACCCCTCCCATGCTGAGAGGGCAGGGATGACTGTTTCCATTTCACAGCTGAAAGCACACAGGCTGAGAAGTGTAAGTGGCCCAGCAGCACACAGCACGTACGTGGCCAGGCCAGACTAGAATACAGACCCCACCGGCTGCTGCTGTTCCTTCCAGACCCACCCCGATTCCTCCAGCTGCTCCAGGAGCTCCCTCCAACGCCTCTGGTTACTGGGCCTGTGGCACCACTCGAATCATCCACAGTAAAACTGAGACTTAGGCAGAATTCCTGGGAGGAAGGAACTCTTTCCACTGGAGGTGCCCACTGCTAGGATATGCACAAGCCATCACACCGCCATGGGGAGAAAGGCTGGCTGAGAGTCAGGAGCCTCAGAAGAGAGGGGAGTCAGGGTTGGGGAGAGACAAGAGTCCATCCATTTAACATTTTGTCCCTGGATTCAGCCATGTCTAAAACCAGACCAAGTCCTGTACTTTTCAGTTACAGGCGCCAACATCCCCTTCTGTGTTCAAGCTGGAACTGGGTGTGGGAGGGGCTCCACCAAGGAGTTACAGCCAGCCCACCTAGGCTCTGAGGAGCCCCCGTGTCCCTCCAGCATCTGCACAGACTGGACCCCATCCGCTTGCTGACCACACTGTACCTCCATGGCCTTCTTTAACTGCTTGGCATCGTAATGGTCCGGTGGCAGCATCAGCCCCAGAATCAGCCTCGCCAGGTCTCCAGAAAGCTCGGACTTTAGGTCAGCCATCAAGTCCTGCAAAGGGCAGAGCCGAGGTCACGCCAACAGTAGCTCTTGCCCACATGTGACCCAGGTCAGGGAGGATATATGGAGGAAACAGGGGCTCCCGTGGGAGCAAGAGTTCATGGAAGCCTGTGTCTGTTTTTGCTGAAGTTGGGTTTACTGTTTAGAGGAACTCAAAAGAGGGTGGGGAAAACACAACGCGGAGGAAGACCTGCTCTCCTTGGAGCAGCAGGCAGGGGAGGACAGGGGACAGCGCCACCTCAATCCGGGCAAACACGCCAGCTGCAAGCAGGCGCGTGACACTCAGCCTTGAAGCCTCTCTGTGCAGAGGGAACTGGGGGACGCCCGAGACACTGCATGAAAACAGCGTATACCCTCGATCTCGCCCGGAGCCGAGCCTCCAGCAACTCCAAGCCATTCACGAGTGCTGCTGACCACAAGGAACTGGGGGGATGCAGGTGTGTCTGCAGGCAGCCCATACCCAGCGGTGGAGATGCTCTCAGAACACATGACCACAGGGGGCCCCCCTGCCATGAAGACCCAGGTGCCCCTCGGTGCAGAGCTGGCTGCGACAGGCCAACGGACAGCCCAGGTCCCAGGCTGAGTCCCTTACCCGGCCGAAGTGAGACTTGAAGGTCTGCCGAAGCTGCTGCCGCTGGGCGTTGCTGCGGTGTGTGATGATGTCGATGATGGTGTCCTCGTCGGTTCCTGGGTCAGAAAGCCACGGGCTCAGAGGCAGGCCTGCGGCCCAGCTCCCCCCACGCCCCCCACTGATGGGCCCTGTCAATCTCTGGCACAGAACTCCGTCTCTCAAAAGCATCTTTACGCTGTTATCTTTGAGTCCTAGATACACTCAGCAGATACCATCCTTCCCAGGAGACAAAGGAAAACGAGGCCCCAAGAGCAGGAGACTTCACCCCAGGTCCCAGGGAGGTGCCCGTGGGCAGAAGCGGGGAAAGGGCAATGGAAGCCCCACCCTAGATGCTGTCCCAGTGGCCTGAGGATGGGCCATCCATCCACCCCAGGGTAGTTCTCCTACAGGACAAATGGAGGCCTGGAAGGGGTGGCCACCAGGGGGCGCTCCCACCTGAGCCTGGGGACTCCTGGGTTACAGGGTCCACACCCCTTATTCGGCACGTGGGGGAACTGAGACTTGGGAGGCTTGAGGGATGTGCCCAAAGTCACACAGTGAGTCGGTGGCAAAGCCAGGACAAGCACCCAGGCCTGTGGGTCTTCCGCCTGCACTAGGACATTGATCCTGAGGCCTCCTTGGTCTCTGGGAAGGGGCTGTGCCAAGTCCCTCACCACCCCCTCCCGGCCATGCCCCCTCCACTCAGGGAGCCAGGAGCTTCCTCAGGAGGCTGGAGACTCAGGGGCCCAGGGCTGAGCCCTCTGCTCTTGCTCCTGCCTGGCCCCCTGCCAAGCTCCAGAGGCCACCCGGCCCCTTTCACGGCCCCTTACCAAGCCCCTTCATGGCTTTCCTTAGTGCTTTGGCATCTGCGTCAGGGTTGAAGTCGTTGGCTGGACGCACGGTTCCATTCAGCTGCAAGAAGCAGAAATAGACTGAGCAGGTGCCTGGAGGCCCCCCGGGGGGCCAGGCCGAGAGAGGAGCATGCGAGGGAGGGGAGGCTGTCCCCACGAGCTCCAAACCAAGCAGCTTGGGGGGGAAAGAGGCAGGAGTGAGGGCATAGCAGACAGACCCTTGCCCGAGAGCTGAGAGGGAGAGAGACAGAGCTACGGCAAGTGCTGGGCAAGCAAAGTGTCCAGCCTCTTGCCCAGTCAGCTCTGCCCTGGCCCCAGTCCCTCAGTCTCGTCCTGTCCCCAAGGCCCTCCTGCCTCTTAAAGAGCCACCGCCCCCCGAAAAGACAACAGGAATGCTCTGGAATACTAGAACAGTGTTTCCCAAATTTTAGTCACCCCTGAATGACCTTCATTCTGTTTTCCATATTTGTATACATCCTAAGCTACTTAATTTTTTTACTGAATTCAATCTCTTTTCTGTTTTCCTTAAAGCATTCCTTTTGAAATACATTTAAATACTGCTCACGGGCAAGGCTTTCTGTCCAGGTTGTTCTCTGACGTATCCTCAGCAGTGCCGGACACAGTAAACACTCAAAAATATTTGTTAAATTGATGAATGAATAACATAATTTATATCACTATCCCAGGTAGGAAGTTGGTATCACGTCCTATAAACCCAGGAAAATAAATGTAATACAAACAAAAAACCCACATTGTCAAATACGCATCACCACATTTAAGCAGGTGCTGTTCTCGCCAAAAGCAAAGGCTCGGAGCTCGGAGCTCGCTCGGCGCTCTCTCTCTCTCTCTCTCTCTCTCTCTCCCTGGAAAAGGAAAATCAGCAGGTGTGGCAGAGATGAGGCACCGGCCAACACCCTCTCTGTGACATGACCAGAGAGGGTGAAGAAATGAAGAGGAGCAGCTCTCTGCCCCGTGAGGTTGCGTGTAATTTCGTGCTGCGGAGGTCCGCCTCTCCCGGCTAAATTCATTTCCCATGTAACTCCAGGTGATATGCAATGGCAGCTCTTGCCTTATAATTTGGGAAACACTGTTCTAGAACATCAGAGCCCAAGAGCCCTTCAAGGGCACCGAGACCGCCATGTCCAGCACCCTCATTATAAAGGTGGAGACAGAGGCTCAGAGAGAAGCGGGGACCTGCCTAAGGGGGCACAGCGAGTATCCAAGGTCCCAGATATTTCCGTGTGGCCCCGTGCCCCCACTGCTGAGTGGTTTGCTCCAGGCACGTCTGTGAACACTCTCATCCTCGTCCTTTGTGGAGTCTGGGTCTGAGCGTGGTCAGGACAACCTTGAATCCTCCGGTGCACCCCTGGGTGCCCCTCTGTTCTCAGCTTTCATGCCTCCTCAGCCCAACTGTTGGACCCAGGAGGGGACAGGCCCCTCCATGGAACGAGCCAGGTTAGCAGTTAGTGGGCCAGGACCCTTCCCAGCATGTTAGAAGTCAGTGCAGGAAGCAGATGCCCACACCAGAGTGCCCACACAGTCGTCACTCCCAGGAGAAAAGGAAGCTTCGGATGCGAGAACCCTGTGTTGGCCAGCAGGGGGCAGCTGGGCGCTGACCAGAACAGCAGGAAGGTGCGAGCAGGAGATTGGAAGCTTGTGGTCAAGCAGGAAGTGGGGAGGGTCTGACCTCTACTCGGCCCACTGCACTAAGCTCCCACATCTGATAGGCCACCTGCGCTGCCTCCGGGAAGAACTGGCCAGCAGCACTGGAATGGAGGGGTGGGGGAGGACAGGAGGGAATGTCATCGTAGGCACCACACACACACACACACACACACAGTAAATCCATCTACCTTCTCCCCAGCCTATGCCTCACCCATTCACCAGAGCCCTCCCTCCTTCCATCTCTGAGGGCCTTCTGTCCTCTCTCGAGACCCCCTGCAATGCTGGCTCTGCCCAACAGCCTTCCTGCCTGGGTCCCAAGCAGGACAGCACTTCTCCAATCCTTCTGCTCCCCCACTTCCTGGTACTTTGTGAGTGATTCCTATCCAAGTCTCCCCTCTCAGAAGAGGCCATGCCCAGCTTATGGCCACATCACCTCCACAGCTCCTCCTGCAACGCACCTGGCCTGCCGGGTGCTCAGTCAACATCTGCTGAACTGAACCACTCCCTGTGGCTCTTACCAAGGGCATCAAAGGTTCCTGTAGCCCTCACTTAACTGGACCCTGGCAAGCCAGGGACAGAGATGGAAGGTGGGAAGGGAAATCTCAGTACCCACAGCTCCCTCCCCAGCACACTGGTCAAGTCACGCTCCAACGTCATCTCTTCACTGGCCCACCACCCGGCTCATGTGCCAGGAAGAGCCCCCAGCCCTGCTCCCTCACGGCCTCACCTTTGTTCCCCGCACTCTACACAAGTGCGACCTCAGTTATGAAAACGAGCCAGGCTGGCCCTGGCTGGTTTGGCTCAGTAGTTAGAGTGTTGGCCTGTGGACCGAAGGGTCATGGGTTCAATTCCCGGTCAAGGGCATGTATCTCGGTTGTAGGTTCCCTACCCAGGTGGGGGCCCATGTGGGAGGCAACAAACTGATGTGTCTTTCTCATAGTGATGTGTCTCTTTCTCTCTTTCCCCTTCTTTCCTTCCTTTCAACCTCTAGAAATCATTGGGGAAAATATCCTCGGGTGAGGATTAAAAAACAAACAAACAGCAAACTAGGCTGTACCCTCTCATCTCAGGGCCTTTCCTCCACCCCAAACCCTCTCCTGCAGATGCTGACTTAACCACCCCGCTCCCCCCCGCCCCCTTGGGCCTCAGCCTCATTGTCTTCAGGAGCCTCTCCCAGCCTGGGTTATGCACCTCTATGTGCTTCCACAGGCTCACACCTTCCCCGCTCAGGACTGTCCCGTACATAGGCCCTGGTCTGTATGCCTTTCTAGACTGCAGACATCCTTAGGTGCTTCCCACGAAGGCACTTTGTAAAATACACTGAATACATGAGTAGGGAGAGCAGGCATCTGTATTTTTGCCATTTAACGGATGACGAAACTGAGGAGCAGCTATGAAGCAGGCCTGGGCCCCATCTTCTGGTTCCTGGTTCACACCCCCTGACTGACGTGCCAGGAGCAGACATCGCATGTGCAAGGCCACGTTCATGTTCACACACAGACACTCGGACGTTCACCTGCGTAGTGCTCCTGGCTCAGGGAGTCCCCAAGCTCATCCACTCCATCCACTGGGGTGAGGGCCAGGACAGCCCTGCCTGCCGCCCCCCAAGGCCACTGCCCCGGGGCCAAGCACCCACTTACTCATCATCTCCCCCACACAGCTTCAGCAGAGCCTTCTTGTATTCGCCAGAGGTGTCATTCTGGAAGGAGGGAAGAGAGCAGGGTTACCTCTCACCCAGCCCTGGGATCCTCAGACAAGGAGAGACGGTTCTGGGGAGCCCCAAAGAGGGGAGGCAAAACATTTATTCACTGTAACCCTGACTCTCCTCCTGTCTGGTAGTGACCAAGACACCAAACAGCGGTGTACCTGCAAGTATTTAACAGCTGCTCTCTGGGGGGAAAAGCAAAAAAGCCCTGATGTGTAGCATCTGCCAATTTCTGGGTATAAATACCTCCAACGGACAATTCCAAGCACCAATCTGATTTCACAGACTGTGAAATTAAGAAGAAACGCTCACTGCTCATCTATCAGATAATCCCCAGCCCAGCCCTCCCAAAGTGAAGACAGGCCTCCACGCACAAAAACATTGGCAAAGGCAAAAAATAAGCAAACAAATGCACATTTAATGGAGGTGGCATATTCCCTCTTGGAGCTTCATAATGGACTTAACACATTAAAAGCTGTGAGAAATTCTGAGATAAAGAAACTGGCTTATCTTTGCTTATTCTAGTTTTTTCCCAAACATGTTCCCATGGAGCCCTTTTGCATGTCATGCCTATAAAATTCTGCTTTAGAAATACACTTAGGGGAGCACAGCTTGAACTCAGAAAGCTTTATCCCATTCACCCCAAAAAAGGAGGAAAAAACCCAACTCTACATCAGTCTCCTGACCAAGTCTCATGAGCTGGACACCCCAGAGTCAGCAACTGGCCCAGGGCCAAGGGGTCCCCAATTAACTCCTCAGTGTCCCCACTTCTTCCCTGAGACTGAACGCTCTCTGCCCTGGGAGGGAGTCCTCCTGGATTCAGCTTGTGTGCCCTTCAGGACCCAGCCCTGCCTTCTCTAAGAGGCGCCTCTCGGATTCACGTCTCACAAGCACCGGCAGACATTAGCTTCCCCGAACGTGCCACAGGCAGGGCTTCCGGAGCTCCCGGGACTCCAGCTTTCCAGGACAGCCGCTCCCAGCCCTGTCTCGGCAGGAAACCCCGCCTCGTCCCTTCGCCCCGCTTACCTTGATCATGCTGTAAAGAGACTTCTCATACTTGGTCCGGAATATCTCCCGAATGTCCAGCATGTCCAGCTCACTCCGGGAGACCATGATGCGGATCAGGGTGTTGTCCCGAGTCCCCAGGCCCTGGAAGACAAGTGGGTTTGGGGGACGGAGTTGAGAGGAGGCCAGAGCGCTGACAGCCCCCCAGCTTAGTTGAAAATACAATTTTCCTAACAAAACGTTACGATCAGGAGCAAAAGAAGCAGAGCCTGGCCTTCCCTCCCTGTGTGTCCCTCCTGCTTTGATCTCCATCATTCCGACCCTCGTTAGTTTACCTCACTTTGTAGCTCTAAGGAATATATTGGTTCGGTTTGCACATCTGGGATCTTTGTAAGTGTGCCACGGTGACCTTACTTTCCCTGCTACTCCTGATGGAGACTGGGTTGTTCCTAGTGTTTTCCTGACACGGACAATACTGAGAAGACTGTAAGAACACAGGCCACACCTCTCCAGGGCCCCACTCCGGCACCAGGAGACACGGAGTAGGCTGCCCACCCCTGTGGGATGGCCACGCAGGGGCCTGGGCCTCTGGCCTCTGGCAACACATGCCTGCGTTCATTTCCCTGTGTGCTATGGGCATGTCATCGGTTCTCTGTGTCCTGGGTGTGAAATACTGGGAAGCAGTGTTATCAGATGCCCAGAGTGAAGTCGCTGGGTCGTGTGTGAGCATCGTGACTCTTAGTGGACAATGCAAAAGTGCTTTCTACTTACCTTGGTCTCTATATGAACATTCTGATAGATTTTTTTAAAGTGGGGCTTCCAGCCCAGCTGGCTGGATGGACTGGGTGCAGGCTGTCACTGTGCCTCTGCTCGGTCGGGAGGCCAGGGCAGGTACTGGGTGGGAAGGTGTGTGACCAGGGAGCATCGCAGGCTCTGGAGCTCACCTGGGAAATCTGCTCTCACTCTGACCTGCGGCCAATCCCCAAAGGCCCCCTTGGGCCAGTGGACCACAGGGACTTGCCCAAGAGTCCTGGGGGGGGGGGCGGGGCAGAGACCCCTCCCCAAACCCCGTTCACATCAAACCCATCGCGCACCTTCATGGCCTTGAAGAGCCGCTCAGCAAAGTACTCAGGGGTGCTCCGGATACACTTCACTGAGAAGAAAGAAGAGGTGGTTTCAGGAGGAGGATGGGGTGACCTGCCTCTGTTGCCATTGCTTAGGGGGCACCAAGTCCAAACCCAGGAAGAACCTGGCTCCTGATAACCTGCAGCCCCAGAGCATCCCAGATCTGCCCACTTGTACCGCAAAACCAGGGAGTAAAGAACTCAGGATGTGGGCCTCTTGCAATGTGGGTCATGCATTACAAAGACCCACTTTCTAGTCCTTTGGGGGTTCACAGGGAACTGGGCCGGGTGGGTGGTAGCATCTGAGCGGAGCAGGGAAAGGTGTGTCTTTAGATTCGGCTGCACTGAAAGAAAGGTACTGGCTGCTGGACCGCTGGACCCCGCGGGCAGAGCGGCCAGAACCCGACCACTGGAAATGGGGCTGCCAGCGGACAGCTCTGGGTGGGAAGATGAGGCCTGGGCTGTAGCCCTCTCCCAAGAAACACACACACAACCCAGGCTCAGATATGCGGGCTCTTGGAATGTCTGGATCGCAAGGGCCTCTGGGTCAGGCAGTCCGTCCCCTGCCGCCATTCGT
The DNA here is from genome assembly GCF_964212035.1 of Myotis nattereri. NCBI lineage: Eukaryota > Metazoa > Chordata > Mammalia > Chiroptera > Vespertilionidae > Myotis > Myotis nattereri. Next base: position 90,314,132 of record NC_138080.1, read on the forward strand.
CAGATGGCGACTGAGGCCCAGCAAGGATAAGAGGCTTAAGTCAACAGCAGATCTGGGAGAAGCCAGGTTTGAATGTTGGCTCCACATTGACCAGTCAGCGCCTGGCATCCCTCACACCGGAAGTTCATTACAGAACGACCCCTCGGCCAGTGACGCAGCCTCTGTGCAACTCAGCTTTCTCATCCGCGAAATGGAGGCAACGACAGTGCCCACCCCAGGGTCCTTTTCGAAGATCAAACCCTCAGCACAGTGCCTGGCACACAGGTCACGCTACACGAAACCCTCTCCTGGTCAGTGTTTCCTGACCCCGGCCCAGTGCTCGTTCTCGTCCCACCACACACTGGAGGGTGAGCAGGGGGAGGAAGCCGGTGCCTGAGGATCGACCCCCACCTCCCCGCCTCAGCGGTGCTGCTCTGGCCAAACCTTTGGAACTCATTGCCCAACTGCTCTCCCCTTTCCATGTCCACACCACAGGGTTTCTCTTTCCCACCCTCAGCCCCCTGCTCCTGGGCCAGCACCCCAGCCTCCCTCGCAGCCCCAGAAGGCGACATCAGGACGTACCCACAGCCAGCATCAGCTTCTCAAAGTCCCCGGACAGCTCCGCTCGGATGCTGGCTTCGATGGGCTTCCCCGTGGTCTTCAGATACTCATCGAACACTGAGGGGGACAGAGAGTCAGGGGTGTCAGGAATGTCCCCGTGGCATTGAGAACGAACAGGGACGTCAGAGGGGGAAGGCGCCGTGGCCAGGACGGAGTGCCAGCATGAAGGCAGGGCTGGTGCTGGGGAGGTGGCAAGGAGGTCGTGCACACACCAGCCACCTGCTGCGAATGCTGTGAGCGCCTGTGCGCACCTCGGGCTCCAGCGTGAGGACAGACGGGACTTAGATGGAGGGGATAAGCGTCCTCCTAATGACTCTGGTGAAGGACATACAAACCACTGCCCAATAAAATCGGGGCCGGCGTCTGGGCTGCTGATGAGGTAGTTCCCACGCTCCATCGTAGGGAAGGAGAAGAGCACAACTCCCAGGGGGCAGCTGCAGTCTCCCCGGGCGCTTACCCAACCGAAGATGCTGCTTGCTGCGATTCCCCAAAATGTAAACGAACTGGGCTTCATCTGTTCCCCATTTCAGTTCCCCCGCCTCGTACAGGTCCTGAAGGGGGAGAGGGAGGGCTAGATGAAAGAGGCACCTCAGGACGCAGGGCTCGCTGGCCAGGACCCTCAGAAGTGATGCTCAATCCCTGAGCAGACCAGTAACTGGCAGCCTCAGGACCTTTGCATATTCCGCACAGCTTTCCCCCTTTCTTTCTGGGAAACTCCCAGTCAAGCTTCAAGTGCCAGATGAGACATCCATTGGTTCTCAAAGCACTTCCTGATATCCCCAGGCAGACTTGTTTCCCTCCCTCCCCGTCTCTTCCAGTTTCTGCTTATTTATAACTTTGGTCCACTGTATATTACAGTGATTTCTTTATATGCCTGTTTCTCCACTATGACATGGACCCCTTCAGGACAGGGACAATATCTTAGCATTCTCTCTATCTGCCCCTCCAGAGTTACTGCATACAGTGGGGCTCAAAATGCCTGGAATGTACGGTATATCCAAGGAGAAGGTGTTCGTGTGATTAACATAATCCCAGTGCTGTCTGATTTTGTTTATTAGAGATCCCTCAAAGCTTGGCAGAGTGCCTGGCACATAGTAGGTGTTCAACAAATATTAACTAACTGAATAAATGGAAAAATTAAGAAAGCTCCAAAATACATCTTACCCACTTTACCCATGTTGTATACCTTAGAAAGACAACATAAATCCTCTCTTTAACAGAGCACTATATACATGATGCCCGTGAGTCAGTTATTTCTGGTATTTGCAAATTACTTCGCCTCCAGCCCTTCCCCGGGGCCCCAACCGTTCCCCTCTCTCGGGGCTCCCTCGCTGTGCCTCAGGGACCTCCATGAGGGCTTGTTTACCTGGGCATCCTGCTGCACCAAGTCCTCGCTCACTACATCGTCCTCCTCCCTGGTTCCCTGGGCAGAGAGACAAGGAACACGTGGTTCAGATGCCAGGGAAGGCCCGGTGCCAGTGGTGGGGACAGAGAACACTGGGAAAACCCCGGTGGCCTGAGTGTCCAGGAGCAGTGACTTACAGCAGCCACTGAGCCGAGACCACATCATCTATTTTGTGGGGAATCATAGTCCCTCCACTGGCTTTTCCCTTCATCCTTGGAGCTGGGACCAGAAGGGGAGTCCTGGGAACAACCAAGGTCCTGCCAGGTGCCCCCTCCCAGAGGAAGCCAGGCCTTGTACCGAGAACACCTCGGAGGGCAGGGCCCCTGCCACAAGTCCTGGCACAGCCCACGACGCCCCCAACAAGATCACAAAAGTCTGCATGTGTGCCTTCTGGCAGGGGCTCCCACGAATTCACCAACCAGGATCTGAGGCCTGGGCCCTCAGGTCTCAGCTCAGACGCTGTGAAGGCACCAGATCCCCTGGTGCTCCTTGCTCCCCCCAGGCCCTCGGCCCATCGGACACTCGCAGGCACAGGGGACAGCCAACAGAAACAAAGCGATGGCTTAATTACATACACAGCTTCCTAACGGTTTGCTCCTCGGAGCTGGGCTTGCCTATCTCAGTGTCTGTTCCCACAGGGCCTGCGGCCACAGAGATGGCTGTGCGGCTGGACAGGTACAGGTGAAACAGCATGAGACCTGCTCCCCAGCGCACTGCAGCCATGCAAAATGCAGGCCTGCTGCTGCCAGAACTTTCAATTATTCAAAAGAGTCCAGACACCTGGAGTTTTCTAACAAAATCTCCCTGTTTGTAAACATTCGCAACTAACTAAATATGGTTGTTATTTTTTAAACCCACTGTGTGGGAAAAACCCCTACTTGGCAGCCTTTCTATGGTCTCTTTTTTAAGTGCTCCTTTGTGGGGAGGAAGGAGCAGCAGGGCAGGCCGTGGGGGATGCAGTGCGGCAGCCCCGGGACCACCTCAGCCCTGACTGGAGAAGCAATGGCAGGAGGGAGGCCCGGAGCGGAGGGGGAGTGCGTAAGGAGAGAGGAAAGAGGTCACGGGAGAGGCTATTCCTGGGCACACAGAGGAGGGTGCGTGCAAAGGGAAATGTGGGTCACCTGCCTGTGCAAACCATGGTAACAGAGCAGACACCTGGACGCTCAAATTCTGCACCAGGTGAGCCAGAGGGAAACCACCTCAAGTTCAAGGATAAATGGGCAGAGGGGGAGGGAGTGGCCGCAGTATGTGAGGAGCCACCAAGAAGCCCCTCACAGGCTACCCTGTCTGTGGGGACAGGGCGGTGCACTCTGGTAGAGAGCTCCGGGGAGGGCCCCCCGTGGACCGACCTGGAGCAGGACCACGAGCATCTTCTGGAAGTGGCCGGAGGTGTCGCCAATGATGTCAGCCTCCAGGTCTCGCTCGTAGGCTGCAAGGTTGGAACACAAGCTCTAGTCCCATCTCCAGGGCACCCCAGGGATCCAGGAGAAAGGTCCCTGCTACCCCCAAATGATCAGATATTGGTTACAAATCCCAAACCCCAGTCTCCATGACAACCCTGGCAAAACCCAAGGTGTATTTTCAGTTCCTTGTACTGACCCATGAAAAGATACGATGGCATCTCTATCCCCACCTGTGCCATCCTCCTCTGGGCACCATCATCGCTCAGTGGACAGTGGCTACCGCCTCCTGACTATTCCCTCTGCGTCTGCTCTCACTCCCCTCTCTAATCCACAGCAACAAGGGTGACCATGCATTAAAGCCATATCTGATCACGGGCTCCTGCTTTCCACTGGACTTAGAATAAAACACCATCGCTTCCTCTTGGCCTACAATGTCCTGTGCCCGATCCTGCACTGCTCCAGCCTCACACTGGCTACAGGCTCATTTCTGCTCCAGGGCCTGGGACCTGCTGTCCCTCTGTCTGCCAGGATCTTCCCCCCACTCTCTCTAGTACCGGCTCCTTCTCATTCCTCAGGCTTTCCCTGACCATCTGTCTGAAGGAGGTCTTCTGCAGTTAAGGTTTCATTCTTATCTCATTTGTCTCCTTCATAATATCACCACATCATCATCATCGTGTTTAACTGTTCATTGTCTGAATCCCTCATTATCTCATTAGTCTATGAGCTCTCGGAGACAGGGACTACCTAGCGTCATATCCTGAGAACCTAGCACACTGCCCAGCAGAGAACCCCTGTGGATAGGGGGACAGATGAGGGAAGGAGGAAAGATGGATGGATGGATGGATGGATAGGTTCTCCATCATTGCAAACACCCCCATTTCATGTCTAAAAACCCCGAATGGCCCCTCCCACCCATCTCACCATCTTTGTACGCTGCCACCAGCTGGTGGATCTGCTCATTGGTCCGGGAAGCCAAGATCTCAATGAGGCACTTCTCATCGGTGCCGATGCCCTGGGAGAAGAGAAGGGATACATGAGTCAGGGGCTGGGATGGGCCTTGGGCTGGAATCCTGCAGTGGCCAGAGCTATGAAACCCTCAGCATTTAGGGTGCCCCTACTACAGCTCGTAAGCAGCGATTGAGAAATAGATTCTAGTCCCCCCTCTGCCTGTAGCCTGCTTTGTGACCTCTCATTAACAAACTTCATCTTTCGGCCAGCCCTGGCCAGGCAGCTTGGTTGGTGAGAGGTTGTCCCAATATGTCTAGGTTGCAGGTTCGATCTCTGGTCTGGCCACATACAAGAAGCAATCAATGAATGCATAAATAAGTGGAACAAATCAATGTCTCTCTCTCTCTCTCTCTCTCTCTCTCTCAAGAAGCAATCAATGAATGCATAAATACGTGGAACAAATCAATGTCTCTCTCTCTCTCTCTCTCTCTCTCTCTCTCTCTCTCTCTCTCTTCCTCTCTCTCCAAAATCAATCAATAAATTAAAAAGAAGCTTTATATTTCTGGGTCTCAGTTTTCTCATCTGTAAAATGGAGATGCTACCAGTTGCTCTACCACCTCATAGGGAGATGGAGAAGGTAATGATCTCTCCCATTGCTTCCTCAGGACTAGAAACTGCTGGTGTGGGGGTCTGGGCCAAGGGCCCCTTTCCACACTGACCTGTGCCCCTCATCTGCCCACCTGGAGGAGAACGTGGTTCCCTTCTGGGATAGGGTTTAGGCAAGCTGCCCCTTGAAGCAAGACACATCCGTGCGTGGGTGAGGGCTCCCTGAGGACTTGCTGTGGGGCCAGAATCTTACCCTTAACCACGTCCACACCCAGCACACACAGACTCACAGTTCTTACCGAGAGGGCGTCTTTAATTTCTTTGGCATCACAGTAGGCAAGTGGCCTCATCAGACCCACAATCAGTCGTTCAAACTTCCCCATCAGCTCATACTTCAAGTCTGCAATGAGGTCCTAGCAGGTGGGGGTGGGGGCGAGAGGAGATGGGGGAGGAAGGGGAAGAGCAGTTGCACTGATAAGAATTACATTTAATGAGCACGAATTCTGTACAGGCCCTGAGCTAAGTAAGCTCATTTGATCGTCACTCTTGGAGGTGTGTGCTATCATCAACCCAAAGAGGCAGGCGTAGAGGCTTCAGGTCACCTGCCCAAAGTCACGCAGCTGGCAAGTGGGGCAGGGGTCAAGCCCACAGCGTCCTGCCTGCTCCCCACCATTGTTTATTTACTTGTTTTTTGTGTCTCCCTCCCACTATCAGTGAGTCCAAGGGGTTGCCACCTCCCTCCCTGGTCTCATCCATCCGCGTGGCCCTAACACCCAGCATAGGGCCCAGGCAATTTGTGGCTGAACGGTCCCTGACTGAAGAGAAAACGAGGCCAAAAGTGCCAGCACAGAGGCTGACCGGGAGCAAAATGCTTGCGAAAGACCCTGAAGGAACACACAGGTGATGAAATCATTCCCCCAGCCCCACCCGCTGCCCTCCGGTCGCCATGGTTACCTTGCCATAGAGGGACTTGTAGCTCTGGGTGATCTCCTGCCTCTGCCTGTTGCTCCGGGAAGTGATCAGCTCCAGGATGGCCTCCTTGTCACTGCCTGGAGGAGGGGAGGACACCCATCACCTTACCCAAGCTGCCTCCAGGAAGCCCACCAGGGCTGCTCCCTGCAGTCCTCGGCATTAGCCTTCTACTCATCAGATGGTGGCATCACAGAGGAGGACCTATGGGGCCCATCAAGCCCCCACTAAGAGGGATCATAGCACACGCAGTATGTGTGCTCAGAGGGCCCATGATTCAGCTCCTCATCACACAAAGAAAACTTGAGGCCTGGGCGGAGGGAGCAAGGACTCACCCCGGGTCTCACAAAGAGCCTGGCTCGGAAGAGCTCAGGGGCCCTAACACCCAGGACAGGGTCTTTCAACAAAGAAAATAAGAGAAGACTGAGGCCCTGGCTGGTGTGCTCAGTGGTTAGAGTGTTGGCCTGCACACCGAGGGGTTGCAGGCTCGGTTCCTGGTCCAGGGCACATACCTGGGTTGCAGGTTCAATCCCTGGGCCCTGTCGGGGTGTGTGCAGGAGGCAACCGATCAATGTGCCTCTCTCACATCAATGTCTCTCTCTCTCTCTCTCTCTCTCTGCTTACCTCCCTTTCTACTCTCTCTAAAACTCAATGGAAAACATATCCTCAGGTGAGGATTAACAAAAGAACAAAGAGAGAGGATACTGAGAACCAGGTTCCGGGTAGTGGTCACCCCGAGAGGAGAGGAGTGGAGTGGTCAGCAGGAGGACCCGCCAGGGGGTTCTGACCACAGGAGGAAGCGAGTGCAGTTCCCAAGCGGGGTGGCAGGTCTGTGGGTGAAGCTTCTGTTTATTCTTTAGACCTTGCTGGTCTGGAGTATTTCATTGTAAAATTATGAAAAATAATAAAAAGAGGAAACAAAAGAGTGAGTGCATCTTCCATCTCACCCCCACCCCCAACAGGGCTCAGGGCTGTGCCCACAAGCCCCAGCGAATCCCGCCTCCTTTCCTGTGCCCACTCCCAGTGGCGGGCACCCACCGATGCCCTTCATGGCGGTATACAGAGCCTCGGCATCCTGGCTCGGATCGAAGTTGGGGAAGTCATGAATGGAGCCGCGGTACTTGGCACCCTGTGGAGAGAAAAGCAGAGGGTGAGCTGCTGACCCTGACCCTGACCGGGGCTCCCAGCCCAACCCCAGGTCACATTCCCAGCCCTGGCCACAGGCGGAGTCCAGGCTGAGCCCCTTCTCCTAAAATTGAGCGTTGACCACAGAAAGCCTGGCTGAGGGCTGACTCTCCTGGTATCTGCTACCACAACCTGCCCCAAGGACGGTGCCAATTCCCCGTGGGAGGGTGGCCCAGCCGAGCCCTGGCCCTGCACCACTTTGCTGGGCCCAGGAGAGATAAGAAGCCAGGCCTGGAAATGATCCCTACAGGAGTAACAAGAGCCCCGCATAATTCTATGGCACTCTCTGATTTACAAAGCCCTTTCGCCTCCACTGTGACTCTTTAGCAACTTGGAGAAGCACCTAAGACAATCTCTACCACAGAAACAAAGATACCGAGAGCTGGAGGAGGGAAGCCTGCTGGCAGGGCCCCTGGAGGCCAGCTCTCTACCTGCTCCCCTCGGCTCTCCAGCTCCAGAACCCTGCAGCTGCCAGCTCCTGGGGGCGGGGGTCTTGGCCCGGAGAGCCCAGAGCCACCCTCAGGATCAACGCCAGGACAAGGCACCGCCCCTCTGGGACCAGTACACTGAGCTGTGAACTGGTATCTGAGGACAAGCTGGCTGGGTCCTCGGGGCCAAGGGGCGGAGACGCAGAGCCAGAGGATCTTAGACATCGAACCTGAATGCACAATAGGCTGGTTCACAGCGAAGACAGGGGTGGGTCCGCTACGCGGCCTGAGAAGCATGGGGTCTAGGAGAGCAGCAGAGAGCTGAGAGCCAAAGGTGCCGGCGCCCCAGGCACTGAGCACACAGCCCGGGGACAGGGCACTCAACCTGGGCCAGGCCCGACATTGCAAGCTAGAGATTCAGGGAAGGAGAAGACCCCATCCCTCTTTCGCGAGCTTCTGACCCAGTGGAGATAAGGGGCAAACATAAAGCTTGCAGTAAATACCCAAAGACAGAGGCCAAGGAAACTGGGGAAATAGCAGAGGTGGAGGCCAGCCTGGGGGAGGGAACCAGGAAAGCTTCGTGCGGGGTCGGGGGTGGCCCACATAAACTGTGCCTTAAAGGAGGAAGTAGACAGGCCTCCGATCGCCTCCCGCGTCTCCCAGGGACCTGGCCGGCATTTGGGTGCTCTCTGGTTTACGTCCGCAGTTGCTGGCTTCTCCGAGGTATGCACGCGTGGGCACAGGGTTGCTATTTAAAGTTCTGACAGGGCGGATGGCCAGAAAGGAACATGGTCCTCTTCCCGCCATCAGTGAATCCCTTGCAACCTGATCACAGCCCTGGCCAGAGAAGGAAAGAGGAAGGAACACGTGCCAAATACCGGGACCAGAAAAGACAGTCCCTCTAGAAAGCTCTGAGCGTCTGTCCTGCTCGCTGACCTACTCCAAGTACCCAGCACAGGGCTTGGCACAGCAGCACCCACTGAAGACTTGTTTCCTAGATGAATGGGTGCGTGAATGGGTGATGACCGAGTGTGTTCTGAGCAGAAGGAAGGTGGAATCTAAGCTGTGTCCTAAAGGACGCGTAACAGCTGGCCCCATGGGGGCTGGGCAGGGAGAGGGCTTCATACAGAGCAAACAGCCTGCCAAAGGCTTGGAGGCAAGAGCAAGCAACATTGAGGGAAGCCAGCCCAAAGCTTCAGTGCTCAGTGCAGACGCCCAAAGTCGCCAAGATCACAGACTGTAAACTGCCAGGAGGGAGCGAGAAGACAGAAACGTGTCCCCAGGATGAAGGACAGAGGTGTCAGCCATGGCCCGTGAGCTGAGAACCCTCTCCTGTCCCTGCTCCCCCATCTCCACCTTCTCCCTCCTCACACACTGCGGTGGCTGAGGCAGTGTTTGGGGAAGGAGCTGCAGCTGAAAGATGAGGCAATGCCATCCTGGGGGAAGGGAATTCTAATGACAGGCATAAGGCTTGATCAAAATGACCCCTTAGAGCCAGGCCGGGGTAGCATCAACCTATGAACCAGGTTTGATTCCCAGTCGGGGCACATGCCCAGATTGTGGGCACAATCCCCATTAGGGGACGTGCTGGAGGCAGCCGGTCAATGTTGATGTTTCTTTCTCGTGGATGTTTCTATCTCACTCTCCCCCTCGCTTCCTCTCTCTGAAATCAATAGAAACATATTTAAACAAAAACAAAAACTATCATAGCCGCCAGAAGAGGGGGGTGCAGGGCGCCTCAGCACTGGTCAGAGAGACACAGAGACACAGAGACAGTCCTTCAAATCACCCAGGCTCAAGTGTCCTGCCACCGGTTATTCTCCCACCAACTTGGTGAATTTGGTGCCACCTGAGCAGCTGCCCCTACTTCTCTGGCAGACAGGTTCCAGGCCTCAGGTGCCCATGATCGAGGGGGGAGGGAGAGCAGAGACGAAGGGACTTTCCACCCTGAAATATTCAGCAGGTCCGGATGCCAGCTGGTGAGCAGCCTGAACCCTGGGGCTCTGAGGTCTTGGGCCCCATCCAGGCGGCGGCTAGAGGAGGAGTGCCCAGGCCTCTCGGGAGCAGAGGTGACACCACCCAGAGAGAGGGCTGCGGCCAGGGCTCCCCCGGAGAGCTGCCTTGATCAGTCCTCACCCAGGCCTCGTCTCTGCACCTGCTGGAATTCCAGCACCTGCCCTCTTGGCCTGTCCTCAAAGTGTTCTGACACCCATGGTCACATTCAAACTCAGACCTCCCTGTGCAACTGAGGCCACAGAGCCATGCCCCCGGCACCTTTCTGACACCACACTATTTCCTCAGTCTTTGGGCCTCCAGTTCTCCTCTTCTGAACAGAAAGGGAGGGAGACTAGCACAATCACAGAAGTAACTGGGCCAGAGGAACGAGTAGCTTTTCTGTGCATGCATGCATGTGTGTATGTGCATCTGCGCGCGTGTGTGTGTGTGCGTGTGCGTGTTTGTGTGTGTGTGGTGAAAGCGGGCACACTAGAAGCCGAACTAAGGTGCTAATAATTGGGAGCAATACACACAAACTTGGAAGACCTTTGTCACACTTCTCTAGTATTGTCTTCTGCAACCTCCTCCCCTCCCTAACCCTTTGCACTCCGAGCATGGCTGTTACTGCTACTGCCTGAGCGCACTGCATCCCCTCCCTCCCTTCTGCTGCAGCAGCCCCTCTCTACACAGACCGCTCAGCCCTTGCTCTTTCCGAGTAGCCCCTCCAGGCAGCTGCCCCATTCCCCCCACCTGTGTGCCCCCAGAACATCAGCACCGTGCCTGGGGGATTCCAACTCACCCCATAGGACCAGGGACCCCTAAGGGTCTGCCACCCCAGGACTCTTGCTTGCAGGATGTCTACTGGCCCTTGGCCCATGGCAACATGGGTCAACTAGGCAGACAGCATGGTCTGGGAGCACTAGACCAGGAGTCCAAGATCTGAGCCCTAGGTCCTGGCCCCTCTGATCTCCCAGGGTCTGATATGTCTACTTCAGTCACCCAGAATCTTGCAATTCGAATGCCTCTCAGGAAGTACTCGGGGATGACTGCCCATGGAGAATGAGGAACAGCAAAAGTGCTGCCTTGGATCTTTGCCCATAACCAGGAATACCCTCTCCTCCTGGTCAAAGAGGCCACTTGTGCAAAGTGTACTCACAGAAGCTCACAGGGGGTCAGAGCTACATCGTCCTATATCACATGATACACTGTGCTCTTCAAAAACTGAGACTAGACATCCTTAAGGCTCGTGTTCATTGGGTGGCGGGCCATGAAGACAGGGACGAAGTTTAGTTTTCACTGAGCTCAACCACCTCACAATGGAAACTGAGGCCCAGAGAGGGTAAGAATCCACCCAAGATCACACAGCTTCTGTGTTATGTCCACGGCCAGAGGCTCTGTGACTAAAGTGAGGCACAAACGGGCCAAGTCGAGAGGCCCTTCGTTTTATTCTCCCTTTCAATCCCATTGCTGCAGTGACCATGTCTCTTTCGCTAAAGCCAGCAAACAGGCATCTCTCTCAGGCAAACCAGGCACAGAACGACCCTCGCTCTTTCCAAGGGCAGAACCCAATCCTGGCCACACACAGGAGTGAAAGCTCTGACACACCTCAAATTCCACTGCCCACAGGTGTCACACACATGAAAGACTGGGGTCTCGCCCGGCGGGCGTGGCTCAGTGGTTGAGCGCCTACCTAGGAACCAGGAGGTCACAGTTCGATTCCCAGTCGGGGCACATGCCCAGGTTGCAGGCTCGATCCCCAGTAGGGGACATGCAGGAGGCAGCCGATCAATGATTCTCTCTCATCATTGATGTTTGTATTTCTCTCTCTCTTTCCCTTCCTCTTTGAAATCAAAAATATATTTAAAAAGGAAGAAAGAAAGAAGAAAGAAAGAAAGAAAGAAAGAAAGAAAGAAAGAAAGAAAGAAAGAAAGAAAGAAAAGAAAAGAAAGAATGAACTGGGGTCTCCTAAGCCAGGGGAACTTAATTCCAGATGTGTGTGACAGCACACTCCCACCACCAGAACGTAGAGGACCCTCTGGTGCTCCTGCCTGTCCAATGTCCATTTCCCTTCCTGGGGGAACCCTTCTTGGGCCATGAAGTTCAGGTGGGACCAACTCTACTTTCTGGACCCAAGTTACCCAGGCCCAGCTAATGAGAATCTAACCTCGGACTTTCCCTAGAATCACGGGGAATAAATGATGTTGTCTCCTCCAGGCTTCTCAGGAAGCAGAAGGAAAGCCTGGAGCTATTGGTGACTAGTGTGCCAACTCAGGGAAAGATCTGCCCAAGAATGAAGCCCACCAGAGGAATCCCATTTCAGAGGCAGAGTCTAACACTAGCACTTGGACCCCTGGATCCAGCCAGACCTGAAGGCCTGGGCTCTCAGTCATGTGCACCAATACACATCCTTCCTGCTTAGGATGCTGTGTGTTGCTGTGAGTCACATGCCTGGAGGAGCTGTGCTGTGGAACAGGAACAAGCAATGCCGGAGAACCTCTCCTGCTCCGTTCAGGCTGAAGGTACCAGAGGTCTGTGCAGCACACCCAGTGACTCTAGGGGCCCAGGCCCGGGGAAGGCAGAGCACAGCCTGAGGCGGGGAGAGGCTCCTTACCTGTGCTGGATTGGCCATGGTCTCAGGTTCTGCAGCAGAATACACTGTGGAGAAGAAAGAGACCCCATGAGACTCCCTTGCATTCTACTCCCCTCCATTCTCTCCTCCAAACTTGCTCACCCTTCCTTCTTCCCAAGAGAGAGTATGTTCTCCCTGCTCTTTCCCAGCTGCCTCCAGCCCTTCAGGTTCAATGACACCCCAATACCTGGCTCGGGGCCAGGTGAATTTTCCAGAGGACAATGGACAGACTAGCGGTGTCCAGGCACTCCCACCAGGATGGGAAAGGGACTTGGAATGATCCCAGAGGGAGAGAAGTCACCATCACTGACTGCACGTGGCCCCTCCAGGCGGGGCAGGGTACTTTCCTAGAACTGGTCTCACTTAACCCTCACAGCAATCCTTCCCAGCATCCGTTCCCCTTCTTACGGAGGAGGAAACTGAGGATGAGGGGGGTGGGGGTCAGGGAGGTTAAATAATTTTCCCGAGATCACACAGCTTAAGACTGAATTCAGTCAAGTCCAGATTCCAGAGTCCACACCCTCTGCACCCTGCGTGCCCTCTTTCCGAGTCACCGAGATCTGTTCTAAAACCCAGCCAGCTGAGCGGCCGCACATGAGAAGACTCGGGGCTCCTGGTCCCCTGCTGCACATACCTGAAGGGCCACGGTGCCTGGGTAAGTCAAGAGACACGTCCTTAGCATCTACTCTGATAAGGCACCGCCCTCGGGGCTGAGTTCAAAACCTGCTTTTCTGGAGCTTACTCCGTAATGGGGAATGCAAATGCATGTGATAAAAACCAGGGAGAAAAGCCCCAGCTGGGTGGCCCAGTGGGTTGGAGTGTTGTCTTGTAAACCAAAAGGTTATGGGTTCGATTCCCAGTTGAGGTTCGTATAGAAGGCAACCAATTGATGCTTCTTCCTCACATTGACGTGTCCTCCTCACATCTCCCTCTCTCTCTCCCTATTCCTCTCTCAAAAATCAAGAAACAGGTGAGGATTAAAAAAAAAACAACCACTAGGGAGAAATGATAAAGCTTTGTCAGGAGAGAGCGACAATGGTCAGGGGGCTCAGTGTGGCTGGTATGGAGGAGTTGGGGCCAGGGGCCCAGTGCTTGAGGCCACTGTGGAGACTTTGAAATTTTCTTTGATGAAACAGAAAGTCTTGGGGTTGGGGGGTGACCGAACAAACAGGACACACGATCTCACTGAAGGAAATGCCAGGACACAGGTTCGACACTAAAGGATTAAGAAACGAAGGCAGTAAGTCACTAATATTAAGGTAACATGCACGGTGCCAGGTGGGTACTTGAAATATGGGGGGCCACTTTGTAATGTATATTACACTATGCTGCACACCTGAAAGTAATACACGATCATACTCAATGTCAACTGTAGCTGAAAGATAAAAGCAAAAAAGACACCAAGGTATCTCACCTAAAAACAGATGAGAAAGGACGTGTGATTGGTTTGGAAAGGGGAAGAGAAGGGGGAGGGGCCGATAATGAGCTCCCTCAGCAGGAAGGCAAAGAAGGAAGCAAGCAGTCTCCTCAGAATGAGAGGAGAAAGGAGGACCAGTACTTTCCATTTTATGGAAATTAGCACTTTTTAAACCATGTCATAGATTGCTTTTTAAGAGGAAACGTCACAACTCTTGTCGGACGTACTCCGTAAGATCTCTGAGGGGCTGGGCTAGGAGAGAGGGCAGGCGCCCAGGCGACTGCGGCTCAGTGCTTCCAGTTCTGCACAGCAATTCTCCCCCCAAAACCCCAAACAGAAACGCTGAAGGGACAGCAGCCGGGACCTCACTGTGGGGTCACTGGGGCCAGTGTGACACAGTGGGGGAACACCGGTTTTGGAATCAGGCAGACCTGAATGCAAATCCATTTTGTCACTTATGAGCTATGTGACCTTGGGCATATGACTCATCTCTGAGCTCAAGGTTATCTCAAGTGCAAAACTGGGGCTGCCCTTTCCTGCCTTGGTGGGGGGTTGGAGGATGAGACACTGGTCGGGAGCAGAGCACACGAGGCCAGGCAGAGGCCTGTTCTCCGTAAATGGCGGCATTTGCTGCACTAGTGGGGAGCTCTGAGGACGGGTCCCCACTGCCTGACTATGAGCTCCCCAAAGGGCAGTCGGCAGGCAGACAGGAGATGCGGTAGGAAGTGAAGAAGTGAAGTGAAGAGCAGAGGACAGCGATTTGTCTGCAAACACCCTGCTGTTTCCCTGACAACCAGGGGCCCCTTGGTACAAATGTGCAGCTCTTACCAGGAAATGGAAACCTCCCCGCCCCCCCCCCCCGCCCCCCCGCTTCTCCCCCAACCACTCTAGGGTCTGGCTAGGAGCCAGCCCTGGGTTTCCCTGGGGCCTGGGGGAAAGAGTGGGTGAAAGGGCACCAAGGCCAGCAGAGAAACAGGGACTTCCGAGGAGGCCGGGAAGTCAGCTGAGGCGGGAGGGCGGGCAGAGGCCTGTCACCTGCGCCTCCCGCCGCCTCGAAGCATTTTCTTTTGGCCTCGGAGATGGAAACTCAGCTGCTGGCTGCAGCCCAGCCCATCTGGACAAGAGCCCCTGCCCAAGGAGAGCGGCTCAGAGGAGGGGCCCTGAGGTCCTTGGAAAATGCTCTCAGCGCTGAGAGCTGTTTTGAGTGCCTGCCTTGTGTGTGCGTGGAAAGCAAGCTTCTTCCAGAATTATATGTTCAGACTGCAGCTCAGGGGGGTCGATTTCCGACAGCCCCCACTCCGAGGGCTCAGGGACACTCTGGAGCTAATCTTAGAGGCGCCGTCTACACTGCTGTACCCTGGCTTCACAAGGGGCTCTGCGTCTTCCCAGAGCAACCCAGAACACACTTCCCAATTGGCTGAGTAAATGTTTTCTATCCAATGTTTCCGAAGCCCAGAGGGCCTCTTAATGATCCACTACTCTCCTCTCATTTTCTAGACGGGGTAAGGGCACCTTAGGGAGACAAGGGACTTGCCAAGACCAAGACCACAGCCACCGCTCCGCCTCCCATCCTGTCACAAC
This sequence comes from Myotis nattereri, assembly GCF_964212035.1. Lineage (NCBI taxonomy): Eukaryota > Metazoa > Chordata > Mammalia > Chiroptera > Vespertilionidae > Myotis > Myotis nattereri. The sequence goes on from NC_138080.1 coordinate 90,329,298, forward strand.
AAGCACCCGCACAGCCCTGAGCCCTGGCTGCAATGGGACCTTAGGAAGAGGCCCCAGGGTGAGACCCGGGTTCTTGTTCCCAATCTGTCTGTAACCTCAGACAAGCCAGGTTCCCTCTTTGGACCTCAGTTTCCTCATCTGTAAAATGGGGACATTATCACTCCCTCTTTGGGGAAATCCAGGGTGGATGTGAGAGGCTTTTACAGATTTCAACCAGGAATCTTCATAGCAAAATCTCAGAATATCAATCCTACTAGGATTCTCCCCAGACCCCACAGGATTCCTCTCCAGCACCCCATCCCACCTCAATATGCACGTTTCATCATCTTGGTTGAAACAGTTTCTCAAAACCAGCAGGTATGGCCACTCTAGACCTGAGCCTCTCTCCTCCTACGAACCCTGAATCTCTTCTGATCTGGCTGCTCATGAGGGCTCATCATGGCTGATCATTCCAGAAATCCACTCGAGGGCAGAGTAGCGTCGTGGCTGCTGTGGCCACCCCCTGCCTTTGCCCTGTAGCCTGCAAGCAGCCCTGTTTCCTCCTCCCTCTTTGGGAGCTCAGGACTGACTCTAGGAAGAATGCTCTGGGGTAGAGAACACACCAGAGCCGGAAGAGCCTGTGGCTCGCTGCCACAGAGCTGGGGAAGCTGACAGCTGGACAGGGGAAGGTCATGTCCAAGTCATGCAAAAGGCATGGGCTTTGAGATCAGATGTGACTGTGAGTCACAGCTCTGCTCCTGCGACCAATTTATGATTTAAATGAGTTACCTAAACTAAATCTCAATTTCCACATCTGCAAAATGCATTTAAATGTCACCTCCATGTACTGAGAAATAAATGAAACAGTGAATGTACAGTTCTTAGCACGGTGCCGGCACGTAGCAAAAACAGAATAAATGGCAGCTTTTATAGTGACGAGCCCAAACAAATACAAGGGAGGCAGTGTGGCATCCTAAGAAAGAATGCAGGTTTTGCTGTCATGACCCAAGTTCAAATCCTGACACAGCAAATTCCTAGTTCATGACCGTGGGTGAGTTATGTCATTTCTCTGACTTGGTTCCTTCATCTCTGAAATGACAATCTCATAAGGTTTTTGTAAAAATTCAATGAAGAAAGGCAGATAAAATACTTAGCATGGCAGATACAGATGCAATGTTTAATAACTGGTGGCGTCTGTTACTGCGGTCATCCTCTTAGAGCAGTGTCTCGTTTTGATGGTCCATTGTGATGTTTGTCATACACATAGACAGTTAAAGATACACACAGAAGGTCACAATCAAGAGTGCGGACTCGCCCTACCTGGTTTGGCTCAGTGGATAGAGCGTGTCGGACTGCAGACTAAAGGATCCTTGGTTCGATTCCAGTCTAGGGCACATACCTGGGTTGCAGGTTCGATCCCCAGTAGGGGGTGTGCAGGAGGCAGCCAATCAATGATTCCTTCTCATTGATGTTTCTATTTCTCTTTCCCTCTCCCTTCCTCTCTGAAAACAATAAAATATATATATTTTAAAAAAGAGTGTGGATTCAATGCAGCGACGCAGAGGGAGGAGGAGAAAAGGGGGAGAGGCCAGGCAATACAGAAACACCAGCATAAGAAAAACATTTCTGTCCTCCAAAGGCTGCCCTGGCCTGTGTGGCACAATGGGTTGGGGTGTTGTGCTGTGTACCAAAGGATTGTGTTTCCATTCCCGGTCAGGGCACAAATGTAGGTTACGGGTTTGATCCCTGGTTGGGACCTGCAAGTAACCAATGTTTCTCTCTCTCCCCCTCCCTCTCTAAAATTAATAAAATAAAATTTATTTTAAAAAGGTGGCTTGTGGGCTTCGGAGGAACAGAGTGCACTTTTAGGGAGGGAGGACATGTTGTGTGTAAGGGGGTGAAATCAGGTGTGTGAGGTGGACAATTTGAGGAAAATCAAGAAATAACCTGACTGTGGATGGTGTCCTCAGTGGTTAGAGCATCAGTCGGCAAACCCAAGGATCCTGGGTTCGATTTCTGGTCAAGGGCACGCGTATCTGGGTTGCAGGTTTGATCCCACATGCAGAAGGCAACCAATCAATGTGCCTGTCTCACATAGATGTTTCTCTCTCTCTCCTTCTCTTTTTCTCTTTCCCCCTTCCTCCCTCCCTTCCACTCTCTCTAATAACATCAATGGGAAAAATATTCTCGGGTGAGAATTTTAAGAAAGGAAGGAAGGAAGGGAGGAAGGAAAGAAAGAAGGAAGGAGGGAGGGAGGGGGGGAGGGAGGGAGGGAGGAGAGAAGGAAGGACGGACCTGGAAGGTGGTATATGTGCCCCAGGAATCCCCAAGGGACTTAAACTTGAGCTGTGTCACTGCCCTCAGTACAGCACTTCCCTTCCCCCCTCACCAGCTCAGCATTCAAGGCCCTTGACATCCTTCCTGATTTAACTGCCCTCTCCTCCCTCCATCCACCACCACACCCTCCCCTGCACCCTCAAACCCAGAATCTCTGTCTACCAGCATTTTCGATCCAGCTTTCTAGCATCAACACCAGTGCTTTTAAATTCTGGCTTCATTAATACCCACTGGGGGATTGGGGTGGGGGGTAGTTCAAACTAACCAAACCATACATAAGGCCAACCCCCAGAGATTCTGATTCAACAGTTCAGAGGTGAGGTCTGGCCTTTGGTAATTTTTTTAAACTTTCCTAAATGATTCTGCCAACTCTTCCAGGAAGCCAGGAGAGCTTTCTCCGGCCTCTGACACCACCCCGCCCCCGCCCCCGCCCCCGCCCCCCCCCCCCCCCCCCCCCCCCCCGCAGCATTCTGAAACCCTCTACACTAAGTGGTGTGAGGCAACCACTGTGGATTTAGTATTCTCCTATTACATCAGCGGTTCTCAACCTGTGGGTCGCGACCCCTTTGGCGGTCGAACGACCCTTTCACAGGGGTCGCCTAAGGCCATCCTGCATATCAGATATTTACATGACGATTCATAACAGTAGCAACATTACAGTTATGAAGCAGCAACGAAAATAATTTTATGGTTGGGTCACAACATGAGGAACTGTATTTAAAGGGCCAGAAGGTTGAGAACCACTGGATTAGACGGAGGCTGCTTGCCTCCAAGGTGGAGGTATTGTGGGGGGAAATCTGTACTTCCAATTCTCCAGGTGTCTGCTTCCGTCTTTGTTTCTGAGCTAGGTTACAGCTCAGTAAGTTGTAGGTAACTGACAGTAATGCAAAATAATTCTTATGGCATGCTCATCCTGTCCCACCTGGTAAAGGTCTAATTATTTCTCTCCTCCTCTTATGGAAAAAAGTTTGCCTCCATTGTACATTCCTTTCAATATAAAGATGTCTACTGATTCTCTCTGGAGCTGGTATAACACCTGGCTGGTTGGGTCATTAATTAATGAGTACAATAAAATCTTTAGCACATGGTCATTTTTATAGCTGGGTGAGCCATGATTCTACTCTTTCTTGAAAATTGTTGTATATGTGTCTTTGCCATGTACCATAGTGTGTGGCTCATAAGGACTGTTGGATGAAATGCACTGAGTAGCTTTAAGGCTGTCTTTAAATGACCCCCTTGAAAAATCACAGTGTAGCCCTGGCTGGTGTGGCTCAGTTCGCTGGGCATCGTCCCGTGCACCAAAAGGTTGCTGGTTCTTGCTGGTTCAAGTCCCAGTCAGGGCACATGCTGGATTGCAGGCTCGATTCCTGATAGGGGGAGTGCAGGAGGCAGCTGATTGATCTTTTGCTCTCACATCAATGTTTCTCTCTCCCTCTTCCTCTCCCTTCTCTCTCTAAAAAATCTATTAAAAATACTTTTTAAAACCACAGTGTAGGGGAGGAAAAATAATTTTCCTTTTACTAGCCCTTCTAGGTTCTTCTGTCTGGTTTAATAATGAAATCAACATGAGACAACTTAACAAGAGAAAATAACCAAATTTATCACGTATGTACATACATGAGTTCCATAAGAATACGGGACTCAGGGCAAATCTCCAGTGGAGGCTTATAAACTCCTCCTAAAGGGAAAGGAGTAGTGGCCTGGACTTCAAAGAGGAGGCAGGCAGTTCACAGATAGGTGAGAAGGAGCAAACATCTGGGCCACCCAGAAATAATGGGACCCTCAGGGGTCTCACCACCAGACTGTTAGGTTCCTCTCCATCTGCCACATCTAGTTCACTGTGATGCTAAGGTGAATATGCTAGGGTGAGCTCCCTTCCTGGGGCAGATTTTTCTATCTAAGTTATTTTAGGCAAGTAGCAGGGAGGTAAAAGGCTCTTCTTGAGCCTTTTGTTTCTAAAACAAACAAAAAACAAAAAAACAAAACCACACAGCTGAAAATAATCACTATTCCCCCAAAATGGGCATATTTGGGGGTGGCAAACTCTGCTCCCCCTCAACAGAATAAAAGGAACCACCCAGCCTACTGCTTTATCCCTAGTTAGATAACCTGAGGGGTGAAGTAACTTGCCCAACTCATAAAGAAAATTCTTAATTAAGCAGGGGCTCGTTTTTCAAAAAGCATTTACTGAGCACTTCTTGGGTGTCCACTGATGGGAACTGGGGGTAGGATAAAAAATGAAACAGACGAGTCTCCCCCTGCCACAAAGTTGGCAATTTAGTGCAGTAACCTGCATTTTTTGGATCCCATACACCACCAGTGACAAAGGAAAGTAATTGTGCATTCATCATGATGAACAAAAATAGACTTTTGAAGCATGAGATCAAATGCATATAAGAAGTCAAGAAGTTTCTACCTGTACCTTTCTGATGAAAGAAAGTCATCTTTAGTGCCTGCTGGGGCGTGTGCACCCCACTTAGAGGTCCCTGGCCTATAAAATTTAGACCCTTCCCTTTCCTCTTTCCTGATGGCTCCTCCCCCAGCCCGCAGGAAGACGCCCAGGACCGCTCCAGTCCGCCCCAATCTGCCCCAGTCCTCCGGGAGTCTCCCGGGTAAATGCCATTCCTGGCCCAGAGCACAGAGCACGGGCACACCCCCCAGCTCAGGCACTCGGGTTTCTTAGAGAGCAGTGTCTTTCCCTCTCCTGACCCAGAATCATTGATCCCAGGGCTGGACAAGGCCGCAGGGGATGACTGGGCTGCCCAGGTTGGAACTGGACTGATCCGGTTTGAATCCCGGCTCTTCACTTTCATGGGAGGCAGCAAGGTGTCGTGTCTCACAGTACAGAGGCTAGAGCTCAAAGGCCTGTGCCTAAAGCTTACCCAGCTAGGCAGGAGCCTGAGCAAGCACTTAACCTCCTAAGTAAGATGAGAGATAAAAATAGTGCCTACCACAGAGGAGTTACGGTGAGGGTGAAAAGAATTAAAAAGGGGGACATCTGTAATAGTGTCAACAACAACAAGTTAAAAAAGCCGTAACCGGTTTGGCTCAGTGGATAGAGCATCGGCCCTCGGACTGAAGGGGTCCCTGGTTCAGTTCTGGTCAAGGGCCTATACCTTGGCTGCAGGTTCCCCGGCCCTGGTTGGGGCACGGGCAGGAGGCAACCAATCAATGTGTCTCTCTCACATTGATGTTTCTCTCTGTCTCTCCCCCTCCCTTCCACTCTCTCTAAAAATCAATGGAAAACATCCTCGGGTGAGGATTAACAAAAAAATAAAATAAAAAGTTAAAAAGGAAGAAAACATGGTTAGTGCTTAGAGGCCCTGGCGCATAGGACACATTATGTGAGTATATTATTTCTCCCCTAAACTTTTAAAGGCTCAGTTTCCACATCTGCAAAATGGGCATGGTAACAGCATCTCACATATCAAGGGCTCAGCCAGGGCCTGCCAAGTTGGAAGGGTTCAATAAATCATAGAAGTTGCTATTTTATTATTAAAGAGCACCAGGACACTCGTTTTGCAGATGAGGAACCTGTGGCTCAGGTCACCTGCTATCTAGAGCACCACCCTCTTCTGAGATTACAACAGTAGCACTTGCTTCTCTGTGCACAGCACTCTACGGTTTACAAGACACTTTCACATCTGCAATTCTGTAATCTCAGGAGGGTAAACTCATCCTCATTTAACAGGTGGGGGATCTGAGGCTCAAAAAACCCAAGGACAGTCATTCCTCGTTAGCCAGTCTCTGGGGGGGTTTTTTCAACCCCAGGAAGAAAGAAAATGGAATGTGGCTGATTCCCAGCCAAGAAGTTCATAAGCATAAAGGCATCCATCCCCACTACACAGGCACAGACTTCCGCTCCTCTACGGGGATGGGGGTTTTGGGGGAGAGAGATGTGCATACTCAGAAATCTGGGTAAAGACCACATCCTGTGCTTTGTCTCCACCCAGGAAGTATCTTGGAGAGGCCGGGTGGGGTGAGGTTGGCTACACCACTGGGCCTCCCCAGAAAATCCTAGAATGATACAACAAGAAGACGCATGCAGCCCCAACCCACTCTACCAGCTGGGTACCCTGGGCACATCTCTTACCCCTCTAGAGAGGGAGGAACTAAGGACCAGGTAGGAGGCGTGTACCCAGGGCTCCCTCTCATGCTGCAGTGCAGAGGTTCCAGACCCTGGCAGCTACCCATCACTGCGGAGCTCCCCCACCCCTCCCAGGAATCAGCCCCAAGAGGTCAGGTCCCCGACTTCCCAGGGGCAGCCTGGAAAACTCACAAACACATTCTGCCCCAGCAACAGCTGTAGCCTTTACCCAGAAACCACACTATTTTCTGTATCCCAGCAGCTGCCTTGGGAACAGGGGTGGAAGGCAAAGGAAAATGGGTGAGTGACTGTCACAGCTGCAGAGGGGGAACGAGGCCTGGCCTCCCCGCCCAGCCCCACCCAACTCCCAGAATTCTAAATCTTAGGACCTTGAATCCTAGAAAACCAGCACCAGCTCTGGAAGAGAAAGCCGGTTCAGCAGACTTTGCTATGAAGGGGGTTAAGGAAGGCCCAGAGAGGGAAGGGGCTTGCCCAAGGACCCCCAGCACCTGGAACTATAGCCCAGCTTTCCACTGACCCCTGGCCATTGCCCTCTGCATGGTGCAGGGCGTGATGGGCAGAAGGGCAGGGTCCGTGGGAGCTGAAGCAGGGCCGGTCATTCACCCCGAAGGGGAGGAACTAAGAGGTCAGGATATCCCCTCTGGGTCAGTGGGGCCAGCGATTTAAGGTGTGCTTCAGGCAGGGAAAGAAGGGGAAGTGAGGGAAAGGGCGGACTCAGGAAAACCAGAGGCCTTTCACAAACCCTGGAGCCATATGTCCAAATTTGGAATAGTCCTGGGAGACCCACCAGGGTTTAGAGAAAAGGAGGGGGAGGGAGGAAGCAAAGGCTGCACCCATCCTCCCAAAGGACCCCTTGCCCCTTCCCCTTGCGGGGCTACAAGGGGGTGGAGGGCAGGCTTTTCAACTGTGTCCCCGGAGAGGGGCTGGCTCTATCAACTTGTCCTTGAGATGGAAACTGAGGCAGAGAGGGGAAGCTACCGATTCAAGGTTACGCTGCACGTTGTTGGTGGAGCTGGGCTTCCATTCAAGAACGTCACTCCCGTGCAGGTGTTCTAGGGGTTCCTGAAGCCCCCAAGTTTGGGGAAGGCCTACACCGGGCTTGCGGAGAGCAGGAAGAAGGGTGGGGCCTTGGGTGGAAGCCTCCTTTAGAGGCAAGCAGGGTCCCCGGGGCCTTGCGGTGAGGACAGCCGGCCCACACCCAGCCAACCCTCCCCCCGACGGCATCCTCCAGCCACTTCCGAAGGCGGAGAGTCTGACTCTTGGCGACCATTGCCTGCGACTCGGCCACACCCGTCCTGCGGGGTCGGGTCCTTCGATCCCCTCCCCGGGTCCCGGGCCTTCGGAGCCTCCCCAGCCTCCCCGCACCCAAAGCAGGGGCGTCGCTGCCGCGGCCTCAGCCAGGTGCCCGGGCCCCTGGACCACACCCTCCGAGACCCTCCGAGTCCCTCCGGCCCCCGCGGTCCCCCGGCCCCCCAACCAGGGCGCCCTCCGCCCCCGCTTCCCCGGCCGCACACTGGCTCTGCTCCCCGCGCTCCCGGAGCCGCACCCAGCCTGCGACCCTCTCGGGTTACCGCGCCCTTGGGCTCCGGTTCCCGGCGGCCCTCCCCGCTCCCGGGCGCCCCCTCCCCATACCCGGCGGGAGGCGTTTACTCATCGCCCCCGCGTCCTCGCAGCCCCCGGCCCGGGGGTCCCCGAGAGCGAGACCCGCTCGGCCTCATCGCACTCACCGCGCGGCCGAGGCCTCTGGTCGCGGACTGGCGGACGGGCAGACGGGAGGAGGGACGGGCGGACGCGGAGCTCGCTGGGTGGAAGCCCGTTAGCGGAGCAGCAGCCGCAGCGCGGGGGCGGGCCGGGCGGGGAGCCGTGGGCCCAGCATGGACACGTGGCGCGCGGGGGCCAATCCGGCTCGCCCCGCCTCCCCGCCTCCAATCCCACCCCCCTCCTTGGCTTAGATTCCATTCCTCAGGGCCCACCGGGACTTGACTTACCTGCTTTCCGGGAGAGAAGGCCCAGGGAAGCCCCGATCTTTGGCAAGTGCCACACAGCCGGTGGGTTGTGGAGTCAGGAGAGGAGCCTGAGCCAGGTGACTCCAGGGAACTGCCACTTCGCGCTTCGTTCTGGGTAGTGCATGGTCCAGAGGAGAGGGAGACAAAAAGCCAGCAGTTATGATCCAGGGCTGGGGGGAAAGCAACAGACGTTTCCGAAAGCATAAACCCTTCGGCAATACAGAGAAAGCCGAGTATGATCGTTCCCCCGGGATTTGTAAAGACTTCCTGGAGGAGGCGATGTTGCAGTGAGAGTCAGTAGGACCTCCCATCCTCCGCCTCCTTCGAAAAGTCCGCTTTGGAGAAAAGACAGAAAGATGGCAATTCTGAGATGTCATTCAGCTGCAGAGACTTCCTGGGCGAGACTCTGATGATCCATTTGCTCATCTGAAAGAGAAGGATAGCCAACATTTTTACAAGGATGGTCCTCGATCTGTACTATTTCAGAGCCGTCTAAGCCTCCCACAAGGAGACCTCGTTGGAAAGTCCTTTCATCTCTTCATTCCCCAACAACATTGAACACCGTTCGAGCGAGCCGGGAGGCCGAAGTCCGCTAGTGGGAAGGGGAGCCCGGCCCGGCCCTCATGGAAGGCAGATGCAGATGCGTAGGTCATTGTTATAATAAAGTTCAGCCCGTTGTAATCTGGAAACCAGAAAGGGCTGTGCTGGCCACAGCAGGCGGACCCAGCCTAACCTCGGCTTCCGCAGGGCGACGGTGTGACCAGAAAGATGAGTGTAATCTAGGAAGAGACTAGGAAGAAATTAAAATAATTACCTTACAATTAGGAGGGACCAAATTGTGGGGGCGAGGGTGGAGGCTTGTGAGCCCTGTGAGACCTTGCGTTTACTCTGAGGCTTTTGGGGAGCTGTTGCAGAGTGTTGAGCAGATGAGGGACATGACATTTTTGTCTTTTTTTGTTGTTGTTGTAAAATCTACATAACATAAATTAAGCATTTTACAGTGAACAGTTCGGTGGCATATACTACATTCATATTGTTCCACCGCCACCTTTATCTAGTTCCAAAACATTTTCATCACCCTGAAAGGAGACCCCATAGCCTTTAAGCAGTCACCCCATTCTCCCCTCCCCTCAACCTGGCAACCACCAACCTGCTTTCTGCCTCTATGGATTTACCTGTTCTGAATATATCATATAAATAGATTCGAAGTATATGTGGCTCTTGTGTGTCTGGCTTCTTTCTTTTAACTTAATTGTGTTAGTCAGGGTTTTCTGGAAAAACAGAACCAAAAGGATATAAGAGGAGATTTGTTATAGAAATTGGCTCACTCAGTTATGGAGTCCAGGAAGTCCCACAATCTGCCATCTCCTGGCGGAGAAGCAGGAGAGCCAATGGTGTAATTCAGTCAAAGTCTGAAGGCCTGAGAACCTGGAGCCCTGGGGACAGGAAAAGATGGGCATCTCAACTCAAGGAGAGAGAGGGGGGTGGGGGGAGAAAGAGAGAGAGAGAGAGAGAGAGAGAGAGAGAGAGAGAGAGAGAGAATGTCCTTACTTCACCTTTTGTTCCACTCAAGCCCTCAGTGGCTTGGGTGAGGAGGGCAGGTACCTTTACTCAGTCTACTCAATCAAATGCTAACCCTCACAGACACACCCAGAAATAAAGCTTTACTACCTCTCCAGGCATCCCTTAGCCCAGTCAAGCTGACACATAAAATTAACCATCACAATAATGATTTTGAAGTTCATATCAATACTCTACCCTTTTTATAGCTGAGTAGTATTCCATTGGGTGGATGTGCCACATTTGTTTATTCATTCATCAGCTTGTGGGCAGGGCTGCTATAAATGCTTGTGTACAAACATTTGATTGAGTTCATGTTTTCAGTCCTTCTGTGTATTTCCTGAAGAGTGGAATTGCTGGTTCATACAGTAATTCTATATTTAACTTTTGAGGAACTGTTGAACTATTTTCCACAGTGGCTGCACCATCTTTCTTTCTTATTTTACTTATTCATTTCTCTTTCGTGGCTCCTCTGGTCCTGGCATGTTTCCTCAGCTCCCGAAGAGCTCTCATGGTTCCCCAACCTTCTCTGTGCATCTCTCTCTCTCTCCTTTGTTTTTGTGAAGATGCCATTCAATTGGCCCTCAGTTGTCTCTGGGGAAGAATTGCTCTAAATACAGGTGTACCTTGCATCTGCTCTTGGAAAGGGGTGAGTTCAGGGTCCACCTACACTACCATCTGGGACCAACCTCCAGCTGCACCATTTCATATTCCCACCAGCAACGTATAAGGATTCTCCACATCCTTGCCAACACTTGATATTTTATTTTGTAATTGCCCCCCTAATTGGTGTGAAATAGTATTGCATGTGATTTTGACTTGCATTCCTCCAGTGACTAATGATGTTGAGCATCTTTTCAACTCCTTGTTGGCCATTTGTATATCTTCTTTGAAGAAATGTCTATTCAAGTCTTTGCCCATTTTTTAAATTAGGTTGTTTATCTTTTTGTTGTTGAGTTGTAAGAGTTCTTTATATATTCTGGGGATGACATATGTCTCAAAGGGTCATCAGACCCCTGTGCTAAGAGCACTGAATACCACTGAGGGGAAAGTAGAAGCAGATCCCTTAGGAGGTTTTTGCGGTAACCTGGGCAACAGATGCTGGTGGCTCAGTGTGTGTGTGGGTGGGTGGGGGGGGGGGGTGGGTGGGGGGGGGGGAAGCACCAAAAGTCTAAATTCAGGATCGATTCTGAAGAACTGACACGTAGCCTTATTCAAATTCATAAGAGCTTTAGTAGGAAAAACTTACATACAGGGGCAAGGCAGCTGCTTCCAGTGGGGGCCGGCTGGGGAAAAATCCACAAGCCTCCCAGGACAGGGTCTCTTTTTAATCAGGTGTTAATAATAAAACCATAGGATGGAGAGTCCCAGAAGCCACTGGAAAGAACACCCCATTCCTAACTTATCAGTAGCATCAGGCAGTGATCACACTCTATACATTCATTACCCCCTTCCTAGGCCTGTGATGTTTACCTTTGGGAGGGAGGCATTCTGGTTTTGGGGTTAGTTGGCCAGTCAACCAAGCCTGAGGCTACAGAGAGTTAAGAGTCCAACATGTCCCAGAGGCCTTTGCTGCTGGAGCCCTATCGCATTTCAGCGAGTTCACCTACACTTGGCTGGAGGTAGTGATAAGTGGTTAGAGACAGGATATATTTGAAAGTGGCGTGAACATGATTTCCTGAAGGATTGGATGTGAGGTGAGGAAAAAAGAGAGGAATCAAGAAGGACTCCAGGGATGTTGGCCTGAGCCACTGGAAGGATGGCGTTACCATGAACTGAGATGAACAAGTGCAGGTGGGGCAATTTTGGAGTTGGAAGTGGGGAAAAGATTAGGAGTGCAAATTTGGACCAGTTTGTTCAAGATTTCTATCACGCATCCAAGAGGAGACATCACAGAGGCAGTTGGATAAACAAATCTGGGGTTCCGAAGAGGTCAGACTGGAGATATGAATCTGAAAGTCAGAGGCATATAAATATTGCTCAAGGCCTGTGAAAGAGATGAGGTCATCAAAGACGGAGAGAACCAAGGGACATGCTGCACTGAGTCAGGGGGAAGAAAAGGGTCCAATTGGGTGACCGGGGAAGAGCTTGCTGTGCCCTGGAAGGAAACCCAGGGGAGCGCGGTGTCTTAGAAACAATGAGGAGAAAGTGCTTCAAGCAGGAGGGAGTGGCCAGTGTGCCAAATGCTGCTCTGAGGTCCAGCAGGACAGAACTCAAGAATCCATCACGGATTTAGCAACGTGAAGGTCAACGTTTCTCGTGCTCTGAAGAGCAGATGTGGTGGAGTGTTGGGGGTAAGGGCCAGATAGGAATGGGCTTAGGATAAAAGTGCCCACTACTTATTCTAGGAGTTTTGCTGAAAGAGCCAGCAAAGAAATGGGGCAGTGTCCAAATTCTTAATTTACAGTGAAGTTCCGAGAAATGGTGACCTTTGCCCAAAGACAGCCCGCGTGCCTGAGGCGGGACTGGAAGCCAGGTCGCCTTGACTTCAGAGGCCAGTCTTGTTCCTGAGCTGCAGGAAAAGGAAAATGCACTGCTCAGCCTCTCTGAGTTGATCATCCCATTTCTGGGAACCACACCTAAGAAAACAATATGAAATACAGAGAAAGGTTTGAGACCCAACACTGTATCTTTTTAAATCCTCACCCAAAGGGAGAGATAAAAGGAGAGAGAGAGAGAGAGAGAGAGAGAGAGAGAGAGAGAGAGAGAGAGAGAGAGAGAAACTGATTGGCTGCCTCCTGAATACATCCTGACGGGTATGTGCCCTGGCTGGGAATTGAACCCGAAATCTTTTTGGTGTACAGGACGACATTTCCACCAACTCAGCAACCTCTCCAGAGCAAACACTGTATTTTTTTAACCACAAAAAAGAAAGAAAGAAACAATTGAAACATCCAGGGGCCATGCAATAGCAAATAAGCCTATGTTACTGGGAGGAAGGCTGGTGGAAGAAGGCAAGCATGGGATAGAAACACTAGGGTGACTTCAACTTTTTGGCCCTCTCCTAACCACCTTTCTCCATGGAGCTAGGCTTCCAGAAGTGTTTGTAAAAGAGATCGTGCGACGTGGCCAGAACAATGGACTGGGGTTCCCTACTTCCTCACCTCCCTTCTCTGGGCTTTAGTTTCTCTGATTTAGGAGGTCAGGATCCCCCGGCTGCCCTCGGGGGAAGCTGGACATGGTCCGATACTGCCACCTGCTGGCAAGTCCCAGTTATGTCGGCCTCCCTCGGGAGAGGGTGCCCAGTGTTGGGCATTCTAGAGATGGGTCTCCCTTTAAGTTCTCTAGTGCAGGGATTTTCAGATTTTCAACCCGTGTGCCGCAAGATTTTTAAAGACATGAGATACCTGACTATTTAGTCAGGGACACTGACCTCTTTTCCCTTAGATTGTCAAATAAGAAAATGACAACAGCCAACACAATAGCTGTCTGGTGTGAATGAATCAAAATTATACCTATTTTTTTTTTTTTTTTGTCAGATCAGAACAAAAAAAATTTTTTTTGGTGTGCCCCAGAATTTTAGTAATTGGTTTCTGTGTGCCATGAGATGAAATGGGTTGACAAACCTTGAAGGAACCCTGTTCGAGTGACCACCAGGAAGCCCCCTTCTGCCACAACTCCCCTTAAGGCAGCGGTTCTCAACCTGTGGGTCGCGACCCCTTTGGCGCTCGAACGACCCTTTCACAGGGGTCGCTTAAGACCATCCTGCATATCAGATATTTACATTACGATTCATAACAGTAGCAACATTACAGTTATAAAGTAGCAACGAAAATAATTTTATGGTTGGGTCACAACATGAGGAACTGTATTTAGAGGGCCAGAAGGTTGAGAACCACTGCCTTAAGGCCTGTCGTCATCGTGCCTGCCATTCCTCTATAGGAGTTGCGGATTTCACTTCTCTATGGGAGAGAACATAGGACTTTCTAACCTCTTGGCGTGAGCTGATTATTTTCTGCGATAGTGTCTTGGCAACATGAAGATGCTTAGCTTTGGGCAGGCAGGTCGCTTAGAGGGTGGAGAGATGGAGAAGCAGTGCACAAATGAGAGCCAGGCTTCACAATCACAGAACCACTTTTCTCATGACTTCCATTGTTTGTTTTATTACTGTAACAATAATAGCTATCCATTATAGAGAGCCACAAGATAAAAAATGTAAAGTCGATCCGACAATCCAAAGATAGCCTACATTAACACTGCATTAACACATCGTTCTATTATTATAGAACAATAAGAACAATAATAGTAATAGCCACATTTATAGAGTACTTATGTGTCACACACTTACTTTGCAAAACATTGAAACTTATTGCAAATATTAACTTACCTTTTCTAAACCTTCATTTATTGTGAATATCCTTTTTAAAAATATATTTTATTGATTTTTTTTTTTACAGAGAGGAAAGGAGAGGGATAGAGAGAGTCAGAAACATCGATGAGAGAGAAACATCAATCAGCTGCTTCTTGCACACTCCCTACTGGGTATGTGCCTGCAACCAAGGTACTACATGCCCTTGACTGGAATCAAACCTGGGACCCTTGAGTCCACAGGCCAATGCTCTATCCACTGAACCAAACTGGTTAGGGCTGAATATCCTGTTTTTGTGTTTTTTTTTTCAATCCTCACCTGAGGATATGTTTAGAGAGAGGAAGGGAGAGAGAGAAAGAAACGTCAATGGGTTGCCTCCTGCACAAGCCCAACCAGGGATTGAACCCCCCAACTTAGGTATCTTCCCTGACCGGGACTCGAAGAACCCACAACCTTCTGGGGTATGGGATGACGCTCCAGCTACCTGAACCACCCGGCCAGGGCTGTGAACACCTTTTTATGTGATTAAATCTTCTTCTTCAAAACATTTAAAAGGACTATCAAATTCCATTGTATGGTAATAGTATAATTGATCGAATTGCCTATTGTTGGACATTTAGGTTGACTCTAATTTTTCAACATGGCTTTGAGATGGTTTCCCAAACCTTGAATTCCAGGTAAAAGAGTAATGAATAGCTTTTGAGGCTTCTGATACAAATTGCTAACTTGCTTTCTGTTGAGAGGAAACCTCACTCACCAGGTAGAAGGAAAACCATTGAACCTTACCTCTATTGCATAGGTCCCAAAGCATGTTTGGATCGGTTATTCCTTCACAATGGAGGTAGACAGAGCAGGCACTGTAATCCCATCTAAAATGCATGGACTCACTGGCTGGTGGGAGCTCGCTGGGACCAGGCAGGCTCCGTGACTTAGCCTGCATAACATAGTTATTTTGTGCCTGGGCTCAGGCTGGAACTCATGTTTCCTGACTCCATGCTGTCTCTTGGATCCCATAAACAAGCACTTCTTTTAGGTTTAACAGCAGGCATAGGCCTTCAGAATGCTTTGCTTCTTGGACATGAGCGTGTACGACGGACCATCTAGGCAGCTCATCACCCCACAGTCTAGTCAAGCCAAGAGATTACCTTGACCCCTGAAGGGAAAGTTATGGAAGGCTGGGTCACTGTGAAAAGGGTAGGCCTGTAAGCCGCTGTCATTAGAAAAACAACTGCATGCTTCAGTGCTTTAGAGCATGGTCTTTAAATTAAAAAGCGAATAAGCAAAAACAGCCCTAGGGTCTGGTTCCACCACATTCTAGCTGAATAACCATTAATATTTATTTATTTATTTATTTATTTGGTTTTTTTTTCTGAGAGTCTATTTTCTTGGTCATAATACATGGCTAGTAGAAGAGTATCTGCCTCTCAAGCTTGTTGTTGGAATCCACTGATATAATGATATAAAATCACTTAGCAGCATTAACGGGTAGTAATGAGACAATAAATGTAAGCACTGCCACTATTATTAAGTAAATGGATAGAGCCCTGCTTTATTAACAATAAGAGGTGAGAGCTAATGCTGGCTGGGCTATACATGTCCTTGCAGTTTGCTTTGTTCTGTCTGTACAGTGGTAGAGAGAAGGGATAGGAACACATGATCTCTTCAGATTCCTTTTATTCTTATATGAGGAAACTCTGAGTCTCTCACAATCTAAGATTCCATTTACTGGTAAAGAGTCGGTAAGCGCCTGTCGCAAGATTCTGTGAAATTAAGATTCTGTAGTTCTGAGATCCTGTTTTCTGGGATTCCAAGATCCCATGACTCACTCAAAATTCCGTTGAACTATTTCATTTGCATGGAATGAACTCTTCTAAGCCTGGCAGAAGCTTGCCTGACTAGCTCTTACTATTCTTGTAGGTCTCTCCTTAAATAGCACTTCTTCAGAAATTCCTTCCGAATTCTTCTCCAGTGCTCGTTGCCCACCCCTTCCCTTGTCTCTGCTGGAATCCTGCTTTTTCCCATCCTAGCACAATCCTTCTTGGTAATCAGAGATTAGTGTGATTTGGTTAATGCCTGTGTCTCCATTGCTTGGTAAAGTAGACTCTCAATAAATATTTGATGAATGATACATAAATGAATGCATGAATTCTATGAGTCAAAGATTCCATGAGTGTTTATTCCCAAAGTCTACTATTCCAGATACTCCCCACCCCCCACCACCTGAGGACCTGACACCTGGGAAGGGAGTGACCTGTGACCTTTCCAATTCCATGATGTCGCCTGCCCTGTTTGTGCTCCGCCCCCTCTCTCCCCACGCCTCCATTATTTGCCTGTTTGGGAGCTCTTGCTCCTGAATTAGAGAAAAGCCAGGACACCAATTCGTTCATTCATTCAGCAAATGCTTGGCTAGTGCCCACAAAGTGCCAGGCCCTGTGCTAAGGGACTGGGATAAAGGGTGAACAAAGCAGACCTAGTTCCAGCTTTCACGGAGCTCACACCCTAGAGAGCCAGATATGGGCATTCATGACATAATCACAAACTTAAACCATGAACGTGCTGTGGGAGGGAGAAGAACAGGGTGCCGGAGAGCTTACAACAGCACATGGTCTAGACCCAGGCCCCCACACGGCGTCCTCCAGGGCCTTGAACTGGTCTTCATGTCCACTAGCTGGACATTCTGCTTGTGAAACCTCTCCCTGGGGAACAATCAGCAAGAACTTGGGTTCTAAGTGGTGACAGGCTGAGCTCCCAGTACCCTTGAAAGTACTACACACAGCCCTAACCGGTTTGGCTCAGTGGATAGAGCATTGGCCTGCAGACTGAAGGATCCCAGGTTCGAATCCGGTCAAGGGCATGTACCTTGGTTGCAAGCACATCCCCAATAGGGGTGTGTATGTGTGCAAAAGGCAGCTGATAGACGGTAAGACAGACCTCACTGTAGGGCCCAAACCTCCCCCCGGGGCCCAAACCGCCCTCCCAGGACCCTGACTTACATCCGGGGCTCAGTCCTACATCCGGGCCCAGACCGTCAGGCCGGGGCCAGAAGTCCATCCCGGGGCCCGGACCTGGAACCCAGTACCGAGTCCTTTATCTGGGTCCAGACATCCACACACTGTAGGGCCCAAACCTCCCTCCGGGGCCCAAACCACCCTCCCAGGACCCTGACTTACATCTGGGGCTCAGTCCTACATCCGGGCCCAGACCGTCAGGCCGGGGCCAGAAGTCCATCCCGGGGCCCGGACCTGGAACCCAGTACCGAGTCCTTTATCTGGGCCCAGACATCCACCGTAGTCCAGACCACCATTCCGTGATCCAGAGGTTTAGTCCGTGATCCAGACTTTCAATGGAAGCCCAGACCGCCCTCCAGTGCCCAGGCCTCCCTCCCATGACTCAAACCTACATCCCGTCATCAGACCTACATCCGGGTCCCAGACCGTCAGACTGGAACCCAGAAGTCCATGCCAGGGTCTGGACCTGGAACCCAGTATCTAGTCCTTAATCTGGGTCCAGACATTCACAGTATTCCAGATCACCATACCGTGATCCAGAGGTTTAGACCGTGAGGGAGACCTCCCTCCAGGGCCCAGACCTCCCTCGGGGGCCCCAACTGCCCTCCCAGGACCCAGTCCTACATTGGGCATTCGACCTACATCTGTATCCCGGGCCTTCATTGGAAGGCCCTGAAGGTTATTCTGGGTCCCAAACCCCAAACACAGAATCTATTCTTGTATCAGGGGGTCAGATCTTTATTCGTAGTCCAGACCACAAGTCCATAACCCAGATCCAACCCACAGGCCAGACCTCCCTCCAGATACCAGACCTCCGTCCAAGGCCCTACCCACCTTCCCAGGGCTATGGCGGACACCCGGGTCCCAGACCTTCAGGCCAGGGCTATGGCGGACACCCGGGTCCCAGACCTTCAGGCCAGGGCTATGGCGAACACCCGGGTCCCAGACCTTCAGGCCAGGGCACAGAAGGCCATCCCGGGGCCCAGTCCTCTAACCTGGGGTCCAGACAGCCCACAGGCCAGACCTCCCTCCAGATACCAGACCTCCGTCCAAGGCCCTAACCACCTTCCCAGGGCTATGGCGGACACCCGGTCCCAGACCGTCAGGCCAGGGCACAGAAGGCCATCCCGGGGCCCAGTCCTCTAACCCGGGGTCCAGACAGCCCACAGTAGTCTGGATCACCATTCCCTGACCCAGAGGTCCAGCCTCTGACCCAGACCTCCTCTCTGCCCCGGACTGCCCTCCAGTGCCAAGACCTCCCTCCCTGGACCTATACCTCCATCTGGGGCTCAGACTTACCTCCTGGTTTCTGACCTTCATGCTGGGAGCGGGCCTAAGCAGCAGTCTGGCCTCCCTCTGCGGGAGGCGACCAAGTAGATCGGGGGAAGGCGCCACCCCATCACCCCGCTGCTGCTGCCTGCCCTCGGCCCTTGCTACTTAGCCTGGCCCTGCCCCTGACCACTGGTGGGTGGTGGGTGATCTGGGGCCAGGCCGGCTAGGGGAGGGGCTATGGGAGGTTGAGGCACAGCATATCGCACCCTGTCCAGCCTCTGAGGAGGCGAGGCGACCGGGCTGCGCTGCTGCCTCTGTGACTGCCTCTCCGGAAGGGGCAACACTGGGACTGACACCGAGCAGCCCCCTCTCCCGCTGCCTCTGCGGAAGGAGCCACGGCGCTGGACTGGCCCGGGCTGTGGCCTCTCCTGAGCCGCCGGCCCTCGGCCCTTGCAGACGCCATGGCTTTGTCAGGAAGGACATCTGGAAGATGTCCGGTCCAATTAGCATGTTAGCCTTATATTAGTATAGAATAGATTATTTACCTAAGTAAAGTTATTTTTCAGAAATACCAGTCTTTAGAGCAAGGTTAACAAACCTCTGTGGCAGAGGCACAGGCAGTAAAGATTTGGGCGCTGTGGGCCCCATGTCACTGCCACTAATGCTCCATTCTGCTGTCGTGGGGCAAAAGCAGCCCAGACAGTTCGCGTGGGCATGAGTGTGGCCATGTTCCAATACAACTTTATTTTTGGACACTGAGATTTGAATTTCCTATAATTTTCATGTGTCACCATTTTTTTTTTTTTTTTTTTTTTACCATTTAAAAATATTAAAACCATTCTTAGCTCACAGGCTATGCAAAAGCCAGTGGCCAACAGATGTGGCTCAGGGGCAGTCGCCAAGCCCTGCTTTAAGTCCAGTTCAAGCTTTACCTCCCTTCAATCCATACTCACCTATTTTGTCCTCAAATCTTCCTGTCCTCTTCCTCCATGGCCCTCCCGTGACCTTCATGGCCCCTCCAGCTGCCTCCCAGATCCGCCTGTCTGGCCTTGGGGACCCTCATCTCCTGGCGGCAGGACTGTTTTTTCCTGAGCAGGGCTCTGAATAGCTCCATTCACCTTGGCAAGGGGGAGCCCAGAGGAAGGAATTTTGTTTGGAGACTTCGATTTGCCTTTGAAATCAGGTCCTTTCCCCTCCCACTCCCAGGGGTCCCTTGCTACTATTTCCCCTGCTCACACCCCGCCAGCCCCAACAGTCTGTTCCCTGCAGCTCCTACGGCCACATTGGCTCCAGGTCGCTCACCATGGACCTCAGGACCCTCTGCTTCTTGTCCTGTTGCCTGTTCATCTGTGTCCTTTCAGGTATGGACCTCTCCTTCCTTCTCCGCCAATAACTTTGACTCCCCCAGGATGTCCTGAGACCCCTCCTGCCTCTTCCGTTCCAGGAGTGCCCGTTCCAGCATGGGCCAGGGGGGTGAGGCTGGAACCCTGATGTCAGGAGGCTGAGCTCTAGGCTCAGCTCCTCCCCTCACTGTCTGTGCTACCTTGGCTGGGTCCTGCCACATCTGGGAGCTCAGCTTCTTCATCTGAGCAGTGACAAGGATGGGCTGTGGGACCTTCCGGAGCCAACAGGCCTCTCTGATCTGAAAGTCAGGGGCTATCCGTTTAAGTCTAGTACTGACAGATTCATGGGTGGTTCTAGCGTGTGGAGCTCTGAAATCTGACGGGACAAATCCCGGGTCCTCCGCTCTCTCACTGGCAAGATTTCATAAAACAGTCTCTAAGACTCAGTTTATTCAGGAGTAAAGTGGGGATAAAAGTAATCTTAAAATTATAGAGCGGTTTTGAGGATTAAATGATATAATGTATATAAACATTTGGCCTGGAGCCTCGCTTGTAAATACTCAACAAGTGGTAGCAATGTTATTTTAACTTCAAAGACCCCTGATCAAACCTGGCCAATCCAAGATAATATAATTGTAAAAGTCGGAGTGATTGTTTCTAGGTTCTTTGACTCTAAGAGTCTATATTTTGCTCACAAACAGCAGCAGTTGGAGGGCTCCATCAGGGGCACAGCCTGAAAGATTCTAGCCCAGAACCTAATAGAAGACAGATCGTCAGGGGAGGCGGAGTCCCCAGGGAGACTCTTCCTCCATCTCGCCACTCCCAGCATCCCCGGAAGAGTGGGACTGGAATAATCTCTGCAAGAGAAGAGCTGGGTTTAGCACAGGATTTGGAGAGATGCTGTCATCCCAGACCTTCTCTTCCAGATGCTGTCTGGCCACTGGCAATCTCCCCTCGTGGTGCTATCAGATGTTATGTAGGGAGCTTCAGATGGAAGGGAAGGGACAGGCATCCTCCTGGTAACCAAGGAGCAGGTTAGCAAAGGGTTGATGGTTGATATTGGAGGGTTATTTGAAGGAGGAGGAGTTGGGAGGGAGGGGGAATTCTGGAGGTGAGATGATCTCAGACATTTAGAACAAGGGCACTGAGAAGGCTCCTTGAGAGTCATCTACTAGTAGACGAGGTTTTATAAAGCTATACTCTAAGGAAGCCATTCTGTTGACCCACTGCCTGCCTTGGGGTGGGAAAGAGAGGGGGGAAACAGTGGTTGAAAAGCTGGATGGGTGGGTTTCCAAACTCCACCCCCTTCTACCAGAACAACCCTATTATTATGCTTTATCGTTGGCCTTTCTTTTCTTCAATATTATATTGATTTTAGAGAGGAAGGGAGAGGGAGAGAGAGATAGAAACATCAATGATGAGAGAGAATCATTGATCGGCTGTCTCCTGCACGCTCCCTAATGGAGATCGAGCCCACAACCGGTCATGTGCTCTTGTCTGGAATTGAATCCGCAGGCCGACACTCTATGTACTGAGCCAAACCAGCTAGGGCTATAATTGGCCTTTCAATATTCCAAGAGAGGGTTCTGCTATCTAGACTCTACCTACTGATTGGTTTGCTCTTAAACTTGAAAACCTCTGGTTTAGTCCAACCTCTTTGTTTTATAAATGCAAAAACGGAGACCTAGACATAGGAAGATGAATAATACAATGTGGTAGCATCAGATAGAATCCCTGGGCAAACCATGGGACCCTCGTTTCCTCATCTGCAGGCTTTGTGGGTGTTAGATAACGCACAGAGGGCACTCGGCACAGTGCCTAGGGGCCCAACAATTGGTTATGACCATTATCATCATCATCAGATGCTGGAATAGAACTTGACATCTTCCTGCAGTTTGCCTAAGTGAGCTGTTGCCTTGGCAAGCCCAGACGCTCCAAAGCTGTAGACATCGTGTAGACATCCCAGAGGGCCCCTCCCAACGTGGTCCCACAGCCCTCAGTCCTGGGATGTGTTTGCAGCCCCCTGTCGTCAGGGCTTGTGGTGGGCCCTGTCGGGTCTGCCAGGACAGCTTCAGCTCTGGGAGCCACCCAAACCCAGCCTTCAGCCAGATATATTCTGGTTTAATATATGTAATACAGGCATACCTTGGAGTTATTGCACAGACCATCATAAATAAAGCCAGTACAGCAATACAGTGAGTGGCAATCTTCTTGCTGGTGAGGTTGTGAAGAAAACGCAACATCTGGGAAGCACAATAGAGTGAAGAGCCATAAATGAGGTACACCCTAGTTCTGTAAGGCCGGCGTTCTTGTTCTCATTTTCTAAATGGAGAAAGTGTGGCTCGGGGAAATCAAGTGACTTGGCCAAGGCCACACAGCTAGTTTGTAGCAGAACAAAGATGGAGAGCCCAGACCACTGGCTCTGAAGTCCGTGTTCCATGAGGGGTTTCAGGCTCACCATCCCTTCTCTGGAGTGGCCTAGGTACGGCCTCCGAGAATCTTCGCGTTGAGATGCCAGCTTCAGTGTTCTCGGTCACCTCGTTCATATGTTGAGCCCAGCTGTTCTCTCTGAGGCTTTGTTTCTCAGCCTGTAAAAAGGAGTAAGAAATGCTCCCTGGGTGGCCTTTGGGGCCTATGGCTAAGATTAAGCCAGGACGTGTGTCTGTGTGTGTGTGTGTGTGTGTGTGTGTGTGTAGAGGGTGGGGGAGGAATTCTCTGTGAACTGTTGTTAAGTGCTCTTCCCAGGTAAGGGACTTAGAATAAAGCTCCCCCAAACTACCAGAACTTCTTAAAATTATTGAAACACCCTTTCCTTATGGGCATGGCTTCCAGGATAGATGTCCCCATTAGGGACATCAGGGAGACCTTTTACCTTGTGGTGAAATGATAGAAAAATTATATTTTGGTCTTTGCCTCCAGTGCTGGGCACAGAACTCCTAAAACCCCTGCAGTTTTCTCAGTGATAAGAGCATAAGAGCGTCTTTTGCTCTAATACCTGGTCTTTGACCCGCCTCAATTCCTGAATCAGAGTTCCTGATTCTCCTGGAATTTCCTGGGTGATAGGAGGGTCTTTTGTCCCAATGAGTTGACTCTTGGAGGGCTGCTGGATAGCTTCAGGATGGGGCAGGCCACCAGAAACACCAAAGAACCTTGGAACGGTCAGTCCCACCCCGACCCTGTGGGAAGCAGAGAGGGATGGAGATTGAGTTAATGATGGATGGCGCCTGTGTGGGGAAGTCTCCAGAAATATCCCAAGAGGATGATGGGTGGGAGAACTTCTGGGCTGCTGAGCAGGTGGAGGGGCTGGGAGCGTGTGCACCTGAAGGGGCCCGGAAGCCCTGTGCTCCTCCCACATAGCTGGCCCTGTGCGTCTCCCCCATCTGGGTGGTTATATGTATCCTTTTATCATTTCTTTTTATAATCAACTGGAAAACGTGTTTGCCTGAGTCCTATGAGTCATTCTAGCAAATCGAACCCCAGAAGAGGAGTGTGGGACCCCCTATTTATAGCCTGTCAGTCAGAAGCACAGGTGACAACATGGGACTTGAGACTGAGCTCTGAAGTGGGAGGGGAGGGCCAGGCTTGTGGGACTGAGCCCTTAACATGCGGGGTCCTCTCTTCGTAGACAGTGTCCAAATTGATTTAAGCTGTAGGACACCAGTGTGTCGCAGAGAATAATATGTACTTTGCAGTCATTAAGAGAATGAAAGAAGAAAATGTATATAGCCCTAACTGGTTTGGCTCAGTGGATAGAGCGTTGGCCTGTGGACTGAAGGGTTCCAGGTTCGATTCTGGTCAAGGGCATGTACCTTGGTTGCGGGCACATCCCCAGTAGGGGGTGTGCAGGAAGCAGCTGATCGATGTTTCTCTCTCATTGATGTTTCTAACTCTCTATCCCTCTCCCTTCCTCTCTGTAAAAAAAGAAAAACAATAAAATATATTAAAAAAAATGTATATAAAGAGGCTAGTACTGTTCCAGAAACGCTGTAGACTCTATCAACGGCAGCTATTGGTATTATTAAATACTGAACTCCCCATCACTAGACAGATGAAAGTGCAGATTAAGCGACCTCTTTTGGAGCATGCTTAAGAAGGCGTTCAAATACTGGTGGCAAGTTGGAAAAGAAAATGTGTTAAGTTCCCTTGCATAGCTCACCAGCAGTTTCACTTCTAAAAAATTCATTCTCAAGAAGCAATCTGAGTAAACGTGTATGTATAAGATGATTACTGCAGAATTGCTTATTTTGGATAAGAATGTAAACACCCAAATACCCAACAATGAAAAAATAAATCATGAAATCCCTACCATGAAATCACATACAAGTCATTAAAAATGTTGGTGTACAGCCCTGGCTGGTGTGGCTCAGTGATTTGGGTGCCATCCCATGCATTGAAAGTTGCTGATTCAATTCCCAGTTAGGCACATGCCCAGGTTTCAGGCTCGATCTCTGGGAGTGGGTGTGCAGGAGGCAGCCGATAGATGTTGGTCTCACATGGATGTTTCTCTCTCTCACTCTCATAAAATCAATAAAAATCTTTTTAAAAATGTTGGTGTACCTGTGTTTGCCATGGAATAGTAATCAAAACATATCACTAAGTGAGAATTCAGATTAAAGATATGTATTATATTATTCTATTTTATCTTTAACAAAGTAGTTGTTTAAAATACTTGCATTCAAAAAATAAATAAAAAATAAAATAAAATACTTGCATTCAAATAGCCTTGGGGAAACGTGCTTCAAGTATTCATGGTGGTTATCTCTGGAGGATAAGTTTGGGGGGAAATTTAATATTTTTCTTGGTTTGTCTGTATTTTATATTTTTCCCCTAAAGAGGGACAATGACTTGTGTACAAGGTCCTAATAGAACTCTGAGATCAGTCAACTCCTGGGGTGAGGAAAGGACAGAACTGGAGGTGAATGGTGAAGGCCGGTGACCCCAGACCCACCCTGTCTTCCTGCAGCTGAAACCCAGGAGCGTGGCAGAGCTCCAAAGGCTCAGAACAAGAAGGGCGGCAAAGCAGCCAGCCCTGAGGGGGTGAGCCTCCCAGGAGCCTCCGGCAGGAGAAAACCCAAGACAGAGCGGAGACAGCAGCCCCTGCAGAAGAAGACTCCTGTGGAGGCTGCAGCTCCCAGCACCCCGGCCCCCTCCATCCTGACCCGGGTGTTGGGGAGGGGCCACTTCCAGAAGGTGGGGGACTCTCTGAGCCTGCGGGCTGGGGAGCCCCTGGAGCTGCGCTGCCGGGGAAAGGTGGTCCACTGGAGGGTGCCTGAGTACCTGGAAGAGGAGGGTGAGGGCCGCCTCAGGTATGGGGAGGAGGAACTCCTGCCACAGCCTGCATGGGTCCAGGGTGGCTCGGAGGAAGCTGGGCAGCGGTTTATAAGCACTTACACCGTTTTCATAGGGATTAAGATGGACCCACACTGGGCATCCCATTCTGTACAACTGCAGGCACCTAAAGGAAACAGTAAGATGGGCTCGCAAGACCCATCAGAGGCAGAGTGGCTTCACAGGATGGACACGTGCCTTCCCACAATCCTGGGAAGTCAGTTCTGGGGGCAGCAAATAGTGCCCGTAGGGAGGAAGGGGGCAGAGGCAAAGCAAAGGAGGCCGACAACCCAGCTGGCGGCCACCCTTCTGTCAGGGGCACCGCCTCCGGAAGCCAGAACGAGAGACAAAGTTGGCCCCACCAGCACTGCCCACTCCAGTCCAGAAAAAACCAGGCGGAGGCTGGGATATAGAACTGGGTTCAGAAGGTTTGCCTACTGCTTCTCAGTTTAGTTTCTTAACATGAGATCTCCGGGGACTCTGCCTCCTTTAGCAGGTGGAGGCGCTTAGAGGGCAGTTGCTGCCCTGAACCAAGGGCCAGAGGAAAGCCCGGGAGCGCAGAGGTGTTGGGGATCCCGCTTGCCCTGTGTGGGCACGGTCAGCGGGGGATAGACGTCCCAATGAGAAGTTGCGTGTGGGACAGGCGAGCCAATCAGAAACGGTGGGTGGGGCCAATACAAACCCGGCCAGCTCCATTGGGGAAGGGGAGCTGGGCGGCTGAGCGATGGAAGTTGGGGAGGAGGACTGTCAACCAACCCAATGCTGCCACTCAGCGTCCCAAGCCACCCCCATCTCCTGCCCCCACCGACGGTCTTTCAGAATCAAGCACCTCAGCCAGCACAGCCGGTTACAGCTGGTGAACTCCACGGGCGCGGACACCGGGGAGTACAGCTGCTGGGCTCGAGACTGCCAGGATGCCGCCTGCACCGAGGGCGAGGACCGCCAGGGGAAGACCTTCATCTTCTTCACAGGTGCCCTGGAGCAGGGTCTCCAAGAACCGCGGTCCCAGAAAACCCTCCAAACCTAACTGTCTAAGCCTTTCCCCTTGGTCCCACCTGTTCAGTGAGGGGATTGTGCGAGTGGTCTCCAAGATCCTACCTGTGACGATCTGGGGTTCCATGGCTAGTTCCAAGGAGAACTGAGGAGCCCTACTTTGTCCCACCAAGGAAACAGATGACGCCCCTAGAATCCGCTGTTTCCCTTACTCAAATCCAACCGTAGCAGTAATGATTACCCAACCCAGAGGTCCTTGACCCTGACTCGGTGTTACTCGGAAACACCTTAAAAAACACAAGTTTCTGGGCGACATGCCCATTAAGGCTGGATGAAGCCTGGAGCTCTGGAATGCCAACACTGGGAAGATTTGGGAACCAGCAGTTAGTGCTCCCCAAGTCTGGTTGCCCACTAGGGTCACCTGTGGAACTTTAAACCACCTGATTCTCTCCCCCGCCCCCAGCAAGGTGCTGATTTACTTGGTCTGGGGGTGGTGCCCAGGACTTGGTTATTTTAAAATCACTTCAGGTGATTCTGGTGTCCAGCCAAAGTTAACCATTGCATTTGCCTCACCCTAGAGCAGTTTCATCCAATACAGATGCCACTAAATCAATATGGCTATTTAAATCTAAATTAATGAACATGAAATAAAGTTTAAAGTTCAGCTCCTCAGTTGCACGAGCTACATTTGAAATGCCCGTGGCTAGTGGTGACATAGGACAGCACGGATACAGAACATTTCCATCCTGACGGAAAGTTCTATTGGACAGCACTGCTCTAGAAAGCTGGTCCCCAGGTAATTCCTACTCATTGCACCATTGTGCACCCAAGAATCTGGCCTGAGGCTATGTTGCTAAAGGTAACGTGAAAGAGTTTGATGAATGTGTGCCTCTCACAGGCCCAGTGCCTCATATCCAGTATCCCATTTGCTTCTTATCAGCTCTGCAAAGTAGGCCATAATCGCTCCTACTTGACATGTAAGAAGAACCAAGGCTCAGAGGAAGAACGTGATTTGCTTAAGATCCCACAGTGAGAGGGTGGCAGGACTGGGAATCCAACCAGAAACCTCAACTTCAAGTTCAGTATTTCCTGTAATACTTTCCACATAGAAGGACCCTTAGAGACCAAGCCATCTAAACCCCACATTGAACAAATGAAAACACTAAAGACCAGAGAGGGATTTAAGATGCACAGCCAGCTAATGACAAAAGCTTGAACCAGCAGGCTGGTCTTCAGTTCCCAGTCCAGAACCCCTTACCAGTGAGGAAAGAACATGGAGAATAGAGAAGGGCAGGGAAAGTGGGATTTCAAATCCTCCCAAGGGACTTATGCTCATGAGTGACGGTAGAGCATCAGGAAACAATACATCTGTCCTAAGCTCATTCTTCTCTCTCCCTCCTTCCTTCCCAGACCCAGAAGAACTCTTTGTCCCCACAGAGAATTATTATGAGGTGGTACAGTTACGCAGTCATCAACCAGCCCTGCTTCCCTGCCAGGTGACCAACCCCCTGGCCCAAGTGACGCTGCATCGAGAGTTCCCCCCAGAGGAGGTCCCAGTGGATGGGACGGACATCTCCTTTGATGTGAAGAAGGGCTTCACCATCCACCGGCCCCGAGCTTCCTTGGCTGGCTCCCTCTTCTGCTTGGCCAGCCTACGAGGCATGAGACAAATCTCTACCAAGTACATGCTGATCTACATCAACTGTGCGTGAGCCTAGGTCTCTGGGTGGGCAGAGCAGAGCAGGGCATGGCAGGGGAGGATATGGGAGGGATGCCTCCTTTGGGAACCTCAGGTTTGGAATCTGTGGATTAGCTCTAAACCACCAACCACCTTTTCACAACACTCTGTGTATTCAACCATCTTGTCCAGAAATAGCCAGGCAATCAGCTAAAGGCTGCATCCGTTCAGCCTTTCTGTCCACCCACTTATTCTTAATCAAGTCACATTATTCCATTTATCCATCCTCCCTTCAATCAACCATTCCATTCACCCATCGTCCATCAGATTAACTGTTCCATCATCTACTCATCCTCTATCAATTCATTACAGCCATTCACACATCCTCTATCAACTCAACCACCTCAACCATTCATCCTCTATCAATTTAACCATTTCACCCATCCATTCAATCATTGCAACAATCAATTCAACATGTTTGTCCCCATTTCTCCCATCTTCTCCATGGCAGACCCATCATCGTCCCCCAAACCCACCATCCAAGCTTCAACAACATCGGTCCTTCTGGGAGAGAACTTCAGTGTGACCTGCACGGTTCTGAGTGAGCCAGCGATTGCTGTGGACTTCCGTTGGGAATATCCGGGGCAGAAGGTAAGCAGAGGATGAAAATATGTGCGTATGTGGTGGTGGTGGTGGTGTGTTGGGGCAGGAGTGTGGGAGTGAAGGGTTAGGATGAGGGCCAGGAACGATCACAGCAGAGTGGAACCCCTGCTTGACTAGGAATCTGATGAACAGGGATCCCAGTCCCAACTCTGACACTACTAATTTGAGTGACCTTGGGCAAGTCACTTCCCTTTTCTGGGCCTCAGTGTCCTCATCTGTCAAATAGAGCTACTTCTCAGATTAATGTATAAAAATGTATAATGTGCTCCTTTGTTAATTTATCCAACAATAATTATTGAGCACCCACCACAAGCCAGACACTGTACTGGGTACTGTAACTATGATGATGAGCCAATAAGAGAGGGCTTCTGCTCTCTTCGAGCTCACAGTTTAAACGGGAAGGGGCAGTGAACAAACGTCATCATCTGGAGAACAGTAGGAGCTACATCAAGGATGAAATGGGAAGGTGACCAGGCGTATTTAAGGTAGAGCGGTCAGGATGTCTTCTCTGAGGTGACATTTAAGCTGAGGCCCAACCAGCCCAAATCACTTAAAAATGGGAGTTGAGCAGTGTCTTGCTTCTGTCTGTTTTGTATACTTTCGTGTTTTTGTTTCTGATAGAGGGGCTCCTTTCAACATTTCTTTGCCTGGGAAAGCTTTAATTTCTCCTTCATATCTAAAGGATAAAATCCTTGGCTGATGGTTCCCATCTTTCACTATTTTCAATATTTCCTTCCTTTCCCTCCTGTCTTGTAATGCTTCTCTTGATAAAATTGGATGATAATCAAATGGGGTTTCCATTGTAGGTTATAGTCTTACTAGAGGCCTGATGCACAAAATTCGTGCAAGAGTATGCCTTCCTTCCCCCAGCTGCTGGCACCGGCTTCCCTCTGGCACCCGGGACCCAGGCTTCCCTCACAACCCCGGCTTTATCCAAAAGGACGTCTGGTCTAATTAGCATATTACGATTTTATTATTATAGTTTCCCTGGCTGCCTTGAGAATTCTTTTGTCACTAATTTTTGACAGCTTAAATACAGGATGTCTTAGAGAAGATATTTTGGTGTTGGTATAATTATATGTTCAATTATAATTATATAATTTTAAATTCCCTCAATTTTAAATTCTAGTTCTTTCCATAGGTTCGGAAGTTCTCATCAATTATTTCATTGAACAGGCTTCCTTTCTTCTATTACACGTATTATCCCTAGGTTGCTCTTCCTAATCTGATCAGTTCTTGTAGGGTGCTTTCATTAAGAAAAAACACAAAAACCCTCTCTTCTTCCTCCTGGGTTATTCCTAGATTCTATCTTCACGCTTACTAATTCTCTCTTCCATCTGGTCTGCTCTATTTCCAATGCGCTCTAATACATCCCTCATCTCATTTATTTACTCAACTCCAGAATTTCTGTTTGGTTCTTTTTTGTAGTTTCAATCTGTTTGGTAAAGTACTCCTTTTTATTAATTTTATTCCTGAGCTCATACAACTGCCCTTCTGAGTTTTCTTGTATACCATTGAGTTTCCTTGTCACTACAATCTTGAATTCTGTCATTTAAGTCACAGTCTTCCATGACTTTGAATTTGGAGACTTTTCATTTTCTTTCTGTGCATGTTACCTTGGTTGTTCACGGTGTTTGATGGATTGCTTCTCTGCACATCTGAGGCAGTGAACGCTTGTTTAGATACTGTTCTGCTCTCACTTCAGCACGTTAATAGGTAGGTACTTTCTTTTGTTTCCCAGTAGATGGTGGTATAGCACAAGTTTTTGTGTTCTCTTACCTGCACCATTAGCGCCTCTGGGCTAGTGGTGGAGCAGCATCATTAAGGTTGAGGAAAACGCTGCAAACCCACTGGGATTCCCCTCTGTGACCAGCTCGCCTCCGTTACATGACATGACCATTGTGGTGGGGGGATGTGGTGGGTGGTGGAGAAAGGCTTTCATGAGCTCCCAGAGCCACTCCCCTCCCCCCCCAACTCCCCCCAAACACACACACTAGTGGCCACTGACCCTGCTGTGGTTTTGGAGGTGTCTCACGGCCTCTACTGGGCTCTGCTGAGATGAGTGGGGCAGAAAGGCAAGTTCATGATCTCACATCTGCCCCTCTTACACTCCAGGCCCTACTGTGAGGGCTGCAGCTCCACTTTTTCACCAGGACCTTGCTTGCTGGAGTTGCAGTGGGCAGCAAACCACATCTGTTGCCACCATCCCTGTCCTTCCCTGTTCCCTCTCCCCTTCTCATTCCAATGCGTCCACCTTCAGATGCCCCAGTGCGTGGATCCTTCAGGCTGTTTGTGTGTTGAGCTAGGGATCCTCCGAGTTACACATATCCAACTTGTTGTAAATTCAAGGGGAGAAACGAAGGAGTCTTGTCACTCTGCCATGGCGGAGATGTCACTTTAGGAACATTTAGAAGGGCTTGCTGGAAGAGCTGGGATTTGACTTGGAGGGAGGGCTGGACCCAGAAAAAAATGTGATGAAGGTGAGCCCTGTCCCCAGAGGTTTTAGGACATAGATATAGTGTGTGTAGGGGGGGGGGGGAGGGGAGGGGCGGGGTGTCATTCTCCCACTTGTCAAAAGTGCAAGCTGAGACCCAATAAGAGAAAAAGGACATGCAGATGGTTGGGAGACCATGGTTTCCCTCTGCCAGCATCTCCCCAAACATTTTCTCCTTGAAAAGGAGTGTTCTTAGGAGAACACTGCCTCTTATAACCATCACCCACTTTGGAGATTCAAAACCCACCTGCACACATGACAGCCACAGTGGTCTGCATCCCCCAGTGTAACTTGGCGTGACTCAGTGTTTCCCAGGCAATTTTGATAATGAGTCCCCCACTTCCCCTCTTCGGGGAGGGAGTAGCCATTGACATCCCCGCAGAACCAGAGCACTGCCCACCCACCCAGAGAGGTGCTGCTCCGCCCGTTACCTCCTGAGTGTCCGTGAGCGGGGAGGAGGCCCTAGCTGCTCTCCAGGGACTTGACAAGCTTCACATTTTCCACAAAGAACCTGGCCTTTCGGGGGCTCTGACACTGAGCTGTGGTCTTGGGCAAGTCACTTCCTCTTCCCCAGAAGGATACGTGGTACCTCTTACCTGCTGGGGCCTGAGTGAGAGATGGCACTGGGAGAAGCTGACAGATGGTTATCTTTTTCCTACAGATGGGCCGACCCCCCTACGTCAGTGAGCGGGCTGACGTGGTCCGCAGGGAGGGCCAGGCTCAGCAGGAGGCAGGGAGCACCCTGTATGTGGAAGAGGCCCGGGCTGGGGACGCTGGCGTCTACACCTGCCGGGCCACCAACCTTCAGGGCACTGGGATGGCCACCACCCGTGTCCATGTGACCCGGATCCCTCCAGTCTCCCCTGCCCCTTCCTAGTCCCTCCCTGACTGCAGGCATCTGCGTATGAGCAGTGGGCAGAAGCAGGGGTAGGTAATTGTGTGAACTTCAGTGTTTTTTATGCCAAGGAGGTGCCCCCCTTGGGAAGAAAGAACCTTGGCCTTCACCCCTTACACTCTCCCATCTCTACTTTCACCCCTCACTTCACGCTCACTGCCTCATGCCCTGCCCTGCCCTGCTCTGAAAGCCAGCTCCATTCCAACCCCAGGTGCAGGGCTGGGCAAAGCCAGGGCCAGGGGGGCACCAGCACCCTGGGAGGAAGCCTAGACCCTGCTGAGCCACCCAGGCCCCAGGATTATTCCTCACAGACGCCTGCCCCTGGCAGAGGTCATCAGCAGGATCCACCTCTTCCCTCTCCCAGGAAAACACAGAGGCCAAGAGAATACTATTGTGTTTCTATTTGGTTTCCATAGCTTGTCTGCCCCAGGGTGAGGCTAGGACCACAGTTTATCTCCTCCAGGCACCACAGGCTACACAGGGAAACCCTGCTCCCCACAACCTGCCCCCTTTCCAGTCCCGCCCTGCCCATGGAAACAGGCTCTCCAAAGGGCATTCTGCCGCTGGAAGCGCTCTGAACGCAGTCAGAGAAGTTTAGGAAACGCTTTGCTTCTTCCCAGGGACTCTGAAATGTCTGTTAGCATATTAAAGGTTCTGAGAAGGCCTGCAGCTGGCAGATCTGCTTCATCGGATTGAACCTAGAGTTGCTCAAATTACTTGGCCACCACTTCTTTCCTTGGTTGTGTCCAATGAGCTAGTGTATCCCAGACAGGCTTTGGGGAAAGCTACGTGAAGAAGTCCGCGTGTAAGTCACTCCAGAGCTGCCCCAAGGCTCCTGGATAACCCATCTGCCCACCGCTGGACTCCCCTAGCCCTGCAGAACCCCCCGAACTAGAAATGAATGAAGAAGGCAGCTGGGACGATGGAGGGAAACCTTAGTTCTAGTGGACTAACTTTTCCTACGAGCTGGCCCAGGGCTGGGGGCTGGCGCTGGGGGCCTCAGGCAAGGCCCTCGGGCTCCTGTGATCTGTCTGCTTTGATGTTGAAGAGAGGTAAGAACCTGCTTCAATATTTTATGCAGATCGGAGTGGGAGGTGTATCGGAAAGCATTTAATTAAAATGCTCTAAGCAAGGAAGGTTGTTATTATAGCCTCCTGCTGACCGGAAGCTTCCTGAGAAGAATCTTAAATCCACAGATAGGAGGGCCAGACTGGCCTGCCTGGGTGAGTTGCTCCAGCCACCCCTTTGCACTGGTGGGGAAGCGGAGGGCCAGGTGCTAGGGGCCTGGGGTCAGGGGTGGTAGAAGGAGTTAAGGTGCGAGCAGGAGTAAAAGAGAGACTGGAGTGGGTGGGGGCCAGAGAGAGGAAGGAGGAGGAAGACTGTCACAGATTTGATCTTCCCAGAGCCTGGGGAGAAAGAAAAAGCACACGATGAGACCTGAATGCAGATGAGGCCCCTGTCCTGGCTCCGTGAGCCGCACTCCCCACCTGGGTTTCCTCATCTGGACAGAGAGGAGGTCCCAGCATTGGCTGTGGAGTGATTCAGATGCACCAGGCGGGCCCCGTGCCCACGTGGCACTGCGACTGAGGACCCGAGGGCTGAGGAGTGAGCTCTGCCTGGTCAAGGAGGAGCTCTGGCCATACGCCCTGGGTTGACCAGACTCTGGGAGCAGGAGCAGTGGCATGTCTGATGCCCTGCCCAGACCCTGCCTTGGCTGGGTGGCCCCTGGCACTGCCAGCCTAAGGGCCTCCATTGACCCCCTCCCAGATGCTCCCTTTCCCAGGTGAATCGGAGGGTTTGGCCCACTTCCTCCCCTGTCCCGAAGTCCCTATCTGACCTTCAGACAATCCTAGAATGGGACACTGTCGTGACGTAAGAGTCATTTGCTCAGTTCCCCCATCCGTTTTAGAGGAGCAGTAAACTGAGGCTGAGAGAAGGCCAGGGCAGAAGTGCGGACATCTAGGGGTAGGCTGATGAGCTGGCAGCAAAGCTCACAAGTTAAGACCAGGAGGTTGTGTCCTCTTTGTCCGATGCTCAAAGCGGCACAGGCTTCCCCTGGGAAAAGCCTCAAAACTCCCTGATTTGAACAGAGAAAGGGGGGGAGGGCCGGAAGGGCTCCTCTTGCTTGTTCCCTGGGCCAACTTGAGGGAAGGCTTCCTGGGGCCTCTAACGCCCCGTGGGTGAGTCTACGTGGCCCAAGCCCCGCGGCTCACCGGGCACACACCCTGGCTCCCATCTCTCTCCTGCCCTCGTCCCTCCTGGGGACAGAACGAGAGGCTCCTGCCGTCTCCTCGGAAGGTCCTGCAGAGGGAGCGGTGACACAGGCGGCATGGTGGCCAGGCCCTGAGCCTATGTGGCCAGGAAGGAGACCTCAGTGGGCGTGACGGAGGCCAGGGGGAAGGCGGGGGAGGCGTCAGCCCCGAGGACTCGGTACAGCAGCTCCTCCTTCTCCTGCTGCAGCTGTCGCCTCAGCTGCGACTCCTTCTCCAGGGCCTCGTGGGCGAGCAGCAGGTCCTCCGAGAGCTGCCTGTGGGTGCAGACAGAGGCCCGGGTTGCCACTCAGGGTCTCCAGTGGCGGCAGAGACCAACCCATTCCTCTAGGACCTCTTCCATAGACGGGTCACCGCCCGCCCCATCAGGCCCCCTCGCACGCGAGAGGTGACTTGATCTGTTGACCAAGGAGCGTGGCCCTCACAGGCAGACAGCTCTGGTTTCAAATCTGCCCCATCCCTTAGCTGTGTCTCCTTGGACAAGTTATTTACTCTTGTCAAATTTCACTTCCCTCATTTGTAAAATGGGAATGAGAATAATGGGACCCAGCTCTTAGAGTAATGAGGAGGATAGATGATACGTATTCATCAAATTATGTCTGACATGATATCAGCTCTGATTTACTAAGCCCTTAGATCTGATTCATTCACGTACATTCATTCATTCTTTGGGCCTCCTGAGCTAGTCTCAGGTTGGGCTTCCCATGAAGCCCACTCAGCCAGGATGGGGACAAACGGATACTAATCAGGACCTTTGATTTAGGTTTCCAGTCAGAGTTGGTCCCCAGGGATACTGGCTCCCAAGGAAGGAGGAGCCACATTCCCCGATAGGCCTGGGCCCACCTGTCAGCCCATCCCCTGGGCTTCTCTGAGACTCGCCACTGGAGGTTTTGGCAACAAGGGGAGAGGAGTGGAGGCCGGGGAACAGCTACCTGGACACAACTGCCTGGTTGCGGCCTCGGACGTGGAGGTCCTCGTTCTCCTGCTGGAGGGTGGTGATCTTCTCCTCCAGCATCAGGTTTTTTTCTTTCTGTAACAAATCAGAGCGAGCTCAGACGGCTACCGAACAATGTGTGCCGTCGCCTCCCTCTGATCTGTGGGCCCTAAGAACGCTGACTCACTCTAGACCAAACGTTACAGTTCATGGAGCAAGAAGATGCCTTTAAAAAAAATAAAGCTAAGGCGTGCACAGGGGGCTGCCCGTTTTTCATTTGGCCACATGAGAATGTTACAAAAGGATTCAGCCACCACCACCTACTATCTCCATCATTTCAGAAGAGAAAGGATGTTCTTGGTTCTCCAAAAATCAGGGGATAGACTATATAGAAATGAAATGAAGTGCACCTGTTCTGCGATGCCATAAACATGGTTGGACAACATGTCTAGGGAACATTTGAGATTAAATGTCTGGTTAAAATATAGGTTGTGGCACGCACAGGCCAGGGAGACTTCTTCCAGAGCCACGTCATGTCATGCAGACCCAACCCCCGGTTTCCAAGCCTCCCTTCTCCTGCAGACACAGCCACCTGTGTCCTCAATACCCGCTGCTCCCAGGCCTGTCCCCCCTCACTCTGGCCTCTCATACTGTCTGGTTTTCAGCCTTCCTCAGCCCCTGCCTGACACGTGACATCTGCCAGGCCCTCCTCATTAGCCAGGCTGCACCCTGGTGTCACCCATGTGACAGCAACACGAGTGGCCAAGAAAAGTGCAGGACCCAGATGACAAGGAGCCACTGCTTGACCCAGACTGGCCACAGAGCAGTCTCAGCATGGCAGGCAGGTCAAAGCTGGTGGGGGCCTCATCCGGGTCCCACCCTCTGCACACTCACTGAGGGGGTCCCACCCTCTGCACACTCCACTGAGGGGGTCCCACCCTCTGCACACTCACTGAGGGGGTCCCACCCTCTGCACACTCACTGAGGGGGTCCCACCCTCTGCACACTCCACTGAGGAGGTTCTACCCTCTCACACTCCACTGAGGGGGTCCCACCCTCTGCACACTCACTGAGGAAATTCTCAGAAAGCAGAGGCCTGAGGCTGCGTCCCCCCTGACACCGCTGCCCCCACTTCCTCCACGTACCACTGTTTCCATGAGGATCAGCCGCTTGTCTAGCTCATGAATACGCTCATTCTTCATCTCAATGACGAAGTGCAAGCTCTCCAGCTCCTGCTCCCAGAACTGACTGGGGCTCCCGTAATCCTAGACAGGGACATGCGTGGCTTCATCAGACCAGCAGGCAGAGGGCACGCATTGTCTCCCTCCTCCCCGTTCTGCCTCCAACTCATGGTCTGACTTACAGAAGCCTCCTCCCTTTCTTGGCCCATGGTAAGTGCTTAACATGCTCATTCTATCCCAATAACATCCCTGAGACATCACAGATGAGGAAACCGTGGCTCAGACAGGTTAAGTTGCTGTGCTAAGTGGTCAGTTTGCTGTTTGCACCTAATTCTCCCTGAATCCAGAGCCTGAGCATTTTACTAACCCATATGCGTCTCTCTGAGCCTTGCTTCCCCCGCCCCAGTGACACGGGGACCCTGTTTCTTCCGGTCCCTGGTGAAGAGAAGAATGTCAAGTCTGACCCCTGTCCTTGAAGAGGGCTTGGCCTTTCCTGTGGCCCAGACCTCGACCTCCCTGGAGATTCCAGAAGGAAAGGCCCCAGGTGTCCTGCCACCCACCTGGATGTGCTTCTTATAGTCTCGGCTCAGGATGGACTCCTCCACCCTCTTCATCTTGGCCTGGAAGGCCTCCAGCTGGGAGCTCAGTCCATCGATGGTCTCCTGGAGCAGGAGCAGATGATCAAAGCCTGGCTCACAGAGGCAGTAGGTGGCTTCTCCACCTCCCAGAGAGGGATCCGTCTGGGTTCCTCAGCCTGTCTGCTCTACCACACCCAACGAGGCAGGCGCAGACCACTTCAACCACTGCTTGAAACACACCAGCCCCGCCTCGTGTCCTAAAGCCTTTACTGCCCCTCCAGAGCCGTGGGAACTGCACACTCCACTGAGGTCCTACCCTGTGCACAGTGTCCTGGTGCTCAAGGCCGGTGTTAGCTTGGCATTCACAGTACCTCCAATCCAAGCTCAATACACTCTCCCCAGCTCATCTCCACCCTGCTACACACCGCCTCCCGCAGCCAAATATCACATCGCTCCTCCAACTGCCAGGTGCATCCTTGTCTCCACAGCTTTCCCCTGCCAGGGATTTCCTCCACCTAAGCCTTGCCCATTACCTTTAGGACAGAATGCACCCCTTAATCTGATGCAAGGCTCCCCTGCGTTTGGCCCTTGCCTCCCTCTCCAGCCCCCGTTCCCTCTCCCACTCCATGCTACACCCCAGGCATCTTGGGCTTCTTCCAGTCCCACCGGTATTCCACATGGCCCCCGCTCCTCCATGCCTTGAAACATACTGGTTTTTGTTTTTGTTTTTTCTGCAAAAGG
Organism: Myotis nattereri; assembly: GCF_964212035.1. Lineage (NCBI taxonomy): Eukaryota > Metazoa > Chordata > Mammalia > Chiroptera > Vespertilionidae > Myotis > Myotis nattereri. Next base: position 90,366,975 of record NC_138080.1, read on the forward strand.
CACCTTCCCTACCCTTCTTCTGAAGAATTCCAACCTATCCTTCAGGCTCTGGTTTTGATCCCACTCCCTTTAGGAAATCCCTGACCAGCCAGACTGGGTCGGATGCCTTCTTTCCTGCTTCCACAGGTCCCAGTCATCCGTCCACTCACTAGTCTCATCACATCACACTGTGGCAGCAGCCCATGACGTCGCCAAGATCCTCCCAACAGTCCTTGGAAAAAATAGGCCAACCCTAATCTCAAGGTTGGCTGTCCTATCAAGGCCTGGATACATGGAAGGCAATCAAGTCTGTCCCTCAGGCCCAGGTAGAGGCCACCAGCTTTGGCTGTTTGGGGCTCCGTGCTGCTCCTCCCCTCCTCTCACAGAGACTGACACGGCCCCGCCCCTCTTACCTGCAGGGCCGCCTTGGCCTCCTGGAAGGAGTGGGTAAGGGCTTCCTTCTCTTGCTCCTGTGAGGCCCGGAGGTCTGTAGGGAAAGGAGACCTCTGTGAGCTCAGACACCCAGACATGCCACCCCAAAGCCTTCTGGCAGGCCCACGGAGGCCAACAGTATGGGGATGCTCTTATCCATCCTCCTATCTCACGGGCGTGGGGCTGTGTCAGAAATAAGGTAGATATCCAATAAAAGCTCATGGAAACGGCAATAAATTATGTCCTGCGAGGAACCATGAATCCTACCAGATTATGGGTGCCACCCACTGAGGCTAAGATCCAAAAGTCTTATGTCAAGCTGTTCATCTCGGTCCACAGCATGCGTGGAAAATGCGTGGGGCCGATGTTTTGTAAGCTGGGTTACCCAATCATGAAATCACTGAGGTATGACTTGTCAAACCACGGCACAAATCTATGGTAAGTACATTAGATGTGGGGCCTGGAAGTCCACCTGGTCCTGATCCTGCTTCTTCAAAACTGAGGACCTTTGAGGTCACTTGAAATATCTAGAAGCCCTTTTACCTCGACTGTGAAACGAGGTAATAAGCCTGACAATGAGGCCAGGACATGCAAGGACTTTGCAGGCTGCACAGTGCTGTGCAGAGCTGGATTTATTCATTCCCCAAATCAATAGAGTAATATTTTTCATCCCACCTCCTCTACAAAGTACCTTCTGGAAAATTCCAACCATGTCTCAATGGAAAGAAGACAGCACAGAAATGACCAATCAATAGTGGATGGGAGAGAGGACAGGAAAGTTTAATACAGCCAAAGGCCCAGGGACAGAAGGGTCTGTCAGAGTGGGCAGTGACACAGAGAAAGGAATGTTCAGTAATAGAAATATGATAGGGCTGTCATAACGGGGAAAGACAGTTATATAAAAATTACAGGTTTAATTTTTTATTATTATTATTTTTTTTAAATGTATTTTATTGGTTTTTTACAGAGAGGAAGGGAGAGAGAGAGAGAGTTAGAAACATCGATGAGAGAGAAGCATTGATCAGCTGCCTCCTGCACACCCCCCACTGGGGATGTGCCCGCAACCAAGGTACCTGCCCTTGACCAGAATCGAACCTGGGACCTTTCAATCTGCAGGCTGATGCTCTATCCACTGAGCCAAACCGGTTACGGCTTAATTTTTTTTTTAATCATGGGTCTAATTTGCCTAATTAATTTGCCCATCAGTACAGGTTATGGTTCCAGGTAAGAAGGGGGAAGCTGAATGTGGCTATAAAACCTGAACAGAATAAATGAAGCTGCTGTTTCTAGACTCTGAAAAGTAAATGGTGGCAGGCTGACTGGGCAAGAAGACCAGAATCTGAAGTACCACTGAATCAGTAGATTTAAACAAGATCCAGAATCTCTTGTACTCAAATATTCAAAAAGATAACAATACAAAATTGCTCAGCATATTGAATCCAAAATGGCTCAGCACACAATCCAAAATACTTAGCATACAAAGTAGCAAGATAATTGCCCTAGCCCGTTTGTCTCAGTGGATAGAGTGTTGGCCTGTGGACTGAAGGGTCCTGGGTTCGAATTTGATCAAGGGCACACACCTGGGTTGCAGGCTTGATCCCTAGTAGGGGGCATGCAGGAGGCAGCCAATAAACGATTCTCTCTCATCATTGATGTTTCTCTCTTCCTCTCCCTTCCTCTCTGAAGTCAATAAAAAAATATTTTTAAAAAAGAAAAGAAAATCTCAACTTGCCAGAAAAGAAATCCAACAGATTCCAACACTGAGGCACCACAGAATCATTACCAGAGACTTAAGGCAGACATTATAAAAGCTCCATGAAGTCAGGGTGAGCACTCTTAGAAAGAATGGAAAATAGGAATTCTTAGCAAATAAACAGAACATATAAAGAAGAACTAAAAGGAAATTTTAGAACTGAAAAATACAATAAATGAAATACAAACTCACTGAGTGGGCTCAATAGAAGAATAGAGATGACATGAGAAAGAGCTAATGAAGCTGAAGTTAATCAGTAGAAATTATCCAATCTGAACAACAGAGAGAAAATATTAGAAAAACTGAACAGAGCCTTGGGGACCTTTAGGATAATCTCAAAATGTCTAATATTTGTGTCATTAGTCTCAAAAAGAGAAGAGTGTAGTGCAGAAAACCTATTTAAAGAAAGAATGGTTGAATGCTCCCCAAATATGGCAAAACAAACCTATAGATTAAAGATGCTCACTGAATCCCAAATGAAGTAAATCCAAAGGAGTCCATACCCAGACATATCACCTGTGAGAACTAATGACAAAGAAAAAAATCTGGAATGAAACCAGAGAAAAATGGTGTCTTATTTAGATAAAACAACAGTTTGAATGACTGTGGATTTCTTACTAGAAACCCTAGTGACTAGAAGGAATAAGCACATTAAAAAATTGCTGAAATAAAAAAAAACAACAACTATAAATCTAGAACCCTATATCCAGTAAAAGTATTCTTCAGGAAAGAAGGTAAAATAAAGACATTCTCAAATGAAGGCATACTAAAAAAAAAAAAAATTCATCACCAGCAGACTTGCGTTAAAAGAATTGCTCAAGGAAATTAATTATTCAGACAGAAGGCAAATAACACCAGAGAGAAACCTGGAACTTCAGGAATATAAAAAGAGCAACAGAACTAGTGAATACCTGGGTAAATATAATAGGCTATTCTTCTTCCCTGAGCTCTTTAAAAGATGATTGATGGTTAAAAGCAAAAATTATAACATTGTCTGATGGGTTATTTGATGTATGTCGATGTAAGACAGCAGACAAGTACACGAAAAAGGGGAGAGATTAGAGGGATGTATATGATGATAAGACTGAAGTGGTAAAATATTAATTTAAATAGACTGTTACATTTACTGTAATTCTTAGAGCAATGATTATATATACACACACACAAACACAGAAAGATATAGTAAAAAAGACAATAGGTAACATAGATCTAAATGTAAAACTTAAATCTATAAAACTTCTGGAAGACAACATAGAAGACCTTTGCTACCTGGGGTTCAGCGAAGAGTTTTTAAAATGATACCACAAGCATCTAAATATATATAAAAGCCTAATATGGTAATTGTCCCTCCGATAGTTCAATCAGTCGCTATAATGCACATTGACCACCAGGGGGCAGACACTCCAACCAGTAAGTTAGCTGGGGTCTAGCCGGTCAGGACTGGGCAAGATAGGCCAGACATGCCCTGGAGCCCTCCTGTGGTTCCTCCCCACCCCGATCGTGTACCAGTGGGGTCCCTTGGCCTGGCCTGCACCCTCTCACAATCCGGGACCCCTCAGGGGATGCTGGAGAGCCAGTTTCAACCTGATCCCCACAGGCCAGGCTGAGGGACCCCATTGGTGCATGAATCTGTGCACCAGGCCTCTAGTAATCAATAAAATAGAAAATAATATATTGGAATTTATCAAAACGAAAAGTTTTGCTGTTAAGAGAACGGAAAAACAAAACAAAAAACAAACAAACCCACAGTCTAGAACAGTGGTTCTCAACCTTCTGGCCCTTTAAATACAGTTCCTCATGTTGTGACCCAACCATAAAATTATTTTCGTTGCTACTTCATAACTGTAATGTTTTTACTGTTATGAATCGTAATGTAAATATCTGATATGCAGGATGGTCTTAGGCGACCCCTGTGAAAGGGTCGTTCGACCGCCAAAGGGGTCGTGACCCACAGGTTGAGAACCGCTGGTCTAGAAGAATATATTTGCAAATACAAAGGACTCATATCCAAAAATATAAAGACCTCTCAAAACTCAACAGTAAGAACAAGCAAGCTGCCGTAACTGGTTTGGCTCAGTGGATAGAGCATTGGCCTGAGGACTTAAGGGTCCCAGGTTCGATTCCAGTCAAGAGCATGTACCTTGGTTGCGGGCACATCCCCAGTACGGGGTGTGCAGGAGGCAGCTGATCGATGTTTCTCTCTCATTGATGTTTCTAACTCTCTATCCCTCTCCCTTCCTCTCTGTAAAAAATCAATAAAATTTATTTTAAAAAAAAGCAAGCAAGCTAATTAAAATGGGCAAAGTATGTGAAAAGACATTTGACCAGAGGATATATAGACAGCAAGCAAGCACAAGAAAAGGTGTTCCATAGCATTAGTCATTATTGAAATGTAAATTTAACCCACAAAGAAATATCACTGCACACCTATTAGAACAGCTACAGTGAAAAATATTGACAAGAAAGAATAGTAGGACTCATACATTGCTGATGGAATGAAATGATGGTCACTTGGGGCCACAGTTTAGCCATTTCTCATAAAGCTACACCTACATTTATTATGTGACCTCTCAATCCAACTCCTATGGATTTACCCAAGAGAAATGGAAACTTACGTCCACACAAAAACCTGTGCCCACATGTTTAGAAGGGATGTATTCATAATCGCCTCAAATTGGAAACAACCCAAATGTCCCACAAGTGAATGAGTGAACAATGCAATGCAACTCAGAGATGAAAATGAATACACTAATGATGCATGCAACAACTTGGATGAATCTCAAAGGCATCAGGATGAATGGTATTGTATTATAAAAATGTTATTGTATTATTTTGTTTATATAACAGCCTCAAAAAGACAAAACTATAGCGGAAGAAAAGATCAGTGGGGGGTAGGGGAGGATATGAGTACAAAAGGGCAGCCTGAGAGAATATTTTTGGGGTGATGGAACTGTTTTATACCAGATTATGGTGATGGTTACATGAATCTATATATGTGCTAGAATTTATGAAATTGTATACCCCAAATAGTCAATTTTGTTTTAAAAAAATAAAAACAAAAATAGAAAATAAAAGACAAAAAAAAGTCATCAAATGTGGAAAACCACCACTATCCTCTCCCACTTACCTGTACACCTTCCCCCAAACAAAGCCCATATATTCCCCCCAAGCTGTGCATTCATTTAATACATGTTTATGTAGCACTTAATATGTGCCAAGAAATTTAATAATAACTAGGAAAGAATTCTGACTGATGAGAAGAACTTTAGACAGACAGTCCCTTCTCCTCTGGGGTTTTATAATAGGACATTTTTCTTGTCAATATATTTATAACACTAAAAATCACATCAAGCCGAAACCGGTTTGGCTCAGTGGATAGAGCGTCGGCCTGCGGACTGAGAGGTCCCAGGTTCGATTCCGGTCAAGGGCATGTACCTGGGTTGCGGGCATATCCCCAGTAGGAGATGTACAGGAGGCAGCTGATCGATGATTCTCTCTCATCGATGTTTCTAACTCTCTATCTCTCTCCCTTCCTCTCTGTAAAAAATCAATAAAATATATTAAAAAAAATCACATCAAAGCAAGGTTTGGAGAACAGTTGTTTTCCCACAATAGCCTTGTGAGGCAGGGAAGGTAGATTTTAAATATTTGGGGAGTGAGCCGAGATGTAAGGTAGATTTTAGAGTCACAAAAAGTGTACTGAGGTCAAGAGACAAGCCCAGCTTCACGAGGTGTTTCACGGGGTGTATTAGTATTAAAACGCAACTCTTCCAATTCCCAGGGCGAGGACCTCAATTCCACTTCAAAACATTTTGTGCTAATGTTGCAATGTTTCAAGATTCTTAAAATTGTTCAGACCTCTGTTCTAGTTATTCCATTTCTGGCATCTGAGGACATCATGTGAAGTGTGTGCAAATCTTTACGCAAAAGACGTTCAGCGCAGTGTTCTTCATAGTAGTTAAAATCTAGATGTCTAGACTCATGGGAACTTAAGGAAAACCATGTATGCAATTGTCTAGCCTTCATAAACAGTTTAGTGACAGCATAATTACATGGATACATGTTTAATAGAATGTTAAAGTGAAAAGAACAGGGTAGAAAATATTACCTATAAGTAATCATCACGGTGTTTTTAAGAGATAAATAATTCTGGGGAAAGGTCATGCAAATACTGATGATTAAAGGGAAAGCTGGCATAACATTTTCTAGGTCAATTTCAATAGCATCAAAAATAGTATATGTAAACTTGTTCAAAGACAATGTACAAATGGCCAACAAGTGCATGAAATGATGCTCAGCAAAATTAGTCATTAGGGAAATGCAAATCAAAACCACGATGAGAAAACACTTTGTACCCAATAGAATGGCAATAACATTAATAATAATAGTATCAACAACAGAAAATAACAAGCGTTGGCAAGGATGTGGTGCAACTGGAACCCTTGTGCATTGCTGGGGGGAACATGAAATGGTGCAGCCACTGCGGAAAACAGCTGGTGGTTTCTTAAAAATGTAAGCATAAAATTACCACATGACCCAGCAATTCTACTCCTGGGTGTACGCGCAGGGGAACTGAAAGCAGGTGCTCAAGCAGGTGCTGGTTCTAGTGACACTGTTCACGGTAGCCCAAGAGTGGAGGTAGCCCATGTGTTCATCAGCCAGTGAATGGCAACCAAGTGTGGTGTATCCATGCCAATAACAAGGAAATATTATTCAGCCATGAAAACACATGGAGTAATTTGTAAAATGGGCAAAGCAACAGCAACAACAACGACGGAATGGAGTGCAAATGCATGCTGCAGTCTGGATGAGGCTTGGAAATATGCTGGGTGAGGGAAGCCACAGGTTGTACGCTTCCATTTATGTGAGTGTCCAGAATAGACAAAGCCAGCAGATAGCGGATGGGTGGTTGCCAGGGGCTGGGAGTTGGGGAGGGGGTATGTGGAGTGACTGCTGGGTGAGTATGGGTTTACTTTTTGGGTGATGAGAGTGTTCTGGAACTGGACAGTGGTGATGGTGATGGACAGTGGTGTTGAATGTGGCCAAGATTTTACAAAATGGGGTTCACACGTGTATCATTATTATTGTAAAAAATGGCAAAAGTTTGAAATGATCTAAATGCCTATCCAAAGGGGCCCAGTTAAATGAACAGGGGTACACACTGGAAGGCTATGTTGTTACTAAAACTTACGTTGCAGACGTTTAATAAGTTGTTAATACAATTCAAAGTAAAACAACAACAACAACAATTTATCTCCTCCCCTCAAAGTATGTGTGAGTGTGTAGATGTATAGCCTACATATACCCCCAAAATGAAGGGGATCTATATTCTGGGTGGAACTGCACACAATTTTAATCTTCTCAATAATAAAATAATAATGCTAATAATTATTTGCTAAATACCTTGCAAAATATCAGGCCCTATTCTAAATTCTACCTATTTACCTAAAAATTAAATTAAATACCCTGTGAACAAAGCTAACTTTTTCAAGGTTACACAGCTGCTAAGTGGTAGAGCTAGAATTCAAACCCAGGGCCGATAGCTATGGAGTCTGAGATCCTAACCACCATGCTCTAAGATCTTTTTGTTTAATCTATAGATTATAGATTTTCTATGAGGACCACATTTGGTGATAGAAGAGGAAAGGAAGCTATTTGAAAGAAATGATCAATCTAACCAGAAATTGTAAGCACTGTCATTACTGTGCGGAAGAAATATGAAACATTCTCATACATGTCTAGGTTTTCCAAATGTCCTTTAAGGAACATGAATAGCCTTTAAAATGGAAAAGAACCCCCCCCCCCCCACACCTCCCAACTAAGGTGAAACACAGCATGATGTCAGACTTTTAAAGCGATGACCCACGGGGCCAGTCAAGGAGCCGACAGACTGCAGTCCTGCGGCTGCCAACTGCTGGTGAAGCAGAGGCAGGAGGAGGGGCCAGTGGGAGGCCCCCTGTGAAGTTGGCAGATGGGGCCAGGAGGAGGCCCGCCCACACCCTCCCTAGGGCACAGCTCCATCCTTACCTTGCAGGGCTGCCTCATGCTCGCCTTCCAGAACTCTCCGCTGCTCGGCCAGTTTCTCTTGAAGCTCTAGCTCCCTCTCCTTCTCCACCTGGGGGTGGGGGTGCCAAGCGGGATGAGACTGAGCAGGTTCAGGTTCAGGTTCAGCAGAGCCTACTTATCCACCCACTGCCCCCTGGTGCCTCGTGGAGTTGGGTGATCAGAATCCACCCCCTCATCAGAGTGATGGAAACGTGCTCAGAGAGGGCACAAGACCCCCAGACATAGCAGGAATGACTGACTGCCTTCTTTAGGGCTTAGAGGGGGATCCCCGAGAATTATCTAGGTGAAAGGGATGTAGGAGTCTTCCAATTCTGATGCCCACTAGAGGTAGGAAGCCCTTCTACTGTGTTAGTGTTTCTGCACCTTTCTTTGCATATAATGAATATAATGAAATGTATGCAAGCAGTTAAACTGATAAAGGACTCCCTTCTTGGGAAAAGGAGTAAGAGATACTTACCTCAACAATAAAGCCAAAAGTCGATGCTCACTCTTGGATTTTGCAAGGCTAGCAGGACAGGAGGAAAAGAGGGTGGCCGGGACTTACCTGCTGTGCCCATTTCTTCTTGTCCTCTTCGTGCTGCTGGAGAAGTCTGGCAATTTCCTTCTGGTGCTGCTCAGCCTCCTCAGATGCACAGAGCTGGACAGTTGTGGCTACAGGTGAAAAAGCAAAATAAATGAAGCTCCACGGAGTGGAAGTGGGGTCATCACAGCGACAGAGCATGTGGGAGGCTGGAGCTGGGGGTGAGAACCCTGATCTCCTCGCAGGAATGGTTTCAGCTGGGGATCAACCTCCAGAGGCAGCCCAGCCTCCCGGGCTTTGCAGGCCTCCTCAGTGCAGGAGCCAGTGGTCTCGTGTTGGTCCCTAGGATCCACAGCACAGCCGGTAACTCACAGGACAGACTCAACCCAAGCACCCTACCCAATATCCAAGTTAAAAAAGAAATAGTTGCTGATATTTAATGACTGGGCAGCTGTTACTACAGATTTCCAGCTTTTTTGCAGAAGCCAAAGAACTGGTGGTGTGTGCCTTTGTGTCAAGCAGGAGCTGGGGCGAGGAGCAGCCGCCGCCCTCGTCCAGGAGGGGGCTCTGCTGTTCCCACAGTCCCCACCTCTTCCCACTGCGCTTCACCTGCCTGGGCCTGGGAGTGTCTGACCCTCGCCTTTAGCATTTCCCCAGCTGGAGGGTGAGGAGCTGCCTGAGCAGGAAGGAGCCGCAAACAGGAAGTCTAGCCCTTGCTTAGGGAAACTCCAAACAGTCTTCACAGGCTCTGGGTAGGACCCGCGGCAGTGACCCACCCCCTCTGTGCCTCAGTTACTCAACATGTGAAATCAGGACAATATTAACACATTCCTCATGGGGCTATTGAAATGATTCAAGTAGAAAACAATGGCAACAGAAATAATAACAGCAGGAAAAGAATACCAAGAGGTCAGGGTGCCCGGAATCATGCCCAGCTCTGCTCCAAATGCCTCACAGGTGTTACTTAATCCGCACAACCACCCAATGGTGGGCACCACGATGATTCCCATTTCACAGGCGAGGAGACAGAGGGACAGAGGAGTTAGGCAACTGGCCCGAGAGCTCCCATTTCACAATCAGGGAGAAGGGCGATGAATCAACACAATCTGATTCCACCACCACCTCATTCACCTGGTTATGCACGAAAAGCAGTAAGTGTGTGCCATGGCCAGGTAGCTCAGTTGGTTAGAGCATCACAGGATACACCAAGGTTGTAGATTCGATCCCCCGTCAGGGTACATACAAGAATCAACCAATGAGTGCATAAATATGTGGAGCAACAAGTCAATGTTTTTCTCTTTCTCTCTCTCAAATCAATAAGTAGAAAAAAAATTAAATAAAGAAAAGCAGTAAGTGTGGTGCCGAGCATTTGGAAGTGCGCAGTGTTCTCTATTGTTCACTAAATGGCCTCCAACTGTTCCTCGGGGCTCCTGACAAGCATTAGAGGCAAACACTAGTGTTGTTCGCATTATTACTCATGTTCGTATTATGATCACAGACCTCCATAGGCTGGGCCTGGCTAGGGTACGACCAGAAATGAGGGGATCGGGGCTGCTAAGCCAGAAGCCAACACTGTGATCAGTCTATCGGGGCAGAGGAAGCGAGTCAGGGCTGAGTTCTGGCAGTCACAGTGGTCAAGGTCAGAGAGCCCCACACAAGGTCAGAGAGCCTCACATGCTCACAGATCACTCGGCTCAGGGTCCTCAATGTTAGTTCCCAAGACCAGGAGCAGACTGGCCCCAGCTGCGGAGAAGCTTACTCAAAAATATATCATCACTAACAGCGCAGGCTCTCCAGCCCCACTCCCGGGGATTCTGATTTCACTGGTCGGTGACGGGGCCCCAGGACCTGTATCTTTGAAGTTTCCCCAGGCAATTCTCATGCACAGCCAGGCGAGGGAAACTCTGATTTCTGGTTCAATTGTTTATTTGGTACTTGAATCTCATCTTCAATATCGCTGACAGCCTCCAGGCTGTAATTAAACACTTTCAGAGATGGAGAACTCTTCTATTACTAGGCGGCTCTGATGGTTTTAAGCCAACCACCACACAAAACCATCCTTTGAGATTGAACTGAATCCTGCCTGCCTGTTCCTGTTACCTTGAGGCCCTAGTTCTGACCTCCGGGTCACACTGTACAAGGCTTATTTTTCTTCTCCATTGAGGGCACTTCAAACACTTGGAGAGAACGGTGTTTTATTGTGACACCTTCTTTCCAGGTAAAACATCCTCTGTCCCTTTGACTGCTCCTTACAGGACCCGGTTTTCCGATCCCTCATAAGCCATTCTTCCTTCATTGTGCTCCTTCCAATTTTTCTGGATTCCTCTGAAAAATGTACTTTACAGAAATAAACTCAGGTGTGGTGTCACCAGCCCAGAATAGGAAAGCACAGGTCAGGACTATCACCTCCCTGATTTTAGACACGATACTCCTATTAATGCCACCTATCTAAAAATCTCCTGAGATAATTAGATAGCTATGTCACCTTTGTTAATTATAAAGTAGGAAACCTCATGGATGTCAGGGAAGGCGTTTATGGAGCAGGCTACTCACCTGTGTCCCCATTGAGGGGACCTAGTTCCTGGGGCTCCGGTTTGGGTGGCTGATCTGGTTCTTGGCGTCTCTGGAAGAAATGGCACAACAATGAGGTGGAGGTGGAGGGTGGGAGTCGATGTGAGGATGGCTGCTACAGTAGCATTCTTCCAAAGCCAGACAGGACTTCCGCTGTGGGGGACCACTCAGGCCGCCTCCTCCCACCCCAGCGCCACACTCCCTCCGTGTGGAAGGGGTTCCCAGAGCAGGATTTTCCTGCATGGCCCGGAACAGCCTCCCTGTGGTTGGACTCCTGCCACAAACCAAGGCCTCTTCTTCCTTCTCCCGGGATTGGCCAGACTTTCTGCTTTTACCCTCACCCCAGTCATGACCTTCAGGTGCCCTAACACTTCCCAGCTTCCAGTTCAGTGACAATTCCCCTTTCTCCTCAGGGCCTGTGGCTAGCACCACTTTCAGCCAAGATCTCCTTAAAGTTCTGTGGTGTTGGGGGCAGAGCATCGGAAGTCCAAGCCGTGGCTTTGCCATGTTTATCTCTGCTGGAAGGGGCTGTTTCCTCAACCCGAAGGAGGCGGAAGTGCTCATTTTGCCAGACGGGGTGAGACACTGTAATTGGGATGCACTGGGCACTCTGCTGTCCACACTATTTAGCTAATCTTTAGAGCAACCCTGGGAAACAGGCATGTCCCAGTTTAAAGAGGAGAAGGCAGGCTAGGACTCCATCAAGGTGGATTAGGGTATAATGGGCAGTCAAGTATTTGAGCCAAACCTAATGGGCGATTTAACCAGCCTTGGCCAGCGTTGGCTGAATCTGATCAAACGAGAACCGATGGATGCAAAGGGCTTTCTAGATCACAGTGTCAGTGGCTTCCAGATGTTCAGTTTTCACAAGTGAGTAATTTTTTTAAGACTCTCACCTGAGGATATGTTTAGAGATGAAGGGACAGAGGGAGGGAGGAAAGGAGGGAAGTTGAAGGGGAGGGGGGCGGGGAGAGGAACATCAATATGAGAGAGAAACATCAATCAGTTGCCTCCCATATGTGCCCCAACCTGGGATCAAACTCACAACCTAGGTATGTGCCCTGACCAGGAATCGAACCTGCAGACTTTTGGTGTACCAGATGATGCTCCAACCAACTGAGCCACCTAGCCAGGGCAAACGAGTAATATGTTTAATAGGAGAGTTTTTATGGATTGATAAGCAAAAGGGCTGAAAAAATTATTTGGAGACTACCGCTCACTTCATAAAATAGAGAACATTTTAACCTTGAAAAATATAGTAGGAAAAGCTCAAAACCAGTTCTTCCAGGAAAAGGGAATGACATCTTTATTCAAGGTTACACACACTCACACCTTTAATTTTCTCATTTCACCTCAGATAGGTGAATATTTGGTCACTATCTGGCACTGGCCCCTGGACCAGAACCAAAGCAAAATAATGTAAATCCTTTTGTACACTTCTCAAGATATTCTTAAAAAAAAAAAAAAAAGATATTCTAGACCCCATTTTGAGAAACATTTTAAAAAATAAGTCAGCCCATGAAAAGGCTATGAAAATGTTCAATTGTGAATTATCACTATAAAAGAAAAACGTTAACAGATGTTTACATGTAATTATGAGAATAAAAATTATTAACAATTTCGTGAACTCAAGAACCACTGAATGCTGTTAGAAAGCATACTTCTGGTTGGGGAGGGAAGATAAGTGAAGGGAAGGCTTCTAGATTCCAGAACATTCTGCTCCTGGCACAGTATGAGCCCCTAGCAAACTGAGGGAGGCAGGGTGCCTCCCCCAGGCCCTGGTGCCCCAAATCTGCTCAGTGGCTGGGCGTGCCTGACAACGGAGTCCTCCATCCACCCTGTGAAGACTCAGCCCTCCCTTCCCAGAGGAGAGGGAGATGCCTGGGCCAGGCACAAGCCAGGGAAGCTGTCAACACAGGAATCTGGGGAAGTGACAGGAGCCAGCCTCTCCACCCTGGGCTGGAGGAAGGAGGGAGATAAACGCAAATGGTTGTCTCATCCCTGTTGCCACCACTGGTTACATTCATCTGGGCAACGTTCCCATGGGAGTGAGAATTCCTGAACTCCTGTCATGGCTCTGCCACGAACTTGGACAAATCCCTTTCCTCTTTTGGGAAGGGGAGGTGAGGAGGTCTTCATTTCCCCCGTGGCACTCAGAACACTAGAGACTGGAGCAGCGTGATCACGAACTCTGGGTCGCCCAGATCTGGATTCAAATCCTAAATCCAACACCGAGTGATTTATGACCTCCCCAAGCCCTGGTTTCCTCCGGAGGTTGTTTTAAGGATTGGATGAGATAATGCACCTCTAACACCTGGCACATTCGAAGAGCTCACACATTGCATACATTTATTATGTTATGTTTGAAATGATGGCAGGAGCAGAGACTCCGCAGTGCTTTGGTAGCTCGCTGAGGCTGCCGTGGGCCTCGGGCTGCCTGAAATCAGATCATAAAGCTCATGAAAAACTGTCTTCTCCCAAAGAACAACCAAAGGGAGGGGCACAACTCTCCTTCACTAGTGGCTTCCGGACCACAGGGGGGTGTGGCCTGCACCCGCGTCCCCAGATCCTGGCAAAACCACCCCAGGATCACTCCTTACAACGACATTCAGAGCTTGTCACGGTCACTCCTCAGTCCGCCATCCTCCTCCACCCCATTTCTTTAACTGAGGTAAACTTGGTAGAGAGCATTGTATCATTTCAGGTGTGCACATTAAAATGGGATATGTGTACACCCTACAAAGTGGTCACTCCCACCACCATAAATCTAGTTTCCACCCATCGCCACACAACTGACCCCCTCCCCCCACTTTGCCCTTCCCCACCCCTTTACCTCAGGTAACCACCCATCTGTCCTCTTTACCTCTGAGGTTTTTGTTTTGCTCTGTTTATTCATTTGATTTGTTTTATAGATTCCACATATAAGTAACATTAGACAGTACTTTTCTTTCTCTGACTTATTTCACTTAGCATAATACCCTCAAGGTCCATCCATATTGTTGCAAATGGCAAGATTTCCTCTTTTTTTTTTTTGTGGACAGGTAGCATTCCATTCTATATATGTGCCCAATCTTTTTTTATCCATTCATCCATCAATGGAAACTTAGGTTGTTTCCATATCTTGGCAGTTTTAAATAATGCTGCAATGAACATAAGGGTACAGATATCTTCCTGAATTAGTATTTTGTATTCTTTGGATAAACACCCAGAAGTGGAACAGCTGGATCATTTTGTAGTTCTGTCTTCAATTTTTAAGGACTCTCCACATTGTTTTCCATAGTAGCTGTCCCAGTTTACAGTTCTACCAACAGTGTAGCAGAGTTCTCTTTTCTCCACAGCCTCTCCAACACTTGTCATGTCTTCTCTGTTGATCACAGCCATTCTAACAGAGTGATATCTCATTGTGGTTTTGATTGGCATTCCCTGATAATTAGTGATGCTAACCATCTTTTCATGCTTGTTGGCCATCTGTATGTCTTCTTTGGAAAGCCATCTATTTAGATCCTCTGCCCATTTTTTAATTGGGTTATTTGTTTATTTTTGTTTTTGAGTTTATATATGTTGGAGCCCATTTTCTTAATATTTAAATATTTGTAAACATTTTTCAAATATAGTAATAGCAATATACATACATGTATTCATTATTAGAATATTACATCATTTCCTTACATATTAATTTTTCAAATATATTATGAGCATTTACTACATGGCATTAAATACTCTGTAAAAAGTATTAGTGTTAATGACCCAAGTATTACATCTCTATGGATGGACTTAATCATTTAATCAATCATCTACTGAAGAGTATTTAGATTGTTTCCATTTTCCAATTTCCAAATTATGCTTCAGCTAACATACTGATGTATAAGATTTTTTTACACACCTAAAAGTACTGGCTCTACCCTCCAGCAAGGTTCTACCAATTAATTTGCCCACTAATAGCACACAAGGCCAGCTTCACTGCAACCTTGCCAACATGGAATAGTATCACTTTTTTTTTTTGCAAATCTTCTTGGCCAAAACCAAACCAAAACAACCTATTGTACCCCACCACATGCATCCCAAGGTGCTCAAGATGACCTCAGCATGACATACCTCAGAAATATTGAGGGTTTGGTCCCAGACCACCGCAATCAAGTGAGTTGTAATCTTTTTGCTGGGGGAGGGTCTTGCCTTCAATTTGTAAAAAAAATGCAACGCCTGTGAAGCGTAATATAGTGCAGCACAATACAATGAGGTATCCTTGCACAGCCAACAATTTCTCAGACCTCCAGGCCCAGCTCATCTATAATTTCTCCTTCATTTCTCCCCAGGCCTGAGTTAGTTCCTATCTAATCTCCAGGGCCTACTCAGACATGTGAGGGCCTACCTGATCACTTGTGTTTCTCCTGCTAGTTCAAGGGGCTCTTTGAGGACAGGGACCATTTGTGAAATCTACTAAGGATTTGCCCCATTACGATGCCCAGAGCGGTATTTGTAGGATTGTGGCCTCCGGGCTTGCTGTGTTAGAACCACATGGAATGCTGGCTTAACATACTCCCCAGGCCCAGTTTTAGGCCTACAGAACCTGAGAGGTGTGTGCGCTGGGAGGCTCCAATCGACAATCTCTAGGTGACTCTGATGCTCATAAAAACCTGAGGACACGTTGCCCAGTGCTGAGTAGGAATTGATAAGCAGCCACTCACGGAAAATCCCCAGGTTGGACCCTGGCCGCTTCCTCCTTGGAGGTCATGGAGCAGAGTTCGCCCTGCAGTGCGAGAGGACAGGAGCAGGGAGGGAGACACGACGATTTCCCGTCCGAAAGCACAGCCAGGGGGTGAGGGGGAGGCCTGGGACCGGGGTGGGACATCTGGGTTGAGCTCTGGAAGAGGGACAGCAGCTTCCCCAGTCAATGGAAACTCGGGAGAGGGGAGGGGAGAAGCCAGGACTAGGGGAGAGGCTGGGAGACTGGGGTTGCAGCTTTACTGTGTGGCTTTAAGGCAGCCCCTTTCCCTGTCTGGACCTTAGTTTCTCCATCTGTGATGGGTCAGAGTTGGGAACAGATGTTCTCAGTCCTTCTGAACTCCCGGGCAGCCCTTCAACTAAGAAGGCTGGAAACAGGACGCCTATCTCTGGGTAACACACACAGTTCTGGATCCAGGTCCTCGTCGTCACGCAGATTAGAGTCCTGCTCTGGGTTCAACCTCAAGCAAACCTGGTCTGAGTAGGACGCGGCCGCCCAAAGCAGACAGAGTCGGGGTACAATGGGGGGACAGTGCCCCAAGCAGAAGCCAGACAAGTTCAGTTGGTGAGACCCCCTAGAATGTTTGCATTTTGGAGGGTAAATCGAGAAACGAATGTGTCCAAAAGGAACTGACAGGATGTGGAAGGAGACCCCAAACCAAATTACAGGAGGGACTGTTAACAGAGCGCAGTGGGCCAGCCTCCTGAGCAGTCAGAAAACCTGCCACTCTCTTCAAATCTGCAGAACGCAGGAACTGCTGGCATGCGGTCCACAGCCTCGGAGGGCAGGGCTGTGGCCAAGGACTAGACGTTTCAAGAAGTTTCAGTTCAACCTGAAGGATTTCAGAACTATCCACACAGAGGTAGGCTGCCTTCCTGGAGGGTGGGGCAGGGGGGTGGTAGTGAGCTCTCCATCGCTGGTAGCATAAAAGAAGAGGCAGACTTCCTTTTGCAGGTGGAACGGAGTGAACTCAGAGAACCCTCAGCTCCAACAGTCTATGACTCCATAAGGTAGCCCCGATATTCAGCAACTAT
Organism: Myotis nattereri; assembly: GCF_964212035.1. Taxonomy (NCBI): domain Eukaryota; kingdom Metazoa; phylum Chordata; class Mammalia; order Chiroptera; family Vespertilionidae; genus Myotis; species Myotis nattereri. Next base: position 90,384,053 of record NC_138080.1, read on the forward strand.
AGGCCTCTGATAAGCACGAAGTGTTTAGCTAGTGCGGATGGTGCGTAAAACCGCCAGCGTCAACAGAGCCTCAGAGGGCTCTGTCCAGTATTGTTCAGCCTGCAGTACTTGGGGTGTGCTAAAGCCTCAGGGTAGACTCCTCCACTTCCCTAAAATTCTGGGCCTCACCGGCAAGAATGAGTAAGGCAGCCTGGCCAGTGTGGCTCAGTGGTTGGTCGCCAGTTCCATTCCTGGTCAGGGCACATGTCCAGGTTGTGGGCTTGATCCCCAGTGAAGGGTATGTGGGAGGCAGTCAATCGATGATGTTCCTCTCTGATTGATGTTTCTGTCTCTCTATCCCTCCCTTCCCCTCTCTCTAAAAATCAATAAAATCATACTTAAAAAAAGAAAAGAAAAAAGAATGAGTAAGACAGAAGCCACCGGGATAGAAGCTGCCTGGCTCTTCCTTACGGGGAGAATCCCACCAGGATGGGAGCCCAGCATATTCTGAGGATGGCTCGGCCTCTGCTGGAGACACTGACTGGTCTAACCTGACTTCAGGGACCATCACCCCATCCTTTTTGTGGGCCTTAAGGCTTTGTGTATTTGTGATCGAGTGCTTTCATTTATGCTCTCAGTATTTCTGCTTAGCTTAGAGAATTTAGCCAACAAGGGCACCTTAAGGATTCACCTGGCGCCTCTGTCCCCCTAAACCACAGCCCTGGCTTCCCCATCTTGACCCAGAGGACAGGGTTGGAGGGGCCCCTGGAGAGTTTACTCCAATCCCCGCTCCTGTTTCCAGATGGAAAACCTGAGGCCCAGAGGTGGGATGGGCACTAACTAGTCAGAGGCCACAGAGCAGGGGGCAGAGCCTTAATGAGCATCCAGGTTCAAGGCGGGCCTGGAGTCCCTTCCGCTTCCTTGGTGCACATGCAGACGGATCCAAGTCGCTCAATGTTTAGGGGACGGGTGATTCTGAGCCTCAAGGGGCTCAGGTCACACCCCTCTGCAGTATCAGAGCTGCCTTTCCGGTGTCTGGACTCAGCGTGGGTGGGGCCCCAGCCCCATTGGTTTCAGGATCTGAACAACCACAGTCAGAGCGCATTGGCTGAGGGTGGAAGCAGGAAGGAGGTGGGGCGGAGGCCCCAGGGGCCCCCTCCAGGGCCTCGGGTGGAGGAAATGCAGGGCCTAAGTGTTCAGGGCTGTTGAGAAATGTGACTGTTCACACGCAAATTAGTGAAAAAACGCAGAAGTAGGACCCACTCTTGACTCCCAGTCGAGTGCTTTCCTCTGCAGGTGCTGCAGCTGGTGTCCAAAAGCATCTGAGCATCGTCCCAGCACCTCCTTGTCTGCAATGCTCCCTACTCCTCTGCCAAACCATGGATCCAAAGGGGAGGCCTGGGGTTCTGGTGCCATTTTGACTGGTGGCAGGTGGGGGTGGAGTGTGAGAGGGTGGGAGTAATTAACCTTAGGATAGATAACTTTCCTGGAGTAATTTATATATAAATCACCACAAAGTTGGTAACTTAAAACAACAGAAATGTATTCTCACGGTTCTGGAGGCCAGAAGTCCAAAATCAAGGTATCTGTTGGGTTGGTCCTCCTGGGGTTTCTGCAGGAGAGTCTGTCCCAGGCCTCCCGCCCAGCTCCTGGTGGCCGCCAGCCATCCTGGTGTTCCTCGGCTTGTAGGTGCATCTCTCCGATCTCTGCTTCTATCATCACATGGCCTTCTCCCTGAGCGTCCGTGTGCAAATTTCCCTGCTCTTATAAGGACACGAGTAACTGGATCCGGGCCCACAGTAATCCAGTATGACCTCATCTTAACTGGATTATATCCACAAAACACTATTTCAAATAAGGTCCTATTTATAGGTTCCGGGTGTACATGAGGTTTGCAGGGAAACTATTCAACCCAGCACAGATAGCGTTTCCGATGTCGGGGCTGTTTCCTCCAGGAGGGACCGGGGGCTTGGGTAGCATGGGCAGTGGAGAAACGGTCAGGAGGTCTGCAGGCTCCTAGACACTCAGTGAAAAAGAACTCCATCTCTGGGGGGAAGAAGTTCTGAAAGTAGGTCAGTCTGTACATCGCTATGGAGGGGGAGCATGGGTGGGGACGGATGCTTTATGTATTGTGTAGCATTCGCCCTAGATGTTCTGGAAGACTCGGATTTGACAATAAAGTGACACAAGATAAATGATTTTTAGGGATTAAAATTCACTTGCCGAGAGAAATAGGATGGGTCGTTTTCAGGTAATGGACAGATTTAGATCTATCTACGGTGAAGATGGATGGATTTTTCTCTCGCTCCTTCTCTTCTTTGCTCCTTCACGTGCAGTGCGTGAGCTCACGGGAGCTCCCCTCCCCTCCCCTGCCAGTCCTGCTCTCCCTCCCCCCTCCCCAGGTTCCCAGTGCTCAGGAGCTCCCCTCCCCTGCCAGTCCTGCTCCTCCGCCCCCAGGTTCCCAGTGCTCAGGAGCTCCCCTCCCCTGCCAGTCCTGCTCCCCCCCCAGGTTCCCAGTGCTCAGGAGCTCCCCTCCCCTGCCAGTCCTGCTCCCCCCCTCGCCCCCCAGGTTCCCAGTGCTCAGGAGCTCCCCTCCCCTCCCCTGCCAGTCCTGCTCCCCCCCACCCCCCAGGTTCCCAGTGCTCAGGAGCTCCCCTCCCCTGCCAGGCCTGCTCCCCCCCCCCTCGCCCCCCAGGTTCCCAGTGCTCAGGAGCTCCCCTCCCCTGCCAGTCCTGCTCCCACCCCCCACCCCCAAGGCTCCCAGTGCTCTGAGGGTGGAGGACGCTAAGAGGAGGGGTGGAAACCCAAGTGCACCCCAAGATGTCAGAGCCAGGACTCAGGTCATCTGCTAGACTCTTCCTTTTATGGGATGGGGGTGGGGTTGAGGGGGGCGGGTCTCCTACTTTTCCCAAGTTGGTTTTTTTGAACATGACCGTTTATGAATGTTATACTGACCCCTTGAGGCACCTTTCCCAGGGAGGTTCCAGACTTTTGTTCAGTAGCCGACCTAGGAACATGCCAGAGCAGGTGGCAGACCCTCCTACCAGGGTATCACCGCCTACACTTATCTGCTTCTTAGCAACTGATTTCAAGTTTTATCGTTTCTGCCCTTTTTACAACACAAGTGCTGATGTGAAGCATGGGCCCCAAATGCAAGACCCAATTGAGGGGAAGATGAAGTCCTTAGGTGGCTGGGGCCTATCAGGTGATCAGGGGACCTATGCTAGCTGCCTGGAAATTCAACTACAAGGGAAAAGAACAGAATTAAAAACATGTATATGTGCAGAAAAGGTGATACCAGAGAGTGCCCCTCCAAGGCAAGGATGATTAAAATGTTTTCTAATGGGCTTCAGGCCAGAGAGTTCAAAAATCTGGTCTGACCTCACCAGGTTTCAGTGCATGTGTATGGAAGCCTGTGTTGGGTTTAGCTGGGATGATGTGTGGGGGGATGGTGGTTTCCAGGTTGGGCAAAAACCACTCAGAGGCCACATATGCACCAATGTCCCGCGGTGTCTGGGGCAGAGGGCTCAGTGCCCAGGAAAGGCAGCTTCTTTTCATAGCCCTTCAGTGTCCCACCTTGGCACACGGAATTAACAAGCCAGATGTGCCCAGCCCCTGCTAAGCAGGGCCCTGCCTCTCATGTGCCCCACTCACCCTAGCACACAGTCTAGTCCACCCACCTCAAAACCCAGCCAAGATGCCACCTCCCTCAGGAGGCCTTCCTTTGTCCCCTCCACTCCCCTCTGAACACAGAGCCACAGTGCCCTGGGGTTAGGATGAAACGCAAGGATGCTCATGAATAATGTAAACACCCAAGTGTCCACTGGTTAAAAAAGTCACAGGACATCCATAGATTACTAGGTGGCCATTAAAAATCATGTCTCCAGCCCTGGCCAGTGTGGCTCAGTTGGTTGGGCATCATCCAGTGCACCGAAAGGTTGTGGTTTCGATTCCCGATCAGGGAACACACCCAGGTTGTGGGTTCGATCCCTGGTTGAGGTGCATATAGGAGGCAGCCAATCGACGTTTCTCACATTTCTCTCTTTCTCTCAAATCAATAAAAACATATCCTTGGGTGAGGATTGAAAAAAAAATCATGTCTCCATGAACTATTTAACATGGGAGAATGCCCCAGCAAAATGTTAAGTAACCAGAATACAACCATTTAAAATAGCCACACTCATGTATATTATACAGCAGGAAAAACAGCAGAGAGAATGACACTGAAATGTACACAGAGGCTAGTTCTTAATGATGGGATTAGAAATGACTTTTAAGTTTCTTTATACTTTTCCAAATTTTGAAATTCTTCCTCAAACACTGTAATAAACAGAATACTTAGATTTCTTAAGTGGAATCCTAAGTATTTGCTAGCTCTAGGTTTGTATCCCCTCTTCTATCCTTGCCAAAATATCATCTGACCTCTTCTTGAACTCCTCTAGAGATGGGGAACTCACTACCCTTCCTCCTCATGAGAAGTAGAATGTGGCTTCCTTTCGCTTCCCCTCACTGGCCACAATTCTACCTTCTGGAACAACAGAGAACAAAGCTAGTCCTCTTGCTCCCTGACTGTACTTCAGAGGTTCAAAGGCAGAGGCCAGCCTCCAGGCTCCATGCTCCCAACCCCAACAGCCACTCAAGGACGTTAATGTCCTCCTGGCTCCCACATCCCACTTGCTTTCCTCGGGTACAATCTAGGCAGTGATGTGCTTAAAGTATAACTATGTTTCCCTTAGGACATTACCCACAATTGCCTCTTATCAAGGGTGTACCACTTGCCAGTCAGTGCATCAGAGACTCTATTCTACACATTCTTTCACCTAATTTTTAGAACAAGCCTATGACGCAGGAGCTAATATCTTACAGATGAGTAAACTGAGGCATAGAGAAGCCAAGTCCCTTCCATGACCACTTAATGCAGTGGTTCTCAACCTTCCTAATGCCGCGACCCTTTAGTTCCTCATGTTGTGGTGACCCCCAATTTCATTGTTATAAATTGAACATAATTAAAGCATAGTGATTAATCACAAAAACAATATGTAATTATACATGTGTTTTCCGATGGTCTTAGGCGACCCTGTGAAAGGGTCGTTCGACCCCCACAGGTTGAGAACCGCTGACTTAATGGATCTGGGATGGAGCCAGGACTGAAGCAGCACTTAGCCTAGAGCCTCATACGCCAAGTTAATAACTGGATACATGAATCTAGTCCTAAAACCCCTCCCGTAGTGTCTTGGTTGAGTTTCATTATTATTTACTAGAGGCCCAGTGCATGAAATTTGTGCACAGGTAGGGTCCCTAGTGGCTGCCTGCTGCTGGCTGGGGCCTCCCTTCGTTCTGCGCTGCCCCCTGGTGGTCAGCACACATCATAGCGAGCGATTGAACTCCCAGTCGGTGGAACTCCTGAGGGGGACACTTTGCATATTAGGCTTTTATATATATATATACACACACACACACACACACACACACACACACTCATGCAGGCTCTTCCTATGTCACTCACTTCTGCATCTCTCCCTCGGTCTCACCTGGCCTGTTACCTGGACGTGATCCCAAAGAGTTACTGAATGACTGAGCCCCTGAGAACCTGCTCCCTGAGGCCCAGCTCTGGGAGCAGTGCTGAGCCAGGTCCTGTCACCCTGCTCAGGGCTGTGGAGCTGTGGCCAGAGCAGAAGTCTTGGGGACTGAGGAGTTCAGACGTCATGCCAGTCAGGGTGGATGGAGGACCCCGTGACTTAGCCTCTCAATGGAGTCCAGAACAGCTGGTCAGCTGAGACCACCAGGCACGATAACAGAACTCAGCAAACTCTCAGATCCTTGAACCTGGAGAGACTTTGAGAAGTCCCAGTGGTCAAGCCCTGGTCCCTAGCCAGGGTGGCCCCACTGAAAGCTCTGGCCTCCTTCCTTGCTACCTGCCAGCTCCCCTCTCCACCATGAGCCCCATCACATGAGCTTTCTCTGGCTCAGCCTTTGCTCAGACTGCTCTCTCCGCCTCAACTGGGTAACTCCTACCAAACCTTCAACACTCAGTCAAGGCATCCCCCACCCAATCCAAAAAGCCTTCCTAGATCTCCCAAGGCTGGATGAGCTACTCCTGTTGCACCCTGGGCTGAGCGCTAGCCTGGCTCTTATTTGGCCCCCATTCACTCACTCAGATGTTTACGTAGCACCTGCTCTGCGCTCTGCACCAGGCGATGAGCACTGGATGCGGCGAGCAGAAAACCAGGCTCCATTGCGCAGCTTTGCCACCAACTGGCTCGATGACTTTGCCACCAACTGGCTCGATGACTTTGCCACCAACTGGCTCGATGACCTTGGTTCCTCAGCGGTACAGTGGGGAGGACGCTGCAGCTCAGCCTAGCTTCCAGGGCTCTTGTGAGCTCAGCAGGGTGTGAAAGTACTCTGTAAACTGCCACTCAGGTTGAGTCATGGTTGTCGTGACCTGACCTCCTCTAGTCTGAGCTCATTTCTGTATCTCCCATCCTCAGGGTCCCCCTCTCTCCCAGGGGCCTGGTAGCCAGTGGGATGGGCTTGGGAGCTCAGGGGTTGGCAGCTGGAGGAGAAACTGGGCATGGACATGAAACAGGCATGAACTTTAAACAAAATCGATTTACAAATCCTGCCTCACAGGGGCAGGGCCCTGGCATTGCTGGGGCAAGGAAGACATGCCAGGCTGCTCTGGGGCAACAGAGTGGAGGCTTTTATGCCAAAGGGCTTTGGAATCATTAAGAAGGCACCAGAAGCACAGGGTAGAGTGGAGACAAAGAACAGTGGTACCAGGGGACTAGGCCCCAGGGTCCTGCTCTAAGATGCTCTGTGGGACATCAGTCAAGACCCTTCCCTTCTCCAGACCTCAACCTCCATCTGTACACTGGGTGCTTCAGCCCAGGTGGCACCCAAGGCCCTTGCTCCCTCGGATAGTCTGTGCTTGCCTTCACCGTTTGGGAGGGGGTCCAGCTCAGGCTGTGCTCAGGACAGACAGGGACAGCTGGTACGGCTCTCAGAAGGGCCAGGAGGCATGGGACCCATGCTCACAGTGCTCTCTTCCAGCTTGTGGAAGGCCAGGCCGGCACAGGGCTCCTCCCAGCCTCCTCCCACCACTGTGTGGATGGAATTCACCGCTGGCCCGCTTTCCAGGCTGAGAGGTTGACACAGGTACACAGACTCTCGCACTGTTAGGAATCATTCTGCACATCCCCCTCCTTCTCCTTATCGAGGGGGAATCTGAGGTCCAGGGAGTGGCAAGGGTGTTCTTAGGGTCACACATCATATTGACGGTACAGCCAGGATCTAAAGCCAGGACTGATGTCCACCCATCACCAGCTCGATGACAAGTCTCAACCCAGGCTCAGGCTGATGGGCCCACCACTCCTGCCAGCCAGCCCTGTGCTTCCGCGGATGGAGGCACGCCTCAGTTTCCCTGTTGGAGCCAGGGAAGACATGCGGGTTTCTGGGTCAGAGCCTGGGTGTAAAGGGGGAGCAAGGAAAGCTGGGGAGGCCTTGAACTTGGGACCAAAAGTATCATCCTAGACTAGGCACAGGGCAGGGAGTCGGATCATCCAGGCTGGGGACAGTACTGAACACCCAACAGGCAGGAAAGCTTATGCTTGGGCACAGAGAGAGACTCAAGTTCAATGAAAACTGACTAAATATTCTCACAGGTTGGGCTCTGTCAGGGTCTCCAGGGAACTGATGGTCACCTTTATGGGACCACTTCTTCCCACTGGCTGGAGGGCAGGCAGTAGGAGGGAAAAGGGCCAGGACCTGAGCGGTCCTCCCTTTCCTCTCTGCGCCCCAGGCTGTCTCCAAGGAGGTTGTCCTTCAGGCTCCAGGCTATGAACCTTCTGGGCTTGTCAGACCCCAAGGGGCAGCTGGTCCCACTGCAAGAAACCTGAGTAGAGTCTCCTGGGCCCTAACCCAGCTCTGAGGCCCCTTGGGGGAGGGACAGGAAGGGAGGGAAGGGCAGCAGGCGGTAGATCTCCACCCTCCTTAGCCCCTCCCAGCCCCCCCTCCCCGCCCCCCCCAAGCCCCTACCCCCCAACCTCAGCACAGCCCACAAGCGCCGGCTTTGGGTCCCAAAGAGGCTCTAGACCAGCGATTCTCAAACTTTAAACCCCATGTAATCACCTTGTGTCCTGTTAAAAGACCAGCTCTGTTTGAGCAGTCCGGGGCAGAGCCCGAGACTCTGCATTTCTAACAGGTCCCACGTGATGCAGATGCTGCGAAGCCGCGGACCACTCCGCGAGCAGCGGCCCTAGCGACGCTCGGCTTCGGACCCGTGGGAACGCCGCGGGCCCAGAGAGGTCAGGCCACTCGTCCACGGCCACACAGCGACCAGCCCCGGCCCGAAGGATAGGGCACCTGCCGCCGCGCGAGAGGTTTCCTCACTCCGGCAGAGGCATGACCTGCCCTTCCCAGGCCCGGCGGCCGTGTCTGCAAACTCCGCTGCCCCGCGCGGCTCAGCCCCGGCCCGGGGGAAAGAGCGCCGCCCGGCCGGCCGCCCTCCCCGCCGCCCTCCGGGCCGCCTCTCGCAGTTCTCCGCCTGGCACCTCCCGGGGCCGGCCGGGGGGAGCCCGCGGCGCCGAGGGTCCCCGGCGGCGGAGCGGCTCCGCACTTCCCTTCGCTCCCGAAGGCAAACTTCTCCGCCTTACCTTTTTGGGGGGTTTGCAGCAGCTCAGCCGGCTGTGTCCGCAGCCCATCCTCCTCCGGGGGCTCCCGGACGCCGCCTCCTAATTCCGGGGCCCCCAGAGGACCCTGCCGCCCGGGCCCCGCCGCCGGCTGCGCGCCTGCCGGCCAGGGCTGCGGGCGAGACCCTGAAACTGAACCTGAAAGCGCAGACTTGAGCCCGAGCGGCGCGGCCGCGCGCCGTAAATACCCGAAGAGCCGGGCCCCCGCGAAATCCCCGGGGCCCGCCGCGCCGCCGCTCGAGGCAGGTGACCGGAATCTTCGGAAAAGATAGGAACCTCTGGTCAGGGCGGAACAGATCCCTACGAGCAAGGATGCTTTCCCGGGCACTCAGCGGAGAAAAGGCCAGGGGGGGAAAAATCAAAACAATTTTTTAATTAAATACAACCGCTGCCATTTATTTAGGGCTGATTCTATCCTGGCTACTTTTTACATATTGTTTCTTATTTCTTGCCATCTCTTTGCAGCAGAAGTGTTATCGCCTCCATTTTACAGGTGAGGCTCAGAGACGTGAAGTGATTTGCCTAAGCTCACATAACTAGTAAATACCAGAGCCCAGGTCTAATCCAGTATTAACTTCAGAACCTAAGCTTTAAACCACTTCCTTACAGATACATAACAATATTAAGTTTAATTGCAATGCCTCCTCACTTCTGGGTGGAGAGCTCTTTCCAGCTGTGATATTCAACTCTATCGATCTGAGTTAGATGTTATCCATCAAAACAACTTTGTGAGGCAGACAGCAGATACAGGGGGAATAAGGAACATAAAATGCCTGGGGCAAATACTTTTTATCTGCCCCCACTTTGTTACTAGCTGAGGCTTCTAGGAGTAGCAGTGCAGGAAAAAGACACCTAACTTTGAGAATCAGTGTGCAGGTGTGTCTGTGTGTATATTAGGAAATTACACACGGCCCCAGAGACCGTGTGGAAAGGGTGTTGATGAAAGGGGCTTACAGTCATGAGTGGGGAAAGAATATGAGACCACATAAGAAGTTCCTCCTCCACAGCGTACAAGGCAAAGTGCAACAGGTCCTCATAAAGGGAACTAAGGACACAGGTGATAGGTTCTTGGAAGAAGAAGAATATAGGAAGGATGGTGGTTCACAAAGTATGTTCCCAAAGCAGCAGCATCCCGACCACCAGAGAACTTTGTTAGAAATACAGTCTCAGGCCCCACCCAGACCTATAGATGCTAAACTCTGGGGATAGGTCTCCGGCACCTATTGCTTCACAAGCCCTCCTGGTCATTCTGGCCCATGCTGAAGTTTGAGAACCACTATTGTAAGATGGGCTAACTGGGTAATGAGCAAAGAGTGCCTACTTAAGTTAATGTTTATCCAAACAGTGCTCATGATTTAATCAAAACCAACAAGGCCCAAAACAAAACAACCGAAACATCCAAGAAAAGAATATTGGTTAAATAAATTATGCTCTGTCCATAAAAATAGGATGTCATGCAATCAGCAAAAACACTGGTGAAGATGAATGTTTTTAATATTATAAAATGTAATAAATTCATTCTTATTTTAAAAAGTGTTATTAGTGACTACTTCTGGATGGGTGAGATTTTAGATTTTTTAAATTAGTCTTCATTTTCTTATATTAAAAAAATGAGTATATACTTATTACTATTGTAATAAGAAAATTAGTATTATAATAAGAAAAAGTGTTTTAAAAAATATAATTTTAAATCCATGCATGAGACTGAGACTAGTTTTTCACCATCAGGTCATGGGCAAGTATGTGAAATCCCAAAGTAATAGATAATGACTGTGAAAAGCAACAAAAATGGCAAAAATGCGGCCAGGCTGGTGTGGTGCAGTGGTTGAGTGTCAACCTATGAACCAGGAGGTGTCATGGTTCGATTCCAGGTCAGGACACCTGCCTGGGTTTTGGGCTTGATCCCAGTAGGGGCCCTGCAGGAGGCAGCCATCAATGATTCTCATCATTGATGTTTGTATCTCTCCTTTCCTCTCTGAAATCAATAAAAATATGTATTTTTAAATGGCAAAAATGCATGGGGAGATCATCCCGAAACACTTATTTCCCGCTTTGAAGAGTTTCTTATATGAACATTGAAAAGTGGACTTTTAAAATTGTTCTTGACTTGTCATGTCAATAATTGCAATGGATTCCTGGGCTGGTGGCTGGAAGCTAGGAAGGCAGATTCTGTTCCTGGAGCCCTTGTTCTCAGGAGGTCTTGCCTCTAGCTTTCTTGAGCTTGTGGGAGTCCAGGCCTAGGTTTCCCACTTTCACACACCTTGGCTTTTTTTTTAAATGTTTTTATTGATTTTTTTAGAGAGAGAGAGAGAAAGGGGGAAGGATAGAGAGAGAGAAGCATAGAGAGAAACATCATTGATCAGCTGCCTCCTGCACGTCCCCTACTGGGGATCAAGCCTGCAACCCCGGGGAATGTGCCCTGACTGGGAATCAAGCCAGTGACCTCTTGGTTCATGGATGGACACTCCACCACTGAGCCACACCAGCCAGGCAGAACTTGGCTTTTAAATGATGTGCTTCAAAGTTCTGCCTGAGGAAAAAAAACAAAAACAAAAAACAACTCTAGAGATTTTTGCTTTAGTGACTTAAGTTTGAATATGTGGCCAATAGCTTTTCAGCGGTTGATGTCAGATTCGGTGAGGTTTTGCTGCAAGAATGGAAAACAGAAATGTCAGTGGCTTCACACAAGTGAAGCTAGGTTTTGCTCACACTGCATGTTCAGCATGGGAGGCAGTGGCTCTGTTTTACAGCAAATCTACGCCATCCTGTGATGCAGCCATCTCAGCACCCTGGCTCCAGGGCTTGCCAGGGTGCGAGAAGAGACTGTACAGAGAATGGTGCGTGGCGTCTAAAATGCTTCCACTCGGAAGTGACACCCATGAAGACCATTCACATTTCATTGACCAAAGCAAGTCATCCATACAGCCATGCCCAACTTCACAGTGATGGGGAAGCACAACCTGTGCCCCGAAGGAGAGGAAAGCCCAGAACCCAGAATAGTGGCGGGCAAGCAGTAAAGTGCCATCGTTAGGTATCAGCAAGCAGGTTCTAAGGTGTGCCCGTTTCTTGGACAAGTTGGGTGAATAACTCATCCTGATTTGCTCAGGATTTCCCCACTTTTAGCACCAAAAATCCTATGTCCCAGAAAACGATGGGCAAGGTATACTGAGGTACCAGAGAAGAAGTTCTTGTCCTTGAATTAGTTACAATCTGTTTTTTTCTTTTGTTTGTTTGTTCATTTGTTTTTGACATTAGGCCTACACCTAGGAAAAAATGGGAAGCAATGCAAACACGTTATAAAGCTAATGTCGAGTTGTATTCTGCATGTATTAAAAGGAGATAAGGAGACCATGATGGATGGGGATGGGGAAGGAGGACTTCCTGGAGGAATATTAAACCAAAGGATATTTATGCCAAAGGGAATCCTAGAATCTCAGGTTGGGATGGTATTTGATGCTTCCCTTCTGTGGCTTGCAACTCAAATCTCTTTGCTAATTTCCTTTCTAGGTGTTTGTGGAGCCTATGATCAAATACTTCCAGCGTAGGAGGAGCCATCAGCTATCTCGCCATATCTAGGGGGAAGAGGAGAAGCAGGGAGGAGTAGTTACAAGAAGGAGGAACAGTGTGAGTCAAGTCACGGTAGAAAGTGGAGGCTGGGGAGTCAGGGAATGAAAAATTAGTTTTGTAGCTAGGTTGTGTGGAAAGGGTTAATGTTGCGGATGGGGTGGGCTCCCTTGCGAAACATTGAAAAGAACAATAGGGTTTACCCATAGCTGCTTCCATTAGAAAAGCACAGTGTGCGCATTCATAAAAAGTTGTGCATGGAACCTCAGGCAGCTCAGAGCCCCCTGCAGCCCATGCAATGGGGCTGCGTCTGGATCCAGGTTAAGGAGCTCTCAACTCAGTGGTTGCTAAGGGTCTTTCTAGCTCCCGACGCTTCTTCTGTTCCGATTCTTCTGATCGAGCCCAGTTGATTTCCAGGTATGTGTTGTCTGCCCAGAGTGACTTTCTTCACCATGCATCTCTGTGGGTTATAATTCTACCTGTGTATCCAACAGCAGCTCAGATGACCCCCGCCGAAAGCCTTGCGGCACCTGTTCTACGGTTCTCTTAGCGCACTTGGCAGCGTTCCTCTGAGTTACACTTGTTTATGTGCTCTGCGTATCCTCCCTAATGGACTAAAGGTTACACAGCTCTGTCTCCTCCCTCCTCACCCCACCCCGTACTTAATAGATGGTGGCAGAGATTGGCAGTCACCTTATTCAACTTTCATTCTACCCTCTTCCCTAGTTACCGGACCCTGATAGTCTCTGGGACAGCAATGTGCTGGGCTCACAGGCTACTTACACAGCTCCTCTTGCATGTGGGGGCGGCTGGTGACATGTAAGGGGAAATCACTGGTTGGAGCTTCCAGGAAATCTTTTAATAGGGGAATGACTCAGCTTGGAGCGGGATCCCTCTTTCCTTGCTCCACACCCCCCTTTTCCTGCTTGGAATACAGACACGATGGCTGGATTCCAGCAGCCATTTTGTTACCCTGGGCAAAAAGATGGGAGGTGCCTTTATCTCTGATGAATGTATGGAGTCCCTGTACCAGCCTTGATCAACTACTTCCTAACTTTTTTGCATACTAGAATAAATAACAAATCTGTTTAATCCACTGCCATTGAGAGTCTGTCTAGTGAATGCAATGTCTAACCAATTCAGTTACTAATTTAGATTTGTTATGTTGAATTGAGTAAGAATAGTTTTCTCTTAAAGATGCTTTGTGTAGCCGAAACCGGTTTGGCTCAGTGGATAGAGCGTCGGCCTGCAGACTGAAAGGTCCCAGGTTCGATTCCGGTCAAGGGCATGTGCCTTGGTTGCGGGCATATCCCCAGTGGGAGGTGTGCAGGAGGCAGCTGATCGATGTTTCTCTCTCATCGATGTTTCTAACTCTCTATCTCTCTCCCTTCCTCTCTGTAAAAAATCAATAAAATATATATATATATATATATATATATATATATATATATATATATATATATATAAAAGATGCTTTGTGTAGCCTTGGCTTCCGTTCTGGAGGTGGGAAGTGAGGCTCTGCTGAAGTTTGCCAGCCTCTTGATGGAGATGTTTTTGACAGCTTTCTCTTGGAAGATACATACACAAGAGAAGGAAATGAGAGGAAACCTAAAGTCGTTGAGTCCTTATGCTTCTACTGCAGTGTTGCTGAAGGAATGGGCAGGTCATTTGCTTCCAATCATCTGGGCATTGTTGGTTAAAGCACAGTTTCCCTGGAGCCCTCTCTCCTTTCCCCACCATTGAATCGGGGCCTGCAGGATTGAGCCCGCGGAACGTTCACACTAAAATTTGAGCCTCATTGGTCAAACGGTTGTGGTGGGTCATCCCAGCAGGGAATCAAATCGCTACATTAATTACACTGAACTGTGTGGAATTGAATTAATGGGGAAGTCCTTTGAAAGGAGGATTGAGTCTGAGTAATGCTAATGATCAAGAAGCCATCCCTGCCTGTTGTCCCAGGAGACCTGTGGTTTGGGATTTGGGACTGCCTTGGGAGAGGTGGCAAGATTCACATTACCACATCTCTCTACCAAGCGTTGATTCATGACAATAACCATTTGTGAGCACTTTCTCTGTTCAGTGAAGTTCAGACGGAAGTCCTAGGGCTTTTCTCTAGGGAAAACTGTGCACATCACCTCTTTGAGGAGGTGCTGGGTCTGGAGGCTACTAGAAATGAGCAGGAGTGGACATTTCTTTACAGCAGTGGTTCTCAACATGTGGTCCAGGGACCAGCAGCGGCAGCAGCATCTCTTGGGAAGTTGTTAGAAATGCAAACTCTTGGGCCTCACCCCAGGCCAGCTGCATCAGAACCTGCTGGCTGAGGGGCCCGGGGATCAGTGTTTCACACGTCCCCAGGGAAGTCTGACCTGTACTTACGCTTTGACCTTTCTGTTGACCTTTCTGTCCTCCCCAGGTCTGACAGCCACTTTTTTAATGGGCACCGAGATAAAGGGTAGAGTGGAGTCCAGGAGTCTACAGGGGAGCCCCGCTTTCCATGTTTGAGCATCCTTGGCTGGTCTGCGTGACTGGTGTCTGAGCCACTCCCGCCTGCACCCTCCAGGTGAAGCACAAGGGACTGCTCCTTGGCCTCCGAGACATCTCACATCTAGGGACTAAGCGTCACTTTCTGGATAGGGTCCTCTGATGAGCAGCTTGGTGATTTAAATGTAATCGAATGAGCAGGACTCCAACACCAGCTGGGGGCTTTTAAGGCTCAGATCAGAGATGGATATTCACTTGTCTGGCTGCACCTAAATCAATAATCTACTTGTCCCCTCCTACGACCCCCCTCATATCCCTTATCATAGGACTGTGTTTGCACCTTCTGCATTTCCTACCCAACATCATGTTGTCAATTCCATTCAGTTCCAAACATATTTACTGTGTATCCTGACTCAGTGGGAATCACAGTCTCCAGCAGCCTACCTCATTCTTGAGTTGAAAAATAAATAGTTTTCCACCTATGTCACCTGCTATTTAATTACAATTTAAGCAACTGCTTTTCACCAGATAACTGCCCTAACCCCTCTCTTTTGGAAAACCCGGTGTTTCCCGGCCCTGGTCTCACCTTCCTTGCTCACTCCGATGGGTGTGTCTTACCCACGTGAAACTAATTAAAATGAGACACAGAGGATGCAAGGACAGGGGCTGTGTTTTCCAAGACAAAAATTGGAAAACGTAATTTAGCAAAGGAATTTATGACATTTATGTTTTTTATTGACTTGATTCATTCATTTATTCTCTGCAACATACTGGAATTCTGGGACATCTCAATAGTTTATGGGACAGGGAAGTAGAATATTTGTCACCGGGAGGGGCCCAGAACATATGAGAAATATGATCGAGGTTCAGGGCTTAAAACTTAAGTGTCTACAGGGCTGGTAGGTACATAAATGAGGAGAGGGCCGGCATAAGACGGGCTGGGGTGCACACCGGAACCACATACCCTTCAAAAGGAGCACAGGTGGTTGTGCGGCCGTGGATGGGCGTTAGAAGGAAATGAAGGCCTAGGCTGGCCCAACCTTCCAGTTTTTCAAGAGAAACTAGAAATTGGGGTTTCTTAAATGTAACATCTCTCTCTCTCTCTCTCTCTCTCTCTCTCTCTCTCTCTCTCTCACACACACACACACACACACACACACACTTATGCAGGCCAAACCAAATATTTAATATTTGCTGGAGGTTTTATCACCCGTGGTCCAGGTAGGCAAATGATGTAACAGGGCCTGTGGGAAAATACTATGAAAGCAAAAGTGATCTCTAATTCGATCCGGGGGAGCAAAGGAAAGAGCAGGCTTCACCGAGGGGGTGATGTTTGCGCTGGGCTGTGCGGATTACATATGGGTTCCTCTTGTCAAGAAAGTGGGGAAGTTTAATTATGTGAGGTCATGGGTGTGTCAACTGACCTTACGTGTAGTGAACATTTTGCAATGTCAACATGTAAACAATTAAAATTACAATAAAGGAAAAAAATGTAAGAAGACTCATGCCCAGTGCGGTGTGGCTTTTCAGGGGGCCCAGGGGCTTCGTGTGGCTGGAGTGCTGGGTGAATGCAGGGAGGGAGGGAGCACCAGAAGGACTGCAGCCAGCCCCGCCCCCCCCCCCCCCCCCCCCCCTGTCCAGCGCAGGCCCTGCCCTCACTGAGCTCCCAGCCTGATATAATATAGTAACTACGGTGGCGGGGGCATGTGCAAGGCCGAGTGTGGGGTGCTGCAGGGGTAGGTGGGGTAGGCGGAGAGCAGCTTCCTCTCCTCTCAGCCTGGGAGGCGGCAGCTAGCAGCCGGCAGTGTTGTGGTTACCGGGGCCTTGGGTTACAACACATGTTTGTTTTTAAAAAACGTTGCAATACCTTTTAAATCAGGGCCCTGGACAGGATCCAAGGACAGTAGCAGGACCAGTCCCCGTGGCGCTTCTTAAAGAAGCAGCTGCAGGGGGAGGGAGTCTTGGGAACCTGGACTGTGGGGAGGGCCTGCGTTAGGCAGGGCTTGGAAGCTGGGCACGGCTGGGAGTAGATCAAATCTCCAGTTCACCCCGTTGCCCTTCTCCAAGGCGCTGTGGACCTGGGACACTTGAAGAAGATCAGTCTCCCAAGCTGTCTTGGAAAAAAGAAGCAGTGGGCACAAGCCCTCAGGAACGCGAGGTCCACATCCTTCCGAGGAAAGCCCTTCCAAATCAGCGGTTCTCAACCTGTGGGTCGCGACCCCTTTGGCAGTTGAACGACCCTTTCACAGGGGTCGCCTAAGACCATCCTGCATATCAGATATTTACATGACGATTCATAACAGTAGCAACATTACAGTTATGAAGCAGCAACAAAAATAATTTTATGGTTGGGTCACAACAGGAGGAACTGTATTTAAAGGGCCAGAAGGTTGAGAACCACTGTTCCAAATGGTCCAAGGTTCAGGGGTCCAGCTTGACCGGGACTGGGTGCCCCATTTGGGGAGGCATGCGAGCAGAGACTAACATTGGTAGGGCCTATTGGAAAAGGCCTGCCAGGGTCTGCTGAGGGCATGGATGCTCAGAGCCATTTTGATTGCGACTGGAAGGGATCTTGGTCCCTTTTCAAAGACAGAAGTACCTCCTCCAAGGAGTCAGGACGGGGATTCATGAGACTCCCATTCTGGAGTACTGTTGCTGGGGATGGAAAATGGAGCAGGCGCTATGGAAAACAGTATGGAGGTTCCGCAAAGAATTCAACGTACCCAGCAATCCCACTTCTGGGTATATGTACCAAAGACTTGACATCAGGGTCATAAGAGATGTCCGCCTGCCCGTGTCCATTGCAACATTATTCACAATAGCCAAGATGGGGAAACAGCCCCGCTATCCACGGACAGATCATGGAGGACATTACGCTGAGTGAAATAAACCAGCCACAGGAGGACAGAGACTGCCTGATTCCGCTTACATGAGGTTTCTGAAATAGGCAGCCCAGGGAAGCCGAGAGCAGAAAGCTGGTTCGAGAGATCGGTGGCACAACATGGTGCCTGGAGTTAACAGCACTCTATGGTGCACTTAGGCGTTTGTTAAGAGGGTGGATCTCATGCTCAGTGTTCTTACCACAAAAACAAACAAAGGAACAAAAACAAAAAACAAGGCGGGGGGGGGGGGGGCGAGATTTTTGGAAGTCATAGGTATGCCTATTAGCTTGATTTTGGTGATGATTTCTGGGGTGTATGCATATGTTCAAACTCACTGAATTGCATACATTAAATACGTGCAGTTTTTTTGTACACCAATTGTACCATCAAGAAAGCTTTTATTTTTTTTTTCAAGAGAGAGGAAATGAGAGGGAGAAAGAGAGAGAGAAACATCAATTGGCTGCTTCCTGCAGCCGCCTACTAGGGATTGAGCCTGCAAACTGAGCATGTGCCCTGACCAGAATCGAACTGGCAACCTTTTGGTAAATGGGATGGTGCCCAACCAACTGAGCCACACTGGCCAGGGCAAGAAAATTACTTTAAAAAATATCTTTTTTCATTCTGATTCTTGGCTTGCTATTGATTTTCACTTGACCCTGGATAATTCATATACATTCATTTCTCTGGCCTCACATCCTCATCCTTCCATTTACACAATGCCTGGCATGGAGACACTAGC
The DNA here is from genome assembly GCF_964212035.1 of Myotis nattereri. NCBI lineage: Eukaryota > Metazoa > Chordata > Mammalia > Chiroptera > Vespertilionidae > Myotis > Myotis nattereri. Next base: position 90,402,388 of record NC_138080.1, read on the forward strand.
AAAGATTTGTTGAATGAATGAATGAATGATTTGGGTTGGGGCTGAAGTTGGATAGGGATCAGCGAACTTCATAGTTTACAGAAAATTCCTGAATTATTCACAATCATGTGCATATAAGCAATTAAAATTTTTTCTGGGTAGAGGGTTTATAACCTTAGTCACCATCACCATAATTTATTGAGGATTTATTATGATATGCTACGGTCTTCACGTTTAATCTTCAGGAACTGTGAGGGAGATTGGATAGGTTACTAATTCCACTCTGCTGCAGTGGAAACTCAGGTTGGGGAGCAGTAAGGACCTGCTTAGGGCCAGATGCTGGATTTGAACCCAAGTCCACCAGACCCCACAACCTGAGCTCATGATGAAGTACTACAGCTTCTCAAAGAGATCTGTGACCCCAGAAGGTAAACAGGAACGTTCTATGGCTCTAGAGTTCTACTTCTCTGCGGGACTGTGGGGAATGGGGAGGAAGGGGCCGCGGTGGAGGAGGAAGAAAGCTAGCCAGAGCAGGACAGCGCCCACGCCAGCAAGGGCTGCTATTTAGAGCCGCCCCAGAACCCCTAGGAAAGGATGATAAGGGGGCGGGCAGGGAAGAGCAATTGAAACAGGAGCCCCAGGAGGGGGAGGGGGCTATCTCCTCCCCCGCCCCCGCTGCCTCAAGCTCACCCTGTCGCCTGATGTCTAAATAAGGCTTAGAGGCACATTCTAGGCAGCTAAAAATAAACGCCGGCTCCCCCCCTGCCCTTGGGCTCTGGCGACCTCCCCAGCCCCGTCAGGGCTCCCCTTGGCAGGACCCGCTCTCCGGGGGCACGCCCGCGGGGATACAGAATCAGGGCTTTCTGGGGGCCCAGGGGTCTGATGGGAGGGCTTCCTACTGCAAGAAGACCTGGGCAGAAGTCAGGACGCCTGGGTCCTGCTCTTAACTTTGTCCTAACAAACCTGCAGACGTACCCCCACCCCCCGCACCCCGCCCCTGAATCTCAGTCTCCCCACGTGTCAAATGCGGACGTTGGAATAATGATGTGAAAGCTCTGGCATTTTTGAATGAAGTCAGAATCCCACACTCTGGGATCAAACTTCAGCATTTGCCCACTGGGACTCTTTAGGGTACATCTGTCCTGCAGGCTTGTTGTTAGCTCCCCCGCCTTTTATAATGATCCGAATTAGCTGTCCATCCTTAACGATGTAAAGAATTCACATGAAAGTCTAGATTCCCAGCTTCTCGGAAAATCCGATCTGTCCACACGGGGCCAGTGTTTTCCGGCCACTTGAGTCTGAATTGGGTAGCGGCCGCCCCCTGTCGGCATAATGAGTGTACTACAGGTGGCTGCTGTCGCCCTCCCTAAGAAGGGTCCAGATCCGAGTAAGCTCACTCTCAACCCCACCCTGTTGGGAGACTTCAGACTATAAAGGCGCTCTTAGGCATCGCCTGGACCTCCGAAGACGTCAATGGGATTGTCTTTGTTTGGGAAAATATTAGCAGACACGCCCAGGGTCTGCTGAATTCAAATAACTCCCAAGAGCCACTTTGGAGGCCGGCAGAGGGGTGAGGGCCAGGGGAGGAAGCGGGAGGGAGGGAGGGAGGGTAAGAAAAGGAGGCAGAGCTGTTGGAAGAACAGGATTCTTCTGGTCAGCCTGCTGGGCGTCACCAGCTCCTTTAGGGCGGCTCATGGGAGCCAGACGCTCCAAAGAATCAAAGATGCTGCATCTGCGATCGTGGGGAAGGGCATGTCATAAGAATAGAGCCACAGTGGTTTCATAGTTAGCCACCTTCCTAACTACAGATAAGAAGTGTTCTTACAAACCCTGGGAAACTGGAGGATGTGCTGCAAGAAGACACACAGAGCTGCAAAAAGATAAGAGACACCTTGGGGCCCGGATGTATCCATTGCTCAGAAAAGAAAATGCATTTTGAGAACAGACAAAGGACAGTGTGAGCTTTGATATGGTTGCTGTGCCTGGACCCGGACCCCCTCTGGGAGTTTGCTGCAGAAATGCTGACCATTCTCAGGTCCCAGGAACTGGTAGAGCTGGGTTTAAACATCATTGAAAATCAACTACCTTGTTATTAGACTTCAAGATCCTGGCAGGAGATACACGGACCACAGACCCTGCAGCCATTCCCTCCCCTACTCCCCCCCACCCCCCCACACACCCTTGCATGCAACCTCTCTTCCTTATCCCTCTATAATCAGCCAGCTAGTAGGAGGGGTTAGAGCAGATTTCTGTGGATGACCTGCTGCTCTCCCATACTGCTGACATTATTGGAATAAACGCTTGTATAGTATTCAACACTCCCTGCTTAATTAACTCAAGTAGTGACAGGCAGCCTGGACCCATTATTCGTCTGGTTTCATCTGGACTGGCCCTCAGACGAATGGAATCCATCCCACCTCAACAGTACAGTGTGGGAGAGGAAGAAATTTTACTCTCCTTCTAGATTCTTCTGGCTGACCTAATAATTAAGTTGCCATGTGACAGATTAACAAGAAAAAAAAATAACCAAACTTAATTACATGCATATGAATGGGAATCCCACATACAGGAGAGGTTCAGAGACAGAAAGGGAAAATAAGGAATATATGACATTCTGAGCTAAGGAAAAGGTCAGGCACCTGGGTCTTCTGAGAGGAGGGAGGAAGGTCATTCACAATATGATAAGAGCAAGCAGATGTTTAGTAATTGGGTTTTTGCCCTGTCCTATAGATAGGTCATAAACAGTTATTTCCAGCGATAGCTCTTATTATGGCCAAGGCCCCATATTTAAATTATTTAAAGGAGAGGTAGAGAAGGCTTATGTGAGCCTGCAGGGTTTTCATTGCTTTCAGCTCAAAATAATCCTCATGCCAAAGTAGCACAAAGTAGGGGAGGCCCGTGCTGAACCCCTTGAAGGGTGATGGGGTGTAGATGTGAGAACCTGGGAACCACTGAGGCTTTGTCCTTCCTGCTATTTCACCAGACACCTTCCTTGGGAGAAAACAGTGTCTCCATAGGTGTCCCTCACCAGCCACGCAAGTTCAGACCCTTGCTTCTCTGTGGTCCTCAGACCCTCGGCACTGGCCTCATAGGGAGCTTGTTACAAATTATTGAGCTCCAGCCTCACCTACTGAGTCATTATCTGCACTGTAGATTATGTGGTTTGCATGTATTAGGTAAAAGCTGCTTTAGACCAGTGATTCTCCTGTTGGCTGCACCTGGGAATCCCCTGGGGGACTTATAAAAAATGCTGATGCCCTGTCCCACCCAGGGGTGTAGCCTGGGTTTGGACTCCCACGTTATTTGTTTAAAACCATCCAGGTGATCCAATGTGTAGCCAGCACCGAGAATCAAAGCTCTAGGCCAGTGGTTCTCAACCTTGGCTGCACATTAGAATCACCGGGGAATCTTTTTAAAATCCTGATTTCTGGGCCTCATCCTCCAGAAATTCTGTTTCTTTGTTACTAATGTTGTGGCCCCACCCCATAACAAAGAAACAGAATTTCCAGAGGATGGGGTCCAGAAATCAGGATTTAAAAAAGATTCCCAGGTGATTCTAATGTGCAGCCAAGGTTGAGAACCACTGCTCTAGGCAAAGGCTGTAATGAGATGAAAATATTTGGGAATTAAAGTGATGCAAGCTTGTATAGGGCCTGCCCAGTGCCCTCAGATTGAGGCTGGTGGGGCAGGCTGCTCTTGAGGCACCTTCCCCAGCCCTGTTTGTCTTGCCAGACCAGTACAGCTCTGCTCCCCAGGGCATTTCCAGGCCTCTCCAGGTGCTCTCTGGTTTCAGAAGAGTAAGGTGAGAAGGGAGTGGTGCTCCTGTTAGCTCTGCAATCATGCCCTGGGATGTGGCCCTGAGCAGGGAGACCAGAAGCCTGGGTCCTCGTCCTACCTCTGCTGGGTGTTTTTGGGCTCCAGTGTCTTGCTCTCTAACATGGGCTAATCAGAGGGGATTGAAATCACGTCTAGTGTTCCTTCCACTTTATACACATACACACACTCGAAAAGTTGAAAGGGACTTAAAGAGCCCAGGCCCGATACTCAGTTGGTTTGAGTGTCTTCCTGATATGCCAAGGCTGTGGGCTTGATCCCCCGTCAGGGCACATAGAAGAAGCAAACAATGAACGCATAAATAGTGGAACAACAAGTCAATGTTTTTCTCTATCTCTCTCCCTCTCTCTACAGTCAATCAATAAATATTCAAAACAAAAACAAAAGAAAGGGACCTCAGAGATCATCTAGTTTGACCTTATCTTCCCACAGATGAGAAAACTGGGTTCCAGAGAGGTTAAAGGCATTGTCTAATGCAGTGGTTCTCAACCTTGGCTGCACATTAGAATCACTTGGGAATCTTCTTAAAAGCCTGACTTCTGGGGCCCCACCCCATAACAAAGAAACAGAATTTCCGGAGGATGAGGCCCAGAAGTCAGGATTTTAAAAAGATTCCCAGGTGATTCTAATGTGCAGCAAAGGTTGAGAACCACTGGTCTAAGGTCAGAAATAGCATTACCATTTAAAGAACAAATGGGCTTTTGTTACAGAACAAAATTCAACCGAGTGAGTTTGAAGATTTAATTGGCTTTATTAAGTGAATCATGAATATGGCAGCATCCTATTTAGCAACTAGAAGGGTGCTTCTGAAGGGCTGTACAGAATGGAAGGTTTTTATAGGCAGAAAGGGAGTGGGACTAGGAAGTTAAAAGAGTAGATTATTTCAGGAAAGGATACCTTCCTTTTGGAGAAGGCCGAGGGGGTCTTGTCAGGCAGATTACTTCACTAGTATTGAGCAGGAAATTCCAGATCATTAAAATTTCACTTCTGAGAGAGCCTGAAACTGCAATTAGGTTAGTTGTTAAGTTTTGGCTTGGTGATGTGGCTTAGCAAAAGTGACTCCATTTGGCCATTGTTTGTTTGTTTCTTTCTTTTGTAACACCTTCCATGGAAAACTCTTCATTTTCTAGAGCAAACTTTTCTATATACCTAGTTCGGATTCTGTGATGGGCTTTATGCCTTTCATTGCCTCTGAAGTTGCAGATAATTCATAAGAATGGAAAGTAATCTTTGCCTTTACACATTTAAATTTTTGACCTGTGGAGGTTAAACTGACTTCTCTCCCCCATTATGGAAAAGGCCAGTTTTGCCTTCATTTGCACATTTATCTTCATATTCCTGATCTAAACATGCGTTTGTTCTTTGGACTCTTCTTAGCACAGTTTGTTACATTTCACAGGTTCCCTCACTGAAGGAGTTACATTAAATCTCTAATGTATGGTCATTTGATATCAATGGGAGTTATGATTTTGCCTTCTGTTAAAGAGAAAACCCACAGACCCAAAATGGCATCACTTATGCTAATGACCATGATACCAAACCTAGATTTAGAACCTGACCTAATCATTGTTTCAACCTTTCCTAGAAATATCTTAAAATTCCAGTCTGGAACCAGTGATCTGTCACACGGGCCCTCCCCATCCATAGAAAGAAGAGGCAATCTGCCTAAAAACCTTGGCCATTCACTTGCCCCCAGAAGAAGATGTCTTGGTCTAAAAAAATAATACTTTACTTTTGTAAAGGGCTCCTTGCCTGACCCTTTTTCCAATAAAAACCTGTCGTTTTGCACAACTCCACAGAGTCCCTCCAGTTGCTAGATGGGATGCTGTGCAATTCATGAGTTGCTTAATAAGGCCATTAGATCTTCAAATTTACTCCGCTGAATTTTGTATTTTAACACTTTCCCTTGAAAAATTACTCTATAATAAACAGAATAGCCAAGATTTGAGAGTCTTGTGTTCTATGGATCGAGCTAGCTGGGCAGAACATGCAAGATTTAAAACCAGAGGTCCAGACTGTATTTGGGTTGAAATCCCACCAAGCCCAGTTAGTCACCAAGTGTTCTCATGTCTACACCGTCAGCTTTGAAAGGGTTGAGAACAGGGCTCCCCAGGATGTGCCGCTGTGGATGTGAGTTAGTTTGAGCCGAAGGCAATGGAAACCCTAGGGCTCATGAGAAACTTTCACTTTTCCCTTAAAGAATTTAAATTTGGGGCCTTGTCCAAAATAAGAATTATAGCCAGAAATAACTTTTTATGACCTATGTATGGGACAGGGAAAACACCTAATTACTGAATATCTGCTCTTCGCATCCTGTGAATGACCTTCCTCCCCTCAGAAGGCCCAGGGGGCTGACCTATCCTTAGCTCAGAATGTCGTATTTTCCTCCTATGCCTTTTCTGTCTCAGAACCTCTCATGTATGTGGGGTCTCAGACTCTCTCATGGATGAGGGGAGGGTTCCCATACATAGGTTTGTGTAGAGAGCGCCTGGGAAGGCGCATGAGCTGATTGTCGGCTGAGTCCAGTGGCGTTGGCAGAGCCACGTCCTGGAAGCATACCTTGCCAGAGGCAGGTATGTTGTCAACCTGACCTTTAGCTCAGGTGCCAGGGGGTGGGTTTCATTATCTAAGTTCAGCCAGGCACCAGGAACGGACGCAATTATCAATTATCCGGGCTCAGCCAGGAGTGACAATTACAAAGAAGCCACAAGAATGAAGAATTGCAGCTTGATCTTTAACCATGATTTCACATAATCTCCTTTGTCTTAAACTCTCATAAAACTTCCTGGTGTCATGCTGTATATAATAAACACGCTGCACCAGCTCTGGGTCACTGTCTCTCCACCCGAGGGCAGCGTCACACCTGGTCCCAGCTTTCCCTACTGTCTCTGTGTCTGTCTCTTTCTTTTTCTCAATCCCCTGTTGCCCCTACTCAGGACTCGTTCTGCTCTCTAGCCATGCTGGTCTCGGCTCAAGAGAGAAAAACTTATAGGTTTGTAATAAAATTCGTTCATTTTCTCTTGCTAATCCATCTCATGTGTATTTGATCATTAGACCAGCCAAGAGAACCTAGGAAGTAGAGGAAAGTTCCTTCTCCATAGTTGTTTGTCTGTGACTGCTACATCTGACCTACTTGTCTGATTCATATGCATTTGAGGTGGTAATCACAGCCTTTAGTACATGCTGTGTCCCCACAATTCTCACCCCTACCCCACATAAGCATGGCTGTTAGGTCATTCTGGACCATGTCATTCCAGGACCCAGACCCAGTTAGTCCTCCAGGAAACACATGGTGATGAATGTTGGAGTGACAACAGTTTCCACATTTCCAACCCATCACTCCTAGAATGTGGGTTCTTTAAAGACAAGGGCCTTGTTTTATTTAGTAATTGTCATTTTTACGTATGTGTGCACCTATTGTATGCCAGGTGGATGTCAATCTTGGCTGCACATTTTAATCACCTGGGATTAAAAACCAAACCAAACCAAACCAAACCAAACCAAACCAAACCAAACCAAACCAATGCTGTGTCCACCTCCAGAGATTTAGATGTAACTGGTGTGGAGGGTAAACTGAGCATCAGGATTTTTAAAAGCTCGCCAGAGGACTGCAGTGTGCAGCCCCGGCTGGGAACCACGGCCTGATGGGCTTGACCATGTTTAAATTTCACATTGGCTCTTACTCCAAATGTTTCTCATTTCTCCCAAGGATGGCCCAAATCCACCTCCTCAGAGAATTCTTATTGGACTCAAGAAAGCAACCACTGCACTTTGAAGTAGTTTAACCTGATTTCTTGTCTTCTGGTATTATTCCTCTTGGATAATATCTTGTTTATTTCTTTACTTGCTGATTGCTCTTCTTCAATGGACCCTAGTCTATGTGGGAGTAGGAACAAGGTCTTTATCTTGTTCAGTTGTTGGATCTATAAATATTTGTTGAATGAGCTTAATACTGAAACATGTTCTTCTTTATTATTATTATTATTATTATTATTATTATTATTATTATTTTAATCTCTGAACAAGCCACTGTTTGCTCTCCCTTCCACCATAGTTATGGCATTGGTTTTCAGTCACTGTCTGTAGTCTTCCAGAATCTCCTCCAAAACCCTTCAGATGGGCATGTCAGATACTCTGATCTCCAAGGAATGCATTCACTCATTGAAAGATCCTCCAAAGTTGCTTGGGCAGTAAAAGAGGTGTTAACTATTTACTGCCCATGATAATTGACTTCTTGTGTGAAGGAGTGTGCCTGAGGCTGAGAGAATGGAGTATTTAGGAGCCAGGAGGGAGTGGGTAATGGGGTGGAGAGGCCTTGGCAGGTGCAAAGATGGAGAAAGGATGATGCTGGAAAGGAGGCTTGCAGTCCCTTCCTATTTCCCAATGAGGCCCCAGTGATACCAGCGTTGGCATCCAGTTCCCCCACCCACCACCCACACGTCCACCAAGGATCACAGCCACATGGACATCTCTCATAGTACCGTGGGATCAGCCTCCGGAGAAGTGAGTTCTAATTTCACTTCTGCTGTGTGACTTGGGCAAATCCGCTTCTTCATGGGCCTCAAATTGCACTTGTGTATAATGAAGCGGGTGTGCTGGACAAGAGAATGAAGGATTTGTCAGATTGGGAGAAAGATGTGCAATTTAAAAAGCATATTAAGGCCCAGTCGGCGTGGCTCAGTGGTTGAGCGTCAACCCATGAACTAAGAGGTTCCTGGTTCTATTCCCGACTGGGACTCCATCCCCATTCCAGGGCTTGCAGGAGATGTCTCTCTCTCTCATTGATGTTTCTATCTCTCTGTTCCTCTCCCTTCCTCTCTCTCTAAAGTCAATAAAAACATATTTAAACAAAAGCATATTAAAACATCAGGTAAAGTCTGGAGCTTAGTTAACAGTAATGTACTAATGCCAGTTTCTTAGTCGTTATAAAAATACTCCATCTTATTGTTAACAATGGGGGAAACAGAGATAGCACTGAACTATTTTTTGCGATTTTTCTGTAAATCTAAAATTAATTCCAAAATTAAAAAAAATGTTTAAAAAGATGATTGGGTAAGTTTCAAATTCTATTCATAATTTATTTTTTCAAAAAAGATTGTCTATTATGTGTCAGGCACTGGGTACACACATCAGTAACTAAAAGTCATAGTCCCATCCCTTGTGGGGTTTACAATCTAGTTAATATCCCTATTGCTTCTTTAAAAAGCAAACCTCACCTACAATATGCAGTAGGTTAACAAAATCTTGTCTGATGAAAAAAAAATGTCCTTCCTGCTTAGACCCGCACAGCGTCAGTTCAGAAACCACCGCCCCGCCCCTCCCTCGCGCTTCGGCCCCGCCCCACCCCGCACTCAGCCCCGCCCCTTTCCTCTTCCGACTCCGCCTTCGCCCCTTCGAACTCGGGGCTTGACGCCCACGCCGCTGCAAGGGGCGCGAGGAGGAACCTCTGGGGTGCATATTAGGGAAAGATCTGCTTCTCCTCAAGGCCTTGAAATCCCAGATCCCGACGGGTCGGGGCACCTCTGGAAGTCGCCGCGCTTCGCTTTGCATAACAATACCCAGCTTTGCATAACCAACGCCGACTGGCATTTAAAGGCGCCGCCGCGGCCCCAGACCTTGCAGTTACCTTCGCGCGAGCCCACCTTTTGCAATGATGTCCCAGATTCGGGCTCCGCTCCTGATCTTCCTGGGCTTGCTTCTCGCTGGCCATGAGGCCCTCCCAAAGGCTCCAATGAAACGGGTGAGTGCCGCTCTTTTAGGGGGCTGTTTCCACTATCCTGGCCCCACGGGCTGGGATGCAAGATGGGGCAAGCTGTTCCCGTCTCTGGAATTCCTTCTCCGTAGCAGAGCCTCCAAAGTCACTAACTGTGGGACTTGGGGTCCTTTTCTTTCTTAAGGTCTGGCTCCCCATGTGGGAGATGAAACAGCTCCCCTCTGCCCTCCTAGGTTCCGTCTGCTGGTCTAATACTCAGATCGACAGGAGACAGATGAACAAGAGAAAATAACCGAATTTCATTACATACTTATGTGTGCAGGAAACATGCCAAAGTGGCGCATCTCCGGGAGGCCTGTTCTCAATCCCTTCACCCATCTGTCTGTACAGGGAGGGTGGTCTGTAAGGCCTTGCTCGGCTCCCAAGTAAAGTTTAGCCTCATTCACTTCTGTACTCTCCTGCTCTCTTCCCAGCCGTCTGAGTGAATATTTGCAGACCTGGAAGACTAAGGTACTGTCCCTCAGTCCCAGGCCTGTTTACCTGCCCACCTTCCCCCGTGGGGCTGGCTGGGTGGTTTGAGAGGCCCTCCGAGCCAGAAGGTCCAGCCTTGTTCCTCTGGTGACAAAGACCCAGCCCTGCTCTGGTTGTGAGCTGTGTGTGGAGGGGCTCTGACCTCCAAGTTTGCTCTTTCCTTCTTACTCACCCCAAGCCCCAGACCCTGGGGAAAGGGAAGTTCTGTCATTCTGAGACCTGCCGAGGCCTAGTTTCATGGCCTCTTTTGCTGCATAGCTGCAGGCAAGGTACCATCTCTGGCAGCAAAGAGAGAGGCTCAGCCTAGATCCCCTCCTTCCAACCACCTTGGAAATACTTGTCTGAGAGCGAGAAACCATGTGGTATAGTGTAGGGGAAAGTAGGATAGGACAGAGAGCTGGGAGGCTTGGCTATTGATTCTATCTTTGTGTCTAATCCATGGGCATGGCCTTTGGGCTCCTTGAGCCTTAGTCTCTTCATCTGTTAAATGGGCATGATGCCACCCTGCCTTTCTTGTGAATTGTGGGTGAAGGAATTGCTCTAAAACAGCTATTTTCAGCTCATGGAACACATAAACTAATTACTAAAATCCTGTGGCACACCATATATATATTGTTTGCTGATCTGACAAAAAAATAGGTTTAATTTTGATTCATTCACACCAGATGGCTATTGTGATATTGACTGTTGTCATTGTTTTTATTGATTTCAGAGAGGAAGGCAGAGGGAGAGAGATAGAACCATCAATGATGAGAGAGAATCACTGATTGGCTGCCTCCTGCATGTCCCCCATTGGGGATCGAGCCCACAACCCAGGCATGTGCCCTGACTGGGAATTGAATCTGGTTTATATGTCGACACTCAACCATTGAGCCATACCAGTCGGGCTGTTGTCTTTTTTAAAAAAATAGATTTTATTGATTTTTTTTTACAGAGAGGAAGGGAGAGGGATAGAGAGTTAGAAACATCGATGAGAGAGAAACATCGATCAGCTGCCTCCTGCACACCCCCTATTTGGGATATGCCTGCAACCAAAGTACACTCCCTTGACCAAATCGAACCCGGGACCCTTGAGTCTGCAGGCCGAAGCTCTATCCACTGAGCCAAACCGGTTAAGGCTGTTGTCATTTTTTTAATTTGACAATCTAAGGGAAAAGAGGTCAGTGCCCCTGACTAAGCCATCAGGTATTGCATGTTTTAAAAATTCTTGCGGCATACCAGTCTGCCTCTTGCAGCACACCAGTTGAAAATTGCTGCTCTAAAATCTTACAGAAACATAAGCCATTGGACTCAGCCTCACCCGGGCACAGGGGCAAGGAGTCTGTTTTGCCTGTTGAATGAAGGAGCTAGGATCTTTGGATTCAGTTTGTCCACGAACGTAGCTTGATAATGTTTCTCTTGGCTCCAGGTCTGCCCGCTATGAGGTGGAGTTCAGGCTAAGGCTTGAGCTTGCCCTACATCCCCGTTCTGTATGTCTTGGCTAGGGATGCCCTTCCAGAAGGTCTTAGATTGGCCATTTTGGAGAGGCCTTGAGACATCATGAAGTTCACTTCCCTCACTCGGGCCCATAGAGAAACACAGGGGACCCAGCTAAGATTACACAGCAAGTGGCCCTTTTGATCCTTATATGCCATCATCCGGAATTTCTCTGGCTCATGTGATTCAAAGCCCTGACCCTGAGGCCGCAGGCCAGATGAAGGCTGTGGGGTAGTGGTCAGTGTTTGGGCATCCGTATATGTTAAGCTGTGTGCCCCCCCCCCCCCCCCCAATAAGCTTTTTTGGGGAAGTCATTTCAGAGTTGCACAGAAGTTGCACAGATAGAACAGAGTTCCCACAGGCTCCTCACTCAGCTTCCCTGAGTGTTAACATCTTACTGACCGCGGTGCACTTGTCAAAACTGAGAAGCCAACATTGCTACTGTATGAAACACCAGACTTTTTATTTGGATTTCACCAGTTTTTCCATGAATGGCCTCTTTGTGTTTCAGGATTCAGTCCAGTTGCCATTTGCATTTGTTGTCACATCTCAGTCTCCTCTGGACTGGGATCCTTTTTCAGTCTAGTGTTTCTATGGGCTTGACAGTTGTGATCTATACCCTCAGTAGATAAACTTCTCTCCCAGTAGCCTCGTGAGAAGATATAATTATGCCCATTTGGTAGGTGAGAAAATAGCCATGGTCTCAGCTAGTGAGAGTGGCTCGGATCTGATTTGAACCCAGGTCTCTGGCTTGTACCCACATTTCTGCCTTCAGAGCTGCGCCTTTCCCCTCTGCCCTATGTTGCCCCATGTTGCCTCTTCCCGCATGTTGGGATGGCAAATATCTGGTGCCAGGCCTGGCCCTTGGTGGGCATTGCTAATCCATCATACCTCCTTTTTCAGATGAGGCTGGCCTCGGCTGCAGAATTCATTGCCACAGAAGCCTCTAGGCAGGCATCTGGAAACCATCTTGTTACGTCTCTCTGAGGGCCTGGGGGGAGGGTCACTTAGGGGAGGGAAGGGGTTTTTCAACTCCAACAGGGCTCTCTGACCACTTCCTCCAGCCTGGGTTCAGTCCTCAGTGTCAATCAGGCTGCCTACGGAACTGTGAAAGGAGTTCCGGAAAACGGCTAGTCCTCCTCCAGCTCAACTCTTAATCCCAGGCTCCCTTTCATTTGACAGTGGCCTCCTAACTGGTCTCCCCCTTCCCCCTTGTTCCTCTCCAAGCTGTTCCCGACCATACCCTGGAGCATGGCCTTCTCCTGCAACGGGGTCCATTGCACGTACAGAACTTCCAGCCACCTGATTATGACCCGCGAGGTCCTGCGTGACATGACCCTGCCACCCCTTCGACCTCCTCTGGGTCCTTTGCCCACTGCATCTAGCTCACTGGCTTTCTTGTAGTGCTAAGGTGCTTGCTACCACACGGCCTTCGCACATGTGCCCTCTGCCTGGGCGTTTTTCCTCTCTACTTACACGGCTGACTCCTCGTCCTGCAGGAGTCCAGCTTAAGTAGTAAGTCCTTGGTTACTCTCCACCTTACCTTTTGTTTCTCTATGGCACTCAGAAATCATCGTATTATGTACATTAGACTAAGCTCCTTAAGACAGGGCGGGGACATTTCTGATTGTTTACCACTATTAACACAGCACGGATGCTGAAGGATGCATTTATTGGTTCCTACACTGTGTAAGGGGCTGTGGCGAATACAGGGACGAATCAGACACTGTCCTGCCTTTCTTATTCATGGCACAGTGTTTCATTCCAAGAAGCTCAAGTAAAGGTGTTTATTCGAGGTGTATAAGGAATCTCATGGAACTAGAGGCAAGAAGTGGAGGCCGGGATGGCTAATGGCTGTCATTTAATGAGCCAGCTCATGCGTTGGGCCTGGCATTGTGTAATGAGCATTACATACACGCTCTCACCCTTGCCACAGTCCCAAGAGGAAAGTATCAATGCCTCCCCTTAAAAGATGTGGAAATTGGGGCTCCAAAGAGGAAACTGGCTTATATAGTCATATGATATGGTGGCGGAGCTATGATTTCCACCCACGTCTGTTGACTAAAGCCTTGATTTACCCCACATCTCACTCTAAAGCCATGCCCTTCACTGCCTGTTTAGGTACGGGTGGCAAGGGGGTAAGTGACTCTGTTCCCTTTTCCTCAGACCCTCAGTTCATGTTCCTTTGTCTTAGTCGTGGGTCATGGGTCTCAGAGTTCTGGCCCCATCCCAAAGCTATGACCCAATAATGATGCACAGCCCAAAGTCCGCAGAGTGACTTTGCCTCCATCTCAAATCCCAAATCAGAGAGAATCCGTCACCGGATTGGGCTCGGCGTTCTTTTTTGGCCCAGTCGGCTGTGGGTGTGTGGATGATGGGGATCAGCTTGGGGGTCTGGGGCTGGCAGGTTTTCCTTTTAAAAGTTGGGATGTGCATGGCAGGCATATTGCACATTTCTCAGAGGGGGCTGGGAAAGGTGTGAGTGGGTGGGCAGAATCTGCGTGGTGTAGGAAGTTTGAAAGATCACAGACAAGCAGGGTTCCTGGGAGCAGGGAGTCAGTGGTCCTGTGCAGTTGGACAGATAGTGGAATCAGGGGGATGTGAAGGAAGAGGAGGCTCAGCAGAGGGGAGGAGGGTGACTCAGATGGGGACAGGGCATGGGCAATGGGATGGGAGTAAGAAAGCACTGGTTGGGACTGGGGAGCTTAATTCATTCAATGGGATTGTTTATCAACAAGTGGCTCACTGGGGATCTTTTCATGTGTGTCCTGATCCCTTCCTGGGTTAATTGCATACCCCTTGGAGGGCGGGGGGGGGGGGGGGGGGGGGAGGCGTTGGATGTTTAGTTTCCCATGGTGTTTTGTATTTACTGTTGTCCCTGGCCCTGGATTGGGTTGGGGGACTGCGGGTGTGTAATGGAAATCAAGTCCAGGGCATGGGCTGCAAAGGGAAATCCTCCAGGAGCTTCCCTCTAAAGCAGCGGTTCTCAACCTGTGGGTCGCGACCCCTTTGGGGGTCGAACGACCCTTTCACAGGGGTCGCCTAAGACCATCGGAAAACACATATGTAATTACATATTGTTTTTGTGATTAATCACTATGCTTTATGTTCAATTTGTAATAATGAAAATACATCCTCAGATCAGATATTTACATTACGATTCATAACAGTAGCAAAATTACAGTTATGAAGTAGCAATGAAAATAATTTTATGGTTGGGGGTCACCACAACATGAGGAACTGTATTAAAGGGTTTCGGCATTAGGAAGGTTGAGAACCACTGCTCTAAAGAAACCCTAAGACTGGCTAGAGAGGAGTGGGGAGCAGGGAGGTTCCTATCAGAAGCAGATATAGTTAGTTCTTCTGTTTTGAGTGTTTAAACATCCGTAACACTGAGTTTCAGTTCCTCCTCTAGCTTTAACCAGTTCAAGGTCAGGTATACTGTGCTTTATTTTATAGTTTAGCACACTTTCGGGAAATTATGTCTTTTGAGTTTTTGATTTCACCAACCTACCTCTCCCAGGGTCACACCGTCAGTAGCTTGTTCTGTTGATTTTTCTGACCTGTGAGAGTTCCTTTTGTCAACGTTTCTTTTCTCTTTTCTTGCTGCCATGATTGTCCCTAGGCATTCCGGATCAGCAGCTTTTCCTGGGAGAACTGTGACGACGGGAAGGACCCTGTGCTGATCAAAAGCCTGAATGTGGAACCTAACCCCATTGTAGAGCCTGGGAATGTGACTGTGAGTGCTGAGACCCAGACAAGTGTCCCCCTCAATTCTCCTCTGAAGGTGAGTGGTGGTGGGAGGGGGGGTTGTTCAGGAGCTGGAGGGCAGGTGCCAGGGGCCGGCTGACAGGGCACTGGGGGACTAATGCTCAGGGAACTGGATACTGGAGGCCTGGCATCCCAGAGCTGCAAAGGAGGCACTGGTTTGTAGACTTGTGCCCAGGTTCATAGATTCTCAGTGCCATGATGTTTGAGATTGGAGGGAATCTGATGTCAGCCCCAACAGCTTCCCACTGAGGGCACGGATGGCTCATTTCCTCACACCTGGCAGGGAGTGCGCCGGCCTCCCGGACAGGGTGGCACAGTATGCGCTGTTGTCCAACACCTCTGGTTGGGCAATTTGGTTTTGGTAATGGTGTCATTGTTAACTGTAAAACAGGCTCATCGATTAGCAAGTGATGTGCAGCCAACTTTAGAAAACACAAATGGTCGAAATAGGGGGTGAGGGCGGGTAAAAGAAATCACCTGAAATTTCTCTACCTCGTGATAAGAGGTAAGCACTTTTAACATGTTGGAATATTCCCCCATATAATCACATATAACATACATATTAATTTAATGGATATATATGAAAATAACCAATGCTCTTTATAAATGTCCTCTTATAATCTAACTCCTCACAAGATAGGCATTGTTAGCTACTTACATATCCTGTCAGAATTTTTTTCTGCATTTGTAAATATATGTACATTTATGCTGTGGGATTATATGACATGCTATTATTACTTTTTGCACCATACTATTATTGTCCATACCTCTTTCTGTGGCATTTGGCATAGATCTACCTAATCGTTTTTAATGGCAGAAATACACTGTTGTAGATCTGTCATAATTTACTTAAATCTAATCTTGGATATTTAGTTTGTTTCCAGAGTAGTTTTTTATTTTTTGCTATTATAAAGAGCTTTGCAGAAATTATCCTTGAAATGCACCTTTTCCTACTTTTCTGATCATCTAGACACAGACTTTTTAAGTCTCTTGATATAGATATTGCCAACGTGCCTCTAAGTGTTTCAACCTGGTTGTCCTCTCGCTGGCAATAGTAGATTTGGCTTTCCCCACACATTTGTGACACTGAGCATTTTGTAAAAATCCTCTTCAGTCTTGTATGTCATCCCTACTGAGGTTTAAGTTCCTCTCATACATTTATTTATTTATTTATTTATTTATTTATTATTTTTTAATATATTTTATTGGTTTTTAACAGAGAGGAAGGGAGAGGGATAGAGAGTTAGAAACATTGATGAGAGAGAAACATCGATCAGCTGCCTCCCGCACACTCCCCACTGGGGATGTGCCCGCAACCAAGGTACATGCCCCTGACCGGAATCGAACCTGGGACCCTTGAATCTGCAGGCTGACTTTCCATCCACTGAGCCAAACCGGTTAGGGCCCTCTCATACATTTATTTGCCTTTTGTAGTTGCTTTGAGAAAGTCTAGGAAGCAGTGCTACAGTTAGCCAATTAGCAATTAGATGACAAATGCATTTCAACTCAAGTGTTAGCTTCAACCAATGGGTATGGGTGGTGACTACCTAAAGAATTCTAAGACTGTGTAGTTCAGTGAAGGGACAAAGTCACATTTGATGATTCCTGTCTGTCATGGGCACAGGAAAGGATAATAGTGGGGCACGTGCCACATTTGTCGTTTCTGGATCGGAATATCTCCAAAGATCCCAACCAATTAAAAACCGTGTGATTGGAATGGAATGCTGACCTTTTAAAGAGGCAGAGGAGCTAGTATGTTTGCCTTGAAACTGACACTTTTTTTCAAAATCTTTTCACCAGGTGGACTTAACTGTGCAGAAGGAAATGGCTGGCTTCTGGGTCAAAGTCCCATGTGTAGAACAAGTCGGTAGCTGCACCTATGAAGACATCTGTAACGTATTTGACATTTTCCTTCCCCCTGGAGAGCCCTGTCCAGAGCCCCTGCACACCTATGGGCTTCCCTGCCACTGTCCCTTCAAAGAAGTAAGTACTCAGGGAGGGAGAGCGTTATCCCCTTGGCTGGAGTAAAGGCCTGGGTTTTAGAGGGAAGGATCCTTGCCTTCTTTCTCCTGCAGATCTGGATGTCTATGGGTGGGTGTACGTTGGTGCGATCTATTCTGAATTGCTTATCTTTTGGGAACCTCAGTTTGTTCATCTGTGAAACTTCGGTGTGACCTTCAGTGCTCTACGGCACTATGGCCGTCTCCAATCTTCTGTGGCTCTTAGGAGGATGGGAGGAGGGATCGTTCCTGGTTGCAACCTAGTGGTGGCTCCAGGAGAGAGTTCTGTCAGTAGGCTCCCACTGACCTGTGATCCACTGGCATTTCCGCAGGGCAAATACTCACTGCCCAAGAGTGTTATCACCATACCCCACCTGGACCTGCCCAGCTGGCTCAGTACCGGGAACTACCGCATCCAGAATATCCTAAGCAGCGGCAAGAAACATCTGGGCTGTTTCAAGATCGATGTCTCTCTAGAGGCCATTAATGTGGCACCAGCTGCAGCAGAATGAAGGCCTGTGAGGAAGGTGCCCCTCCTCCTCTGTCTTGCATTTGTCAAAGCCAAATTCTGATTTTCTGTCCCCCTTCAAGCCCCTTTCTCCAGTGATGCTACTACCCTCGCTGAAAGTCATTTTGTGCCACTTACATTTTAGGTGTGGGCAAGCAGCCCTAACCTAAGGTGGGGTGATCCTGGCAGTTCTTGATGGCTCAGGACATCTCCTGGGCTGGCCACTTCGTTCTCCTCTTCACCCCTATGGCTTTCTCTCTAAGAGCTTAACTTATTTTCCAAACAGTCAAGGAAGAGAATGAACATGTTTTGTTACCCCAAGTTCAGACTAACCCAGTCTTGCTCTCCTGAAGTCCCCTGAATGATTTTTCTCATTAAAAAAATTTTTTTTTATCACTAACTTAAAAGCAGAGTGAGAGTATTATCAGTTTTCACTTTACTCCACCCCCTCGGACAATGAAGGGCCTGAACTAGTAGAACTCAGTCTGTTCCTCCGTTAACATCTGCGATTCGTTTGAGTAGACTTCTAGACTTGCCCATTTAACAGTGGGCCACAGTGTATCCTGGAGAGGCAGGGTGTGGGGTGGGGGGCCTTTCATGGGAGAGAGATTTAAGAATGCTCTATGTACTGAAGATAGTTGACAACCTCAGGTGCCTGCAGGGCCAAGTACAAGGCATAAATGAGTGACCACAAGGAAGACACATGCCTTCCCTTTTTCCTTTTGATAACAGCCCATATGCATTGATGTGAGGCAGCCGATGCCCAGTCTGGAGTTGGGGATATAATCAGGGATGATGGGGACTGGGTGAGTTGGAAAGGGTACATGCTGTTTGTAGGGGCCACTGCTGTCTGGACATAGCCAGTTAGTGCCATGTGAGAATGTTGTGGGCCCAATTTGCCAGATATTTTCAATTTTTTTTCCTTAGAGATGCTGGAAATCCACACTTTTATACGGAATCTTACAATGTTTAGATATTGGCAAGCAATTATTTTTTTTAAAACACTGTGTAGGGGCCAGAGGGGCCAAACAGACTTATCAGTGGGAAAATGTGGCTCAGGGTGGCCAATTTGCGACCTCCAATGTAAGCACATGCATGCTTTGTCCTTTTGTCCTTGAGACAATTCCTCTGGCCCAGTTTTCCCTCCAGAGGGCCAGATCCATAGTTTCTGACCCAAAGTAGGCCCTTCCAGTACTAGGGGAGGTCGAGGCAGCCCTCAGAGCTGTGAGTGCTGTCAGGGTGAATGTGGCAAGTAGA
This sequence comes from Myotis nattereri, assembly GCF_964212035.1. Lineage (NCBI taxonomy): Eukaryota > Metazoa > Chordata > Mammalia > Chiroptera > Vespertilionidae > Myotis > Myotis nattereri. The sequence continues at coordinate 90,421,457 of NC_138080.1, forward strand.
TGCTGAAGAGGTGGACCCACCAGCAGCTGTTCTGGAGCAAGGATCCGACAAAGAGAGGTGGACTCATGCCAGGTGCCTGGGTTTGTCTATCATCCTGTCCTGCATGACAACTTAGCCACAGACCAGCCCTAAATTCTGGGCCCAAGATCCCATAGGAAGTAAGTGGCACAACCAATGATTAGGTAAAATTACTGCAAAGTTCTATTTTGTTCTGTCTGGGACTGTTCCACATAGAAGAATATCTAAATAGAAAACCCTCTTCCCCAACATACATGTTTCTAGCTGCTGTTTTCAGGGCAGCTGCTGCCCAATAGAGGAAACAATTGCTTTTGCATTTACAAGTATGTGTGGTCTCTGATTCCAGGGATATCATGGGCAATTGGCATCCCTTGTCCCATTAAATGAGGCTGATAATACAAATGGTTGAATGTGATTTTGGTTAGGAGGTACGAAAGACCTCCAAAAATATCCAAAGCTTAAATAAATAAATAAGTAGATAGATAGATAAAAATAGCACAGCCTGAGAGGTCTCTGTACAAACTTGTGTAATCTACATTTCTCTTAGAAAGGTAAAGAAGGCACTAGTTAATATAAGAGATGGTGGGGTTTGCTGAATGTATATAATATCCACAGTGGAAGTCAAACTCTGGATGGGAGGAGGGAGAACTCTTAGAATAAAAATAGGTAATGACGCGCATGGACATCTGTGGAGTTGCCTATGGAATGGTTGTAGGGGTGGATCAACTCATAGAGGGCTTGGTATGTCCCAAATACACACCCCAAAAGGCCCACGATGCTGATCATGATGTCCTTTGCAATGGTGACACAGCTCATGTCTTCAGGGTAAAAGGTGATGAGCTCCAGAAGGGGCGGGATGATGAGGGCCAGGGCACTGCTGCTCACGGAGCTCATCAAGGAGATGATCAGCTCCAGGCGGGGGATGATGATGGCTGAGACACCTGCAGGGGCAAAGAAATGGTGTCACTGAGGTTCCTGCAGGAAGGGAGCTCAGAAAGAAACCATTTTGGGGAGCCTTATAATGTCACCTGTCTGATAAGCCATTCAGGAGAGGTGGGGAAGGAGCCCATTGCGGACTTGAGTAGGTCAGGCACCATGGCTCTGGACTCCCACCTCTGTTTTGACCACTTTCCTTTTATGTTTTAACTTACTGGGTTTTTCACATATAATATTTATTGGAAAGGCCCCTCGACCACCTATTTATTATAACCTACTCATTGTAGAGATGGGGAAATCTAGAGCTCTAGAGGTCACACAGCTGAGGTGAGAATCCATTCAAATGCCCAATCAAAGGCCCTTTCCACTCTCCGGTGGGGCCTCCCCTTTATAAGAAGGCACTTGGTGCATCATCGGTACTCAACAAGTGCTTGACTCTTACTTGGACGCTGAATCTACGGTGAATGTGTACGAATCTACATAATATAAGCACTGTCTAGAAGCAAGGATATAAAAAATGAGAGCTCGTTGCTGTTAGAATCTCAGCCACTTGTTTTCATACTCTTAAAAGGATCTGGATAATGAAGAAGAACATAAAACACGAAGACAGCATTAGGCTGCTCACTCCCCATCTCTCCTATAAATACTCAAATCTCCACCTTTTATGCATATAATGAACATATATCATGCATTTTTCTAGGGGAGTCCAATTTTGATCATGTTTGAGGGGGCATGAATAAATATACAATCTATGTGATTCAACTTTATACAACCACATAATTGTCCTATGAACAAATTAGGGGAAACCTGTTGGGAAAGCACCCTCACTAGTTTGCTGGCTCTTGAAGAAAATATCACGTGTTTATGAAATTGCTCCAACACATATAATCAGAGGATGAGAGAGACAGACTCTCATGGTTGGGAATCCATCAGTCCTCTAATGGGATGGTCCCTGTCACAGTATTCCTTCATCAGATGTTTAATAAATTTCTTAAAGGGGTACAGAGAAAAGTCAGTGTCTGTTCTCCAAGAGAGCTCACAGTGACAGAGAAGATATGTTCAAGGAAGCTCTAAAGCAACATAGACCGGAAGGATGCTAAGTGTCAGCTCTGGTCATGTCAACGCATTGCTCAGAGTCCTTCCATGGCTCTCTGTGGCCTGCTCTCCTTGGGGCCCTGCAAATCCTCTGGCTTCATGTTTGATCACTCCCCACTGCTTTTAGTTCTCCAAAAAGGCCAGCTGTCAATATTTGCCTCAGATCTGTGCAGAGCCTGCTCCCTATACTCTACTCCATCTATCTCCTACTTATCTTTCAGGTCTGAACTGACCAAGGCTAAGGGTATGTGCTCTTAGGGTATCCTGTTCTTATGACCCTAACCATCAGGTGGAGCATCTTTATTGCTGTAATTATGTTCCTGCATATATTTCCCACCCAACTGTAAGCCTCAGGAGGGCAGGAACCCTGTCTTCCTCCTTACTCACGATTGTGTCCCTCGTGCCTAGCACAATGTCAAGCACAGAGTGGGTGCTCGACAAACAATTGTGGAATGAATAAAGGGTAACAATTGGCAGATGAGTAAAGGAGGGGGCAGTGGTCAATCAGCCTATACCAGAAGCAGGACATGGCATTAGGTCAGCTGTTCTAGTGATGCCTTCCCTGAACTTGAGTGGCCTGAACCACTCAGTTTTTCTCTTCAACTGACACCTTTCCTTAGGAAGGATCTCAAAACAATATATTGTCAGGTTCCCGGTGTCTTGGAACAGACTGGGAACTCTGTAACACCTGAAACCAAGCAGGTGCTGTTCCTGCTTGTAGAACCCCAGGTAAGGAAAGTATAATATCTGATGGCATCTCTGCTGGGCTGCTCCAAGCACTGCACAGTTTCTCCTGACCTGCAACTGAGACGGAATCCCCCCAACTTTAAACTCGGACGCGTGGAGCTTTTAAGACTCAATTTGCGCTCTCTCTCTTTCACCACAATTCCACAGGTGGCTGAGGACAGATATAGAAGTTACCCAAACCTTCACTTCTCCTGGTTCTTTCCCCATTCCTCTTGGGGCACCTTTTCTAATCTCTGGACATGCTTTGAGAAAGAACCCCCGGCATCCCTGTTCGTTCGGTCTGTACAAGAAGCAGGGCATGGTATTAGTTCAGCTGTCTCCAGTGATGCCTTCCCATGTTCATGATGTTTCCCAGACATCTACTAGACTAGAGCACCTAATGTAGAATGAATGAGTGAATAAGTGAATGGAAAGAAGCATGAGGGAAGGGAGAGAGGGAGGGAGAGTGGAAGGGAGAGAAAAGAGTGCACCCAAAGAGTCATCTCCAAGCCCTTAACAAAGGGCCTTAAGGGGATCAGGCCACAGAGAGCCATGGAAGGGCTCTGAGCAATGGGTTCACATGACCGGACCTGACCCTTAGCACCCTTGGGGTTTTCCCCTACAGTTAAACACACTTTATGATTAGGGACTTGACCCTAATTTATGATAGACAGGAATACGGCACAATGGAAAACACAGACTTTGGTGCAACATAACCCACACTCAAATCCCAGCTCTGTCACGTAGCAGCTATACGATTTGAGCTGTTACTTAAATTGTGTGAGCCACAGTTTCCTCAGCTGTTACTATTGTGCTGCTAAGCTTTCATGAGTGTTAGATAACATCAGCACCACGCCTGGCATACAGAAGGCAGACAGGAGTGTGATCGAATGAATGATACTTCCTCCTCCCATAAACCAGCTAATGCATACCTTCTATGTGTAGGCGGTAGAGATTACTATAATATTTACTATGTGGTAGTTCTGTTGAGCCCATTTTTCAGGTGGAAAGTTGAGATTCAGAGAGCTAAAATATCTTGCAGAAGCTCACAAAGAAGGCAAGTGGTAGAGCCAGTAAATAGTGAGGTAGATGCCAATGTGGCTGCCAGCCACAGCTTTGGGCAATGAATGCCCTTATCCTACTCACAGGTCACACAGACCAAGGCTGTGCGGACAGACAGGTCTGCAAACAGTGTCCAGCTCTCTGACACCTGGGAGACGACGAAGGGGATGATGATCTCGGCGGGGACGTGGAACTGGAGGGCGTAGGTGAAGAAGATGCCAATGGAGTACAGCAGCTTGACTGACTGGTACAGCCTGCAGACACACAGAGAGGGTGGGAAATGCAACGTGGCTCCTGGGCAGGGCCATGCAGGACTCGCTCACCTCTCAGAAGCCGGCACCTGCAACAGAGCTGGCTAACTTCCAGTGACTCAGGCTGGACCTGCCATCTATCAGAGCCACCTGGAAGCTTATTAAAAGTGCACATCCCTGGAGAGTCTTAGTCAGCAAGTCTGTGGCTCAGAAATCAGTGCCTTTTTTCTTGTAGTTTTTTAAAAAGGTATATCACCCTAGCTGGTTTTGCTCAGTGGATAGAGCATCAGCCTGCGGACTGAAGGGTCCCAGGTTCGATTCTGGTCAAGGGCACATACCTCCGTTGTAGGCGCGATCCCCTGGTCGGGCTGTTGGGAGGCAACCAATCGATGTGTCTCTCTCACGTCAATGTTCCTCGCAGTCTCTCCCTCTCCCCTCCACTCTCTCTAAAAATCAATGGAAAAATATCCTTGGGTGAGGATTAACTAAAAAAATAAAAAATAAAAAAGGTGTATTGGCATAGAGTAAAATTCATAGCACTAAAGTCCTGTAGTGAAAAACCTCCCTCCCACCCTTACCAGTTTCTTTCCACAGACAATCGGTCGAACAGTTTTCTTGTAGCCCTTCCAGAACTCAGTACATATACAAGCTTATTTAGACTATAGGTATACACACACACACACACACACACACACACAGCAGCATCCTTTACACACCACTGAGCTCTGTCTTTGTTCATTAACTATGTCCTGGAGATTGTTCCCTATCAGTACATGTAGATCTGGCTCTTCTATTTAACAGCTGCTTGGTATTCCAATTGCATGGATATACTACAGTTTTTTAACCAGTCCCCAGTGAATGGATATTTAGATTATTCCTAGTTTTTTTCTGCCAGTAAACAATTCTGCCAAGACTATCCTTGTATATATGTCTCTGCACATATAGTGTGCAATCCCAGAAGGAGCAATGATGGGCAGAAGTATATGAGATTTACTATTGCGATAGGTGTTGACAGTGGCTGTGTGTGGTCCTAGCCCAGGGGTGGGCAAACTTTTTGACTCGCGGGCCACAATGGGTTCTTAAACTGAACCGGAGGGCCGGAACAAAAGCATGGATGGAGTGTTTGTGTGAACTAATGTAAATTCAAAGTAAACATCATTACATAAAAGGGTACAGTCTTTTTTTTTTTTTTTTTTAGTTTTATTCATTTCAAACGGGCCGGATCCGGCCCACGGGCCGTAGTTTGCCCACAGCTGTCCTAGCCTACTGGAGGGCTGGTTTCCACATCCTTGCCCAAACAGTGTGTGAACACCTGCTGCTCTTTGCCTTTGGGCTTGTAAAAAATTGGCATTTCTGTTATGAGGGAGACATAGCATTTTTAAAAGATATAAAAAGCCATTTTCTGGGATTTGTCTGAGAATGTGTCATCATGGCCATTTTTTCTTAGGCTGTTGGTCTCATTATCAGGGAGGGTTATTTGTTTATCCCTTCTTGCAGGCTGCTCTGGCGAATCTCACGACCAGCCAGGTTTAGAGCAGGTGTGAAGTCCTCATGGCACCTGATGTCCATGTTTTCCAATTAAGGCACCCGCCCCCCCCCCCCCGCCAAGGAAAACGCCCTGTCCCAGGTGGCCAGTGGCAGCCCACATTGCCCAGAATAGGAACAGCCTATGAGGATGCTATATGACTTGTGTAAAATAAGTCTCAACTTCAAAGAAATGCCACATTTATCATCTAGTCATTACTACAACGCAGTGAGGAGGGTGGGGCTGGTGATACGTTTCTCATTTTGCAGTTGTGGCCTTGGGGGAAATGAATGGCCCACCATCCTACTTACCCCAACAGACCCAGGGTGTGGGGACACATAACCATGATAATAGCCAACATTCAGTGAGTGCTTACTGTGTGCCAGATACTTTTCTAATCACTTTGTGTATAATCGATTAATCCTGAGAGAGCGTGGAAGTCATCTGGGCTGTTCAACAAATCCTTCCAGTTCTTGCAAGTACATGGTAGAATTAAACTTCCCTGCCCCCTGGAGTGACTGATGCAGTGCTATCAAAAGAGGTGTATGCTTTAGCAGCTTCATGGGAGAGGGCATGGCTCAGGTGCGCTCTGTTATGGCAAACAGCAACATTTCAGGGAGGGGCTGTTCCTTCAGTCTGAACCCTGGAGTGGGGATGGTGCAGAGCTGAGCCCCAGCCATCCCATAATGGACATGCAGCATGAGCATGTGTTTAAGCATTTGTGTGTATTCCGCTATTGAGATTTCGGAGTTGTTTATTATTGGAGCATAACCTAGTCTATCTTGACGGATACAATTCAGCATTAGTATTACCCTCATTTTACAGAGGATGGAAATGAGGTCTTTGAGATTGGGTAGCCTGTCCAAGGTCATATGACAACCAGGATGCAAATCCCATTACACAGCGTTAGGACTTGTGCTCTTAAGTACCTGGCTCTACTGACTGCTTAGTCACTATGTACCCCATATTGCCAGAATGAGAATAGCTAACACTTGATGAATGCTATGTGTCAGCCCCCAAATGTTTCCTAGATGAATGAATGAATGTGTAAATGAATGAATGATTGAATGTAAGAACTCCAGACCGAATTGCAACCTGGGGTATAGCCATGGCAACCTAGGCCAATTTCAGGAATGAGAGGCCCAAGGAGCTGTCCACCTGCAGGACCCTGAATTATTACTCTGGAGTTAAACTTTTTATTGCTGCTGTTTCTGTTTTCCAAACACTCCTGATCTTTCCTGTTTTAAGGCCTTTGAATCATAGTCAGACAGATTCATTTTCAAGCTTCAGCTTCTCCCAAACAATATGCACCAGGCGAGTTACTTACCTCTCCAAATACCAATTTCCTCACCTATTAAATGGAATTGGAAGTAAGGATGCTAACTCATAGTGCCTGGATTGTCAAATGTACCTGTTATTATAATGCAAACATTAGCAGTTACTATTTCTCGCTAATATTAACCCAAGGAAATGCCACATTCTGTTGCTAAGACTCAGAGCCCACCCTGGGTGGCAGGGACATACCAGCAATTGGGCAAGTTGAGAGTGATGCTGGCCTGGGTTTTCGGCCCGAACTTCATGTAGCCAAACGACCCCATGCAGATGAAGAGGATGATGACAAGGGACATCCCCAAGTACAGAACAAGAGAAAACTGCTGTGGATGCTTCATCTGGTTTTGGAGAGGCAGAACCTGGTGGTGAAAGGAAGTTGTAAAAGGAAAGGTAGAAGGAGATGTGGCTCCTTGTGAAGGAGCCGGTTCCCCACAAGCACAGACATCCTTTTCCTGGCGGCCCTGGGGCCAGGAAGGGGCCTCTCCACCTGGCCACACCCCCTTCACTTCCCTCCATGCTCTCTATTGCCAGGACTGCCCTCCTCCTCCATCTGGGCTGAACGGTGAATCCTCACTCAGTCTTTAAAGCTTAGTGTGGTGCACGAGGCATTTGGGGCCCTGAGAATGGGTCCTGCCATTCCCTTCCCCCAGGAGAAGATCATATTCTCACTTTCCATAAATACTATTATTTGCTCATGTGGGACAATGACTGGCTTCCCTCGAGAGCGCAGGGGACCCTTCGCTTAAAGCCCACATCGATCTTACCATCCCGACGCCCTCAAACGCGAAGACGGCTGTACCGAAGAACAGTAGGAAGTTCTGCCAGCTGGCCATCAAGGGCAGGTTGCCGGGATCTGGAATCTCCTGAAAGGACGGGGAAGGAGGGCACTGGCTTTGCCGTGGCACAAAGATCACTGCCTGGTAGAAAGCTGGGCCAACCCTGACGTCAACAGAGACCGTGTTACGAGCATCCAGGAGGTATCTAGAATTGTTCAGCCTTCTCAACTTTTAAAAAGTTATTTTTACTGTGGTAAAATACACATAGCATAAAATTTACAATTTTAACCATTTTCAAGTGTACAGTTCAGTGGCATTAAGTACATTCGCATTGTTGTGCAACCAACACCACTAGCCATCTCCAAAACTTGTTCATCATCCCAAACTGAAACTCTGTACCCATTAATAACTCCCCATTATCCGGCCCCCTGGCCACCCCTAATCTACTTTCTATCTCTATGAATTTGACTATTCTAGGTACCTCATGTAAGTGAAATCAGACCATATTTGTCTTTTTGTGATGGCTTACTTCACTTAGCATCATGTCTTTAAGGTTGATCCATATTGTACCATAGATCAGAATTTCATTCCATTTTAAGGCTAAATAATATTTCATTGTATGTATTTACCGTATTTGTTTATCCATTCATCCAGTGATGGGCATTTGGGTTGTTTCTACCTTTTTGCTATTGGGAGTCCTCTCATCTTTAAATGTGGGACCCAGGGAGGAGAGTGGAATTGCCTGAGGCTACGCTCAAAGTTAGGGGCACAGCCCAGATAAGGATTCCTCTCTCTTTCTACAAGTCAATAAGAATAAAAAGTCTTACAAAAATCTTTAAAAAATTAAAAATCTTTTTTAAAAAAGTGTTCACGGCTACCATCATAAGCAGGGGCTGCTCAGAGCAGGGGGTCACCTTCCTTACCTTGACCTGCCCATAAAGGTAATAATGCTCCCCGGGTGTCTCAGAAACCCCAGACACTGACCCGCTTCTGGCTTCAGGCACAGACCTGCATGATATACTCAAAGATCAGAATCATGCTCCCCAGGGTGGTGATGTTGGCCAGAGTCGAGAAGACGGACAGCACATTGAGGTTCTGGATAAACACCAACAGGACCAGGAAGGGCAGGATGGTCAGCATGTAGAAGCGAATGTCCAGGATGGGAGTCAGCACCAGCATCTTCCTGGGTTGGCAGGTGTTGGAGGTCACGTGGGCTTCTTCCACTATCTGACGTAGAACACAAAGCCGGGAGGACAGGTAGGGGTAAAGATTACACAAAGGATACCCACGTAAGTTTCTATTTCCGATGATGAACAAGTAACTTTTTAGTACAACTTGTTCCAAATATTACATAGGACATAATCATAGTTAAAAAAAAAAGTTATTTGCTGCTTATCTGAAATTCCAATTTAACTCAGTGTTATATATTTTTATTTGCCAAATCTGGTTACCCTAACTGTAGTGCCCATGACTGTGACAACCAAAAACTCTTAGAATCATAAAATCTCCTTTAGTCATCTAGCCCAACCTCTTCTTCCCTACGAAATGGTTTTCTTTCACCCACTCAAACATTGGAAGTTGACTACACAAAGGTATTTCTTCTACTTAGGTAGCTCTAAAAGGTAGAAAGCTCTCAATATTGGGCACCATCTATCTACTTGAATAGTCCATCCACATGACTTGTTATAGTTCTGGCTATTTGAGAGCACAAACACAAATATGTTCTCTCTACACCATGAAGTCAAGAGAGAAGGCTAAGATTGATTTGTCATGCCTGTCAGGAATGTAATGAGGGCAAGGTTGTAGCTTGTTCACCTTACATTTAATTAGTCATCTCTATATGACAACCCTCAGATACTTACAGTAAATCTTACTAACACTTTTCAGGCTAAAAACAAAACCCTCAATTATTTCTGATTGGACATGATTGCAAGCCTCTCTCCTTCCTGGTTACACCCCTCTATGATCCTTTAATAGAGTGATTCCCAGGCTTGAGAGAACTCCCAAGAGTAGTCTCGTCAGGGGTTAGAAATGAAGCCATCTCCTCCCATGATCTGAACTGTATACTTTTGCTCATGCAGCCCTAGCAGGAGGAGGTCTGCTTTGCTCCCATTCTATCTAGAAGAGGCCTCTTTACCTGTTGTAAATTGTCTGCCATAAACATAAAATACACACTGCAGAAGCCCAGTTGAGTGACGATTAATAAGAAGCTGACGGTGTACCTGGGAAAGAAAAGAAGAGGCAGACAGAGGGAGAAAATTATTTTTTAAAAATGCACTCATTTCTATTTTTTGAAATAATTATTTCTGTTATTTTAAATATTTCCCCACTTTTCTATATTGAAAATTTTCAAGTCCACAGAAAAAGGTGAAAGACCAGAATAATTAACATCATATATCCATATAACTAGATATACCAATTGTTAACTTTTGGCCCTAACTGCATCATGTATGTATTTCATACACACACACACACACACTTTTTCAGAACCATTTGAAAGTCAATTGTAGATAGAACACTTCAACTCTAAATACCTCGGCAGACCTCTCTTAAGACTATGATGCCCAGAAAATCAACTTCAATATACACATATAGTCCATATTTTTAAATAACCCAATTCTCTACAAAATATCTTGATTAGCTGTGTGTTTTTTTAATTCAGAATCTAATCAAGGTTTGTATATTGCATTAAGGCTGTGTCTCTTTAGTCTTTTTTTCATGTGGAACAGCCCCAAATCCGCCTTTTTTGTTTTCCATGACCTTGTTTTTCTGGGAAGAGTCCAGGCCAACTGTCATGCTGAATGCCCCCATTGTGGACTTGTATAATTGTTTCCTCGTGATCAGGTCCAGATAAGCACTTTGGTAAGCTTACCACATAAGTGATATTTTGTACGTTTTTTCATCATATCGGGAGGCACATGCTGTCCTGTGGTTACACTGTGAAGTGACTGCCGGACTTTTCCAAATGTGCATTTCCTTCTCTGTGATCTGATGGTAAAACTTTGAGATGGCATGAAAATCCGATTCCCCCCAAACTAAGGGTTTTAACATTCATTAACGACCCTTGCCTGAATCAATTATCTCATCAGTGGTTGCAAGGTGGTGGTTTTCTAATTTTATCTGTCATTTCTTCTAAATTTATTAGCTAGCATTATTCTTTCTCCGCTTTTAAAAAAATTACAATAGACTCACATTAATTTTTTTGAACTTTTGAGCCAAACTGATGACATTGCTGGGAAGCAAGATTTCAAATGCTCCCTCCGATCTATTATTTTAAAATTTAATATATTATACTCCATCATAATCATTATGCTTTTTATTTTTAAAATATGTTTTTATTGACTTCAAAGAGGGGGAGGGAGAGGGAGAGAGAGATAGAAACATCAATGATGAGAGAGAATTATCGACTGGCTGGTGATTGAGCCCACAACGAAGGCATGTGCCCTGACCGGGAATCAAACCGTGACCTCTTGGTTCATAAGTCAGTGCTCAACCACTGAGTAACAATGGCTGGGCTCTCTTAGATTTTTAAATTGTCTCCATTTGAGGATGCATTTATTTATTTTGGGGAACAAAAATATACTCCTCTACTTAGATTCTAAAGTTTAGATCGGTCTTTTTCAAAATTGGGTTGTAGTATCAATTGCATCAGAATCATCTGAGGTTTAGGCATTCCTGGCTCTCATATCAGCTTTTGAGTCAGAGGCTGGGTGATGTCATGTGAGATTTCAAAATGGAGAAGTCTTTTGTGTCTTTACTAGGCAGATTTTCAAACATATACAAAAGCAATGACAATAATTCAATGAATTCTCGTGTGCCCATGCCAGCTTCAACAACAGTGAAGTTTTTCCCCCTCCTCTTCCATCTATCCCTTCACCCCTACGCCATGCACATGCTTCTTTTGTTGGAATATTTGTAGCAAACGGAAGATCTTGTGGCACTAACTCAGAATGCAACCCTAATGGACAAGGACTTAAACAAATGGCCATCGTGTCATTATCAACCCAGACAAAATTAACAATAATTCCTTAATATTATTTAATATTCAGTCCATATGAATATGAATAATATTTCTCTGATTGGCTCAAAAATGTCTATTTTACAGTTTCTAAAAAGTTTATACATTGCATTTAGTTATTAAGTCTCTTAAGTTTTTTAAACTGCTAGATTCCCTTTGACCTGTTTTATTTGTTTTTCTTTGCAACTTTTAATTTTTTGGTTAGTATTGAAGCTCTCAGATACTTTGTCCCATAGTATGGCCCACTTTCTAGATTTTGGTTGATGACTTCATAATGTCAGTTATCTTGTTTCTCTAGCCTGTGTTTCCTGTAAACTGATGTTAGACCTAGCAGCTTGATTAGACTGAGGTTCATCATGTATCTTTCTAGTGAGGATATTTCAGAGGCGCGCTCTGTACTCCCTACTGTACCCTTTTATAAGATACCTCACGCCTGGCTGTCCTGTGTGTAAACATGAGATGCCAAGATTAGTACCTGGGGTCTGGTGGTGTCAGTGTATTCTTCCTTCACGAAGTTTCCCAATACCTTTCGGCTAATGGCTTGAACATCCATTGATGATTATTGCCTACATGCAATGGGCAGTTTTGTGTTTTTGTTTTTTTAAAAAAATTTTTTTAAAATCTGTCATTGATCTTTTTTTTTTTTTTTTTTTTGAGAGAGAGAGAGAGAGAGAGAGAGAGAGAGAGAGAGAGAGAGAGAAACATTGGTGAAGCAGCAAAACACTGATCTGCCGCTTCCCGCACACCACCACTGGGGATCGAGCCTGCAACCCGGGCATGTGCCCTGACCAAGAATTAAAGTGGCAACCTTTCAGTGCACAGGACACGGCTCAACCAACTGAGCCACACCAGCCAGGGCTGAAATGAGCAGTTTTTAATTAAGCTCCCCAGGTACCCCTTGGCACACTAAAAATTACCAATCATTGTTATAAATGTTTTCCCAACTCTTTCTCAGTTACTGGACCGCCAGAGAAATGGAATGATGGGAGCTAGATGTTCTGGATTCCAGTCCTCGCTCTGCCACTGCATTGCTGTGTCAACTTGGGCAGCTTTATTGCCCCATCTGGGCTTCATTTTTTCTTCCATTAGAATAGCCATGGTTATGGTGATCTCTAAGGACTCTTTCCACCCAAACGTTTTCCTCATGGTGCCATCAGAAACTGATAAACCGTGGTAACAAAGGATGGGGCAATTAGGAGTCACCCATTATTGCTGCCCCAAGATTTCACAGGCCTGATAATTAGTGTGACTCCTAATCAGGAGATCAATGACCTACTGAGAGTCCCAAGTGAGGAGTGGCCACAGGAATCTTGGGAGCCACAGTGCTGACTCATTACCTCCTGAGGGGCTCTGCTGGGAAGGATGAAACGTGAGGTCCTTTTTAAGATTTTTTTTATTGGTTTTTAGAGAGAGAGAAAGGTAGAGGGAGAGAGAGAGAAATATCAATGTGAGAGCAGAACATGGATGAGCTGTCTCGTGCACAACCCCTACGGGGATCGAGCCTACAAACCTGGGCATGTGTCCTGACCGGGTATCGAACCGGCAACCCCTTGGTGCATGGGAAGATGCACACTGGCCAAGGCTGAAATGTCAGGTTCTTGATTGAATTTCTGCTCCACCACTATCTCTATGTCCTTGGATGTGTTATTTTGTCTTTATGAGCCTTGGTTACTTCATATTCCCAGGACAAAAAACCCCGGCCTACCTCACAAAGTCATTGAGAAGATCCAAGGAGCCAAGACATAGAAAAGCATTTTGTATGCCATAAACTTTTTATCAAGCAAGGGAACAACCTAAATGTTTACTATTAGGAAAAGAATTAGATAAATCTATGGTATACATCCATACCGGGAACATCGTGAGCTTTAAAAAGATGAGAGAGATTTCTATGTCCCCATGTGGAAAGAAATTTGAAACATATTGTTAAATGAAAGAGCAGATTTCCAAAAAATATTCTAATTAATGTACAAGATAATACAAAACAAAGTGTATATTTTCAGCCCTGGCTGGTGTGGCTCGATTGGTTGGGTGTCATCCTGTGCACCGAAAGGTTGCCAGTTCGATTCTCCATCAGGGCACATCCCCGGGTTGGGGGCTGGATCCCCAGTAGGGGACGTGCAGGAGGCAGCTGATCGATGTTTCTCTCTCTTTCTTCCACTCTCTAAAAATCTTTAAAAATAAAAAAATATTTTTTAAATCGTAAAAAAATCTTAAAAATAGATATTTCCATTCCCACACAGATATCCACATACATGCAGAGAAAAACAAGTCTAGAGGAACACTGACTAACTAGATAGCAGTGGTGACTTCTTGTGTAGAGTGGGAACGGCACACGGAGTTATTCAAGGAGATGCTCCATATTGTTTGACACTTTGTAATAAGGACATGTTCATTTACAACCTGTGTAACTAGAAATAAAGGAAGATCAGGCGAGGATTATTAGTGCTGCTGTTGTTATTATTATTATTACTGCTATGACATCTATGATGATTACCTTCCCCACACCGAGTGGGTCCTCAGCCAAGCGTTTGGGCAGGTTTCAAGGCTATACATCATGGCCTCTCCATAGTTCACAAAACTCTTTTGCAGTCTAGAGAAAGAACAAGAAATGCATAACATAGAACATTTTTGTGAAAAGTACAATCTACTCCTATAGTGAGTCATTATTATACATTTGTGTGTTAACATGGAGCATTCTAGATATTCTCTAGCAACACTATTACGGAAATATTTTATAACAGTATATACTTGAACAACTTTCAGGAGTCAGCCTCTTCTCTTTTTTTGTAGCATTTTTTTTTTTAAAAAACACTACTATTTAAGTGGATTTTTAAAAAGTAAACAGTAGCTGTGAGTTGATTAGTCTGCAAACCAGGAAGAGAGGATGTGAAAGGAGGTGTGACGTGTGCAAGCCCGGTCAGGGGGAGGAGGGAGGAGAAGAGAGGGGCTGGGTTTCTGGGCTTACATTCCCTCCTTCCCACGGCTGAGGGTGTTGGGACATTTGGGAGGCCTATCCGGGACCATATCACACGCAAAGATGATACTCGGGCTCCTGCCCAGCAGCCCTGTAGGATGTGACACCCACATTCCAGCCTATCTTGTCCCTCTTCCCTCGGCGGCCCTTCCTCGGGGTGGGGAAGGCCCTGCTGAGGAACTGCCCCGAGTAAGTGGGAGCAGCAGCAGTTTGTCGAGGACCCTGATCCCCATGTCAATTGCAGGACTGAGGGGAGTGGCTGGGAGGGGAAAAGATCCCAATATGCCCTCTCTGATAGCTGGGAGACCTTGAGGAGGTCTCTAGATTTCTGGGCCTCAGTTTGGGTTTGGGGGAGGAGAGAGTGAGAGATGGATACAGAGACGTGTTGTTGGGAAGGCAGCATGGTTCTTCTATTTTTATTATTACTGTGCTTGGCATTTCAAATATAAAGGAGGTCACAATGCATAGGACTGGCAAATATTGGTCTGAGGATTACAAATTCAAAAGCTCTGGGGACCAAACCGGTATCAGTAATGTGGTGAGAGGGGCTGGTATGAGACAACGGGGAATAGTGGAGACAGTGGCAAACCCTCTGGTTCACTCCACGTCCTGAAAGGGGTTGACTGGGACTTGGCTTCAGCTGAATGAGTGAAGCCCCAGAGGTGCCAGACTGTCTATCAGGCAAGAAGAAGATGAAGATCTTTTTTTTTAAATGTGAAATCTCTGAATTTTTAAATGTAGGCTAAAACAAAACAAAGCAAAAACTGTGGAATTTCCCCAAAACATATCCAAAAGCCATAGTCAGCTCTTATGCCATCAGTCTGTAACCTCTGTATTAGAAAAATGGAAAAAGAAAAAAGAAAAACAAGTAATCAAAAACAACAAACAAACAAACCCCGGGGGGAGGGTATCATGTATGGCATAGATATTAGAAGACTATTCGGTGATATAATGGCCCCAGTAGGCCTGAGGGAAAAAGAAATTTGCAAAATGTTAGAGTGGAGTCAGAGAGGTCTTGGAATACCAGCTCTGCCACTCCCGAGCTTTGTGACCCTGAGCAAGGCATCTAACGGCAGATCTAAGTCTCAGTTTGCTCATCTGTAAAATGGGAATAATGATGCTATAAAAGCTTACTGTAAGGAGTAAATAGAAGAAGGCTTGCAAAGCTCTCGCCATGTGCCTGCCACCGTGTAATTGTGCCATAAATTTAATTGCAGAATGAGTAAGTGCTCTTAACAGTGTTTTGTGAGCTGGAAAGTGCTCCACAAATTAGGTGTGACTGATATAGTCTCCAGATACACCTATTTGGGTTTGATAAATTGGCTTTAAGAGGAATTTCATCAACTTTGACTTTGGAAGTCTTTCTGCACGTGTCTGATGACTCGTTTACACTTACACACCTCAGGAACAGCTCAGTGCTATGGATAGAGAGCCACCAGGTGGTGGGAAGTAAGGAATTACCAATCACCCATGAATGGTAGTTTTTAAATAGGAAACTCTCAGCATTACTTGTTTTCACAGCATTTGTCTTTTCTTTGCATTGAAGTTTTAAAAATATAAATACTGAGTATCAGATGAGTGCTGAATTAATGACTGATGTAATTGCAAACTAGTCATTTCATTGCTAACTTTTTTACTTTTACTAAATTGTCCCCCAAAAGGTTTATCTGGAACAAATGACCCATACAAAGTGTGTGTATGGGAGGTGGGGAGAGGTTGAGGAAGAAACATATCTCTAAGTATCTCATATAAACATGGCGGTTTATAGACATGTTTGCATCTTGTATCAGTGTGATCTCTCTAGGTTCAGCGGGAGCTGGAGCTTGACAGTATCGTCCAGCTGGTTAGCAGCAGAGGTGGGCCTGAACCCAGGAGTTTCCAGTGGAGTTCTTTATCACCGCCTCTGTAGAATCTAGAACAGCAGGGGCGGTGGTGGCTGGAAGAAACGACCAGGTAATTGGGTTAAGTCAAAGGAAACTGAACACACCCTCAGACAGGGCCTGGCACGGGCTGAGAGAGACGCAGGACCCTCACCTGTGACTGAGGTGGTTGGCGCAGTTCACCAGGATGACCATGCAGTGCACTGTGATGATCCCGATGACCAGCAGGCTGAGGGGACCGACCTGGAGGGCAGGAGAGAGGCGGGGATGGTTAGCCACACACCGAGGCTCCCACACCCGGCCTCTCCCAGCCTCTGATGATAAAGCTGCCTCTGGGGTGAGAGCCCTGCCCGAGTGTCCTCATGCCTCCAGATGTTCTGGCCGACATGCCCTTCTTAGCATCACTATGGAGTGGCTGCCCAACCTCCACAGGACACTTCCAGTGGCAGAGCACTCACTGCCTTCCTAGACTTGGGACTTTTCCTCTGGCACAGGTGTCAACACGGGCACTTGTGACATTGTGGGCTAGATGATTCTTTTTAAAAAAAATATATTTTATTGATTTTTTACAGAGAGGAAGGGAGAAGGACAGAGTCAGAAACATCGATGAGAAACATCGATCAGCTGCCTCCTGCACACCCGCTACTGGGGATGTGCCTGCAACCAAGGTACATGCCCCTGACCGGAATCGAACCTGGGACCTTTCAGTCCGCAGGCCGACGCTCTATCCACTGAGCCAAACCGGTTAGGGCTGGGCCAGGTGATTCTTGGTTGTGGGGCTGTCCTGTGTGTTTTAGGATGTTTAGCAGCATTCCTTGGCCTCTACTCACCAGGTATCCGTGGCATGCTCCCTTTCCAAACTAGTTGTGACAACCAAGAATGTCTCTAGACATTAGCAATATCTTTGGGGACGTGTGTGAAAAATTGTCCCCAGTTGAGAGTCACTGCCTTCGTATGTCTAATTTGTCAATATGTCTTTAATTTTTAACTAAAAGTTGTATATATTTAAGGTGCACAACATGATGAGTTGATATACACATAGATAGTAAAATCATTACTGTAATCAAGCTAATGAACATATCTGCTCACATAGTTTCCATTTTTTCTTTGTATGTGGGAAGAGATTAAAAAACAGGGTTCATTATTAATCATAATCTCCCATGCAGTGCACTGGGCATTGAGTAAAGAGGGTCTGGCTCACCTCCTTTGTTCTGGACACTCGTACCTTTAGAGATGTGACCTGAGATAATATTATCTATCATAAAGAAACAAATGAGAGATCAAGAGTACCACTAGATTCCACTAGAATGTAACCTCCTTATAGCAGAGACGCTGCCTTATTTACTGCTATATTCCCAGGCCCTAAGAATGCACATAATGGTTATTCAATATACATATTTCTTGAGTGAATTATGGTCAAAGGTTCTGGTGGGAGATTAGGAAGCAAAATCAAAGGACAAAAGGACAAAAATTTATTTTAAACGGCAAATTCCACACTGGCAAAGACAGTGGCAATGGGGTAATAATAGTCTTCAGAAATTCTAGAACCCTGAGAATTCCAAAGGGGAGAGACCCATTTCTGGGTTAGAACTGCCACAGTTTGGAAGTTATAACAGAAGCCAGGGTCTCAATATGCCTTCTTTAGACACGGGGCCACTTACCAGGCCTGGATAGGAGGAGAAATTCACTTCGATTAAATGGAAATCGTCTGTTTAGCATTAATTCAATACACATGAATTGGGACTTCCCGTGTGCCAGTGTCTACAGTGGGTACGGTGGAGCGGTGTTAAGATAAATCAAAGTTCCTGCCCTCAGAACTTTCAGGTAAGTGAGGAACATAGAAATATTAAAGAAGAAGTGTGTCTCACTTTTGTAAGTGCTGTAAGAATTCCAGGTGAGGTGGGTATAAGTTCTAGAGAACCAGAAGGTGACAGAGGCATTAATGTCAAAAGGAATCAGTCAAGTTTTACGGAGGAGGGAGAAGGGAATGGCCTAAGCAGAGACAGAGGTGGGTGGCGGGGAGGGTGGGGGACTGGAGAAGTTGTTATCCTCATCTTCCAAGCCACTCTCAGAGTTGATCAAATGGACTGAAACAGAAGCCACATGTTCATACTAACTTCAGGGATTGGGTTGCTAATGGGAACAAGGAAATGGGTGGGTTGTCCTGGGGCATGGGGAGGACTGTGGCAAAGTTGACTGTGTATCAGTCTGTGAGGATGGTCTTGAGGAATAATGGCAGGGTGGTGGGGGCACTGAATGAAGTGGCCCAACTTCCGGTTATGAGATAGATAGGCACTGGGGGTGTGATGTAAGCATGAGGACTGCAGTTGACACTGCTGTGGGGCATATTTGAAAGTTGCAAAGAGAGTAGATCCTAAAAGTTCTCATCTCAAGGGAAAAACATTTTTTTTTTTTTGTACTAGGAGGATGAATGTTAGCTAAACTGATTGTAGTAATCATTTCACAACATCTCTATGTCAAGTCATTATGTGGTACACTTTAAACTTATACAGAGCTGCATGTCAATTATATCACAATGAAACTGGGAAAAGAATAATGTCTGTCACCTCCGGGCTCCAGGTTGGCTCCTGTGGATTGATGCCTGCATTCGCATGTGCTCTTACAGAGGGTACCCCCAAACTGTCTATTGATAAACAGTGCAAAGGCCTCAGGGACCCACCATCCTATTTCCCCAAATGGGTAAACCTAGTTTTCATCATCAGATTCTTCTTACCAAGATGCCGGCATTTTTCATGGCCACGGGAAGACCCAGGAGCCCAGTGCCAATGTTGCATTTCAATAAATGGACCAAGGTTTGCATCATCCTGTATGGGAAGAGCAGGGAGACAAGAGGGCATGTTAGTGGAAGGGAAGGGTGGCCCAAAACTCAGCCTCCTTCCAGCACCTCCAGCACCCTCTGTGGGGAAGAGGGACAAAACCCGATAAAGTGGACTCTGGTTTAGGTCCCAGGAGGTGATCCAGAGCTGGGCTACGTTCAGATAGCTCAACAAATATGTTTTTTAATTGATTTTTTTTTTTTTTTAGAGAAAGAGCAGAAGGGAGAGGGGGGAGACAGAGAGGAAACATCGATGTGAAAGTGAAACATTGACTGGCTGCCTCCTGCATGCCTCCTACCTCTGATCAAGCCCACAACGCAGGCCTGTGCCCTGACCAAGAATCAAATTGGCAATCCTTTCAATGCATGGGACGATGCTCAGCCAACTGAGCCACACTGGCTAGGGGAGCTCAACGAATATTTAACATGCACTAAGCGTTAAAGAAAATGTTACTAACAATTGCTACCATCTGAATAACTCCCTAGTACCAGTTTATTCATAAACTCACCCAATGGTTTCTTTCATGATTTATTCATTCAATGTTTATGAAGACCTACTAGATGTAGCATTTAGGTAGACAGTGAAAAAAATTAACAATTTTCTCAATTTATGGAGTAATTATTGGTGCCAGGTCATTGATTAATTCACTCCCTAGAAAAAACATAACCTCCCACCAATATATGGAGTATTTACTGGTTCTTGTTCACCCTTTCATCTATTTACCCAACCAGTATACATTTTGAACTTATTCCATGCTATGTATTGGATCAAATTTAATAACATTTTTATTGTGCATGTAGAATGCTTACTATGTGTCTGGCAGGGGTTAGTTAAGTCTATTTATCTAAGGATGGGGGCACCCATTGTCCCTTCACTTCTAAGAGGTGACATTTATTTCTTGGTAACTGGAATTACTGAAAAATATGTCAAAGCAAAAACATTAAACAATATTTTGTCAATTCTTTGATAAGAATTTTTCCAAAAGATTTGCTCTTTTTCCCTACTTCCTCCCCTCCTCCCCTCACTTCTTTCCTAGAGTGGTGTCCGGTCTCACTTGAATCAGGCCTCCTGGGAAAGGGGAGACAAGGATTTGGAGAAGCTGTTAGCTAATCCCATCATAGATCAGGGCCTTGGAGAGTAAAACATGTGGGGAATTTCTGGAAATTAAAAAAAGTTATATTTATATTTTTCTTGAAAAAATATTACATTGGTGTTATAAAAAGAAATACCAAAATTTCACAAAATGGGAATAATCACCTTTAACATTTTGATTGACATTCTTCTGGGCATCCTTATTTGCTTTTATAAACACACACCATTTACACAAGGAGAAGCGTTATAATACTATATCCTAAACTAATTTTCATTATGAATAGTATGTCCTAAACATTTTTCACAACCATAGATTTCCTTCATCATTTGTAATGGCTGTATTTACTCTATTGTGTGTGTACATACTTTATTTAAATGATCTCTTATTGTTTCGGGAATTGTCAACACTATAATCAGTGTTTCAATAAAATCATCATGCATACCTATCTCTCCCTTCTCTGCCTCCCAATTCTTTCCCCAGAGCAGTCACTACTGCCCGTTGTGTGTGTATGTATGTATTTTCAAAGAAAGCAAATGCAAAGTAGTATTTGTATGTTTTATATAAATATACATTAGGATCTGCAATACATTACAACATTGTCATCTACAAAGATACCAAAAGGACATGAGAGAGGAGGACATTTCTTGACACCCTTATCAACACTGGGTATTGTCATTTATCATCTCATTATGCCCATGGCTATTATGTGATCTGATTACTAGGTAATAGTCTGCTTGGCAATAAAGTCCTAAGAAAAATTTCCACGTACCCGGGTCTATGGCAGTTAAAGTAGGGACATGAGGCTAGGATGTGACCTTTTGTTTCCTGGATGGGTTTGTTGTTGGGAGGGAGGGAGGCAGGGATAGAGAGGAAGAAACAGAGAAAATGAAGACTAGTAGATGGAAGAGAGGGGAGAGCTTGAAACTGTGGCAGAAAGAGCAGCCAGCCTAAGGCACAGAATTGTTCCTGGAACCCAGAAACTCATGCTGGGGGTGGCTACTCTATCTGGGTTCTTTGCAAAACTGGACGACAGGTGTAATACCCAGAGCCACACGGATCGACCTTCTCAGATTATGAAGGTTCTTTCATCCGTTCATCCCCTGTCCACGGGGGATAAGTGTGTAAAGAAGAGAGAAGTAGGAAGACGTAGCCCAGAGCTGAAGGCTGCAGCGCTTGACCTCAGACCTGGAAGGGCAGTGCAGCCACTTACGACAATCTATTGGCTTCCTCAGCAGGATGGACACCCTCTGAACTGGTGTCACTGCTACCCTCGGAGACTGATTTGGACCCGTCCTCCAGGGAGTTGGACTCACTGTCGTCCCTTCGAAGCAATGGAGTCTTCGACATGGTGGGGAGGTGGTGGTGGCTCAGGGTTAAGTCCTGTAACAGCCTCGAACCAGACTTCCATGGGTTTTTCTCCAGAGAAACCAGGGCTGCAGGCCTGAGATGCTAGCTCCTAATTCTTGAGGGTGCCTGCCCTGGGTGGAGCCTGAGCGTGTGAATCAGTGAAGCCCCTGGTGGCAGGGGAAGCTGATGTTGATTATGCCTCACCTGGCTTTTGGGGGACTTAGGAGAGTCTCATCTCAGGAGGACCCTCAGTGCCCCTTGCATTTGATTGGCCACATGCCAGGATATGCCTGGACTTTCCGCCCCTCCCACTTTAGCCCTAAAGTGAACAGTGTGACTGAGAGGAAGAAGGCACCATGGGACTGGAGGTCCCGGGGCCTGGATGTGGGGCCAGGCCCAGTGCTCCCCTATCCCTGGCAAGAGGGAAACCAGAACTACCTCACAATGGAGACTGCTCAGCCAATAAAGTGCTGCAGAATCCCAGGGTGCAGGTGTGGTCCAACAGAGGGAGATTGGCTACCACCTTGCCCTAGGTGGGGGTGAAGCGTGGCTTTTATGGCCCAGTTCAATGCCACCTGCTCAGAATTTCTGTACAAGAGGACTGCCACCTATTTAAAAAGGAGTGCAAGTAAACTTTTAAAAATTATTCAAAAAATACTTATCGAGCATTAATATAGAAGTGGGCAAAAGTAGGCTTACAGTTATGAGTACATGAAACAGAGTTTATTCTCGTATTATTTATTATTGCATTATTTATTATTATTAACCTACTTTTGCCCACCCTTGTATACTAGGCACTGTTCTCCACACTGGGAAAACAGTAGGGTAGACAAGTACTACAACTTCTGCCCTCATGGAACTTATGAGCTAATGAAGAGACTGATAATAAAAAAATGTTGAGTATATGTTCGTAATACGTACTGGAAAGAAAAATAATGCAGGAAAGGCAATGGAAAGTGCCAGCGGGGATGGGGAGGGGAAGTTTGCAATTTTAGACTGGTGGTGACAGGGGGCCTCACTGAGGAAGTGACATTTGGGGAAAGGGCTGATGATGTGAGGGAGCAAGCGCTGTGTGGGTTTTGGGTAAGAAACTTAAAGCAGAGGGAGGATAAGTGCAAAGGCCCTGAGGCAGGAGAGTGCCTGGGGTATTGCAGGAATGATAAGGCCAGGTGGCTGGGTCGGTGTGCACAAAGGGTGGGAGACGAGTAGAGGGGCATATGTCTGGCTTGCCCAGGACTGTGCTGGTTTGTACTTGTTGCTCTGGCACAATGAATAATTAACATTGCCTCTTTTCACTATCAAGAGTGTCCTGGCTTGAATGATAAATTACAGGATCACACCAGAGATGCAGTTAATGTAAGTGGAAGTAACAACAAATGGGTGGACTGGGATGGGCAGGACCCTTTGGTTTTTACTGAGGGCTTTGAGCAGAGAAGGGACATGACTTGGGTTTTAACAGGATCTGCTGGCCATTTTGTTGGTAGCAGATTGAATGGGGGCGAGAGCAAAAGCAGGGACATAATTAGGAGGCTGTTGCAATCAGCTCAGAGGCTGCTGCAATGACCCAAGGTTAACAGGGGTGTAGACCAGGTGGCAGCTAAAGACGGTGAGAAGTGACTGAAGTCTGGACATCTTTAAAGCGAAAGCCCAGAGGATGTGCTGATGGACTCACTGTGGGGGATAAAGGAAAGAGAGGGGTCAAAGATGACTGCGCTGTTTTTGGTGTAACAGGAAGGATGGGATTGGCATGAACAAAGTCTAGTCTTGAAGATGCCTTTGCAGAGCAAACCCTGGCCCACTGTACTTTGACTGTATGTTTATTTGGGATGGTCTGGACAGGTTACTTATGAAGATTATGGGGGGCCAAACTGCTCCTCATGTCAACTCTTAGTAATGCTCTGAAATCAACTCTATGAGCCTCTTCCCTCCCTTGAATATCAAATGAGCTCTCCCCCTCCTCTGATGACCGAAAGGCTATTTCCCAAGTTGGAAATAACTTCCCCTCCTCAATGCATTTATTCATTGCTTTAATACTCACTAGTGAATGCCTGCTCTGTATTAGGCAGGCGCTATAGACTCAGCAATGAACACTTTCAAGGAGTCTGTACTTTAGTAGGAAGTAGGAAGAGGACAAACAAATAATGAGACAGTAATAGATTATAAGAAATGCCATGCTCATTTTAAAACAAAG
Organism: Myotis nattereri; assembly: GCF_964212035.1. Taxonomy (NCBI): domain Eukaryota; kingdom Metazoa; phylum Chordata; class Mammalia; order Chiroptera; family Vespertilionidae; genus Myotis; species Myotis nattereri. Next base: position 90,445,518 of record NC_138080.1, read on the forward strand.
CAAAACAAATGCAAAACTACAAAAAGTGAAAATCACCCTCGTCCAGAGAGAACAGCTGTGACCAATCTAAGGTGCTTCATTCATGCACATGTCCCACCACTAACTTGATGTCTAATACAGCTTTGTAAAAAATTGTGATAAAACACACATAAAACTTACCATCTTAACCATTTTTAAAAAAATTGATTTTAGAGAGAGAGGGATAGAGCAATAGAAACATTGATTGGTTGCCTCCTGCATGCCCCTACTGGGGATCAAGCCCGAAACCTGGGTATGTGCCCTGACCGGAAATTGAACTGGTGACCTCTTGGTTCACGGTTGATGGTCAACCACTGAGCACACTGGCCGGGCAGCCAACTTAACCATTTTTAAGTGTGCAGTTCAACAGTGTTACTGGTAAATACATACACAACGTGTACAACCAATTTCCAGAACTCTTCATTTTGCGAAACTGAACCTCTATACCAATTAAACTTTCCTCCCCCCTCTCTGCTAGGATCCTCCCCCTCCCCAATCCTACTTTATTTTTTCATGACTCTGACTACTGTATGTACCTCATAAAACTGAAATGATGCATTATTTGTCTTTTTTGTGACTGGCTTATTTCACTTAGCATAACGTCCTCAAGGTTTATCTGTGTTGTGACATGTGTCAGAATTTCCTTCCTTTCTAAGGCTGAGTAATATTCCATTGTAATATATACCACATTTTGTTTATCCATTCATCTGTCAGCGGACATTTGGTTGCTTCCACCTTTTGCTTATTGAGAATCATGCTGCTCTGAATATGGGTGTGCAACTATCTTATTTGAAATGCTAATACAACTTTTTCACTTAATATATGCTATCGATATTTTCACTTCACCAAACAGATAAAGAAATAAATTTTAATGACTGGAGAACATTTGATTTTTAAAGTGGAGTTTATTGAGGTATACCTTACATCCAGAAAAACTCACCATTTTAAAGTATACAGTTCAACAAGTTTCGACAAATGCATACAGCCTCATAACTAACACCAATCTATATAACATTTCCATCACACCAAAAAGTTCCCTCAGGCCCCTTTGTAGTGAATCTTCTCCTCCAACATCCATCCATTCGGTTTAGCATCTTCGACAATGTTATATAAATGCAATCATAAAACATGTAAGCTTTTAAGTCTGGCATCTTTCACTCAGCATGATGCTTTTGAGGTTCATCCATGTGGTTGAATGCAACAGTTTAATCCTTTTTATGGTTGAGTAGTATTCCATTGTATGGACATACCAAAATGTGCTTCTTCGTTCATCTGGTGATGGACATTTAGATTACTTGCAGTTTTTGGTGATTATGAATAAAGCTGCTGGAAACATTCACGTACAGGACTTCATGTGGTCAAGTGTTTTTATTCATCTGGTAAAGATTTTGGAGTAGGATTGCTTGTGTATTTTTAAGTCTGTAAGAAATCACCAAACTATTTTCCAAAGTGGCTGTACCAGTTTGCATTCCCACGAGCAATTTTTGAGAGTTCCAATTGCTTCCTTGTATAGTTTTTTTTTTTGGTGCCTTATTTTAATTAATAAACCCCCCCTTACTATTGGATATACAGGACATACCCATTTTTTCAGTGATGAGCAGCTTTATAAATATACCTTTGAACATTTGATTGTTGCCTTAGGAGGAAGTCTCAGAAGTAGAATTGTTGGGTCAAATAATATTCTTATTTTCAATTTTGATTCATATTGGCCACCAGAAAAGTTGTGCCGAATGCACTACCACCAAAAAAAAAAAAAAAGAGTGCCAGTTTTTCCACACTCTGCCAATGCCAACTTTTTATTAATCTTTAAAATGTTTAGAAATGTGATAAGTAAAATTGGCTCATTGTTACTTTACCAGTAATTCCTATTTCTTTGGTTACTATTGAAGGTGAACATCTTACACGATTTGGACATTAGTATTTGTTCTCTTATGAATTCCCTGCTAGTGCATTTGCCTATTTTTCTACTAGGGGTTATGAAGGGGTAGGAGTAAATATTTGGCTCTGTCTATCTATCTGCATTCATGGGAGGAGCTGAAAAGTCACATTGTCAAGAAGAATTTGTGGCCATGTTTGCAATCTACTACAAGAGCCTTGAATATGCTTGGCACACAGTCGGTAGTCAAGGTGTTGTAAGCCTTAAAAGGCAAATAATGCCAAATAATGTCATTGTCCATCCCTTTCCCCCTGCCATTGGCACATTTATCTCCATGCCTCCCATCCATTGTTGGGATCTTTGAACTGGGCCAAAACTTTATCCAGTGGTTTAGGAAGTTTATTGCCCTTGACAAATATGAATATGATGGCTTTTCTCTGTTTGAGAGTTTCAGCTCACAATGGGCCACTTGGCCCAACTCATCTTGATGCTGGAGCTGGGCACACGTTGCTGGAACCCTTTCTCTGTCAAATCAGGGTCAGCCTTAGCTGGCCACACCTCCTCCTGCCAGTTGCTGCCACTTGGGTGCCCCCAGTGGCTTCTTCTTGCATAGCTCCATTCAAGGTGTGAGAATCACCATGTGAATGGCCAAAACGTTGGGTGGAATGGAGAGCCTTCCCTGGGAGAGCTCTCCGTGTAGTGGAAAGCTAGAGATGGAAAGAAAAGGAATAAACAAAAAATTTGTTTTGCTTACCACCTAGGCCCTGTCGCTGGTGAGTCTTGCAAAATAAAGATAATGCATATATAAAAGAGGTCCATAGCATTAACAGTCAGATGCTGGTGGGTAAGGAGCTGTGCCGTTCTCACTGAATAAAAACGGTGGAGTTGGAAAAGGTGACAGGGTGTCCTGGCTGGATGAGCTCATCCAGGGCCTGGTAGGTCCCCACCACAAAGCCCACGAAGCCCAGGATGCTGATCAGGGCGTCCTTGGCGATGGTGAGGGGGCTCAGGCCCTCTGAGTAGTAGGTGGTGACCTCCAGGAGGGGCGGGAAGATGAGGGCCAGGGCGCTGCTGCTCACGGAGCCCACTAGGGAGAGGACCAGGTCCAGGCGGGGGATGAGGATGGCCAAGATGCCTATGGGAGATGATACGGGATAGATAGATCATCCCAGGTTTAACCAAGCTGCAAAAGTTCGTTTTAAAAATCCTTTTCTTAAAACATAAGCCAGTTGTTTTTCATACATCCAGTTTCATACAGAAAAAATTGAAAGTCCTACAATACCCCCAATCGTATTCACTAGATGTTACACATTAAAAATTCGGTGTGTTTCCTTCCAATAATTTTTCTAATTTATAGATTCATATTTTTGTGAGGAAAAACTACCCACTTCAGTTCCATGACGAGGGCCTGCAAATTTAACGGACGATAGACACATTAAATAGGAGGAAAGACAAAGTTTATTCGGGGCTAGGGAGCCTTCAGGTGAATTGGCTTCTGGAACAGCCAAAGATAGGGGTTCATATTCCCATTTTATAAGGGTGCAAGGGAGGTGTGAAGTCTCAGATAAAGCTCATTTTAAGTAATTACCCAGTCTTCTTTCTGGCTGAAAACCTTCCTGAGAGGGAATGTATGGCAGCTTTGCTTTTCAGGAGGTCCTGCTTAATTTGGCAAAGGAAGTTTAGTTATAATTGTTTTCTCCCCCTGTAGCTTCTATTGGTTCAAATGTTTTTATCTTAAAATAATTTTTATGCCACTAAGGTACATTTTGAATCCATGCATATTCAACGATTAAGCTCTTCATAAGTAGCACTAGGTAACAGTGCTGGAAACTGTCCCAAACTATTTAGGATGTATCAATGCACAAAACAGACAAAAACTGAAAAAATAAAAAACAACAACAGCAGCCTTACTTCCTAGCACTAACATTTTAATAATTAACACGACTAGGAGCACCTCTTGCAGACATGAGGATGCAAAATTATTTCTAGGAGAGAGGAGTCTTGGAATAAGATCACAGGCTCTCTCTAAAAGTGTCTTCTACATACATGTCAGAAAACATCTGCCAAACAAACACTAAAAGCTACAGATTTTGACATTCTATTTTTTCCTCATAGGATGTTTTACAGGCCTGTGCTTTTACATTTTTTATTTTACTTGATGCAAAATTTTCACTAAAACTGACCAGAAGCCTCCCCCAGGCTTCTTGTGGAGGAAGAGTGTGGGATAACAATGAAAACAGGCCTGGAAGGCAGGATTCTGGCTTCTCCTTTGGGTAAGCCCCTGCCCCTTTCTCTGCTTGTTTCCTCATCTACAAAGTGGGGATACATGATATCTACCCTTTTAGGTATTATGGTTCATATTGCAAATGGTGTTAAAGTTTTAAACAAGTAGCCCTGGCCGGTGTGGCTCAGTTGGTTGGGCATCATCCCGTGCACCAAAAGTTTCCCAGTTCGATTCCCGGTCAGGGCACGTGCCTGGGATTGTGGGCTCGATCCCTAGTAGCAGTTGTTATTTTTATATTTGGGACAAATTCCTTCAGCCCTTTGGAGTCTCTGTGATTCTGAATGGTAGTGTCCCTGCCTCCTAGGGTAAATTGGGAACAGATCACGTCAAAGGAAGAAAATCAGTGTCCAGAGAAATTAATGGGCTGGTCTAGTACAGCAAGAAGTAAGAAGGAGATTCTTAGAATCACAATTAAAGGAGCCTTAGAGGCAGCTTGGCTCTATCACACCCAAGGCAGGAATCTCTATCAAATCCTTTGTTCCTGCTAAGATACTCATAGAAATGCGGTAAGGGGATCCCGGGGCCTGGAGCAGGGGGAGGGCTGTGAGGGGCTGAGTGGGGCCAGTGAAGCCAACAAATGAGCAGGGACCAGCCAGGGAGCAAGTCCAGTTGACTACTGCCAGTGGGGAACGTGACCCTAGAGTTGGTAAATCATTCCCCCCCAAAACTATTAGAAATTTGGATTTGTAAGTGAAATCTGCCACATTTTGAATGTTTGCCCGGATTTATACATTTATACATTGTGAGGGTCAAACAACACATCTCTGGAGACTCACCGACTGTCGTTTCCAACCTCCATCCTAGAGGCGGAGGGTCTGGCTCGGGGACTTGGATGACTTGGGTTCAAATCCCACCTCTGGCACATCTTGGCCAAATACTTATCGCTCCCTGCGTTGGTGTTCTCATTTGAAAAAGCAGGGTTTCTCATAATCCTACCTCATAAGAGTTCCTGTAGGACTGAATAAAAGTCTATAAAATATGGACTAAAAAAGAGCTTAGCACAGTGCCTGGCACACAGTAGATGCTTAATAAATATCAGTTCTTATTATGATTGTTGTTTGATAAGCTGTGCCACGTCCCCAGGCTGCCCAGCATCAAATCTGTCTTATTAGGTAGATGTAAGAATTAGCTTATCCCTGAGGCTTACATGAATTACTACTTGCCAAGCCTTTTCCGGTCCTTGAAATTAGTGCTCAATTTAGTGCTCAATCAGTGCCGATTATTACGACTATCCTTTATCATCTGGCTGATTTCTGACAGCCCTCAGGAAAAGAGCAACATTGTTCTCTGCCTTCTACTCACATGTCAGGCAGACCATGGTGAAGCGGATGGACAAGTCCAGAAGCAGTGCCCAGCGCTTGGACACCCGGGAGATGGCGGAGGGGATGATGATTTCTGCAGGGACATAGAACTGCAGGGCGTAGGAGAACAGGATGCCGGCGATGTAGAGGAGCTTGACCGACTGGTACAGCCTGCAGGACAAAATGGTGATGTTTTCTATGACCACTGGGCTCTGACACCCGGCCTCTTCAGACTATTAACCTCTGACCTTAGGACAGTCCCTCTGGCTGCAGTTTTCTTGTCTAAAAGTGATGGGGAGGGAACTTCTAAAAGCCAAAAGGGAGTCAGCAGAGCACGCAGTGAAAATAGACTGATCCATCATGAATTTGAAAAGCAACAGTTGAGAGGGTCATCTCTAAATAAAAAGAATCTTTAGCCTGGGTATAATAGTATATAACACCTGAGCATGGGTATATATAACACCTAAGCATGGGTGTATATAACAGCTGAGCACGGGTATATATAACACCTGAGCATGGATATATATAACATGGGTATATATATATATATATATATATATATATATATTAGTATATAAAAATTACTATCACTTGATGCTCAATTTTAGATTTTAGGAAAGAGAGGCTCAGTCTGGATACTTTGTCCAGGGAGAGACAAGTGATAAGTGGCAAAGGCCAAAAACCCTGGGTCTGAAAGACTCTGGTCCTGTGATCTCTGACAATCCTTAGGAATTCTCTGGATTCCCCCCAAAGCTCTTGGCACAGTTCCTCAACAAATGCTTCTAGTAGGTTGTGAAAACTGCAGAATCCCAAATCCTTGGGGGAAGAGGCAGTCTACAAATAGGCTGGGGGTGGTGGGTGGTGAGTAAAAGGAGGGGTAGGATTACTTGCAGGCATCAGACTAAAAGCAGAGAGTGTGTGATGGAGGACGTTGAGTTTTATTAAAGCCTTTTCTGACCTATGGAGTTATGATATTTTTCCTTTAATCCACGAATGTGGTAGATGGATCTCCCATGTTTAATAAACCTGTGTGTGTGTACATGTATGTCTGAGTCTGTGTTTAGGCCATTCTTTAGAAAGCTAACTTCCACATTTCTGCATTTCTTGCTCACAGTAGTCCTGATGCCTAGAATACCACTTTCTCCATTTCCATCTGTCCCAAACCCCACTGGTTTCCTGAAATTCCCGTCTTTTGAGCGGGTATTACATGCCAGATGCTTTTAACATGCCCAATTCAATCCCAGGACAATTCTGCTTTATAGATGAGGAAACCAAAGGTCAGAGCGGTTAAGTAAATCATCCATGATCACAAACCAGGAGGCAGTGTTACTGGGACCTGGACCCAGGAGTGCCAGAGTTGTTCTTGTCTGGACAGAGTTGCCTTGTTAGACAACATGATTCTCTGTTGTCCCATTTCAATGTAGTTTTTTTCCTTGAGAGTCACAAGGCCTCTTTGCTCCTCTAGAGGGCTTCTTTTCTATTCTATGTTAAAATTGCTTATTATAATATCTATCCTTTCCCCACTCCCACTGGATTATGAGTCAAGGAAGATAGTGAAGCTGAAATTCATAGTCTACTCACATCAGCATAATCCACGCCCCCATGTGCCTAGACTGGCATCTGCATATAACTGGCCGGCAGTAAATGCTTGATGAATGACATCTATCAACTTGGGAAAGGTACCCCACTTAAGGCCAACTAAGCCTCCAAGTGCCCCTTAAAAAGGAAGGCATCCTGGAGAAAATGCTCACAATGCAATATGGCTTCGTGTGTCCATTTAAATGTGGCTCTGTTGAAGTCTGGCTCAGCTAACTGTTGCCTGAACTGAGTGCATTTGAAGAAAACATTTTTACAGTGGGTCCTCCCAAATTGGTTTTTGTTTGACTACTTTTCATCTTAGCTACTCTGACATGGGGATGTGCACCACAGGCCGTAGCAAGCAAGACTTGGTAATACAACCTTCACAAATATAATTGCTAAAATTTTTTTAAATCCTCACCTGAGGATATTTTTTTCATTAATTTTTAGAGAGGGTGGAAGGGAGGGAGAGAGATAGAGAAACATCGACGTGAGAGAGACATATCAATTGGTTGCCTCCTGGGGATCGAGCCTGCAATTGAGGCACGTGCCCTTGACCGGAATCGAACCCAGGGCCCTTCCATCTGTGGGCCAATGCTCTATCTACTAAGCCAAACAGGATAGGGTTTCAAATATAATGAAAAGTACTGCCACCCACCGACTCCTCTCTCTGCCTCTTGCCCTCCCCTAGACCTTCTCTTCTCTCCTTAGGTGACCAAGGATTCTCACTTCTTTCCTTTCTCCCTAAATATGTCCTCCTCCATTCTGAGCTAACAAGGCCTCCCTCAACATGAGAGGCTGTAGTTAAAGGAGGAGCTCCCTGAACAGAGAACCCAGAGCCCAGAGCTCCAGCAACAGCTCTGCTTCTCCCTGGGGAGGCCCTCCAGGCCACGGTTTGCCATCTGCGGGAGGGAGGAGGAAGTGACCTATACGTTCCCACCTGGCCCTGAGTCCCCCCCGCCCCCCACCAGAAGGCCCATAAAGTTACCAGCAGTTGGGCAGGTTAAGGGTTATGCTGGCCTTGATGTTGTTTTGAAACTGCAGGTAGCCCAGAACCCCGAAGCCAATGTACAGGGCAGTGATGATGGCCATTCCCAAAGACAGGATAGCTGGGAAGCGGCGGGAATCCTTCATCTTGTTTTCCAGGGGCAGAACCTACGGAAATAACACAGTGTGAGAAGACAGCAGGAGAAAGAGGGCCATGACACAAAGAAGAAAGGCATCCCACTTCTGGGTATATACCCAAAGGAGCTGGAAGCAGGAACCTGAACGGATATCTGCACACCCATTGTTCAGCATGATTCACAACAGTAAAAGGTGGAAACTTTTTAGAAAAGTGTCCATGGATGGATGAATGGATAAACAAATGTGGTATACATACACCATAGAATATTATGCATCCTTAAAAAGGAAGAAGATTCTGGAATGTGCCACAACATAGATGAACCTTGAGGACATTATGCTAAATAAACTAAGCCAAACACAAAAGGACAGATACTGCATGATTCCATTTATACGAGGTACCTGGACTAGTCAAATTCATGGAATCAGAAGTAGAATGATGGTTTCCAGGGACTGGAGGATGAGGGGAATTGAGGAGTTATTGTTTAATGGGTACAGAGTTTCAGTTTCTTGAGAGAAAAGAATTCTGGACATGGATGGTTGTGATGGTTGCACAATCATGTGAATGTCTATCATGTCACTAAATTGTGTGCTTGAAATGGTGAAGATGATAAGTTGTGCTAGGTGTGTTTTACCACAATTAAAGAAGTCACAAGATGAACCCGGGACCATTCAGAGCTGGGAGGTCCCCTCGGGTTGTCCAGGACCAAGGAGCTCAGCTCCTTGGGGCAGCCCGATCTGGGCAGATGCATTTTCTTTGGCCAGCATAGCCTTTAAGAAAATTGAATGACTATGAATGTCTTTAGGCACAACATTCTTTCCCCATTCACCAGGCCCCCCTCTTTCACTCACACTGACATATGCCTGCCTCCTCACCCACACCGCCTTCCAAAGGAATCTGAATCTGAGACTTCCGATTCCAGTGCACTCATCCCTCCCTGTACAGATGGGGAGGCTGAGACGCAGGTTACACGGTGGGTTGGTGGCACAGCTGGGACCAGAGCTTCCTGGTTCCCCAGTAGCACATTTCTCCCCAGACCATGTTCTTAGGATCCTTGCACCCCGGATGCATCCCTGGCTCTGAGAGCATCCATCTGGAGACCAGTCTGCCTCTTGAGCCTGCTGGGCACCCAAAGGTCACTTCTGTCTTTTGAACCAACGCTGTGAAGACCACAACTCTATGAAGCTTGTACTTGTATAGGGCTAATTTTACAGAGGAGGAGAACAAGGCTCTGAAGATGAAGTAACGTGTCCCAAGTTACACAGCTTGCAAGTGGCAGAGCCAAGGTGCAGACTGGGGTTGTCCTCCGAAGTCCAAGTGCTTGCTTCTACTCAATTCTGCCTATACTCCTACAGCACTGGGGATGTGTGGTCTCAGTGGGAACGTAGCATCTAGGCCCTGGTATCGTTAATGACTTTTTGTCCTACATGCATCTCCTCCCTGCCCCATGCATATGGGAACTGTAAAGGGAGTGCTATGCAGGGGTCACTGCTGTGCCTTTCCACTTCCTTCTGGGTGAGGGGCAGGTTCGCAGTTGCAGCAGGTATTCAGGAAAACATCCTGGGGGTTATGTGGAGAGCAGACAATCCACCCTGAGCTTTCCCACTCTGTAATGCATTTTAGCTGCATAAGTTCTCCCGGCTAAAAATAATCTTTTCCTTAGGCCAGAACCAAGGAACCACGGCCCGCAGAAACAAGGCTGAAGTATATTCTGTCTGTGAACTAGCAAGCCTACTCCTAGAGAGAGAGAAATAAAAACATGTTCCCACAAAACCTGGACGCAATGCTTATAGCAGCATTACTCATCATTGTCAATACCTAGACACAACCCTAATATCCTTTTACAGGTGAATTGGTAAATTGTAGTGTCGCTGCTACAGTGGATGCTCAAGAGATAGAAAGCAACCAGCTACTGACACATGCAACACTATGGTTGATCCTAAATGCAGCTAAGTGAAAGAAGCCAGTCTCAAAGGGTTCCATACTGTATGATCCCCTGCATATTCTGGGAAAGATAAGGCAGTAGAGACAGTGAACAGGCGGTGGTTGTTAGGGATTAATGGAGGTGGGGGAGTTTTTTGTGGTGAAGGAATTGTTCTGTATCCCAATTGTGGTATATCTATGATTCCATGCATTTCTCAAAACTTACAGAAATGTACAACCCCCCTCCAACTCCCCAAAATTGAATTGCATTGTATATAAATTAAAAAGTTATATACACAGCACTGTCCTTCCTCAAGTGTGAAAGTAGAGACTATGTAATAATCCATCGTAAGGATACAGTACTTTCTTGTTTAAAACTCCTTTACGTTTCATCAGATCCTGTCATTTAAATGGTACACCTCCATCTGCCTTGATTTTAAAAGGTTAGGAAACACATGTTGACATGAAGATACATGTTTCATAGGTGTACTGGGACAAGAATGGATCTCTCTCCTGACTGCCTCTCTGTTGTAACCTGCTTTTCTCCTGCTGGTGACAACTGACCCTATTGAAGCCAGAGGTTACTTTCTCCCGTGTGCACAGAAACCCAAAAACCCAGAGCACCCAGCGCCCGCTCAGGAGGTCACCCACAGCACCAGGGAAATTCCACCCTGATTCAAACCTTACAAAGCCAATGCTTTCAAATGAGAAAATGGCTGTTCCGAAGAAGAGAGAGTAGGTCTTCCAACTTGTTACCAGTGGCAACTGGCTGGGGTCTGGAATGTCCTATAGGAAAGAGATATGAGGTAAGACATTAACCCTCAAAGCATGTTTGGGCTCCTTTAAGAGGGCATTCTGAAAGTAGACCTGAATTTTTAAAAAAATTAAATGTCGAGTAATTTAGAAAACTTCAAAAGGAAGTAGGCAACAATCCAAGTTGATTTTAACACTGCACAAGAACAAAGAGCCGGGGGGGGGGGGGGGCGGAAATATCAAGGCATTGTCAAAGTATTGAAGAGTCGGTATTTCACAAGGGAGTTTGGTTTATCAGAATCCAACAAAAGAAAGTCTTGCACACCTAGGTTAGTGCCAGCCTAACGTGCCCAAGAACACTTTGTACAGTGGTTATGGGTACTGGCAATTACTGTCTAAGTTACAGCGGTAGTCCAGGGAGCCCAAAGGAATTAGCTAAATATGAAAATCTCTTCTTTTTCAATGAGCTACAAATTGAAGAGGAGGCCCTAGCTGGTTTGGCTCAGTGGATAGAGTGTCAGCTTAGAGTGTCAGCTTACGGACTGAAGGGTCCTGGGTTCGATTCCAATCAAGGGCACACATGTCCAGCTTGTGGGCTCGGTCCCCGGTAGGGGGCATGCAGGAGGCAGCCAATCAATGATTCTCTCTCATTGATGTTTCTCTCTCTCCCTCTCCCTTCCTCTCTGAAATCAATAATACATATAACACAAATAGAAGAGGAGGAAAATGTATGAAATAAATATGTTATGTACCTTGTGACCTAGAATGTGAAAATCATTACAGAACCATTCCTCTCATTGAGCAACCTTTGGGATTGTCCAAACAAGAACCAAAGGTAACTATCTCATTAGAAAATTCAGTTTTGTGGAATTTATCAATATTGCCTTAAGGAATATAAAACTCACTTATAGTTACCCCAAAATATTTGCCTAATTTGTTATCATTACTAAATTCCTTGCGACTTCTGAAAGAGAAAAACATCTGAAAGGTATTAGGTATGACAAGGGGCTTCTGGGATTTAAATTTCTGGGCAGTCTTGTCCATTGTACAATAAAAATTAGAAAGGATAGAAAAGTAGGAAATTGAGGGAAAATCAGTATGTGTAAGTCAACTTCAAAGATGTTATAATTTACATTGTGATAGATTGGCTTTTGGCCTTTCAAGACTCTGTATCTCTGTGATAAAATGAGGGGTTTTTTCTCTTGAGTGCCTGAGGGGGTGATTTTGAGTGCCTGGAATTGTAGTCTAGAGTATGTAAGACCAAACAGATGCAATCAGATAGGAAGATGCTGCTTTCTTTCTGCCTTTTGCTGCTACTCCAGCCATTACAGGAATAATCTATCATTCACCAATTAAGATGCTTTCCTGGCAAAGCATTTTTTAAAGCCCGAATTTGACATAAAACAATGATTGGAGAAGCAACATGCAAGAGGAGATATCCAGAAAAATGAGATTTCACAAAGACATCTTTGTGGAAGACATGTTACACTGAGGCGGGTACCAGGCTGAATAATGAGGTAAACACTTACCTACCCTCACAGTGTTGGTGTCAGGTATCAGTCTATTATTGATTAAAGGCTCTGCCCCCGGCAGGAGTCAGATGTGTGCTGTGCACTAACCTTGGCAATGTACTGGGCGGTGATGATCAAGCTGACCAGCATGCTGATGTTGGCCAACATGGAGAAGATGGACAGGACCCTGAGGTTCCTAAAGAGGACCAGCAGCATCAGGATGGGCAGGAAGGCGAGCATGTAGAGTCGAGAGTCTATGGTGGGTGTGAGAATCACCGTCTCATTATAATGGCAATTGCTGGAGGTGCTATTAACAGCTTCTACCACCTGAGGAAAAAATGGGAAAAGCAAGTGGAAGAGTCAATAGCTGGTCCACAGTCAAACTCCCTCCCACAGGGCTGGAATGTCTCACTTGAATTAGGGTGAACTTAGGAACTTCTTATTGTAAATCTTCTGCACCATACTTCTGCAAAAGAGGCAGCACAAATAACTTTAATAAAAATAAAATTACTAGCCCTAGCCGATGTGGTTCACTGGATAGAGCATCAGCCCTCAGACGGAGGGGTCCCGGGTTCAATTCCAGTCAAGGCCATGTACCGCAGTTGCAGGCGCAATCCTCAGCCCTTGTCAGGGCTCGTGTGGGAGGCAACCAATATATGTGTGTCTCTCACATCGATGTTTCTCTCTCCCCCTCCTTCCCTTTCACTCTCTCTAAAAAATCAGTGGAAAAATATCCTCAGGTGAGGACTAATAAACAAACAAAAAAGAAGAAGAAAAAGTAAAATTAATACAAAATAACTGTATTTATATTGGCTGTTTATCAGCTCTTGGAAACTCAGCATCCATTCCTCCTGATTTTGATTTACTTTTTTTGTGCACTCTCTCTCACCCAGACACAACCTGGGAGGACTGTAGGTCACAATCATAGGGCAGAACTAAAGGACAGGCCTTTGACTCAAGTGAGGGCATTCACCATCTCTCCCTGCAACCTGAATCTAAACAACTAGCAAAATGACAAAATGACACGGGGACAGAAAAAGAACGGGTAAAAATTAATTCTGACAAGAAATCCCTGAGGAGACCACGTCAGTTCTATGTATATCTCCCTAACTGCCCTGGTTCCTGTTCTTTTCTGAGACCCATTTATTTTATTTTTTTCGCTGTCTTTCTCATTTTGGAAGTTTGCCAATATTCTTCTACTACACTTATTTTTTTGCTTACTTGAGTTCCCCAGCATGTTTCTTTTGCTTAAAACAAACAAAGAAACAAAAATATCATCGCTTAACTGTTTCTTAAATAGACTAATACTGGCATTTTGAGTGAGAGAACTCTTCTTGTGAGGATTGGACCATTCATTGCAGGACATTTAGCATCCCTGGATCCCACCCAATGAAATCGATTAGCATCCCCTGATTATTGAGACAAACAAAAAATACCTTCCTACACACAGTATAAACACCCACTGGCAAAGTCAGGGGCAGGGGAGGGATGGTACCATCCTCATTTAGAATTAGCATTACTTCACTGATAATGTCTTACTGTGCAAGCCACACAATCCACTGCAAAACAATTAGAAACCAGAGTTTGGCAAGAAGAAAATGTAAAGCAGTGATCACCTCAGTACCTGTGGGTAGCCGCAGTAATGCCTTGGAATATACGCATCTACACATTTTCCATACAGTACAACAATGACATGTATAATATGAATCCTTTTTATTTTACAAGACTGCGATCATAGCATACACTCTTATTTTGAAATGTCTTTTTCATTTAACAGCATATCATGAATACTGAAATAAATCATTGTCTTGGTGTTTTTTTTCTGATTCTTCACTACAGTAGGAAGAATACTTGGAACATGGGCCAGGCATTCAAGGCTCTCCATAAATGGGCTCCATTCAGCCTTGAAGGCTCTTCTACAACCATTGTATTGCCTCTCCTGAGCAAGTCCCCTGCGTTCCTGTCCCCAGGTGTTCACTCCTCCTTTCTCCCACCTTGGCTGCCACCAGTGCTCTTCAACACCCTGCTCAGATGCACCTCCCAAGGGAGCCTTCCCTTGCTCCAACGAGCTTCCCCTCACCCACACATTTCTACCCTGTAGTTCACAATTAAGTATCCCAACCTCAGGCTGCTGTTAGTAGTGTCCTGACCTGGCACCAAAATATCATATTGATATTTAACTTTTTATATGCTTTAGAACACATTACACCGAGCCTGCAAACTCAAGACAATGCTTGCCTTGTCTCTAGACAGATGATAAATAAAGTTCTGCTGATATCAGATTGATTTCCAAGCAGCAATCTGGCAATGTGTTTTGAAAGCCTTCAAAACAAACTCTTTTATCCTTTAAGAAATATATACTAAGGAAATAAATATGGAATTGTATGGAATATAATAGAGTATAAATAAAGGGAAACAAAATACCTAACAATAGAAGACTAAGTCATGGTCAATCTGTGTGAAATACTAGTAACCTATTAAAAATTACATTTAAAACTGTAAGGAAATTGCAAATTGCTAACCAGTTAACAATAAATTAAAACAATAATTGTGAGTAGTTGCACTAGACTAATTTTGCTTTGTTTTCAGAAGCAATATAACATAGTGTTTAAGAACTTGAGCTCTGATATCAAAAGGCCTGCAATTTCTTTTATTGATTTGAGAGAGAAAGAGAGAGAGAGAGAGAGAGAGAGAGAGAGAGAGAGAGAGAGATACAGATGTGAGAATCATCGATCAGTTGCCTCCTACATGCCCCATGACTAGGGATTGAACCTACAACTTGGGTATGTGCCCTGACTGGGAATCAAACCCACCACCTTCTAGTGTATAGGACGACACTCCAACCAGCTGAGCCACACCAGCCAGGGCAAAAGGCCTGCCTTTTTAACTGTGTCTCTGTGACCTTATATACATTAATAGAGTGTATAGTACCAGTTTTCTCATCAATACCTATTCAGAGAGAATTAAATGAAAGCATATAAAATGTTCAGCACTGTACCTGACACATAATAGAAACTAACTTTGAATGCTTACTATATTTTTCCTTTCTAAATTTTTTACATTTTTCTACTTCTGATATTACCATAAACAGAAAAAGACCCCTAAAGAATGACTGACTATGGATGGCCTCTGTTATTGCTCATATTATTTTGATCAAATTCCTACAAGATAAATTTCTGGGTTAGATTAAAAGAACTTACTGGGGACAAGAACTACAAAGATTGAACAACTAACAGTAGATAAAGATGGCCCAAAGAAAATCAGGTATTACTGGAAAAGACCCATATCAATTTTAGGAGAAGGTTAAGGATGATTAAGCTCTAAAGCAAGATTTCTTCCAGTCTAATTTTATTTCTTAAATATATTTTTTATTGATTTCAGAGAGGAAGGGAGAGGGAGAGAGAGATGGAAACATCAATGATGAGAGAGAATCATTGATTGGCTGCCTCCTGTAAGCCCCCCACTGGGGATCGAGCCCGCAACCTGGGCATATACCCTGACGGGGAATCAAACCGGTGACCTCTTGGTTCCTAGGTCAGCTGAGCTACACCCTACCACTGAGCTACACCCGGCTGGGCTTCCAGTCTAATTTTAGAGACCAACCTTGAGGAAAAGTCCAAGAGTGCTGTGGGGAAAGTAACCACTTCCAGAAATCTGCAGATGAGTGAACTGGGTGAAGTCTGGATTTTTTGATAGCATCTAGTTTAACTTTCTTTTTATATTAATGAGGACACTAGGACCCCCAAAAGAAGCAGCCATTTGTTGAACAACTAGTAGAGGATCCTCCTTTTCCAAGTCTTTTACCCTCCCACCTTCTCTAGAAGACTCTACCTGCTTTAAATTATCGGCCAGAAACACAATGTACACACAGCAGAAGCCCATCTGGGTGACTATAAGGAAGAAGCTCACCATATGCCTGGAAGAGAGGAGAGAGAGAGAAAGAACACTTGTTAAAAGAGTTGGCTTGTCATATCCATTTCTTGCCCCAGGGGTTGGTGGCCTTGTACCAGCACCCTTGGTCATGCCACCACAATCAACAATGGGGCAGCAGTAAGACGTGAGGTAACAATAGTTCTTTTATAAATATGTCTCTCAACCACCCTCACATTCTCAGCTCAGCAAGTGGTAAAATTCTTCACAGTCAGGAACCTCTCCCCACCTGGCTCTGAGGCATGTCTTGTAACTGATACTAATTAATGTAGGGCAGTAGGCACAATGTTTTTATTAGCTATTATTAATATTTAAATTTTTTTCTATGTGGGCATTGAAAATACACAGAAAAATAACACACGGTCCCTTCCTCTAGTGGTTTATAGACTAGTGGGCAAGATGGACCAAAAATAATATGGCTCTAAGGGCCATGGTCAAAAGGGCATTTTACCCAAATTACAGAGCAGATAGCCTTCTTAGAAACACCAATACCCAAGTGAGAGTTTCTTGTGAAAGGGAAGCGATAAAAGAAGAAAGAAGGTGGGGGGGCGGGGGTGGGGGTGGGGTGGGGACGTGGAGATGGAGAGAAAGAAGTGAGGAAAGCATTTCAGCAGAAGGATTAGACATTTCTCTAGCTGCCATGTGGAGAGCACATTGAGGGAGCAAAGCTAAGGATGGGAAGTTTGGGCAGGAGATTCTTACAATAATGGAGGTGAAAGATGGCAGCAGCCTGGACAAAGATGTGACCGTTAGGATGAGAACACTGAAACATTTTAAGAGATACTAGGAAGCTAGAACTTACAGAACCCAGTTGGGGAAAGGAAACGGCCGAAGGTGATGATGGGTTTTTAGCTCGGGCAACAAAATGAAGTGGGATGCTCAGAAGGAAGAGGAGTTTTTTAGGGGGAAAGGGAAGAAATGACACATTCAGTATTTGAATTGCTGAGCTTGAGGTTCCTACAGGAGACAACTGTGTATTAAGGTCTGGAACTATTGATTTGTCAATAATAGATAAAGCCTTGAGAAGACAGATTAGCAACCAAGAGTGTGCAAAGTGAGAAAATGAGAAGGCAGCATTCAACCCTTAGAGAACACCAGCATTAAAAGGAAGGATAGAAGCAAAAAATTCCACAAGAAATGCAAAGGAATGGCCAGAGAGGTGGGCAGGAAACGAGGACGAAAATAGTTTAATAGACGCCAAGAGAGGAGAGAGAATGTTTGAAGAAGAGAATAGCCAACTGGACCCAGTGCTGCTGAGAGGTCCTCTAGGGTGAAGAAGGTGCAACAAGGAGGTCTTTCAGGATTTTAGTGGGAAGAACTGCTGTAGACATTTAAGGACAAAAAAGGCCAGGTGGCCCACGAAAGAGGCATGAATGGGGTGTTCAGAAGTGAGGTCCGGGGGCAGGCTGTCCTTTATGGAAGCTAGACTGTGAGCTCCATTTTGCTCATTGTTTCCGATCTACTGCCTGAAGCACTTCCTGGCACATTGTAGGCGTTCAACAGATATCTGTCAAACAACCAGATGCTGAATATGAGATAGGATGGTGGCTAGAGGATGGTGTAAGGTTCAGGAAACTCTATTAACTTTTTTTATTATTTTTGAGATGGAGATACAGGAACACATTCAAGTGTTGAGAGGAGGAGCCTGTAGTTCAAAAAAGTTCTCAAGTTACATGAGAGATGATTTGTGAAGCAAGATTTCGAAAAGAGAGCAGGAAAAGCTACTTTATATGCCCAGTGAGCAGAAGGATTTGAGGGGTTGTGACAGGCAAAAACCTCCTCTTGGTGACACAACTGGGAAAATTCTGGTTATCATCCCACAGCCTTCCTAGTCTGCTCACAGCGGAATTTATTAGTTCAATACATGAATGGGCTTTGGGCCAAGGGAGATGCCAGACCTGTGATGCTTTTAGACCACATTAAATGAGCAGGGCACACCTCAGGTACTGCAGTTTGGGGTTTGAGGTATCACAATTCAAGGGAGCTAGACTTTGACAATTGAGATGGTGCTCAGAAAAAAAGTAGACCTATAGTGTGGGTACAGGCCTGAAATCAAAGACAAAAGGGTGAGTTTAGTCCTGAGTACCAGAGGACAGAGGGTGTTGCCTTGTTCTCTGTTATCCCTGACAGCTAAAAGGTGGTCCCTGCAGGAGGAAGACTTCGGCTCACTGAAGGGTCATTCACCTATTGGTCTTTCTCTCTCTTTTCTTCTCACTATAAACTTTCTAAGAGACCTCTTCTGCTCCCTGGCTTCTGATGCAGATCACTTCTGCATCTCCTGCATGAAGATAGGTACAAACCTATACATACAACTACCCACTTGATATTCCCACTTGAATATCTCCCAGGCACCTCAGACACAACCTGTCCAAAACAGAAGTCATCAGAAATCTAAGTCAACTTGGACTTTCTCCTTTTTTCACAACCCCAGGACCCAAATCGTGACCAAATTCACTTTTCTCCATTCCCACTGCTGTCAGCTTGGCCCCAGCCATCACTACCAGCTGCCTGGACTTTGACCATCGTGTCCTCATGGCTTTGACTAATCTCTTCTTGCTCCTTTGCAATCTATTCTCCTTGCTGAAGCCAGACAGACCTTTAAACAATGCAAATATAATTACTTCCTTGATCAAAATCTTAAATTACTTCCCTTTCTTAAAACCATGGGGTCCTGGTTGCTTAAAAAAAGAAAAGAACAAAACCTTTAAGAGTGTCTAAAATGTACAGCTAGATCAGTCCCTGGATCCTTCTTTAGCTTCATTTCCCTGACTCTCAGCCCTCAAGTTAGCCGGTCTTTCTATACCTTGAAACTGCCACTTCCTGCTTCAGGACCTTCAGATGTTGCTTTTCCTTCTTCCTGGAAGGCCCTCTAGGCTCCTGCTCATTTTCCCACAGGTAATTCCCCACTCTTAAGAACTTCCTTCAGAACTCATCACCACTGTTTTGGCCCAGGAATTCCACCCAAGCCCACACACATCTCTTAGCTACTTCTTTCCTTCATTGTATTTACCCCAGTGGTTATTAAGTAACTGTGTCCTAAACTGTTTAACACCTGTCTTCTTCCCCACTGGACTATGAGTTCTGTGAGGCAAAGCCTTATGTATCTTGCTCCTCACAGTATTTCCAGGGCCTGGTACATAGTAGCAACTGGATAAATGTGATTTAATAAAAAAACTGAAGCCCTGGCCAGGCCGCTCAATTGGTTAGAGCATCGTTCCAATACACTAAGGTTGTGAGTTCGATCTCTGGTCAGGGCACATACAAGAAGCAACCAATGAAAGCATAAATAATTATAACAGCAAATTCATGTTTCTCTTTCTCTCTCCCTTTTTCTCTCTAAAAAAAAATCAATAAAAAAGTGGATACTATTAAAGCTGTATAGCAAAGGGTGAACACCCTGACAATGGAGGTATACAAAGAGGGGGTTGGATCAGGAAGGTTGCCAATGAATCCCTTCCACGTGGAGAGTCCAACATTCTGTGTTGTAAGAGCCAGCTTTCCAGGGAAGAAGGCATGGCCGATGGCCACACTTCTAGCAAAGCAAGGACAAGTTACCTTCCCCAGTGAGCATGGTCCCGGAGCCAGGTATTGGGGCTGGCCTCTAGTCCGTGCATCACTGTATCCCCATAATCCATAAAGGGTTTGTTAAGCCTGCAGGAGAAAGTGCATACACAGTTACTGAGAAGCAATTTAACCTGAGATCATACACTGAAAAGTCAGGAGACACACTGCAAGGCAGGACCAGCTGGAGTGGAAAGGACACTGGGGCAGTTCAGACTTTGCCACCTGGTGGTACTTCCTTGGTGGCTTGTTTTCCTTACGTGTCAAGGGCAGTAGTTACTATACAATACACACGTTGTATGGGTACAGAGGTTTTTATATCCATGATCCCATTGGATCCTCATGACAGTTCTCTGAGGCAGAGTTAGGCATGGATTGTTTAGACTCAATTTACAGGTGAGTCAAGAAGACACAATGGCCTGATTGACAGCACCCAGTGAGTCACATGGCAGAGCCTCACCTTACCTCCCTGCCCTCAATGCTTTTCTTTTTCTTGGCCTTGTTGGAAGCAATCAACTCTTATTATGTGGAGGATGTCCCTGAGAACCATTGACACGAGGGCGCTGCTTTCCTCACCTGTGGCAGAAGCGCTGGGCACACCTGACCAGGATGTGCATACAGTGCCAGGTGATGAGGCCCATGGCCAGCAAACTCAGCGGGCCTGTCTGCAGAAAGGGGGAGCGAAGGGACAGGGGAAGAGAGAGGAGAATGAATTGTGAACAACGCTGCGGGGAGGCATTTGGTAGTGCCGATATTCGGGACTCAACGAACTTCGTAGCCATGCTGGTTTGCAAGCCTATTTTAGCAGCAACAGCTATTCTTTCAAAGATAATCTCATGGAGTACTCCAAGGAAGTACAGAAAGCAATGACAATGGGGAATAGGGGACCCAGGGTTCTGACCTTTAGTGGCCTCCGAGGCGTCCCCGAGAATGAGTGCTCTGTAAAGCACAACTGCAGAGGCGTAGTCCAATCCCTGCGCTCTACAAGGGAGGAAACTGAGGCCCAGAGAGTGGACAAAGGCCCTCGAAGTCGGTGGCAGAGCCAGAACTCATACCCAGACTAGATGTCTAGACTCCAAGTCTGGACCAAGCGGCCTCCCAGAAAGACTGCTCATTGCAAACCGTTATAAACCCTTGCAGTGGTTCTCAACCTTCTGGCCCTTTAAATACAGTTCCTCATGTTGTGACCCAACCATAAAATTATTTTCGTTGCTACTTCATAACTGTAATGTTGCTATTGTTATGAATCGTCATGTAAATATCTGATATGCAGGATGGTCTTTGGCGACCCCTGTGAAAGGGCCGTTCGACCGCCCAAGGGGCCGCGACCCACAGGTTGAGAATCGCTGCCTTAGAGCCTCTCCCCCCACCTCCCTGCTATAACCCAGTCATATTGGCCCCACCTACGGCCGCCCTCCTTACCAGGAGGCCTGCGTTTTTCACAGCCAGGGGTAGTCCCAGGATCCCAGTGCCCATGTTGCATTTCACCATGTGAATCAAGGCCTGGAATGCTCTAAAGGAGAGTGAAAAAAACATGATGGTCTGGGTGTGTGGAGGTGAGGAGATCCAACAGTCACTGCCCTGCAGCATACCAACACTGAGTTAAGGTGGGCAGGTGAGCTCCTGGCCTTCTCTCAGTCCCCATGGCCTTGCCTGGCACCTCTGAGTCTCCTGGAGAGTGACCAGCCATTCTGGTTTGTCCAGAACAGTCCTGGTTTTAGCAGCTGATATTCAATCTATGCCATTATAACACTTACTATATAACAGACATTATGCTGGGTGTTTTACATGTATTTTCCTATTTAATCCTCTTGTCAAGGTGAGGAAGCAGATGAGGAAACTGATGATAGAGGTTTCTTTTTAATGACGTGTCCGAGGATATACTGGGGAGCCAGGATTTGAACTCAGGACTGCTTCCGAGTCCCTGTTCTTCACCCCACTTCTTCTGGACTGCTTCCTGGAAACAGGCCCAGACAGGTGAGTCAAGGGACACCCCCACTTCACAGCCACGGACACTGAGGTTCAGAGTGGGAAGCAAACAGCCCAAGGTCATAAAACTAGTAGCAGAGACAGGATTGAATGCGGAGAAAGGAGAAAGGGGCAGGCAGCAAAGAAATCATTGTGACTTCTGAATAAATAGGTCAGATGACGTGGGTCCCCAGATGCAGTCTGTTAGGACAGGGTCATCTGGGGATTGAGCTCCAGAAGGGTATTTCCCCTCAGGCCAGGACATCAAGCTGAGGAATGGCATGACTCCTCCCATCCCAACACAAACACAAACCCAAACACCAACACTCAGACCCTTTCTTTTTCTCTTTCTTTCTTTCTTTCTTTCTTTCTTTCTTTCTTTCTTTCTTTCTTTCTTTCTCTTTTTCTTTCTTTCTTTCTCTCTCTCTCTCTCTCTCTCTCTCTCTCTCTCTCTCTCTCTCTCTCCCTCCCTCCCTCCCTCCCTTTCTTTCTTTCATTCTTTTCTTTCTTTCTATTCATTTCAGAGAGGGAGAAAGATAAACATCAATGATGAGAGAGAATCACTGATCGGCTGCCTCCTGCACACCCTCCACTGGGGATCGAGCCCTTCAAGACTCTTTCTTGAAGACCAGAGGACAAAATCTACACCTCTAGAGATAAAAGTTCCAGGGAAGTACCCTTTCTGTTGATGAATTACACAGCAACCTACTTTGGTACCTCTTTGCACCTGGACCAGGTTTAAACCAAGGTGAGTATTGAATTTACACCCACAACTTAGAAATCTTAGAACCTCCGCGCCCCCCCCCCCCTCCCCCAGGAGAGCTTTCCAGAGAGGAGACTTATAAAATGAGTAGCAGAGATATTCTGGAAGGAGCTTGGCCTCTGAGGTTGGACAAACCAGGGATTAAAACCCAAGGCTACTACTTAACTAGCTGTGTCATCTTGGACGAAGATGTGTCCACATTGCCGACACTGTAAATGTTTGGAGGAAGGATATTTTGGAATAACTGCTCCAAACACCCACACTTGATGTTAATCTCCAACTTCTCTAGCTTTCTAAAGATCTGCCCATCAATTTGTTAAGGGTTGAAGAGAACAACTGGAGGAGAAAGAGAGTCAGAGTCTCTGCATGGCTTTCTCTCTCCCTCTGGGTGTCAGCATCGCTGACAGAGCACAGTGCCCTGTGACCCTCCAATGAGGTCCTGTTTTGCAACTAGAAAAAAGTCAAGGGGTCACTTTGGAAATTTCTCACCAGAGGACTTAGGAAATCAAGATCTAACTTTGGGCAATTCAGCCAGTTTAAAAACACAGTGTGGTGACTTGTGCAAAGCAGTGGGTTGGAAGGCAGGAAACCTAGGTTTTAGCCCTAACTCCTTTGGTCACCTTGGTCCAGCACCCTATTCACAGCAGCCAACACTTCTGGACACTGGACTTGGGGGCTTTATGTGCCATTCACCTGCACAGCCTTCCCGGGAGGAGCAAGCTGTCACCTCACAGAGGAGAAACTGGGCCACGGAGCTCTGTTACTTGCTCGAGCTGGTAAGCAGCTGAGTGGGAATTGGAAGTCAAGTCAGCTGACCCCACGGGTACCATGCTCACCAGACTTATTTTACCACTTCCCTCCAAGCCAGAGGGGTCCTCTAGTTTTCACATGGTTATTTATTTGATCCTTAAGTGCTGAAATTGCCACCAAACCACTCAATTCAGGACACAAGAGCTAGTTGGTTCCCTCAGGACCTCTGATTGAGAAATGCCCTCACTCAGCATGGATTGCCCCCGCCG
Organism: Myotis nattereri; assembly: GCF_964212035.1. Lineage (NCBI taxonomy): Eukaryota > Metazoa > Chordata > Mammalia > Chiroptera > Vespertilionidae > Myotis > Myotis nattereri. Next base: position 90,469,126 of record NC_138080.1, read on the forward strand.
CCCCTCCCCCCCAAGTCTAGAGAGCTCATGCTCAGTGTCAGGCATTCTCAGCAACCTTCAGAACTAGCCCGGGGGCAACAGAACCCTCAGGCTCTTTCTTTAAGACAGATGTCAAGGTTATTGTGTCCATCCCTCATCCCTCCATTGCCCTGCAGAGAGGGCAGTGGAAAGGGGCTTTGTCTGCTCCTTATAGTAACTTCTCCTTCCTTTTGCAACCTGCCCCCTCACCATCACCCCTTCAGATTGAATTTCCAAGGCAGCCTCCTTACATTCACACTGCCACCGATTTCTTTGTTTTGCATACGGGGAAACCGAGGCTTAGAGAAGTCAAGGAGCAGGTGTTGTTTCTACTACACCAATGGTGTCAAAACCTTCTTAAAGCAGCAGAGCTGTCCACCACTGTGCCCTTCCCCCCTCCCCCCTCACCCATTTCTTCTAAGTGAACTAGCTGCTCTGCTTGAGTGGTGCAGGCCTAGGGAGCTGGAGCCCCATAGCTTGGCTTTCCAGCCGAAACCTTCAGTAGGCCCCTCCTTGTCAAGGTTTGAAAGCCTCATGAGTGATCCTCTCCCCCACCCCCTCCCAAATCACACCGCAGGGAAGTGGGAGAAACAGGACTCTTCCACAAACTGGGCTTTGGATGTCATCGCTGCAGGCAGGTGTCATCTTCTCCTCCAAGAAGTGGGGGATTCTGTCCCGCTCCCCAACATGGTCAAAAGGGGCCAGGAGCAAAACTGACTTGAAGGCCAGCACCGGATTCCAGCCCCCACCCTGCCAACGATCCAGTGGATGGCCTGGGATAACTGAGCCTCAGTTTCCCCACCTGCATGTGTTGGAGGCTAGTTCGCCATACTGTAAGGGCTTTGTGACAGTCTCCACTCCTGCCCCTGTTAAGCTCTCAGCCCAATGCAGCCTACAACTGCCCCTTTTGCAACCTGGTCAGACAGCCCACCCGCCCACCCTGACCCCAGGGTCTTTGCCAACGCCAGCTTCCAGGCAGGAGGGCGAACATGGGATGGGAGGAGAGAGCACTCACGTTATGCCGTTGGTCTTCTCCAAGACCGGCAACTCCGATGGGCGCCCATCCAAGAAACCGGAGTCCTTGTTCTTGGCACTTTTGAGAGGTGACCTGAGGTCCAGTTTGAGGTCAACAGCTCCCTGGGGACCCCTGGCACTCTTTGTTCCAGGCATGACTGCTTCAAAAAGAGAGGGCCCTGGGTGGTGAGGAGGGCTGCGTTAGAAGGAGGCAAGCAGGGAGGTGTCTGGTCAGGTGCAAAGCCAGACTCAGTGGCTGGTCCCTTCTTAGCAGGCTCTGGCCAAGCTGGAGTGAGGCTCCACCCCCCTCCCCCAGAGCGTGCTCCTGGCCCAAGAAGCAGTGGAGGAGAAGCCAACTGGGAGGAGGAGGAGAAGAGGGGAGGGGTTGGGGATGGGAGTCGTCATCCACCCTTACCTAACAATAAATAATAATGGCAATAGTGGCTGATCATTTCAATAACTGTTATTTATTAAGCACTTCACTAAGGGATAGATACTCTATACCTATACTGTATTTTCTCAATTAACCCTATAAATTAAATAATTAAAGCAGGCTCTAAATTAAAGGAACCTACCTAAGTTCAGAAACCTAGAGAGTGAAAGAGTAGGGACCAGAGCCCAACTCCCCAAGCCTTCTAACCGGTGGGCCATTTCCGGCATTCTGAGAGAACGCCCACACACTCCCCACCTCCGCAGTCACCCCGGGCAGGGCTGCAGGCTGCCCTAAGGTGTCCTTTGGGAAGCTCCCCTTTCTGCGAAAATAGTTGAGGAAAAAAGAAGTAATCACTCACTCTCGTCTGTATCTTAGCTCCTGTGAGGCTCCAGGGAGAGAGTAGCAGAAATTCTTTGTGGAAAAGTGGGGAGAGGCAGAGGTTGTACAACCCCCAGTCTAATTTCACTGGGCAGGACGCTGGGCCCTGGGCCGGGAGAGGGTGTGATTTGCCTAAGGTCACACATGTCATTCTCACTAGAACACTGCCAACAAAGAAGACCCTGGGGGTTTCTCTGGTGTTACACCCTGTCATCATCATTCCTGCTTCAGTAATGGACCGGGACCAGCGGGCCAAAATGTTCTCCTCCCTCAAAATTATAGCATTTTACTGGAACCATACCCCTCCCGGTGCCACCATCTCATGTGGCCAACAGCTCTGTTTAAATATTTCACAGCTAACTGGTAGCATCCGAGAGATTTGTCTGGTTCCCTTCCTTACATGGGACCCTTTCCAAGGTCCAAATTTGTAATTTTGTATTCTCTTCCTTAAAGAGGCCCTCTCTACCCCTTACCTTTACCCCAACCTCCTCCCCAATGGTGTAAGCTTCAGGCTCCACAAAGCCGGCTACTTCTCTGGGCAGCACTGTGATTTTGCTTTTGCAGATGTGGACACTAAGGCTCAAGTAAAGAATAGCTTGTTCAAGCTAATCCTCAGCAGATCCTGAACTCCCTAGCCAGAACTTAAAAAAAAAAAAAATGTTTTTATTGATTTCAGAGAGAGGAAGGGAGAGAGACATAGAAACGTCAATGAACGCCATAGAAGCATTGCTCCTCTTTAATAGATTAGAGAATCATCAATTGGCTGCCTTTCGCACGCCTCCTATTAGGGATCCAGCCGGCAACCTGGGCATGTGCCCTGATTGGGAATCAAACCCTGACCTCCTGGTTCATGGGTCGACACTCAACCACTGAGTCACGGCAGCTGGACAGAGCTTGCTTTCTTTTGTGATTAATCTTCACCTGAGGGTATTTTTCCATTGATTTTTAGAGAGAGTGGAAAGGAGAGTGGGAGAGAGAGACACAGACATTGTTGATTGGTTGCTTCCTGCATGCGCCCCAACCCAGGCTGGGATTGAGCCTGCAACCAAGGTATGTGCCCAACCAAACCTGTGACCTTTCAAACAGGTTCCTTTAAACAGAGGCCTTGTTTCCTCTGTTCTCTCATGGCAGGTTGGAAAGCCGATGTGTATCAGAAGCTACTGGGGAGGAAGAGCACACAGAGACCCAAACTCAGTGAAGCAGGAGAACCTGGGCCTCTGTATTTTTACCAAGTCCTCCAGGTGGATCCGATATCGGCTAGAGTTTGAGCTCCACTGTTCCACAGGAAGCGTTGCCCCTCTTTAATCAGAGAACGGAGGCAGAGAGCCGGGAAGTGCTTTGCCTGAGGTTGTGTAATGTGGGGGAAATGAACAGAAGTGCTCCCTTGGGCTGGAAGTTGGCAACTTTAGTAACAATGAAAGCCCTTCCCAAATGGGAATTCATCACCCATCTTGTTCTCCCAGGTAGTACTTTATAGCCTGGGGTTGATTCCGACCACTCGCTCCCCACCCCCCCGCCCCCCGCGTAGATAATAATAACTCGAGTGTATAACTGAGTCTATTCTAGGCGCTTTACTCTATTCTGACATTCCAGAGATAGCATCAGAGTCTACAGGTTAAGGATTCAGTCCTACAAGGCCTCCCCTCCCACTCCAGGCTCTTACCTGTGCTTCTGACCAACTGGCTATAGACTAAGGTTCCACCAGCTCAGAATGCCAATCACGATGTTACCGGAAATGGGACCTGCCAAGGGCCGGCCTGCGGTGTGTGGGTTCTTGACTTCGTGCAGGAAAATTTTCACAATGTAAGTCCAGGAGATTTTTAGAGGATGTTTATGAAAGCTGGGGACAGTGAAACAAGGAAGGGTGGGGAAATGAGCCTAGGCTGGGCTGCTCTGGCTCACTGAAAGTCAGCGTGAAGAGAACCTGGGGACAGGCTCAGGGGGTTTGCCTGGGATGAGCTGCCACTGCCCAGTGCTGCCCTGGCTGCAAGCCTCATGGGGTCCCTTAGAGTTTAGGAGACCCATGCCTGTGGGGAAGAAGAGGGGGGAGGCACAGGCATACTCCTGGGAGGCAGAGCATTTGCCAGGCCTTCGTTTTGAGGAGTTTTAAAGGCTGGGCATTTTAGGGGAGGTTGTAGGGGAGGAGCTCAATAGAATATTCATTAGTTTTATGCTGATGTGCCAAAATTAGGTTTATTCTCAACTTCATCTGTCATTGGGTATGGTTGGCAAATGGTCCTAATTGGATTCCTGCTGTCTGTCTCCCTGAGTGGGGTGATTAACGTTATATACCCTCTGTTTGGAGAGGAGAAGTACAAACCATTTACTCTTAAGTGTCCCTGGTTTAGGGAACATAAGATTTACTGGATGGCTGCAAACTGCTTGGCATCTACAGAGGCAAAGAGGGAGAGAGGAACATCAATGTGAAAGAGAAACACCAATTGGTTGCCTCCCTTACGCATCCCAACCGGGTATAGTATCCACAACCTAGGTATGTGCCCTGACCGGGAATCAAACCCGAAATCCTTTGGTGCCCGGGATGATGCTTCAACCAACTGAACGCCCCCCACCTCCCCGCCAGGACTCTTGGTTGCTTCTTGCATGTGCCCTGACTGGAGATGGAATCCGCAACCTTGGTTGCTTACACCAACTGAGCTACCCGGCCAGGGTTGCATCCCTTGGTCTTAATACAGTAGCTTACCAAACAGGATGTTGCTCATTCACCCAGGAACTGCCATCCACAAATCAACCAGCTTAGATGATGAGAGCTGTTTACAGGACACTCCCCACGTGACAATAGAATCCAGCATCGCCTCCTGCAATTCCAGAGTCAGTCCGGAGGAAAAGACAAAAAGACGCTCCCTGCTCGTGAGTATCCTCTTTTGCATTCCCCAGGCAGCATGAGCCTGCATAAACCACTTCTATGCTTTATATAACTCATTACTATGGAACTCTTCTGGGCACTGCCGTCTCCACCCATTAGAGAGTTTCAATTCCCTAGTCCAAAATCCCAATAGCTGTCACTAGGAGGCACTCCAGGCTCTTGCCATAAACCCCGGTCTATGCCCAATAAAGGGCTATAGCACAGAGAATCTGTCCTACTAGCACTCCAGCTCCTTATCCTACACTGTGTGGGCTCAAGCAATCTTACTGGTTCCCATCAGCATGGCCCACTAATATTGCTCAAAGGATGGATTTACAGGCCTTTTGTTTTTATAATACTTAGATAGGGGCAGTGTCCCCCAATCAGTTATGATAAAGACTAACTGGAACTTCAAGCAAAAAATCAGTTGGGGGGGGGGGTCTCTGGGAGGAGCTAGGGCTTATGGAAGTTCTTGCATTCTGTAATCTCGAGAACCTTATACATGAGAACCCTGTAGGAAATCTATACTAAAGCTCTGCAACCATTTCCCATAATGTCTATTTCAAACTTACCAACTCAACAAACTTTCACCTTCATTCGTCAACTCTTGCGTTCCTAACTGTAGCCTCTCTTAGGACTTAATGAACAAGTTTGGATTTCACAGTTCATGGGAATTCCATATTAAGGAGGCCTCTTTTCTACCCCCGGATTTTTACCCACTCTGTGCAAAAAGGCTTTGGGTCCCCTGCAAGGGGCTGAGCCAAGGAACCTGGGCCCTTTTGATGATCTTTACTTTAATTGCCTAACTGCTCAATGAGAGACCTTGCCGTTTTTGCCTCAAGGCTTTAAAATTTCTACAAATTGAGGTATATTGAGCAGACTTATTTGAAGCCCTTTACCAGCAGGGGTTCCCTTTGGTCTGCCCAACCTTAGGTAGTGCTATATCAAAACCTGTGTTTTAATCTCATCAGTAACCATGTAAAGATTTCTGCCCGACTGGGACAAGTCCTAAGACTCTCCCTCTTCGGTTTCCAATTTGTTCCTCCCTTTTCAATATTTTCTTTATTCCCCTTATTTCTTAATAACCTTTAAGCATTATCCATCTTGTTGGGAAGCCTCTTAACTCTCCCCTCTTCCCACTCTCTTGTTAAGTAACCTGTTTTTATGAACATCTGTAAAATCCATCAGGGGGAGCTGAGACACCAAGTTTGATAAGGCTTCCTGAACTGTTTTCTGTTCTGCAACAATGAGGTTACCTGGGTTGCCCTATGAGAAAGGAGCCCCCTTAACCACAGCATTTACCGTCACCTGGGAAATGGGTATATTCGGCAGGCGAATATCCCGGTTATCGTAAAGTCCACATGGCTTGCAAACGAAGCGTATCAGCTGCTTCCTCTGGGATGTTCCACTTGGAATTTAGGGGGGAGTTGGGAAGTCCCCATTCTCAGGATAAACGCTTTACAGTGGCTTTTAACCAGTCCACTAGGCTTGCTGTTCCCTCAGGAATAACCTCCTGTTTTCTGGATCATGTATAGCCATCTGTGATTATTTCTTAGGGAACTGTGGGTCCTGAGTCAACCCAAACATGTCTTTCCACTCTCTAGCATTCAAAACCAAACACACAACCCCCAAAACTGGTTACTCTCACAATTCATTTAAATAAAGATTCTTCAGAAACCTGGTCCACAAAATGAAATAATTCCTTCACAATATACCACCTGGCTTCAGTAATTTCTTGCTTTTGCCCTTCCTCCATGTTGATTACCTTCTTGGTGGCTAGATATCTTAGAGGTATTCTGTTGTCCCTGCATATATGTACCCCCCCACCCCCCGCCCCCCCTTCGGGGTGGCTTTAAGGCAAATGCCTGAGCTTCAGATCCACTGCAATCTGAGTGTGGTCTGGCATCAAGGTCATTTTGGCTATTACAGATAACAACCACCACAGAATTGTATATTTTCCCTTTTTTCCTGTTAGTTTGCATTTCCTTACTCATCAAGCAAACCAAATCCTCAAGAGTTGGATCCATCTCTGAGTCCCATTGGTAACTTTTACCTTTGCTAATTGATTGTAGACAGCTGCTGCCTCATATCATGGATGACCATATGGCCACCCAGAAATCAAAGGTTCCCCATCCTCACCCTTTTATCCTTTCTCTTCAAAAACTATATCATTCAGTGAGCCAGGACTGTTACAGCAAATCCCACTTCACTACACTAACTAAATTGGATTTCCTGAGCCAATTCCACGATGGTGGGGTGGGTGGGGAATCCACCCCCCATCACGACCAAACATTCTCAGACACCAGCAGTGAGTCCAAGAATGCAACTCATTTCTGACACTATCTACCCAGAGGTAGCATCAGATTCCAGAGGTTAAGGGTTAGTCTGTTAAAGAATAAAATTCAACAGAGTAAATGTGAAGATCTCATTGGATTTATGAATGATTCATGAACTGGGCAGCATCTCATCTAGCAACTAGAAGGGTGATTGGAGGGGTTGTACAAAACTTAAGGTTTTTATAAAAAGAACGTTGGGGACAAGAGAGCTATTAGCAAAATAAAAGAAAGGATTATTTTAGACCAGGACATCCTTTGGGGGAAGGGAAAGGCAATGGTTTTTATGCTGATAGTTTCTTTCTATGGGGGATGTAGAGGCCCATGTGACAGATTATCTGTTTGGTGTTGACCAGAAAATTCCAGACTGGTTGATTAAGATTATATTTTTAGGAGACGGTAAAACAACAATTAGGTCAGTTGTAAAATCTATGATTGATATCATGGGATTTAGCACAAGAGATGCCAATTTGGGCCTGTGGTTCTCCTTAACAAGTCCTACAAGACCAGTACCTCTTCCCCCTCCTTCATCCCCACCCTCCCCCCACGCCACTTCCGATGCCAGCGGAAAGTGCCCAATCAGCTACAGATTGGAGGTTCCAATGATCCTCCAACTCAGAATGCCAATCACAAGTCCAGGTTGTTACCTGTACTTCTGACGAACTGGCTATAAGTCAGAGGTTCATAAACCCCCTCCTTGGGTTCGATTAATTTGCTAGACCAGCCCACAGAACTCAGAGAAACATGTTACTTACTAAATCACTGGTTCATTACAAAAAGATATAACTCAGGAACAGTCAGATGGAAGAGAAACGTAGGGCAAGTTATCTCCTTGCATCTCCAGCTGTTCACCATTCCAGACCCTCTCCTGATCCTGTCCTCTTGGGTTTTTATGAAGGCTTCATTACATAATCATGATTGATTAAATCATAGGCCACTAGTGATTGATTCAACCTCCAGCCCCTCTCTCCTCCCCAGAGGTCAGGGATGGGGATGAAAGTTCCACTTCTCTAGTCACATGGTTGGTTCCATTGGCAACCAACAACCAACTCCCATCCTTAGGTGTGTCCCAAAAGTCACCCATTAACATAAAAGATACTCTCAGCCCGTAGGAAACGCCAAGATTTTTGAAAGCTGGAAGTTAAAAATCGTTGACAAAGACCAAATTAATGTTTTGGTCACCTGAATGGTCAAACAATAGATTTCTTATAATGGGCTAGTGGTGCCATGAATAACATGTCTGACTACGCATCCATCAGAAGATTACATTTGTTCTAAATCACAATATTGCAATAAGAAAGGCACTATTCTCTCACCCATTTTGCAGATGAGTGTGGAGGAGAGACTGCTCCATGCTGTGACTGTTGACTGACCTTGGCCAGAAGGGAGGTTGTTTCCCAAAGACCTCCCTGGGAGACTTTTGATCTTAATCACCTTGTGTTCTGATACAAACCACACTCCTTCCCTGCCTCCAGGTACAGCCTGGGTCTGGAAAACATTTTTGTTGTCCTGACCTGGTCAAGCATGTAAAGCAATTTCCCATACTTGGTAGCAGTCACATACTCGTACACGTGAGTATTCCTCCCTTGTTGCCCTATATCATTCTCTGGCAGCCACTAAGGGGTTCCGGGACCCATTTCATCTTGCAGTAGTCCAAGACACAACTCATTTGTTAGTTTCCCTTACTAAGCTACTAATTACCAGATTGGAATAGACAGCCTCTTTCTTCAGTCTTTCCCTGCCCTTCACTTAAGAAGGTAGATTTTCAGTCTGAGGGCTTTTCCCTGTGTCTGTGCATTGTAATAATTGGTGAGCCAGCCAGGAGACCTATGAAATGGGTCTTGGGAAAGAGACATCAGTGTGGAAATCCTGGGTTGGCCATCTACTTCTATGTGGGGAGCAGTGCCTGTATGTTTAGAGGCATGTGGGCCGCTGGGAGAGTATGGAGACACTCTAAAAACACCAGCTGGTCTCATGCACTTGTTTAAGGAATTATGCATTGCACACTGTGGCAAGAAGCAAAGTGCACGGCTGTAGCTATGGGCTGGCCTCTCTTATGGGCATTTCAGCTGGCCATGGACACCCAGCTAGAGGCAGAAGCCAGGGTCAGGAAATTGAAGGATGAATTAAAACTAGAAAAGGATGTAAGACTGTCTTACACATGTTCTAGCATTGGGACTAGCTAATAAGAGTTGGGGAACATGATAATAAACTAGAAAGCTTGTCACTTTGCATACCTGGGAGGCTACAAGCTGTCATGACCTCAGGTCATAGCACTTGTGCCTAAGCCAGGTTAGGATGCAAAAAAATGGAACCCATAAGAAAGTGAAGACAGTGAGAAAGTGGATACTGCAGTAATAGTTGGTAAGACCGATGACATACCTCATGCCACCTTGCCTTTGATTCTGAGGAAAGCAAAAGCACAGCAGTAGCGATCGCCTCCACAGGCCAGACAACCTTCCAAGCAAGAGACTTTAATGATGAGGGAATACACATCTGCTGAACTAATGGATGTTTCAGCAAAAGCACATGTAACATATACCCACTTAGCCAGTGTGGCCATGGAACACAGGGGGTGATGGTATTTCTCTAACCAGTGAGAATCAGAGAAAATGAGTAAGATTACTACACACTCCACTCTCCAACAGTGACTGCATGGTGCCCCAGAATTCATGGCACACCTCCTCTCACAGATTGGGTCATGCTATCATGTAGGGAGACTTGGCCAAATGAGGGAGATCTTTGTGGGCATGGGGGACCAGGAGGATCTATAGAGGAAGTGCAACAAATTCTCAGAGTAGCAGAGTGTCTAGTGTAGGGGGGCCCAGAAGGGAGCCACTAGTGTCAGATGGAACTATTGTTCAGGTTTTAAAGTCTTCCATAATCCTACTAACACTGCCGTAGGGGGCCCTCTGGGATTTCCCACTCCCTAGGAGTATAGGATGAAGACCAAGGTCATCCTCAGGTGAGGGCCATAGTGAAACTTTAATAGGAACTCAGTAGTCATTGGTCTCCCAGAAATAAACAGAGGGTAACTGCTTTGGTGGACACTGGCTCTGAATGGACCCTAATACATGGAAATCCTCAGAATTACCTGCCTCCTCCCCCCCCCCCCCTTAGTGCTATAGACAGCTATAGAGGCCAGACTATAATGGTCAGGAAAGTCCCCCTAATTCTGTAAATTGGGTGTTCTACCTCCCACCCCTCTGAGAGTATGAGGTCTTCATTTCCCCAGTCCCCAGAGAACATATCTGGCATTTACCACTTGCAAGGCCAGACTTTACAAACCTCTATTGGAGAAGTCTGCCTTCGAGTACAAGTAATTAAATCAGTACTGAGAAGCAATGTCAACCAGGAAGCTGTTAGTTTACTGCAACTGTAGAGAGTGGTGATGGTCAAACAATACCAACTACCAGACGGACGCAGGAAATAGAGGAAACTGCCCAAGAACTCCACTGTGTGGGCCCTGTATACCCTATACACAGCTCACTGTGGCCAGTAACAAGCCAGATGCCCCTGGGAGGATGACAGTAGATTATAGAGAACTAAGTAGGGTAGGGCCTCCTATTCGTGCAGCGGTGCCTAGCACTGCCTCCACATTAGACCCATCTGCAGTACCAGCGGCCTCCCGAGGACCTGCTGAGGAACAGGAGGGAGACCAGTCATACCAGGGCACAAGACGGAAATTGGGGTTTGCTCTAAAATACAGGAATGTGTTTAGAGGCCATAGAGTAGGGAAAATTATACACATACCTCCAGGCACTAGAATCTCACTTAAGAGCAATGAGAGCCTCGCTCCAGGAAGGGCGTGAAAAGAACCAAGTCCTACAGAGAAGATGGTGGAGTCAGGTTTCCCATCTCTACTCCTTCAGGGACATCTATTCAATGAGTTGGGGGAGCCCTGTCTGTGTTGTCCCACAAGAATCAACCAATGAATGAATAAATAAGCGAAACAACAAATCTCTCCCTCTCTCTCTCTCTCTCTCTCTCTCTCTCTCTCTCTCTCTCTCTCTCTCAATTTAAAACAAAAAAAAGGGTGGGTGATGGGTGAAACTACCTGCACTTTAAAAATAGTATGCTCTCTCTTTCATAACTGAATTTGAGGTCATAGAGTGCATGATGTGTGTGTTGGAAAAACTGGACTGCGTTTCAAGAGATCTGAATCCTAACTCAGCCTCTACCACTAATTACCTAGGTCGCTTTATTTTGTTGAACCTCCTTTGCCTACCCGTAAAATGGGGATACCCTCTGCATCTGCTAAAAGGCAGGGGCTGCATCTGATGGCCTTGGAAAGGCTATGCTCCTGACATGCTGACCATATAGGACTCATTAAAAAAAATAGGAAAAATAAAAATGCTTTCTAGCTGACATAACACAGAGAAAAGATTAGTAATTATGCCAATGTAATGCTCAAAGAGCCTTTAGTGGCATCTCATTGCCTACAGGAAAGAGTTCCAAACTTGAGTTGGGATTCAAAGCCCATCATATTTCAAGTCCAATTTCCCACCATCTCACCTCACAAGAGTCCCTTCCTCTGTCTCCACTCCATGTGCTCAACATTGCGACCATATCAGACAGAGCCATTCCCCAATCATGCAATACACCTTCACAATTGGTGCCTTTTGCATGTGCTGTTCCCTCTGCCAAGAATATTCTTTTTTAAAAAAAAATATATATTTTGTTGATTTTTCTACAGAGAGGAAGGGAGATGGACAGAGAGTTAGAAACATCAATGAGAGAGAAACATCGATCAGCTGCCTCCTGCACACTCCCCACTGGGGATGTACCTGCAACCAAGGTACATGCCCTTGACCGGAATCGAACCTGGGACCCTTGAGTCCAAAGGCCGACGCTCTATCTATTGAGCCAAACCGGTTAGGGCAAGAATATTCTTTCCCTCTAGTCATAATCCCTCACATTCCTGCTCGTCGTTCAAGTCTCAGAGGCTTCTGTGACACCTCTCTGTTCCCTGGTCAGGATTAATTCTCCTTTTGAGTTCCCATAACACTTAGTCATCACCAGGTTAGAGGGCCTCTCAGGTGGAATATGAATTGGTGGTGTATGAGGCTAAGGAATGTGGCCAGATCACGTCAGGCTTCCTTGACCTGGGACTCTATCTCAGATAGGGCGAATTAGATATGTCTGGAAACCACTTCGTGCAGGGGAAATATTCAATAAATACTTGCTATTTTTTCTTCTCCTTCTTCTTAATGATGTGTGAGTTACTCAGACAGCTACTAATAAATCTAAGTTATCATATTATATTTTTTCCAAATACTTATTGTTTATACATGAGATTAAAATATGATTTTCTGTTCTTTAGGACCTTAAACTTAAGCCAGCCCCACCTGCATGTCATCCTTCTGGCTCTGAGTCCTGAACTCACTCACTAGCCATCAGAGAGGTTTCAGATGATGCATGTGTAGGTGGTGGCACCAAAAACTTAAGGTAGCCCCAAGTCCCAGGGCTTATGTACACAAACATCCCTCTGCATAGGATGAGTGGAAACTGGGCAGGGTCCTGCATCTTGTTTTCCAGACGCAAAACTTGTGAATGGAGGGGCCATAATTAGACAGTGGTTCCCATTTATGTGGAGATCCCATTGTTTATTATTCTAAATTCATTCATCTCATCCGTCACAAAGCTTGAGAGAGGAAAGAAACTCTAAAAGATAGCACTTTAGGTATAAGGAATTATATCACTATCAGTATATTAATAATATGAATTATATCGTTAATATGAATATACTGTATATCAATAGGAATTATAACAATATCAGTGACTGAAAAGACTTGAAAGGCCTCCAGTCCAGCCATCCATACATGAGTATCCTATTCCACGCTCAGGAAAGGCTCTTTCTCTGGGCAGTTTTGTGGTCCACGGATGGTGATGACGATGCTAACGGTGATTATTGATGTTACAGAAAATCACAGTTAAAATATACAGGCTGGTGTCCCTAAAGGAGTTGTGCTTCTGCGCTCAGACCACCAGGGGGCGCTCCATTGCTGATTTCAGGTCTGGAAGGTGACCTTCCCCCATAATGGACGTGTGCAGTGCTGCATTGTAATTTTGGATTCCTCCTGCTTGTGGGGTAGGGAGGGGACTAGAGGGGAAAGTGTCTTACACACTGGAATATGGAATAGGAATATAAACTGTACTGGCACCAGGATGAAGAAACCTATTTCCTTATTTGTGGTTTGACTTAGTCGTCTAGAAAATCTCTATGAGCTCATCTTTTATTCCAGTTCCAGCTCTGTGTGATCTGCGATTCTTCATTTCTGAAACAGCCCTGTGGGACATCAGCTCCGAATAATGGTTCAGACAAACACTCAGGCTATACTAAATTTATTTAAAAAATTTTTCTTCAATCATAATTAACTTTATCTTATGTAACTTTTTTACTTAATAAACTTTAAAATTTATAACTTTTCAGCTCTTTAGTAGCAACACTTAGCTTAAAACACAAACACATTGTACAGCTGTACAAAATATTTCTTTATATCTTTACTAGAGGCACAGTGCACAGATTTGTGCACTGGTGGCATCCCTCGGCCTGGCCTGTGCCCTCTTGCAATCTGGGACCCTTCAGGGGATGTCGGATTGCCAGTTTCAGCCCTATCCTTGCAGGCCAGGCTGAGGGGCCCCACCAGTGCATGAATCCATGCACCGGGCCTCTAGTATGCATATAAAATCTTTGGTTAATCTCTTCCCACCCTCCCTCCTCCCCCCTCCTCCTTCCCTCTGAGATTCATCAGTCTGTTCCATGTTTCCATGCGTGTGCGTTGAGCATCTGCCCCCCGGTGGTCAGTGCGGCTAACAGTTGAATGGTCGAACAGTCGGCTGGTCACTTAGGCTTTTATATATATAGATTCTATAAGTTATTTTTTTCTATTGACTGTTTTTTATTTTGCTTTAATTATTATTATTTTACTTTTTAAACTTGTGTTAAAAACTAAAATATAAACACACATATTAACATAGGCCTGAACAGGGTCAGGATCATCCATATCACTCTCTTCCACCTCCACATCTTGCCTCACTGAAGGTCTTCAGGTGCAATAACATGCATGGAGCCATGGAGCCATCATCTCCTATGACAACAATGCCTTCTGGGATACCCCTAGAAGGACCTGCCTGAGGCTCGTCTTGAGGAGGAGGTGTCACTCTTTTCAAAAATATGTCCATGGTGGTTTTGCTTCTTTCATTATAGATTTGCTTGTAAGCAGATAATGCACAGTGAACATTCCTCTCTATTGATGAAAACCTTTTGGCATTGGGGTCCATGTTATCAAACTTTTTAAGGAGCTTGATGTGGTCTGCAAAAGATTCTGCTAAACCTTTCATCATGAATTTTCTTGTGGGCTCTTCTTTTCCTCTTCCTGCAGTTTCCTTGCCTCTTGCCTCTTCTTCAGTTGCACAGTCCTGTTCTAATTCCTCTAACAACTCCTCATGACTCAATTCCTTAGGAACAACCTCAGGAGCTCCTCAATGTCATCTTCATCCACACCCAAGTTGAAATTGTTTGCTATCTCAACATCTGCCTTGTTGATTTTTGCAACCTCCTCATCCTTGGCAAATCCTTTGAATTCATGATGGAGCCTTCTGAGTGTCTTCTTCCAGATGCCACTCATACACCCCTTGGCGACATCACCCCAAGCCCAAGCAAGATTCTTCACGCAGTCATAGATGTGGTCCTTCCAGAATTGCATTCAGGTGCAGCAATAGTCTGGGTATCAGTCCTCCTCAGGTAGGAGGCCTTAAAAGCTACTGTAACTCCTGGTAAGATCAAAGAGGTAGTGCAGTGGTTCTCAACCTTCTGGCCCTTTAAATACAGTTCCTCATGTTGTGACCCAACCATAAAATTATTTTCGTTGCTACTTCATAACTGTAATGTTGCTACTGTTATGAGTTGTAATGTAAATATCTGATATGCAGGATGGTCTTAGGCGACCCCTGTGAAAGGGTGGTTCAACCGCCAAAGGGGTCGCGACCCACAGGTTGAGAAGCGCTGATTTAGAGGGAGAAAAACCACTTTGATATTGGGATAAAGATCACCAATAAAATGAGGATGTTCAGGAGCATGATCAACAATAAGCAAAATCGTAAATGGTGTGTTATTTTCCAAACAGCACTTCTCCATGTTTCTGGCACAGCAATTCAGAAGGGCATATTGGAAAGGGAGCAGGGTCATCCATGACTTCTCATTGCTCCTGTAGGACACTGGCAGTGTGTGCTTAGTGATACGCTTGAAGGTCCTGGGGTTCTCATCATGCCAGACCACAAAGGGTTCCAATGTGTAGCCTGCAACATTGCCCCCAAGCAAAACTGTCTTCCTGTCCTTAAAAGCCTTGAACACTGGCATTGACTTGGCCTCCTTGTGGGTGAAAGTCCTTTCAGGAGGCATCCATTTCCAGAATAGGGAGGTTTCAGCTATCCTGAATATTTGCTCTGGCAAATAGTTTTCCTCCCCAGTCAGCTAATCTAGAGTTTCCAAAAATTCTTTAGCTGCTTTCACATTAGCACTCACAGACTCACCATTCACTTTCACATTATATAACAAATAATGATTCTTGAATCTTTTAAATCATCTAGAGCCAGCAGTAAATTGAATCCTGTAGTTGGGCCCAGCCTTTTCTTTCAACATCACAAGCTTTTTGCTTTTGCCATGATTGTCACGGTGCCGAGAAAGGGCTATGCTGTGTCTGGACTTCAATTCAGGTCATCAGAAGTTTCTCCATGTCTGATACAGGTCCTCCTCAACTTTTTGTCAGTCTCATTGCCTTCAGTGAAGCCGATTCTTTAACAAGTTTTGTCACTATGTTCTTGTTCTTCGAGATTGCAGCTGTAGTGGAATGGGACAAGCCTGACTGGTGAGCAGTAACCATCACAGATTTTCCACTTTGTAATCCTTAACCACATTAATTCCATTTCCAGTTCAAGTATAGCTTGGCCTTTTTAAAATTTCGTTTTGTTAATTCTCATTCGAGGGTCTTTTTTCCATTAATTTTTAGAGAGAGTGGAAGGGAGGGGGAGAGACAGAGAGAAACATCACTGTGAGAGACATTGATTGGTTGCTTTCAGCACATGCCCCAACCAGGGCTGGGGATCCAGCCTGCAACCAAGGTACCGAAATCGAACTGCAACCCATTAGTCTTCGGGCCAAAACTCTCTATTCACTGAGCCAAACCAGCTAGGGCACTTAGCTTGGCCTTTAACTGGCAACATTTGTAGTTGCTTTTGTATGCTTAGGGACCATGAGGAACAAAACTACACAAGATTAAATCAAACTCAAGAGAAAATTATGCAATCAAGAGATGTAAACAGGAGATGAGGCAAACTTTATTTTATAAGTAGAAAGGGTACACTCTAAAGTAATGATAACACATATGTAAATATACAAACCAGTAACAGTTGTTTGTCATTATCAAGTATTATGCACTTTCCATAACTGTATGTACTATACTTTTATACCACCGCAGGCAGGTTTGTTTACACCACATCACCACAAACAGGTGAGTAATGTGGTGCACTATGAAGTGACTAAGTGGTAGGAATTTTTCAGCTCCATTGGGACCACTGTAGTATTTGTGGTCCATCGTTGAAAGAAATGTCATTATGCGGCACATGACTCTATTTGTGGAATGAATGAATAAATGAATGAAGTCATTAATTGAAAGAGAGCATTTAATGAAACTCTGAACAGAGACAGAAAGATGGCTAGACGCTTCATTTTTTTTAAATGAAAATTTTGTTCTATGATGATAGAAAATATTTATGGTTAAAAATTTAGAAAAACTAAAGGAGCAAAGAGAAAATATAAAGAAAGCAAAATTATCTCTGGAGATTCTCCTTTTAGCAGTTTATGATAGTAATAACATAAAAAAATAGAAATAACTCATTAAATGTCTGTCAGTAAGGAGTTGGTAAATACATCATGGACAACAAGTCCATGACTTATCATTAAGCAAGAAAAAAAGTGAAATGGCAGATCAATATCATAGTTTGAAACTAACTTATATGTGCATATTCACATATTCATGAAAAAATGGAAAAACTATTCACATAACTTTTAGTGGTATGTTTTTGCAGGAAGAGAGATTTATGGGGACTTTTAACTTGATAATGTCTATATTAGTTTGATTTTCTCTAAGAGCGAGTTGTGCTGCTTTTGTGTTCTGAAGGGGAAATAATCTATTTATATATAAAGCCTAAGTGACCGTTAAGACCGGTTGACTGAACAACCGGTCGATTGGTTACTAGGACGTGCACCGACCACCAGGGGGCAGATGCTCAATGCAGGAGCTGCTCCTGGTCATCAGTGTGCTCCCAAAGCCAACCTCCCTTGGCTGGCCAACTTCCTATGGTCCCTCCCCATCGCCGGCCGGCCCAATCAGTCCCGATTGCCAGCCAGGCCTACGGACCCCACCGATGCACGAATACGTGCACCGGGCCTCTAGTCAACTATAAAGATTAAAAAATGAAGATACACACCTGTAGATTCATTTCAGAGAGGCAACTGCTGTTAACCTTTTAGAGTAGACATTATATTTGTACATATGTAAACTACTTGAGTTTCTTCCAGCATTGGGGTTTGAAGATCTATTTGCTGAAAATACACACCTATTTATTGAGCAGTTACTTTAATAGTTGCAGAGAAACTTTTATAGCCTCAGTGAGCTCACAGGCTAATTATAGAGAGCAAATATGCACATGTAACAATACTCAAGGAAAACTGAGTATTGACTCGAGAAAGGAAAAACACGGTGGTGATTCCCCTGTGTGTATCAGGGAACAATACCCGAGAAGATGAGCATTCATGATGGGGCTGATTTGGATCATTGGAGATGACAGACTGGAGGGAGGAAATCGCGTGTGGAAAGAACAGCAGAAGTAGAGGCTCAGTAGTGGGAAAGGACTGGATAGCTTTGAGAATGGGAGATGGCTCAGACGGGTCGGAGCACAGGACACATACAGAAGAGAAGTGGAACACTGGGCTGGAGGGTAGACGGAGGCCTGTCTACTGAGTCTTTTGAGCCAGAGTAAGGTGTTTAGAATGGACCTTGTGCAACAATAGGAAGATCTTGAAGATTCTCAAGTGGAAAAGGTGTGCTCAGTTTTCTCCGTTGCTCTGAGATGAGGACCTGGAGGTTCCAATGCAAAGGTTGGATTATTTTGGTTTTGCTAACTTGGCTGCTTTGGAGGGAGCTGCTCGAGCTCAAGCTGGGCTATCTTTGCCATCTTGTATGTCTGTGCTAGCGCTCTGCCCTACCTGTTCACAGTTATTTGCCAGAAACATATGAAATGCACAGCAGAAGTCCAGCTGGCCCACAGTCAGGAAGAAGAACACCATGTACCTGGGCATTGGGAGAAGATGATTTGTTATTTTTTTAAAAAAAAGGGAGGAAGAGAGAAGATGGGCCCTCCCAATGTGCTGGTATTACTGGCTACTGACTTGTTTCTCTGACCTGGGTGCCTTTGCTACCCACAGCTGCAGGTAGGAAGCCTCGTGGCAGCCTCAGGCCCAGAAGGGACAGGAACACGCTTGCAGGCTCATTACACCTATGTCCAGGTATCTCTCCAGGCAAAACCTTTGTGTCCAGGTATTTATGGAGTCAAGAGGGCCTGCCTTGGCCTCCCTGTCCCTTTACCTGCTACCCAATCTCATCTACTTGGAGAAAGAAGACTCTGTCTGCCTGCAAATTCCAACTGGTTTGACTTGGACACTCAATACCCTGCTCAGAAATGACTATCCCTTCCCCCATGGAATGAATCTGCCTCCACTCTTGACCCTCTAATCTATGCTCCACATAGCAGCCAGTGATCTTTTTAAAATTATTGCTTATACTAGAGGCCTGATGCACGAAATTCATGCAAGAGTAGGCCTTCCTTCCCCAGGCTGCCAGCACTGGCTTCCCTCTGGCACCCAGGACCCAGGCTTCCCTCGAAGCTTTGGCTTCGTCTGGAAGGATGTCCAGTCTAATTAGCATATTATGCTTTTATTATTATAGATCATGCCCTTCCTCTGCTTAAAACCCATAAGGGACTTTCCTCCGCTCTTGGAAAAACATTCTAAGCCATGATTTGGGTCCTGCTACCTTTCCAATCTTCCCTTTTACATCTCCTCCTCTTCAACTCATTATGCTTCTCCAGTCTCCAGAGGACTCTGAGCTCTTCCACTTTGCAGCCTTTCGCTGATACCTTCTTTAATTAAGATAGTTCTCCCCACACCTCTTCAACCGGTTAACTCTTACAGATCTTGGCTTAAACTTCACCTCCTCAGAGAGGTTTTCCCTGTCTCCCTGTGGCTCTTACCCTAATTCATAATTATGCATTTACTTCTTCTCTTATTTATTTTCCATCTCCACTTCTAGGTTGTGAAACTCCATCAATGTGGGGATCATACTTATTTTATTTACCCCTATCTCCCTAGCACCTAGCATGGTGCCATTGTAGGTACTCAACTGATACTAGTCCAATGAGTGGGTGAGTGAATTAAAAGTGAATAGAACTCAGGTTTCTCAGTGAATGGACTGATCTTCTAGAAAGTACAGAATCCATCTGACTTTTGAGTCATCGCGTGCAGGCTGGCATCCCCTGATGTTCAGGGTCCTGAACCATTGCAGACTGGCCTAGGGCCTCCTTAGTCAGGTCCCTTTTTGCTTACATGTACCTCCTAGCTTCTTGGCCCTGGCTGCTACAGCGCTTGGAGTGTGAGGGTCTCCACCACCCATGTCTTACAGCTTGGTCCCAGCTTGCCGTGGACCCATACTCTTTCTGTTTAGGCAGGTCTACAATGAAGAGAGTCGGTAGGGGTGAGTAAAGGTGTTTACAGTGTACTCCAAGTCACAGTTAACAACAAAAAGTGGCATCAAAACGAACTCCTTGTACATTTTTTCCAGGAAAGGACATCTGTTGAATTGAGAATGACTTATTTCACACCGTGAGAGCAGTATGAATATAGTCCCATTGTGTAACATTTTGACTTCCAACGACTACAGACTAGTGGGCAGTGGGGTGAGGCTGGGGTAGGAGGGTTTGGGGATGGCTGGTGAAGAAAACAATACAGCTCAGCTGTCAGAGTGTCTCCTGACCACTGAGAGAGGTGGCTCCAAACTCCAGCCACCAGAATCCGTTAATCTACACTCACAGTCACGAGGAGTTATCCTTTCCCAGGATAACCAGGGGCTGACCATCACATTTACATAACACTTTTACTCAGAGTTGTGGTTTTTCAGCCTGTCATGACTCACTGTGCACCTTTGGGCAAGTTGCTCGTCTTAAAGACTTACTTTCCCCATCTGCACTCTAGGGGGTGGATCTAGAAGCACCTAGCTCTGACTCAGTGATAGTGCAACTGGGCCCATATGCAAGTCCTGAGTCTGGTCATTGCTAACTTCCTTTTATGATTAAAGAAAATGCTCTAGTTAAGCCCAGGAAATGTCTTAAAAAAAAAACACACCACACACTAATTTGCTCCTAGTAGCTGCATTGCCTAACAATGCACAGTTATTTCTTTAGGACAGTGTTTCTCAAACTTTCATATGCATCAGAACCATCTGGATAGCTTGCTAAAATACAGATGAAGATGTATCCCTGGAGTTTCTAATTTAGTAGGCCTGGGATGGGGCTGAAGAGCTTGCATTTCTAACACGTTCCAAGGTGATACTAATGCAGCTAAACTGGGGACCAGCATTGAGAACAACTTTCTTAGGACATCCAAAAATACTGGTATTAATTAGGGTTGTATTTCCAGCAGGACAGATATCAACACAGCCTCCCTGGGACTTCGTTGGGACCCACCATCCTATCTCATTTCAGGCAAAGACAGAACAAAGTAGCTCTCCTAGTGGGTGTGGTCCTGAAGCCGGGTGCAGGGCTGGCCTTCTCCGCTGCATCACTGTATCCCCACAGTGATGTTGGGATTGTTGAGCCTTCGGAAGAGAGCACAGGAAATTGGACTTTGTTGGGTTCAGAGGTATATTCTGGGGAGAGAGCAAGACAGGACTTTCTCTACACAAGGCTGGATAGAAAAATATATGTTGGGAGCCTTGGAAGAAAGAATGGGTACCACTGTGCCTCATTTCCCTGAAGAGCTCTGAAAACTCACTAATTCATTTTAGATATTTAGTGAGTGGCTACTGAGTGTCAGGAGCTGTGCAAGGCACAGGGATCCATATCAGTGAATAAGATAGGCAGGGCCTCATTCTCCTGGAGCTATCAGCCAAGTGGATTAATGAGGCCCTTCTAATGGCTGTGTAAGCCCCTAAATCTATGAAATATATTTCTGGTATATATTTTTTGGTCTAAAACACTAAGTTTTGTACCCTAAACCCTGACTGAGAGAGGGCAGGGATGAATAGGACAAGATGACCTCCACAGCGGTTTCCTACTCTCAATTTCTATGACTGCATGATACTGTCCCACAGCAGAAAAGTAGTCCACAAAAACTGGGTGTTTTTACTGGGAGAAGAGGGGGTGTTGGGAGGAGCAAGGGGTGGCCCAGCTCCCATCCCCCCCCCCCCCCCGGCTGTGTCTCCAGGCCCTGGCTGGCTGGAGCAGAATTGAGTTTGACATGTCATAGTGGTTCTTCAAGATCCATTGTTCTTTCTTGTTCCCTTGGCACTGACACCAACTCTGGATTCAGTTGTACTCAGGGTTCCAGAACAGCAGGCCTGACCTTATCTTGGGGGTGTTCTGGGGACAAATGGTAAAGAACAAACATTTCCTCCCTTCGCTGCCTTGTGAGCTCTTAAGGGGAAAGCTGCAGAGTGGAATGGATAAAGTTGTGACAAAAAACCCATGGATGCCAACAGCAGACTCAGACCCTGCCCTGCACAGGATCTGGGGAGAAATGCTGGATGGAAGTGCTGCCTGCATGAGTCTTAATACCCACACCTCTTTTAACCCTCTCAACAACTCTAAGCAATAGGGTTTATTCTCACTATTTTACCTATGGCTCAGAGATGGGAGAGCTTTGCCTAAGGTCACCTATGGGAGTAGTCAATTTGGGATGGGAATGAATGTGTTTCTCTGGGGTCTTAACCACAGGTTGTCCTGAAAACCCAGAAGCTATTAAGTTCAACATTGCCTTTCCTCCTATAAAATGCTTGAATTTTTCTTACTACAGACAGTGTTCCAACACTTCTAGAGATAAACCTCAAGCAGACTGGCCCCTTAAACCTTTAAGGACAGATGATAGTTTACCTTCTAAAAAGACCTTTGGCCTTCTTTAGAACCCCTCCTTCAAGATTCGATCAAACTCATGCCCCCCCCGCCCCAATCTTCCCTGGTACATTTGAGAGGTTGATAAAGAGGATTTCTCCGTTCTTCATTTTGCAAACCTTACTGAGCTCCTTGTGCCCAGGCTCTGTGCTAAGTTTGGGAGGATATGGAAGTAAATGAGGCCTGGCCATTGACCTCAGGTTGCTCACAGTCTGAGCAGCTAGATTGTTCCATGCTAGAATTAGTTGACCTTTTACTGAACAATTATTATATGCTAGGCATTGTTTTAAGTGCTTTGCATGGATTATCTCAATTGATTCTTTTTTTGAAATAAAAAAATATTTTTATTGATTTCAGAAAGGAAGAGAGAGGGGGAATAGAAGCATCAAAATGAGAGAGAATCATTGATCAGCTGCCTCCTACATGCCCCCCACATGTCCCCCACTGGGGATTGAGCCCACAACCCAAGCATGTGCCCTAATCGGGAATTAAACCGTGACCTCCTGGTTCATAGGTTAATGCTCAACCACTGAGCCATACCAGCTGGGCTCAACTGATTCTTAACAATGTCAGAGGTAGGTGCTATTATTATCTCCATTTACAGAGGAGAAAATGGAAAATAAGACAGGTCCAGTAACTTGTCCCAGGTTACATAGCTAGAAAGTGACAGAGCTGGGATTTGAGCTCAATTCTGACTCATTCCAAGACCAGTGCTCATTTCTACAGTGTTTGACTGAACTGGGCCAATGTGAAACCTGGATTCTTTGATTTTGCTGGTGAAACTTTGATCTACCTTCTTGAGTGGAGGCAGAAAATACTTTATGGATGTTCTTGCTAGCAACATCATTTCTCCAAGGACTAGCTCAGGTGCCACCTCTAACACAAGCCTTCCCTGTCGTCACCACCTAGGAAGAACACCTTCCTCTTCTGAACCATCTAGAACACCTGGCACTGGTGCCGTTCCTTATGGAACTTTAGTTATATGTGTACATCTCTCCCGCTCTAGGCTGACCCTTGGAGGCCAGGACATAATGGTGCCTCGTGTTCATTGCTATGGCCTCACAATGTCCAGGCATTCGGTAATGGAATGAATGCACTCCTAAAGAGTTACACGTAAGATTCAAAGCAGTAGCCGAAACCGGTTTGGCTCAGTGGATAGAGCGTCGGCCTGCGGACTGAGAGGTCCCAGGTTCGATTCCGGTCAAGGGCATGTACCTGGGTTGCGGGCACATCTCCAGGAGATGTGCAGGAGGCAGCTGATCGATGTTTCTCTCTCATCGATGTTTCTAACTATCTCTCTCCCTTCCTCTCTGTAAAAAATCAATAAAGTATATTAAAAAAAAAAAGATTCAAAGCAGTGTCTTCAGGGAGCATTATCTTTGCCACTAACACAACTTCTCTACACCTCTCTTTGCCTGTTTGTCCAGAATTGAGGAGAGCACAGATTTATCTCCTTGAGTTATTGGAAGGAAGAAGGAAAAAACTTCTACAACAGTGTCCAAGTACAAGATGTCAGGCCTAGGAGCTCTTGGGAGGAAAGGACATTTACAAGATCCCACCAGCCTGCCCCAGGCAGCAGAAGCCCAGGTGGAGGAGTTGCTGGCCCTTCCTGGGGGCGTCTGGGGCATTCCTTGGGGTGCACCATCCAGGGACTAGTAGCTGATGGAGGTGCCCCAGCTCTAGGTAGGGAGATACCTTGCTCTTCAGCTCCATGCACTGGGTGGATGAGGGGTTGGGAGTGGCCATGGCTTTGGCAGGAACGTGAGCAGAAATGACTTTGGCAGGAGGAGCTGCAAGACACAGCTCGCAGCTGCTTGAGTCCTAATGGCTCAGGAGTTAAAATATAGTTCTACCTCCCTCACCTGGAGGGTAAGAAGAATAAATGGCCAAAAACATGAATGGGTGGAAATATGGGCTTCTCCACCCACACAGACTCCTCACAGTTGCTCTAACCATCTGTTCTTTTTCCCCCTCTTCCTTCTTGCCACAAATACTGATTGAATAGCTTTATGCTGGCATTCTGCTGGGTGCTGGGGACCCACTGGTGGCAGACAGTGCAGCCCCTGCCCTCCAGGAGCTTGGCTGGAAGCCATGGATGTTATTCAGAGTTTCCCAAACATAAGTAAAAAATTTCAACTGTGATAATCGCTCTGAAGGAGAATGAAAAGAGGCTTGCATGTGTATAGCAAAAGCAGTTACTCTTGCGAAGGGGGCCAGCAAAGGTTTTCCTCCAGGAAGAGGGAAACTTCCTGAATGGCCATGTTTGCTTCACCTTCTTGTCTGACTAAATGTGGTTCCTTCTGAGGCCACTGCTTCCTCTGCAGACCTCTAAGAGGGGGCTGTTTTCCCCATACCTCTCATACCACATGGCTAGGACCCCTTGTTCCTTGTTGCTTTACTCCCTCCTCTCTAAAAATGCTGGCTCCTTTGGCACCCTGTCTCTCTTTCCCTCCCTCCACCATTTCACTATGATCATTGACGATGATTTCAGCCACCATAAATGAGTCATCTGTACTCCAGCCTCTTATACCCTTGATCACCTTTGCTTTCAAATAGTTTGTCCTCCACCCTACCTGAGTGACCCATTCCCACCATCATACCCTAGGCCTAGACCTTGTCATTACCCCAAATGGCAGCACTTTCAATCTCTATTTCATGCATCCCATTCTCTGGGTGGCTCGTCAACTCCTATTGGTCCATCCCACATCTACTAGTTGGCCAACTCGAAGCAGAGGACCCAGTTAAGCCAAGCCTGAACTCCTAACCCACAGGAACTGGGAGACAATAAATGCATGCCATTTTAAGCCATTAAGTGTGTAGCAACTTATTACACTGCAATATAAACCTAATATAATCACTCATCTTTTTTATATGGTGCCTATAATGTTTTTTTCCACAACAGCATCTTATATTTTTTGAAAACTCAGACACAACTTATTTACATATTAAACAGGTACCACTCTGTACCTTCATATGGAAAATTGTGACCACTGGGGTCTAAGGGAGGCCTCAGAGGAGAACCCAAAGGTTCTCACATTTGTTACCAAGTGTGACCTTGAACAAAAACCTTTGTCTCTCTGAGGCTCAGTTTCCCATGTGTAAAAGGAATGGGTTGCAGCAGATCATCTCAAAGAAGCTCTAAAGCAGTGGTTCTCAACCTTCCTAATGCCGCGACCCTTTAATACAGTTCCTCCTGTTGTGGTGACCCCCAACCATAAAATTATTTTCGTTGCTACTTCATAACTGTAATTTTGCTACTGTTATGAATCATAATGTAAATATCTGATATGCAGGATATATTTTCATTGCTACAAATTGAACATAATTAAAGCATAGTGATTAATCACAAAAACAATATGTAATTACATATGTTTTCCGATGGTTTTAGGGGACCCCTGTGAAAGGGTCGTTTGAACCCCAAAGGGGTCGAGACCCACAGGTTGAGAACCGCTGCTCTAAAGTGTGAGCTACAATGATTCTCTGGCTGACCTAGGACCCACCCAGTCATCCTTGGAAGCAGGAATGTAGCAGAAGTGGGAAAAAGAAGGACTCGGTGCTAAAAGATTTGAGAGATGAATTTCCTCCCCCGAGTCCTTGCCTCCTTCATGGGCGAGAAGCTGAAGTGCACATTAAAGAGGACTTGCTAGTAAGCGGCAGAGCTGGCTACAGCCCTTACCTCTAGGTGCCTGCTCAGGGCTTTTTCAGTGGCAACAGGAGCCCCTTCTCTCTTTAAAGCGCTCCCAGGCCCTTTGTTAGCATTGTGAGGTAACCCCAAGGCCTGCCTTCCCTACAGATGGCCTTTGTGGGCTTGCTCCAGATCGCATGAAGTGCCTGGACCCAGTTCTGGGAATATTCCTCATTCAATGGTGCATTCTTCTGCCTCCTTTCAGGGGATCTACGAGTTGGTCCTGTCTTGTGCCAAGGCTGAGAGCAAGGAAGCTGTTGGCCGAGTAAGCAGTTAAAGGAGGGTCTGGGGGTGGGGTGGAAGCTGTGACCAGATTCAGGGAGGGCAGGGCTGAAACTTTCCAATCTACCATAAATCTATTTTCAGAAACTGATCCCTTCTTGTCACCTTCACTGCCATCACTCTTGTGTAAGTCTCATAATCTTACCCTGGATTCTGGACTGCAACTGCCTCCCAGCTGGCCTCCCTGCCAATGCCTATGTCAACCCCAAAGTCCAGGTTGCTAGTTTGTCTTTATTAACCTGTCTTCTGAGAACAATTCCCTTTGTGGACTATAGGCAGGACTAGGGCGAGGCAAGCTAGGAAGCTCAGGTCACAGAATTTAAGGAGGCACCCACTCTCTTGTTCATATTAGTGCCAATCCTGCACTTGCACAACCCCAAGAGTGAGCACCTCCTTAAGCTTTGCACCTGGGTCCTTATCCTAGTCCAGGCCCTGGTATGAATACATGTTTTGATTTTTCTTGGGTAAATACCTAGGAGTGGAATTGCTGGATCATAGAATAATTATGCGTGTAACTTTATAAAAGCAAAACAAAACCTGCCAATTTTCCAAAGTGGTTGTATCATTGGTATCCTCCCAATATCAATGGATGAAACTTCCAGTTGTTCCACATTTTCACCAACATGTGTATTTCCAGTCTTTTCTTCTCTGTTGCCACCGACGGACTGCTTCCTGTAAATATGGGTTGTCTGTGTGATTTTTCCCCTCTGTCATCTAGTTTGGCTTCCCTAATCCAAACCAGACTCAGGAGAGCTTTTGTTGCTGGTCTTGCTGAACTGTTTCCACGCCCATTGTTGCAAATAAAAGGGATATAGCTGTGCAACTCTGGGTGAGCTCTTCACCTCAGGAAGTCTTTAACTGGTGCTTTTCTGTGATCTGCCTCCACTGGGTCGCATAACTATTCCCTGGATTTCTTTCTCATTCTCCTTCACAGCTTCTGTCTGATCTCAGATGCTTCTGTTGGCCTAACACATATTTTGGTATTCTATTTATCTCCTGACTTTGCTGAATATAGAATTTGCAGAGTTTTTTCCTTTTTGCTTTTGCATAGTTTCCAGGAGTAAAAGAGTCAAAATGCTTATGCATGCATCCATTTTGAACTGGAATTTTTATTTCTATTTCTGAGTAAATGATGGGAGCAGAGGTGGAGATCTGGGTATTTGGGACATGTTATGGAGGAACCATAAGATGTTATTGAATGTTAATTAGGACTGCATACTGACAAGGCTGGTAAGAATCCTAACAGCACCTGAAAATGCTGCAACTTTTTTCCCAGGGTCTCTCTAATCAGGGTATGATGGTCAGATACATGGAAGAATCCTTATTTATAGTCAATGCATCCCAGGAATGGATTAAAGGAGGCAAACTCCCACTTGCATCAGTAAGTCTAACTGTGTGGTTCTCACAAGATCTGGCTTCTTTGGGTAAGATGTTAGGAAGAGCCATAGCATCAGTGATATTCGAGGCCTGGGGAAAATGTAAAGGATGCATTCATTGACTCGGCTCAGCAGTATTCCAAGAGTTACCCCTGGTACCGAGCAGTCAATTATCAGGTGGATTCTTCCAAGGATGGGATAAACTCATTGGCCTTCACATTTTGATTTGAGCATGGATCTCCATTTTTTTTCTCTCTCCTTGGAAAGATGAACCAACTGGAGTAGATTTATTTTTTTTAAAAGTCAACTAGGTTTTAAGCATATATAAAGTAATATATGTTTATGAAAGAATTTAAACAGTATAGACAGTGAAGAGTACAAGTCCTAAGCAAAACAATATATAGGTATTTCCATCAATACACAGTGGAAGGTTTGGTGAACAATACTCACATGGTAGTAACTTTATCTTTGGAGAGGAGAGTGAATTTGGGAGAAGGGGAATTTCCACTATTAATATACTTATATATTGTCTAATGTTTCTAATAAGACTATGTCATGTATTGCTTATATAATTTTGCTAGATACTTAAAAAGCCTATTGAATATAATTTAAACAGGGTATCCCGAAAAATGTATACAAAATTTGAATAATTATTAATTCCAATGGGTTACATCTGAAAAGAAAGAAACATCAGTTGAGCTATCAGCTGTAAAGTATGTATACATTTCTGGGGGACACTGTATATAATAAATTGCACATATGTAAAGTGTATAAATTGGATAAGTTTCAACATATATATTTACCTGTGAAACCATCACCACAATCAAGATAGTGAACATATTTCTTGCCTGGAAAGTTTCGTTATGCCCCTTTATAATCACTCTAATCTCCTTGCCAAACTACCACTGAGGTGCTCTTTGTCACCATAGATTATTTTAAGTTTTCTAGGACATTATATAAATGGAATGTGTTTTCTCTGCTTTCTCTCACTCAGCATCATTATTTTCCTATTTGTCTATTTTACAAATAGTTTTTTTGTCTATTTTCCAAATAGTTTTTTTGGCTCAATAGTTTCATAATTTTTAAAAGTAAAATCTGTGGAGGAAAAGGAGGAAAGAGAAGCACAGATAACACACAAACCTCAAACATACTGACATGTTGCCATTCATTGAAAAATGTTGCTTTGTGTGTGTGTGTGGGGGGAGGTTGGGGGTTAATGGGGGGGATGAGGACACAGTTGTAATACCTTAACTAATAATAATAATAATAAAAAGAGATAAAAAAAGAAAAATGTTGCTGAACACTTTTATTTATTTTTTTAAAAATATATTTTATTGATTTTTTACAGAGAGGAAGGGAGAGAGATAGAGAGTTAGAAACATCGATGAGAGAGAAACATCGATCAGCCGCCTCCTGCACATCTCCTACTGGGGATGTGCCCGCAACCCAGGTACATGCCCTTGACCGGAATCGAGCCTAGGACCTTTCAGTCCGCAGGCCGACGCTCTATCCACTGAGCCAAACCGGTTTCAGCTGAACACTTTTAAATATATTAAAAAGATAACGTTGCCTTACCTCACAGTCCCATTTCCAGTAGCAACTACAAATGAGTTTGTGTTAACTTCTAAAATTATGGCCAGATGGTTTTTTAAAAGATGTATTATCTCTTGATTATAAAGGCAATGTGTGCTCACTGGGACGTGTTAAAGAAAATATAGCGACAGTAAAAATGACCTTTCACAAGCCCACACTCGGTACAGCGCGCTTAGACTCGGGACTCACTGCGCATGCTCGAGCCGCCCCTCCACCCCCTATCCCGTCCCCGCCTCGCCCCGCCCCGCAGTTCCCTCTTGCAGTCCCAGCCCCAGGAGCGCGGTCTTGCCTGCAGTGGCAGCACTGGGTCGCCAGGGGGTGCTGCGCAGCCGCGCTCTGGAGCACCGCGAGACGGGAGGAGCTGCGGCTCGCGGGAGTTTGTGACCAGGGCTTCAGGCTCGGGCGCCTGCATCACGTGACGAGGCCCGGAAGCGGCTGCCGGGCCGCCCAGGGGATGGCGAGACCTCCGCGCTGAGGTGGGGTGGGACGCACTTCACCGAGGCGGGAGCCCCGGCCGGAGCCGAGCCAGAACCGGAGCCAGAAGCGGAACCAGAGCCGGAACCAGAACCGGATCCCGACGCGGTGAGTCCGCGCGCTGACAGGCTGTGGGTGGCGGCCAGGCAGCGCCTTTCTCAGGACCCGCCTTCCTCCGGGGCGCCGCGGATGGATGCTCAGGGTCAGGCGCCGCCCGGCCTGGGATGCGGGTCCGAGCCTCCCGGGCTCCCGGGCCGCAGCTGTGGTACCCGCGGGCACCCCTCCTGGGATGAGGCGACCTGGAGACTCCCTGCCCCTCACGCTGCCTCACGTGACCTGCCTGTCCCATTTGACAGGTGGAGAGACTGAGGCCGGGAGACGGGGAACAACACCCTGACGACCAGCCGGGGCTCTGCCACGCTTCCCAGGGGAGCCCAGCCGGGTCCCGCGAGTCACCGCCCTCTGTGGGAGCCGCGCGGGGGGCACTGGCCGAGAGCGGGTCCGTGGGTCACAGAACCCCAAACCGCAGGGACCTTGGGAATCATCTGGTGCAGCCCCCGGCCCCTCCCCCCGGAGCGTCGGGGAAATCGAGGCCGGGAGGGGGAGGGGCTGGCTGAGGGCGCCGCGCCGCGACTGGAGTCCGCCGCCCGGGGCTCCGACAGCTGCTCGCTGCCCGCCGCCGCCGCCCGCAGAAACTTGTCGCGGGCAGGCGCCCGTGCCCGGCCCCGTCTCTGGTTCCTCGCCCCCTTCCGCGCCGCATCCTCCAGCACCCGTGGGGTCGGCTCTGGGCGTGGTTCCCTGCCTGGGGTTCGGGCTGCTTTCCTGCAAACTCATCGTTCTGTGGGTTTGTTTCTCGCCGCTCTGCAGTTTTGTGTAAAGTCAGACAAAGCGAGGCTCGGAGGGAGGGAGGCGACTCCCAGCGGGGCCGTGGAGAGCCCTGGCATGAACTTGGAGAGATCGTTGTTGTTGTTGTTGTGTGTGTGGTGGTGTTGTTTTGTTTTCCTGTAGCTGCTCAGATTCGGGGGAATAGTGGTTATTTGGGGGGCGTTTCGCAGTTATGTGAGGCTTGCTGAAATAAGAAGCAACGCGGTGTGATGGGAAGAACCGAGATTGGGAATGGGAGGTCTGTGCTAGCCCTGACACTTGCAGCGGCCTCGGTGGGTTTAGGTTCCCAGGCTGCACAGGGATGGAGTAAAGTCCCTAAGGGCCTCCTGGGCTCTGACAGTCTCTGTTTCCTAATCAGAGACCAACCCCGCACCCCCCCCCCCCCCCCCATCAGCATCTGCATTGCAAGAAGACTTAACCCAGCCGTCCAGGGCTCTGACAGTCTCTGTTTCCTAATCAGAGACCAACCCCGCACCCCCCCCCGCCCCCCCATCAGCATCTGCATTGCAAGAAGACTTAACCCAGCCGTCCAGGAAGCAGTTTCCCTACTTAACGCGTCTTTCTCAGTTGCCATGAAATGCTTCTCGTTCTTCCTGCCTCTGTGATGGCCACGCTCAGTGATGACAGCAGAAAATGAGTTGGACGGTCTTGTTTTCTTTAAATATGATCAAGGCCCTCTTTGACCCTTCTCAAGAGTCTAGTCAACAGTAATCAACTTGTACATTTACAGCACATTTTCTTTCTTATTCTTTTTTAAAATCCTCACCGAGGATATGTTTATTGATTTTAGAGAGAAAGGAAGGGAGAGAGAGAGGAACATTGATATGAGAGAGAAACACCCATTGGTTGCCTCCCGTGCGCATCCCCACTCGGGATCAGATCCAAAACCTGGGTATGTGCCGGGACCGGCAATTGGACCTGCAGCCTTTTGGTGTGTGGGAAGAGAACCACCGGCCAGGGCCAGGACACATTTTCTTTAAAGATGTTCTTGAAGTCAGGAAGTACGGGCCCCTGCTCTGTGCCCGAGACCCATTGCCTGGGATGAAGGCTGTGAGCTGCAGAGGCTGCTCTGATGATGGCATTAAGTTTTTCTCCCTTTGTTTCCCAATGATGCCATTTATAACTGCCTGCTCTTGGGTTCTTATTTTCCCTCAACTGTTCATTCGGCCTCATCCTTGTGGCAATTTGAAGTGCTCAGAGCTGTCCTTGTCCATTTTACGGGCGGTGTAAGGAGGTGGGTTCCATTTCTTTTGCAATCGTCCGGAGGTTACGAGGACCAGTGGATAGGAGGTGGGTTCCATTTCTTTTGCAATCGTCCGAGGTTACGAGGACCAGTGGATGGAAGTGCTGTAAGGGAAGTGGTTTGTGAGTGAGCATAAGAATGCCCACAGAATTAGTGCTCTCTCACGTTGCAGCACAGCGTGGAGATCCCTGTCGCCAAAGCTCATTGTCACGGGCAGTTAGTTTTGGGGATGTTGTAGATCAGAAGATTGTGTTGGGTAGAGGGTCGGACTGGAGAAAGTTTTAAGTTTTCGTCCAATTCAGAGGTTCTGTGCAGTTCTAGGCCTGGACTTGTTAGCATGTGGGATGTGAAATAGAATAGATAGATGTCCACCTTTGGGAAGGCTTTATTTACCCCCTTGCTTCAGATAACTGTTCTCACAGGTAAGTACTCCTGCTTTTTCTTTTCTTTTCAACCCCTCCAACCCCCTCCCAGTGAGTACCTCTTTTTTTAAATGCTTGTGTCTTTGAGGGTCAGGTGCTGAGGAGTTGTTGCTGTTAATAATACATTTCTTCACACCTTGACCTGAAGCAAGATCCTAGAACTGAGTCGAGTGAATAGACTTTGGGGTCTGTTTTTGCTAGCATGGTCCTGATAACACCTTCCAGAAGTAGGTGATTGACTAACCACTAACACCTAGCCTTTTCTTACTTAGTAGTTCACTCTTTTGGACCTAAATATCTTAAGGAGATTTTGACTTTGCATTGATGGGCCACACATAATGTTCACTGTCCTCAAGGATGTGAAGGACAAGCTTGTCTTGAACGCTCACTACAACCCCTCATTTTGACAGTCAACAGGTTCTCTTGTTAAAACTTCCCACCTAACAGGAACTGGCAATTGCACCGGTAGACTTGGAAACCAGGTTTCATCAAAGGGAGCCCAGGGGCAGGGTGACCTTGCAGGCTAGTACTCAGTGGGGAGAGCTAGAAAGCAAGAGGAGGAGTACTTAGTTGCCTGAGGAACTTCAGGGAGTGACTGCACCCACCCTCTACGGTGCTTAAATCCCTACTTAACATCTCTGAGAAGCGTTTCTGCTTGGACTTTGCCAGGGATTGGAAACGTGCTGTCTCCCAGAGTGAACCATTCCATCTTGACAACTCCTTTTAATAGGAGGTTCTTCCTTATGTCTAGCCAGACACCTGTCCAGTACATTCCACCTACTGATTGTATTTCTGACTGGCCTTTGAGGCCCCGAAGAACAAGTCTTATCCATAGGACAGCTTCTAGTGGCAGTTTTTATGCCTCCCACGTTGCCAGTCCTCCAGGTTGAACCTTCTCTGTGTTTCCAACCATTCCTCACTGAGTTGGCTTCCATTCCTATCCTCCTGCTGACTCCTGGCTGCACCACAGTTTGCCATTGTTGCCTTTTATAGTTTGCTACCTGAAATACCATGCATGGCAAAACTGAACAGTGCTATATATAGCATCTACATGGGGTTTCCTAGTGCAACCTAGAATTACATTGCCTTATTATTATATCACCGACTTCTGTGAAGCTGATCAACTAAAACATAAGTAGCAGTTTTTTTTCCCCTTTTCAACATTCACACAATTGCCAAGCCACATCTCCCACATCCCGCCGATGTTGCTTGGACTTTAGATCTGTAGAGGTCACCCTCTTTTTGAGCAGCTTCTTAACAATAATCTGCGGTGGGTGATAACTGCAGTTTTTATACACAATATGAAAAGTCACCTTTACAGTGTTTGAAATGTGCATCTACCAAGTAAGCAACAGAGTGGTTTCTTGGTTGATGGGGAAGGATTGGGGAACCCGAGGGAGAAGGTTTGTATACTGTCTCTTCTCCCTCAGTAACATGCAGGATTCGCTTGGAAAGCCCTGTTCCTCAGACACTTTTGGTATATTGGAGGAGACTGGAAATTAGCTGTTGTTTGCATAAATAATTAGACTAGTTGATTCCTACAATATTAGAACTAGAGAGTTCCTGAGAGAGATTTTAGTTCACCCCTTCCCCTTTTTGCATATTTGGAAAAAAGACCACAGACATAAAGAGAATTATTCCAAATTACTAAGCAAGTTGGTGATAGAGGCAGGGTTAGAACCCAGGTCTTATAAATTACATAGAAACTAGCTTATTTACTTTTGCCTGAATAGTAGCTTTCAACTACTTAATAATCCCCCCCCCCCCCGCCTTTATGAGCTTAACTGCCCCAGAGCTAGATGACTTTCTTGAATTCTTCCAGCCTGTGAATGAAGGACATCCTCTTAGATACTTGGCAAAGTTGCTCTGGTGGTGAAGCGAGGCTCGATGCTCTCTGGGACTTCCAAGCCCTTTACTGGCTTTCTACCAAGCACTTTCCTTGTGAGATTACATGGGATCCCATCTCCATGTAATTACAGTTGGTGGGGAAAATGAGGCCACCCTGGATCACTCAGGTGCCGGGGTGGGGATAGTCTTCTGAAACGTCTCCTGGGACTGGACCTGTGGGAGCACTCCTCACAGAGCTATCCTTTGGCAGCTAGTGTTGGGCGTCAGGTGGAAGGCATGTTGTGATGGCCGTCAGAGGTCCTGTGTCTGAGATAGCACATCAGACTCAGGGTGAGCATCCAGCCACATGCTGGGGGGAGCCCCTTATGGGCAGGCAGTTGTGCCAGTCTGCAAAGCGTCAGAAGGATTTTTATTTGTAATTTTAATATCCATGTACCTTTCTTTTATCACTTGATCGCAATTCTTGGAGGGCAGGAAGTTGAATCTTTTTCATTATAATATTCCCTTACTGCAACTGGCACTGTATTCAGTAGGTGTTTTCAGATTCAGGCAGAGTATCAGGAGATAGGTTTACTGCTTTGCTGCTCCCTGGCTTTAGCAGAGCAGGCCCCTTCATCTTTTTGGGGGGTGAGGGGGGAGTTGATTCTTCATCTGTAAAAGAAGCAGTTGGAGTGAAGGCTCTTTTAACAACAGTCTCTAGGATTCTAGAGTCTATACGACTCTCAAAATGTATCCTCATTATGTATCTTAGAGAAGTCATTGTTCTCTTTTTGGTAGTAGCATTACTGGGAAAGTCCACCCAGGGAACACCACCCTCAACATCCTTTCCCAGCACAATAGGAAGGGTTTCTTCTTTCACCATCTTCAAAAAATTGGCAAATCTGTAAAATAAAAAGGAAGAAGCATCGTGGAGGGCAGCTATTGAGACAAAGGCCAGTGGTGAGCACCTCTCATGCGCCTGGTTTTCTTCTGTGCTGCTTTTAGCTGCCATTTCTTAGTATTCAGGTTTGGTTGCAAGCAAAGAGGCCTAGGTTCAGGGGATGAGAGTCACTGATGACCTCCAAAGAGTATAGGATATGCCAAAGGTCGTGGCAAAGAGAAAGAGAAAGTCATTTGTGGCTCTGGGATCTGGTGAGTTTGAGCAGAACTGGATGATCTGGAGGGCATTTTTTGAAGGCAGCAAGGTTCTTTCTCTAATGAATGCAGAGGAAAAATAGAATACAGTTAAGAATATTCAGGTTCCTGTCCTCTGAGAGCTTGCTCTTGGGGAAGATGGAAATAGATACAATTTAACTGTTGTTCAAGGTCCAAGAAATTAGCTCAAAGGAAAGGATGGTTCATCTGGACCCAAGGAATAGGGAAGGCTTCCTGGAATCTGTTTGCCCCTTCCCCTACCTCTCCCAAGTATGCCTCACCTCTGCCGTCCAGGTGTGCTGCGACAAATTTAGAAACAGGAGTGTGGCACCAACTGGGAAGGTTGAGAGGTAAAAGCTGAGTCAGCTCAGCCTCCCCATGTGAACTTTGCACCTTTTTCATTTTCATAAGTACAAGCACTTGCATTGCACTTAATATATAGTGCAGCCGCATTGAGCTACTATGACGATGGCTGCTTCTGCCCCAGAGCCCACCCCAGGCATGGAGCTAAAGACCCCAGCCACTGGAGGTCTTAGCACTGACTCTGTCCCCACAGCTACCATGTCCACACAGAGACTTCGGAATGAGGACTATGCTGACTACAGCTCCACTGACGTGAGTCCGGATGAGAGCCCATCTGAAGGTCTGAACAACTTCTCTTCCTCAGGCTCCTACCAGCGCTTTGGGGAAAGCAGCAGCACAACGTAAGTAACTGTTCCTTCTATCTTCCTGGGGGAGATTCACGGCCCTCAGTTCTGTATCAGTAATATAGTCTCCCTTGGAGTTATTTTTGCTTCCCATCTTACCAGTTCCCCCACTTTATAGATGAAAATAAGAAGTTGGGCAGTTAACTGTCACTCTGTAGTCTATTTCTTATTCTTTGTTCATTACAGCTGTATTGGTCCTAGAAGACTAAGAGCATAAACATAAGAAAAATTTGTAGAAAGAACATTCTCTTAATTTAGAACTATGGGTCTTCTGTGCTAGAACCTCAAGTACCTCCGAGCCCAATTGGAAGCCTCCTTTGCAAAGTCTCCTCCAGACTTCTGTCCCTGTCACCAAACAGCCAATTCATCTGGCTGAAGAAGTAGGAAAAGGGAAGAATAACTTCTCCTGCACTTAAAAAAAATCAAGGGGTTTGTAGAGAAGAGGAGATCTGCTTTTCATTTCTAAGAAGGGCTTAGGTTTCATCCTTGGAAACTGAATCCCATCTCATCTGGGCTGAGTTTGGTCCTCTTTGGGCCTCAGTTCCCCCAAATGTAAGATAAAATTGAGGACCTCACTGTGAAGCTATGCTCACTTTTTGGTGTTCTCCACTCCAATTAGAAAATTCAGAGGAGCATCTATTTCATTAAATTCTCCAACTAGATCCTCAACCTCAGCAGACCCCTGACATTTTCTTGGGATCCCAGCATCCCATCTTTTGCCGCCTTCCGTTTATCCTCAAGCTTAGCCATCACCCTTTTTGTGTTCCTTTGTGGATTAAGTATGACTTACTGAGGCAGCCTTTGTATCCTAGATTTATTCTATCTCCTGTGACTGCCCAAGGAGACCATAGAAGTTTCTCTCGGAAGCCATTACTAGTGAAGCCCTCTGGCTGCAGTCTTTCCTGGTGTAGGGCTCTTTCCGCAGCGAACTGGATAGAACTAGAGGATCTCCATCACTAGCTGATTTCAGCTCAGGAAGCTTCAGTTTCTACAGCTTCTTTAATGTAATACATTCCCATTCTCTCTCTCTCTCTCTCTCTCTCTCTCTCTCTCTCTCTCTCTCTCTCTCTTCACATTGTTAGGTGATGGAAAAGATACTTAGAGCACAACTTGGAGCAGTGAAGACCATTGTTCTCTTTCTCCCTAACCTTTTCCACCCAGTTGGCTTCCCCCAGGCAGAAGAGCTCCAAATGCAGCCAATGACATGTGATAGCTTCCCTTCAGAGATCACACTCATTATTGTGAAATATTTCTTCCAAGCTTCTCTCTCTATAGTTTCCCTTCCAGTTTTTGCTCCTTGTGCTCAATTGTTGTCCATGCAATGCTTGCCAGATGGTCTAGATTTTCATTTTTAAAGGGATGTCTCTGACGTTCAACACCAACTAGCTAGCCACTTCAGGATGGTAGCTGATAGGTTTTATATGTATTGAAGCTAATGCATGCCTGTTAGCTATTCTGAATATCTCTTTTATTCACATTGGGTTATAGCTGGTAATCAACCTCACATTATTTACCCTTGATTATTGGAAATTGAGCAAATCAGGAGATACTTTCCTTGGGTTTTTTATTGGGACATTTTCTGGGGTATACTTTGTTCTGAGGGGCATCCTGCCCTCATATTGTGATACAAGGTAGGTGATCCAAAAGCCCATCTGTAAGTGATGGCAAGTATCACAGTCCCATCTCAAGGAGACTGTCACCTCAAGAAAAACAGTCAGTAGTATTTGTTGCCCACAATAAAATTTGAGCTTTCAAAATTAGAAAAAAACTTGTCTCCAACACTATGACCTGGACAGTTTCTCTCTACTTAAAGATTTTCTGATGAGATCAGTGATGATATTAATACATGTGATTTTTTTAAACATTATATAAGGTAATATGTCAGCATTTGAAAGGTCTGTATAACCCAGAGAACCAGTATCTTCCAAATGACCGAAGTGTGATGTTAGAACATTTTGCATAGGTAAAAGATCATTCAAAGAGCGAAATCACCAGTGGGTTTTAATGCAATAGAGGATGAAAAGTTCAGATTCCACTTACAACTTCCAAGAAATGACCACATGTTGAGTTGTGGTGTAGTATCAAAGAAAAATCGCCACAATTTTCTGAAGAGGTAATTAAAATACTCCTTCATTTTCCAACTACATGTCTGTGTGAGGATAGACTTTCTGTATACTTCAACCAAAAAAACCCCCCAAAACATATTGCAGCAGAGTGAATGCAGAAGTAGATAATCCAGCTATCTTCTATTAAGCAAGACATGAAAGAGATTTCTCACATTGTATTTTTTGGAAAATAGTTACTTTTCATTAAAAATCTGTATTTTTTTATATTAACATGTAATAGATTTATTGTTATTTTAATTTGATAAGTAGTATAATTTCTTGGCTTTAATTTGTAATATAGTAGATACCAGCAGACATAATCCAATTAAGCAAAAGCTATTTGTGATCTTCAATAGTTTATAAGTATATTAAGGGATCCTGAGACCAAAAAGTATAAGAACTACTGATTTGGAGCATAAACAGAACCATAAAGATTTGTAAGGCTTATTAAGATGTTATTTGCCTCCTTGTCGCCCCACCCCCATAGTTAAGGCTTTGCAGCCCCTACAGTTGATTTTGTGATATGGTTTTGAGTAATCCCAGCTTGGGGTCATTGAGTAATGAGTAATTTTGGTCAGTTGCTTCGAATCCTGGTGTTTCACAGCTGAAGGGACCTTGGAGAGTGTGTTGTCCTAGTCCAGTCTCCTCACTCTACAGACGAGGAAACAGGCTAGGAGAAGGAGAAGGGAATTGTCATATGGAGTTAGTGGCAGAGCCAGGGCTAGAGGGACCTGATCTCCCATAAAACCCAGCTTAGTCATTTAGGGGAGGGCTCTGGGAGGCAGGTGGTTATTTTGTCAAGATAGAAATTTGATTGGCCCATCATCCTGTCCATAATCTCCTGGTAACTGGCTGTTGATGGTAGAGTCACTCCTGGAACCTTGCAGTCTGGTCCTTAAGCTGTTTCCGCACAATCGCCCAGAAGAGCACTCAGCCTCTTGTTTTTAGACTCGAAGCAGGATCCTTGGTTTTTCCTGAAAAGCTAGGGGACAGTAGGACATTGGAGAGGTTTTCTTCCTGGAGGTAGGAGGAGAAAGGTTACAAAAAATAAAATTTCCTTTCTGGAGGGTAAAGATCAGTCTAATATGGTCAAATAACGTGTTGTTTGCTTTCTGTTTCTCCTGAATTGCACATTTGAAGACATGTGTGTAAGCAGCATTTAGGAGGGATTTAGGTTATTTGTACAGAAGAGTTTTAAGACAGTGCCAGGGGCTAAATCTTGAGTGAGTCTGTGATTTGGGTGAAAGCCATACCATATATGACCTGGTCCTTCTGGAAGTAACAGAAGAATAGAAAATGCTGAAGATGAGGCCTCTGCTGTCAATCCTTTGACGAGTTCCCATTCCCTAGGGAAAGCGTCAAAAAGGGATTTGTAGAAATCCCTTGCCCATCCTCACCCCGACCTGAGGGGCCTCAGAACCAAGGCATCCTTTCATGTTGGTGCCCTGTGCTTCTCTCTAGGCTCGTGTTCCCAGGCCTTTCTTATTGGCACGTACAGACCCTGCCTGTCTTGCTGGACTCTGCTCAGGTCTCTCCCTTCTGAGACCTCACCTGCCTCCCCTCCCTGGGCATTGTTCCTGGCTCTTCTTCAGATCGGGATCTTTCTACCTTGAGACATTATTAGTTTCTAGAGACTGAGATCCATATCTGATTCTTATTTCCATCACTGTATTAACACAGTGTTTTACACATGATAGCAATTTGCTGAGTGAAAAGATAAATGAGGATGTAAGAGGTTTTACAATTGCACCTTAAGGGGAACAGTCTGTATAATAGGTGAGGAAAAACTGCCCTCAAGGCAGAAGGATAAACTAGGTGACAAAAGAGGGCTTCTCCAACCCTAGGACTCTATGGCAGCGGTCACCAACCTTTCGGACCTCACCGACCACCAGTGGTCCGTGGACCACTGATTGGTGACTACTGCTCCAAAGGTTCCCTTAAACCAGAGGTCGCCAACCTTTCGGACCTCACGGACCACTAGTGGTCCACAGACCACCGGTTGGCAACCGTTGCTCTATGGCAGTGGTCAGCAAACCGTAGCTCGCGAGCCACATGTGGCTCTTTGACCCCTTGAGTGTGGCTCTTCCACAGAATACCGACTTCTGCGCATGGGCCACGAAGTTTCAATCGCACTGTACATGCGTGCCCGCATGTGGTATTTTGTGGAAGAGCCACACTCAAGGGGCCAAAGAGCCGCATGTGGCTCGCGAGCCTCGGTTTGCTGACCACGTCTCTATGGCATTTGACTATCTTTATTTGTTTGTTTTTTAAAGTAAAGTATGCCAGGGACTTCTGGCCTGTTGAGGTACTGCATGACTTTTACTCTGTTCACTTTCCATAAACTTTTTGTTTTGTTTTATTAATTCTCACCCGAGGATATTTTTTCCGTTGATTTTTAGAGAGATTGGAAGGAAGGAGGAAGGGAGGGAGAGAGAGAGACAGAGACATTGATTAGCTATCTCCTGCACATGCCCCCGACTGGGGTGGGGGATCAAACCTGCACCTCAGGTATGTGCCCTTGACTGGAAATTGAACCTGAGACCCTCTGGTTCATAGGGCAATGCTCTAACCACTGTTTCGTGGGCCAGGACAATTTTTTTTTTTAAACAGGAGAAAAACTTTAATACATGCACAAGGAAAATTCATTTAAGCATGAAAATTCCCTCCATAAAACTTTCTGTTAAGGGTTTTGGGCTTCTCTTTTTTTATTTTTTCTGTTCTCCGATACTAGTGTCTGTCCTTCACAGTTAAGCTTGTCATCCTGTTACAGTGTGGGTTCTGATTCTTTACAGTGGACAGGTCTGTGGTGAAAACCAGGCCCAGATACACTAGGAAAGGATACAGTGCCTAGAGAGATCCCTACCATCCCTCTGGTCTAATCTCCAAGAAAGAGGATTCTCAGAGATGCCACAGAGAGTGGACCTTATAGCCCAGTGGCTAGGAGAGTCCGCTTGGGGATCACGCTCCCTGAGTGTGAAACCTGGTTCAATTATTTACCAGGTGTGTGACCTTGGGCAAGGTATTTCCTCAACCATAAAATGAAGTTAAAATATGTCTCATAGGGTTGTTGTGGGAATTGAATGAGGTAATACTATATGAAGGCACTTAACACAGTGCTAAATGCCTAATAAATGTTAGCTCTTGTTGTTAACATGTGCTTGTCTACCTTCTTCCCACTTCAGATGGTTCCAGACCTTGATCCACCTGTTAAAAGGCAACATTGGCACAGGACTCCTGGGGCTTCCCCTGGCAGTGAAAAATGCAGGCATCTTGGTAAGGGTCTGCATCGGTGGAGGGAAGTTTCATGACAATCTTAGAATATAATGGATCTTTAAAAAATATTTTTACTTTATTTAAAACATTGTAATGGGAAGCTTTAAAAAATATCAGCTGAGAAAAAACAAAATTCAGATGTCCATTTATCTAAAGATATTTATTGAGGGCCTTTAGTGTGCCAGGCACTGTTCTAGGCTCTTAGGATGCTATCAGTGAATAAAACAGACAAAGATTCCTGCCCTCAGGGAGCTTACTTTCTGGTGAGAAGGATGTACTTAAAATGTCTCAGTCAGTTTTTATCAATAATGTTAACTAATGAATTAGTAACAGAAGTCTGTCCATTTTCTACACAGTTCTTCTATACTCCATCTCTAGATGGCCAACTCTGAGAATATTTTTCTTTTATGATTCACTCCCTATAGACTGAGTGTCCAAAGACATTCTGGTTTTTGTTAGAGTTGGAGATAGCTCAGAGATGTAGGTTGTCCTTAGCTAAAGGCTATCCTTTCTTGATCTGATACTGCTCTTAAAAGAACTTTCACCTTCCTCCCACACTCCTACACCCATCTCTTCCCCCCCCCCCCCCCCCCCGAACAGTCACAGGAGCCTTCTGTTTTGCTGATTGGCCACAGTCTTGAAACCGCCTTATCTTGTGTCATTCTCCACAAGATTAATTCTCTGGAAGGCATGCTAACTTTCTGATGATGTTCATCTCACTGAGCTAATCTCCATGCTCACATTTCTGTTTCCAGTGCTGTGTCAGAACTTCTGTCATTGAAAAGTACCTTAGTAGAGTAGCGTTGTGATCATTTGCAAATCCAGTCTCTGTTGGCTCACTCCTAATTGTCTCTGCTTGTCTCTCCCTCTCTTGCCCGCAACACTTGGCCCCAGATGGGTCCCCTTAGCCTGCTGGTGATAGGCATCGTGGCCGTGCACTGCATGGGTATCCTGGTGAAATGTGCTCACCACTTCTGCCACAGGTGAGAGCCTTCTGAGTTGCCTTTTTTTTTTTTCTTTTAAATATATTTTTATTGGTTTCAGAGAGGAAGGGAGAGGGAGAGAGAGATAGAAACATCAGTGATGAGAGGAAATCATTGATTGGCCACCTCCTGCATGCACCCCACTGGGGATCAAGCCCGCAACCCTAGCATGTGCTCTTGACCAGAATCGAACCCGACCCTTCAGTCCAAAGGCTGATGCTCTATTCACCGAGCCAAACTGGCCAGGGCATGAGCTGCCTCTTGAGTGACAGATTGTCCTTTTAGGTCTCATTACCTGAAAGTGAGCACTTACACAGATCACTCTAAATTTTTTATGCTAGCTGATTAACATTGCCCTGTTATTTTTGTGTCCTCTTTTTCATCATGTGTCATCTGTTAAATTTACTTATATGCAATGGACAGAAGTAAATTATAATTTTATATTTACCCATTGAAATGATTTTGCCAGATGGTTGTTAATTATAATGAAAGTAACTGTTCCATTGACTTGCTACTTCTGATCCTTGAAAGTATTTGGCCCAGGACTCAGTAATATCTCCAGGGTGAAAAATGGGAAACTGGCCTACGTCTCAAGGGGCTGCATTTGTTCTGTCATTGTCTAACTCACACACTCTGCCCTCCGCTCTCCCTGCCTCCTCCCAGACTGAACAAGCCTTTTGTGGACTATGGGGAGACAGTGATGTATGGACTGGAATCCAGCCCTATCTCCTGGCTCCGGAACCATGCACACTGGGGAAGGTAACGGATTTCCTCTCTTATTGTGGGTGTGGCTGCCCAGTGGTAAGGCCTTCAGATATGGGTGTGAGAGGTAGGAGACGGTAGTAGAAAGACCATTATTTGGGTCAGGAGCTTGAGTTCCAGTTCAGCCTTTTAGAGGTAATCTCTGTGACCTTGGGCTGTGTGAACCCTCCCTTCTCTGCGCCTCACTTTGCTCATTGGTAAAACAAGGGTCCTGGTCTTAAAGAGCTTTATAGGTTGTTCCAGCTTTGACAGTCTATGAGCAGGGATTATATTAATTCATTTTCTCATTATTCAACAAATATATATAAGTGCTCTCTCGTAAATGGTACAAAACAATTCTAGGTGTAGGTAGGGGGATTCTCTGAGGTAAACTATGTGGTCCCGGCACTCCAGGGGCTTACAGTTTTTCTAAGGAACAAGGTGCGTGAGAAGCTTGTGCCCAAGAGATCAGGAATAAGTATAAACCAGCAGGAAGAGTGTCCTGAGCTATAAATACATCCTAGGCACTCAGAGGGGAGAGGCTTTCCAGATTCTCTTGTCCACTGTGCCAGATGAGAAGTGTACATGGTAGGTGCTTTAAGGGCAGGGCACTGGGCAGGAGAAGAAAGGCTTCAAGGAGGAGGTGAGGTGACCTGGTGAGGTGACCTGGTGAGGTCACCTAGAACAAATGGATTTATGAAGGAAAGAGACATTTCAGGAGGTGGGGAGTATTTTGGAAATGTTTCCTTATGGTA
This sequence comes from Myotis nattereri, assembly GCF_964212035.1. Taxonomy (NCBI): domain Eukaryota; kingdom Metazoa; phylum Chordata; class Mammalia; order Chiroptera; family Vespertilionidae; genus Myotis; species Myotis nattereri. Next base: position 90,512,893 of record NC_138080.1, read on the forward strand.
ATTTGTCAGATGCCTGAAGGGAAATATCCTACTTTTTGTTTTCTGTTTGAGGAAACGGTGCATTTAGATGTAGAGAATTGATACCATCAAGGACTGAGTCCTTTAAAAAAAAATTGAACCACATTAAAACTATATTCTTCAGAAAAACTCCTTTTTGTGATTATAGGGAGACTTTCACCTTCACGCATTCATTATTAACTTCCTCCTGTGATGCAGGTTTATGTAATTCTTTCAGCAGAATCATTTTCTGTGTTTGGGAGAACCCAGATTGCCAAGTGACCACTGTTGGTTGATTGGTTGGTTGTTGATTAATTCTTCCCTCCTTCCTTCCCTCCCTCCACACCTCTTTCCCTCTCCTTCTCTCTTTCTTTCTCCCTCCCTTCCTCCCTCCCTCCCTCCCTCCCTCCCTCCCTCCCTCCCTTCCTTCCTTCCTTCCTTCCTTCCTTCCTTTCTCTTCTTTCTTTTCTTTCTTCTCTGTTTATTGCCCTCTTCCCCTCTCTTCCCATGGCTCATCCTGCCCCCTTCCTTACTCACCCTCTTACTCCCTTCCTTCCTTGCTTTAACAAAATTAAAAAAAAAAAAATTTTGAACAAGATAAAAGGACATAAAGTGAAAAGTGAAGGTATATATACTGGTCACAGTTGCATGGGTATCTTTTGGAATATCTGTATATATACAAACATGTACATGTTCTCAAACATCTTTGGAAACTTATTTTTTCCCTTAAAGGGTGTTAGTCATTTCTCTGTCAGCCCATATAGATTTAACATGCTTTTTACCTGCTGTATACTGTTCCATTTAAGAATGGTCTATAATTTAACCCTTTTTCTTTTGACGACCCTTTGAGTTGTTACCAGCTGTTGTTGTAACAGTGATTCAACCAGCAGTCTGTTGGTTACATCTATTTCTGTGTACTTATGTGAGAGTAGATTGGTTCTTGGATTCAAGTTATAGACAGAGAGTGAAGGGGTCCACACTTCCTGGCTGTTACGTTAAGGATTCCCTGTCACTGTAGAACAAATGGTATGAGAGGGGACAGGTGGGCCAATGGGAGGGGAGGCCAAGGGCTGGCAGTGGTCCTGATGTGTTCTGCTAGGCCACTCCAGTCTCAGGCTCGCCTGGCCTTGTGCAGCAATCCCAACAAGAAGCCAGGAAGGGGACCTTGGAAACCACACAAAGCAGCGCCTGCTTCACCTTCCTCCAAAGCTCTAGACTGGCGGCATTTAGCGTAGTGTCTCTTTTCACCAGGCGCACTCATCCTTGTCACCTGATCGGAAGGGTCTGTGATGACTGGGGCAAAAGTGTGTTCAAACGTCTCTCAGGGAGTCTTGCTTTTTATCATGATCTTCGTATTTCTTCCTTCTCCACCTTCAGGCACACTGTGGACTTCTTCCTGATTGTCACGCAGCTGGGGTTCTGCTGTGTCTATTTTGTTTTTCTGGCTGACAACTTTAAACAGGTAGGGCTGGGAGAGGAAGACGGATAGAGAGGGGGTGGGGGGAGAGAATGGCAAGAGATAAGTGAACTTTCTGTTCAGGATTTTTTAAAAACCATTTCTTTTTATTAAAACCAGTTTTGATCAACAAAAGAATTAAGATTCTTTACATAGAACAGCGTCTTTTGTTTTATTTCATATAACGACCTAGGGTATCAAGAAACTCAAAATGCCTTGTGCGTCTTCCTATCTTTTGTTAAGATATGATCAAACCCAGTTATGATAATTATGAAGATTTCCAAAGATAGTTCACCAACCACAGACTTCTGTATGGCCTTTTTCACACACTGAACCGTTAATCAGGCTTTTGTCACTTGAAAGGCTTTTTCTGTTCCTTGTCTTCCCCTCATTCTAGGTGATAGAAGCAGCCAATGGAACCACCAACAACTGCCACAACAATGAGACGGTGATTCTGATGCCCACCATGGACTCGAGACTCTACATGCTCACCTTCCTGCCATTCCTGGTGCTGCTGGTTTTCGTTAGGAACCTTCGAGTCCTGTCCATCTTCTCCCTATTGGCCAACATCACCATGCTTGTCAGCCTGTTCATGATCTACCAGTTCATTGTTCAGGTATGAGCTCAGGCTCTCTCCTTCCACCTATTAACTAATCAAAGAAACAAACAAACAAAGTAAGTGGAGCATCAATAGGGATATGTTACTTATGTGTGATATGTTTACATTAGATTAGGGGTTCTCAACTGCAGCACTATTGTCATTTTGGGCCAGATAACTTTTTGTCATGGGGGGCTGTCCTGTGTCTTATGGGACATTTAGCAGCCTCCCTCGTCTCTACCTGCTAGGTGCTACTAGCAACCCCACCTCCCCAGCTGTGACAACAAAAATATCTCCAGATATTGCCCAACATCAGGGAGGGGAGGAGTAAAGTCACTCCCCTTGAGATCACTGATTTAAACTTTTCCCTAATTAGATAGTTACTACATGGATCATTTTGTAAGATTGGAAAATAGAGAAAAATATTAAGAGAAAAATAAAAACCAAATTATGTTATTAAATAACATAATTCCTTACCACTCCAGTTTTATATTTATTTGTCAAAATTATAAATCCAGTAATTGTTCCTCCTCGCACAGCCCTTGTGGGCAGGGTAATACACAAGAGGACATCTGTATATAGATGGGTAGCCCATCATGCTGAGAAAAATGTGCCCTTAAACACTGTGGCTGTTTGTGGGCAATACATTGCATTTTGCCAAAACTTGAGAAAAGGAAAAGAGTGACAGCAGGGGAATAAAAGCATAACTTTTTCAAAAGTATTTAAATTTAATTCCCCTTCCCTGGCCGGTGTGGCTCAGTTGGTTGGGCATCGTCCCCTTCACCGAGAGGTTGCTGGTTCCATTCCTGGTCAGGGCACATGCCCGGGTTGTGGGCTTGATTAGGGGGCATGCAGGAGGCAGCTAATCGATGTTTTGCTCTAACATTGATGTTTCTTTCTTCTTTATTCCTTTCTCGAAAAAAATCAATAAACTGTTCTTAAAAATTTTTTTAATTCCCCCAATAACTCATCAATACTCATTAAAATGCAGACAACACAAGTGCTTGTTGAACACCACATGCTCACCCTGAGTCTCCTCCACTCAGGCACCCTTGGTGTTATTGTCTGTCTCCTTCTAGGTCCTAAGAGCGCATTACACACTATGTAAGTATGTACAGATATATATAAAACAAAAATATACTTTTGTTATTTTTTAAACGTACTTACAAAGATTATTATATGTAGTTTTCTTCTACTTTGGTATGTTTCCCTCAATAGTGCCACAGAGAGCTTTCCATATCACCCTGATTTTACCTCATTTTTTAAAATTGCTACATAGTATCTCAGAAACTAGATGCTGCCTTAGTTTATTTGACCAGTCCTCAGTCAGCGGGCTGTCAGGTCATTTATAGTTTTTAGTATTTTTTCAGTATTATGACAGTGCATTTTATTACGCCTTCCTTTTTGTGGGCATGTATAAGTACATCTCCAAGATATTTATCCAGAAGAGCAATTGCTGAAGAGTTTGCACTTTTGAAGTTTTTATATTGCCAAGTTGCTTTTTCTAAGCACTATTTACTGATTTCATATTGACTCCCTTCCATGGTATTTAAGTTTCCTATTCTAGCCAACACTGGATATATCAATTGTTTTAATTTGGATAATTTGACAGGTGAACTTTGCCTCATTTTCAAACAGTTACCTACTGATGTGGTTTCTAGGAAAACAGTGGGTCATAAAAAGGAGGGACTTCCGGTACTGAAGAAATGACAGTGAATTTAGATTGGACTTAATGAGTATTGACTGTTTTTTCCTTGTCCTAGTAAGTCAAAAGAATGGCAGATGCTAACTCTTTTGCAGAATTACTATTTAAAGCATAAACATCTCTCCATGTCCTATTTTATTATGAGACTGGAAGAAGGGCCTGTGAATGCACGATGGATCGTTTCCAGAGCGTTCCCCTGCCCCACCTCTGGCAAATTACGTTAAAGCAGAGAAGGGTAGATAAATTCTTGATTTAACTTAGTAATTAGAGATCTCAATCACTGCCTAGGAAACACTGCAGTGGACATTAAAGATGAGGTGAGTGACATACATACCACATTTAATTATAAACCAGTGTAGGTAGTTGGACTGTGGTCGATGCCACGACCAAAGGGCTGGGATGGGAATCTGAGTTGTGATAACATCTCAGTCCCAACTGCATGCAGTAAGTCTGGAGCATTGTGCGTAGTGCAACGTGCACTTCGGTGAGGCAGCTTCTACCCCACTGCATTCTGCTCCTTCGATGCTATTATTGAGCACTGTTGTCCAGTCGTGAGCTGGCAGGTTTCTGTGTCTGCACCTCCTTGCTTATACATCCTTACATTACACCTGCAGTTGCCAGTTGCCTTGGTTTTTATTTGCCTATTTTTTAAATGCTCTTTTTGCTCTTTTCCCCGCAAATGTTTCAATACTCTTGTCATGTGCCTGTCAGTATTTTCCAAGTACTCAAACTTATTCATAAGAATTTTTTTTAAAAAGAAAGAAATGTAGAAAAAAAGGAAAAAGAACGCATCTAAAAATTTACCATCTTCCCTCCATATCTGTGTGAAGTATTTATGTAGTTGTATCATAGCGAATATAGAAATTAAAAAAAATTACTATTATTTCATAAACAGTTTTTCATGTGCTACTTAGTTATCTTAGATTTTACTTTTTAAATAGTGTGACATTTATGGCATAGTTGATCTGAGTAAACTAAATGTTCACTTGTTTGGGAACATGTAGGTCGTTTTTAGTTCAACTTTCCTATACTTTGCTTTTTTCTTCCTACTCAGATTAAATTTCTAGGGATGGGAGTACCTATGAAAAGAATGTGATTTTTTATGTAGGCTTCAACATTTGAGTGTGTTTTTTTTCACATTTGAGTTTTGTAGGGTACATTGGGCTAGTCTTCCCCCTAACAAAGTGGGTTTTCTCAGCCTGGAGGGAAAAATATACACAGACGAAATGTTCCCCAATCATCTGTCAGGTGTCAGACTTTCTACCTTCAGAGAATCTAGGATTTAGGAAAGGTGTGACCTGTCTGATGTTGGGATTCAAATCTCAAAGCTCTGTTTATATAGCTTTTGCTTTGTTTTATTTTCTCTCTTTCAGGGGATCCCAGACCCCAGCCGCCTTCCCTTGGTGGCACCCTGGAAGACCTACCCTCTGTTCTTTGGCACAGCCATTTTTGCATTTGAAGGCATCGGGATGGTAAGAGCTGCACTATGATTCTCTGGTGTCCTTGAGGTCTGCTTTAAGCAATGCTGAGGAAATGTTATTGGAAATAATCTTCTGAGACTTAATGGCCAGTTTGTGAACAGCATTTCAGGGATTCCACTGAAGTTCCTCAGCTCCAACTTTTGAAAATAAATTGTATGTAATTTGAGAATGTTTATATTCAAGCCATCTCTTTTGCACACCCATCTTCTGTATGTGCACTAAGCAACAGTACATGGCAATTAGGAATGTAGGGTCTGGAATGTAGAGTCTTCCTGCCAGAGAGTAGCTGTGTGACCTGGTGCAAGGACTTAATCTATCTGACCTTCACTGTCTGCCTCTGAAAAGTGATTTTAATGATTAGTAATTATTAGGATTAAGTGAGATATATGTAAAGTGCTTCACACAGTCCCTGACATATGATGGGCATTGAATAATTTTTTTTATTAATTATATCGATTTTATTATTAAATCAATAAACATGTGAATACTTTCTCTGCCCTGGATCATGGGTGTGCCATATTTTCTTTGTATGAATGAGTAGCCTTCACTCCTAGCTTAGTTTCCTCTCATTATTGCTGTGATTTCACCAAATTCTTCTCCTAAAGAGAGAAGTCTGCCAGTCAGTTGTACCTAATTTGATTTTGATTTTTCATAATAAAGGTACAGAATTCTCCGAAAAAAATTATTAGCTTCCCTGGCCAAGGGCTTAGGAAATGAGAAGGCACTTGTCCTTTCATAGAATTTATTTTTGTCCCCATTTGATTTCCCAATCATGTTCTGTATGCTTCTGGGAAAACCTAGGAGCATGACAAATTTTTGTCAAAATAGAGAGGAATTGTCCCTGTAGTGTTGATGGACTGGGTGAAGGCTCTAACATTATGGGGGGAGGCTTTCTGAGTGATTGTGTAGAGGTTTTCCTGAGGTTTTAAACTTCTCCTGTGTTCCTTCTCAGTATTCAGTTTGTGTCTCACCTTGATTCACAAGTACCAGTAGTTTTCCTGCTGCTGGGGCAGAGGCCTGAAGGGCCCCGTATTGCAGCAGTGAGAAAGTGGCCCAAGTACTCAGGACGGGGAAGAAGAGGTTGAGTTAATGTGGAAGGATGCATGGAGATCCTGGGTTCTCAAGGAGCATTGTACTGAGTTTATCAGTTTTCCTTAACAGTACAGCGCAGAAGTTATTCTTTGCTTCATTTCATTAGCCAAGACTTGAATATGAAGTCATTCTGTAATCATGATCATCTGTTACTTCAAGATGTTTCTATTTTTTACAATAGAGAGAACACTGCTATTTTGACTGTTAGTTTGGATTTGAGGACTGTTGAGCATATCTGGGTAAAGTGCCACTGCTCACTGTGCGCTCTCTGTGCACCGCAGGCCCAGGCCTGGCGGACATGGAGGAGAGGGTTCCCTGCCCTCTGTCTCTTTCGACTCTCCATAGGAGGAAGCTGAAGGAAAGCTTAGAAACTGACTCTTACTGTGTATGGATCAATTGTAGCTTGAGACCCTTGAGCTGGTAGGATGGGGTTGCTGAAAGCCAGTTGGAAATGCAGAGCTGTTGCTCCCCTCAGAACACCAGGCTTTGGCTCCTGGTGTCTGCTGGGGTGTGTCTGGCACAGACCTGCTCTGCCTCATGGCCACAGGCACTGGAGGCAAATCAGTGTAATGACAAGGTCAAAGTTTGTATTCATTGCATTGTGTTGCTTTTCCTTGTCAGTCATGCCAGAAGCAGTTGATGGCAGATTGTGAAGATTGTCACAGTCATACATGCTGTCTTCCCTGTTCCTAAGTGAACCAGTCTACCTCATTTTTCCTTTAGCGAAGGTTAAAGAATGTTCTGTGCTGTGAGGGAGGGGATGGCAAGGGTCAGTGGTTTGAAATAGGAGTCTAGAACCTGGGTTTTGTTATATATCTTCAAGATGCTTAATACCCAACATCTATTAAGTCATGCTACCCCCAGCACCGCAGTTTCCTCTAACTTGGAGGTTTAACTTGTCACTGCTGGTGTCTACCCCTTTTGAGGTAAGGAAATCATTTCTGTGGAGTAGAATGGCCATTTTCCCTGACCTGTGTGTTGTATTCTTTAGACAGATTAGAAAAGCTATGATCTCAGGTGAACTACAGCTGACCTGTGCCACCACCAGCATCTGTTCCAGGTGGGCATGATACACAAGGGTCTGTTAATTGCCAGGTGGCTGCATTCAAGGGACAAAGAGAACTCCCAGCCAACAGTGATCTCAGAGCAGGAGGCAGAGTGTTAGTCCTGGGTTCCAGTCTTGCCACCCTAACCTCTCAGGACTTCTCTGTTGAGATTATGGGCTCTATGTCTCAAGCTCTGAGAGGAGAGCTTCTGAGGAAACAACTTGCATTTATTTGTTTGTCTAATAAAGGATGGATTTGCTTTTGGGGAATTCTAACGATAAAGAAATTACTTTTTTCTGAAAATATTACATTTTCTTCTTGGCTATTAATATTGCTCTTTGCTGTGTTTTCTCTTCTCTCTCACTACTCTCATAGGTTCTGCCTCTTGAAAACAAAATGAAGGATCCCCGGAAATTTCCAGTCATCCTGTATGTGGGAATGGGCATTGTCACTACCCTCTACATCAGCCTGGGATGTCTGGGGTACCTGCAATTTGGAGCTGATATCCAAGGCAGCATAACTCTCAACCTGCCTAACTGCTGGTAAGTGGGTGAGGATGGAAGCCTGGGAACACTAGTATTTTTTTAAATCACTGTAATAGGTCAGAATGTAGATTCTTTCTCCTGCTTATCTCTTAAGTCAGCCTGCTTCACTTTAATTTTTTTTTGGTGTGTGTGTGTGAATCTTCACTTGAGATATTTTTCCATTGCTTTTAGCTAGATTGGAGGAGGAGACCCATCGTACACTGCCTGTGTCTTAATCTTTCTCCACATCAGGGCTCCTCCTTGCTACCTGTGTGAGCTGCCTAACATTCAGTGCAATCATGCATTGGAGAGAACACTCAGTCCAATCATACCATGTGGAGAACTCCTCAAAGGCTTCCCCTTGCCTTCCTTAATGTGCCTCAGGGCCCTTCAGGCTCTGGGCCCACCCCTGGCCAATTCCCATTCAGTCAGGAGTACTTGGTCTAGGAGTTGCTCTTTTTGAGAAATTCTCTGATGTCTCACTGACCACAACTTCAAATCTCAGTGAGATGCCCCTTCTCTCTGCTCCCATAAGTTCCCATTAGGCTTTTTATCCTTTGTGTTGTAATGGTTCGTTTACCTGTACTGTGATCTCCTTGCACTCTAAGCTGTATGAGGGCAGCAACCGTCTATTTCTCCATTTTATCCCAGCACTTGGTATGATCATCACCCAGGGAATGATTTTGAACAAAAAGGAGGAATAAATGCTGCGACCGAAGCATTTTCTACATGAGGAGATGTTATCATGAAGCAGCTGGGGCATAGAGGACAGAGGTGATCTGCCATGTCCTAGCTCTGTGGCCTTGGACAAATCACAGCTTCTCGCTGCCTCACTTCCCTCTTTTGAGAATGAGGAATAGTCATTTCTTCCTGCCAGGATTTCCATGAATATCAAATTATATGCGTGAGAAAGAGCTTTGTAATAGTATGCTGGTGTCATGGACAAGTAGGATTTTGCCCTAGCTTTATTCTTTGTTTGGATGAGTAATTCCTATGGAGGCATATCCTGAATGGATTGGTTGATCAGCTGATTGATATATTTCTCCCTTGGAAATATGAGCCTAGAAGGGTCAAGTATCTAGTCCATTCCCCTTAAAGCAGTCCAAACAGAGGGGAGAGAGGGCACCCTGCTTAGTCCCAGCCTCAGCTGCGCCTCTCCCGTGCAGTCACTGACTTGATATGCACATGGAGGCCACTAACCTTGGACCAAGGCTTGTTAGGGCCCTTCTATATTTCACTTTCCTTAACTCTTGGTTGCTGAATTATAGGGAAACAGACATATTGAAATGCTTCCTAAAAAGGTAGATGTCACAGGGTGTATCCTAAGCAACAGTTCTGTTTTTGAAGATTAAAATTTCATTATGGAGAGCAGCTGCAACAGACACAGACGCTTGCTGAGTGCCCTGGGGATCAGAATAACCTTTCGAGCTGGCCCATTGATCTGCCTATGTGTTTTTTAGAGCTCTGATTGGTGAGGCATTGTGCAAGGGCAGCTTGAGAAAATTGATAAAAATGTTTATTCAATAGTGTTGTCTGTGTTTAGCAAAGGATACCCTAGTCAGCAGGGGTCTGGGGGCTAAGTTTGTTATGTGGCCAGCCAACTGGTAGACCTGAAATGGGTCACTGTTTTTAGAAACTCTATCTTTCCCTCTGATGCCTGCTTTTACATTTCCAAATGTCCTTGCCCGATCAAGAATCAGGTGGTAGCTCGGCATAACAAGATAAGTGGATCAGGAGCAGCAGAAGCAGCCCACATTATATATGTGTGTAATCTAAAGCCATAGATGAGCATCTGTCTTCTTTCCTCTGAGATCTTAAACCCAGCTATTCTAATCTTTCTGCCTCAATTCAGGCGCAATTTATTTGGCCTGCAGGTGGGTATCCTGATTCCAGACTTCCCTGAACTCCAGCAAGCTTTGGTGCTGCCCCCGAGTTTAATTATAGAGCCACCAGCTGATTTTTCCAAAGAGTTTTTATCATCTATTCTTAGAGCAAGTAAGACCTTTTGTCAAACTCAGTCTCTCCTGGGGTATTCTGCTTCTAGCATAGAACATGTTCCAGGTATTAAGTTCAACCACAGAGAAATTTAGTACATGTTATATACAATATAATCATCACTTATAAATAGATTTCCAAAAAGAGAGGGATACCAGTGTTTCTCGCTCCTCAACCCATGAGGGTCTTGTTTGACATGGAGTTTTGCTTAGGGACAGAGTGGTCTTCCATTTAATGGTCATGTGAGATCTATAAGTGCTTGTAAGGCTTTCATTCTACTCTGCATAAGCATGGGGTAGACAGAGGTATCTCCTGACGAGTTAATGGTCTTCTTGAGAAGCTGCACATGAAGCAGAGGTAGGAAGATGGCTGCACTGGGGTGGAAAGATGGATTCTGCTCCTGCCTCTTGATCCTGCCGGTCACCATCTGTTTCTAGGGAACTCTGTATTGTATGGGGAGGATATAAATAAACAGGCTTGTTACATTTATTTGTATTTTTAATTGCTTTTATGTTTGAAAGGATATATGCCCCTGGTAAAGATTCCAAATGTTCAAAGGTATACAGAAAAGGTTAAGTTTCCACTCACCTCCTTTAGTCCCCAGTTCTACAACTTCCCATTTCAAAGGCAACCGTATCAGCCAGTTTCTTGTGTTTCCTTCTGGAGATGTTTCATGTATGTAAGAGTGTCACATATGTGTGTATGTGAGGGGGAATGGTTTTTCTCTTTTTAAAACGAATTGTAGCACACTGTAGACACTGTACTGCTTCATGATTTTTTCTCTTAATAGTATGTCATAAAGCTAATCCCATGTGAGTCCTGCCTCACACTTTTTAACTGCTATATGGGGACACCATGATGTATTTAACCAGTTCTCCACTGATTAACATTTAAACCGTTTTCAGTCTTTTGTACTTAAATAACGCTGCAATGATATATTTTGAATGTAAGTTTTTGTGTATATGTGCAAATATATCTGCCAGATAAATTGCTAGATATGAAATTGCTGGGTCCAAAAAACACATGCATTTGTAGCTTGGATAGATATGGTCAAATCACAATGGGACCAGACAATTTTGCACTATTCCTACTAGTATATGAGTGGCGGAACGGCTTTTGAATGTATCTGGGCTCTCTCTGCAGGCTGTACCAGTCGGTGAAGCTGCTGTACTCCATTGGCATCTTCTTCACCTATGCCATCCAGTTCTTTGTCCCAGCCGAGATCATCATCCCCTTCTTCGTGTCCCGCGTCCCTGAGCATTGGGAGCTGGCGGTGGACCTGTTGGTGCGCACCATGCTGGTTTGCCTGACATGTGAGTAGAACATGGGAGAATTGCCTTGTTTGTTTTTTCCCAAGGGCACCCAGCCTCCAGAGCTTTCATGAGGGAGAGTTTACGTTGTAGTGAAATTGCCAGTGTGGGTGAACGGGAGGCCTGTTTCAGAGTTGAGGTGTGTCCAGATGTTAGATGAATTAATGACATATGTACTATACAGAACATGGGAATGGGGACTGACATTTATCAATATGGTGTGAAATGCTACAGAGGTGGTCAAAAGTCATAGTAAAGATGTATAATTACTATTCCATATAAAATACAGTAAAAGCCTAAAAGAGAGCCATTTCACCATATTCATAATGAGTGAGTACAGGTTACTGTGATAGTCGGTACATGTTTACTTGTTTTTTCAAATGATCACTTTTGCAGTGTGACAGTCTGTCCTTAGATTTCCTTTCAGCTGAATGATACTCTAGACATTTTTGGATGTTGGTCTACATAAATGTTTCTTAGAAATTTTTCTGTCGTTTAACCAGGTGTTTGATCACTTTGTGTTTTATTCCTCTTCTCTGGACCACACATCCAGGGGTGTGAATTAAGAGATAAAATTTCATCCTTTTTGCTGTTGGTTGAAACTGATATAAATTTAAAACAAAAGTTATTTCTATTTTTTTTCAGATTATGTGAGTTGATACAATAGAGAACCCCAAATGAATTGATCTGTGCCATTTAATTTAAATTACTAGGAGATTTGCAATTGCTTTTCAGATTGAAATTCTTAAATCATATTTCTCTTTAGGCTATATTGGCTGTTTATTTTACTTTAAAAATTTTTATTCTTTTGGGACAAGATGTTTTTCATAATACATTGAGACTTCCCCAGAAATTTTATTATTATTTATTTTGTCTTTGGAATAAATATAGGTCTCTATGATTTTTTAATTGAACCAGAATTGAATGTTTAGGGATGAACTATGTGGATGTTGTCTGGCTTTCATTCATAATATGGAAAATCAGAAATTATTTTATTGGTTGCCTGTTAGGAAGAGAAGGGTAGGCAGGAGATTATCCATGCTCTTCGACCACCCAAGCAAAATATTGTGAACAGCCTAGTGCCTATCTCAGAATGGACTCCTCAGGGGGATAGCCTAGTGCCTGTCCAAGAATAGACCTCGTCAAGGGAATAGACAAGTGCCTATCACAGAATGGACCTTGTCAGGGGAACAGACTAGGGAACAAATAAATGCCTATCACAGGATAGGGCCCTTCAACGGAACAGACTAGTGCAGTGATGGCGAACCTATGACACGCGTGTCAGAGGTGACACGCGAACTCATTTTTTTGGTTGATTTTTTTTGTTAAATGGCATTTAAATATATAAAATAAATATCAAAAATATAAGTCTTTGTTTATAAAAAAATTTCTATATGTGACATGGCACCAGAGCTAAGTTAGGGTGTTTCAAAATGCTGACACGCCGAGCTCAAAAGGTTCGCCATCACTGGACTAGTGCCTACCTGAGGCTAGACCTCTTCAAGAGAATAGCCTAGTCACTAGTGATATTGTAGGATGGACCTCCTCAAGCCACCTGCAGTTCTTTATGTTCTTCAAGGATAGTGGGTAGAAGCTTATCATTCTGGATATCTGTGTGGAAAGAACTCACTGGAGTAAGGAAGTAAAGGCCTTTCCTTATGCTTTCTGATTTAATCTCGGGCAGCACTCGGAGGATTTATATCTGGGTGGAGCTGGAAAGGAACTGGGCAGAGAATGGACACCTTGATTTTTCCAGGCCCAGAGAGCTGATGGCAACCACGAATCTGAATTCTCCTTATAGCCTTTACTTGGTAGACCTTCAGTCTCTCTCTAGTCCAGCTCAGTAGAAACAGCACACTCAGCAGCTAATCCAGGGCAGTCCACAGGTCACTGCTGGCTCAGAGCTACTGCAAAGGAGGGAAGGTGATATATTTTGCTTCTTAAGGCAGTAAATTGCCTTAATGTGTGCTTGATAGGATTCTTGGACTCTAGATTTTACCCGTTTTCTGCCAGCAATTGCAGATGCTTTGATTCAGATACGTATATTTTTTTCTGTGAATGGATTAGCCTTAAGCATCGAGGAGACTGATTCCACATGCAGGCGTTTATAATGTCAACTCTCAGGGCCCCAATTCTTTGATCCAAAGGGCATTGGGAGAAAGGGTGGGGATAATTCATGTGATTTGCTTTGTTTCAAAGTGGTTCCTCTAGGAAAACTAGGTCTGTCTAGGTGAAATGTGCTGTAACTGCATAGATAGTAGCTCTCTCTGACCGAAGAGCTGGGCAGTGATGCTGGGCCTGATTCCTCTCGCGGCCTCATTTCCTTCTCAAGTCTGGCTTTAGCCTTCAGTAGCATATGTCTTGCTTCCTGCCAGATTTCTTTCTGCTCCTCCCTGTAGGAGTCACCAGTCTCTGATTCACAGACCTCATGCTGTCCTTAGATGCCTTTGGTTTTTGTTTCACTTTTCCTGGCTGTCTGTGGGTTCTCACCTTTCTTCTACAGGATGATGCTCAAAGGACTCAAGTTGCTTTTGATCTTTAAGCGCGTTCAGTTGTTTTTTCCCTTCTGTGATCTCTTGTGACTTAGCATTGCATTGTCATCCTATTAAGGGATGAAGCCCCTTCATCTCTGAGCACTCTGGCTTCCCTAGCCTTCCCTGGAGACTCTGAAGTAATTGTGGGATTCAGGAGAGGCCTTTCACTGTAGCACCAATTTAAATGTATTTATGTGAGTTCATTTTGTTTTTGTTTCTTTGTACTTTCAGATGTTTTTGCATAAGGTTGATTGGTATGTGATTTTAGAGCTTTGATGTAACTCATTATTTTCAGTTATACCCATACATTTTAATGGCAACTTTTTAATTTTTATTTTTGGTGTTTTCTTGTCTTTCCCCCAATTTTTCCTCTTCTTCCTCAAGGGGAGCAGGGCAGTTTGGTCCAGCCTCATATTTTTTATCCAACTGAAATTAAACTTCTCATCACTCTCCTTTATCCCCCAAAGATTGCTTTACTTTATATATATAAATATACATATATATATATATATATATATATATATATATATAGAGAGAGAGAGAGAGAGAGAGAGAGAGAGAGAGTTTTTATTGATTTCAGAGAGATGAAGGGGGAGAGAGATAGAAACATCAATGATGTGAGAGAATCATTGATTGGTTTCCTCCTGCACACTCGCCGTTGGGACTGAGCCCACAACTTGGGCATGTACCCTGACCAGAATCAAACCACAACCTCCTGGTTCACGCTGAACCAATGAGCAACCCCTGCTGGGTGCTCTGTCTACTTTTTGATGTTAAGTTTTAAACTTCTGGGAAGGAGGGGCTGGGAAAATATGCATGCCAGGGGATGGTGCTCATTTTGCTATGACTTCAGTATTTACTTCCAGCCCATATGTTTAGAAATGTCAACTCTGCATGTCACCTTATGTCCAGGGCTTTTGTAGAAGGAGAGGCTGGAAGAGGCTGGCACCATCTGGGGAGCTGAGAGGTGCAGGAAGAATACTTTTTTAGGATTCCATGAGGCACTAACCTGTCCTTCAGTGGTTGGTACTAATTGTCTGTGGCATTTGCCATGTGAAACATTTCTCTTCAGTTAGCTATGAGAATTTCAGAAACCTATTGTTGAAGTGTAATAACATAAAACCATATCAACTGAGAGGCCTGTTCAGTCTACAGTGCATACTTGTAAAACATTCCAGAAGCCAGACCGATTAGAGCATAAAGCTTCCAAATCCGTAGTGGCTTCTCAGCAACTTTTGGCCTTTCACACTTCTTGGCCTTGCAGCTAAATGAAGAAGGAAGCAGCATAAATTAGCTGTGCCTGGGTCCCAGCTCCAGGAACCCTCATTAGGCCTCAATTAAAGATATGAAGGGCATCGATCACTAAGGTTTCTCTCAAGTTTAAAATTCTGTGATTCTGCACAACTACTTTAAGCCTGATTTTAGATTTTGACCAAAATATTGCTTGAAAAAATAAAGTTAATGTAAAGATATTTGGAGAATGTCTATATCTGAGATTATTGAGGAAGAAATTCCCAATATCCTACTGACTAACAGAATAATTTTAATTTTCTTTTGCATTTTCTGCGTGAATCCTCATGGGTGAATTTAAAAAATAGTTTCAGTCATAGTATACACATAACTTTGTTGCATTTTATTGAATATTATATCATAAATATACATATCCTTCATAAATATTTTCATGACTGCATGATATTCTATTATATTACTGGATCATATTTACTAAACTACTCCTTTAGTGTTAGACATGTAGGTTGTTTCCCTTGCTTTTGTACTTTTTAAAATTTGTATTTCAACTAAATGAAATTATATATTCTATCTAAGACTATAATTAATTTAAAGGTAGATTTAAATTAATTAATTTAAATTTCTAGATTAAGAGTAACACGGGTGGGCTTTCCCACCATCAATCGTAATAAAATGGCAGAAAGAGCTTCCAGACCCAGGAGCTGTAAGTGTCCAATTGGGATATGATTTTAGATCATATTTCTGTAAGTGTGTGTTTATTCTTTTAAGTTCTTTCTCTTCTCTTGTGCATTAGTCAGCTCTTTCCATTGCTGGCCTAAAACCACAGACTCCAGAATCCCAATCAGTTCCTTCTCTGAACATGGCCATTTGCCTCATGTTGCTTCAGCTGTTAAAAGATCACATCTGTAGTCTTTTTAACCCAAAGGGAAGATGTGTTGTAATACCATTGGAGCCTCTTGACTTATCAGGTGGCCTAGCTGAGTTGTCCTCAGCCTCGCTTTCTATTGCTGCTGCAGAGGGCTATGGACCTGCAGTTGGGAGTGTGCTATCTTCCTCTTTTATGGGGTGTTCTTTTGTGGGAAAGTGCAGAGTGGGAGAGGGTGGTTCCAGTTGGCTGTTTCCTGAGATCTCTACCTTCTTGAGTTTCTCTTTCTAGAGAGCTTTAACTCATAAGAACATTTAAAAGTTTTAGTTGCTCCCATATATTTGCCAAGTACCTGATTCCTACCTCTGGAATTAGTTAAAACTAGTTTGCCACATTTTGTATGGTGACAAAACAGATATCCTTGCTGTTGAACCCTTGGGGCTTTTATGCTACTTTGGGTCCTCTTCTTTTTCTCTTCCCTCATATGAGTGGGAGGCTCATTCTTCTTGCCTTCTCCCCCCGTTATCTTTCCCCAATGCCAGGCTTTATTTAGGGTTCAGTTATGGTATCTGGTTTATCTAGGACAGGAAGAGAGTCTTTTGCAGCCCTGTGGTCCTGGCGTTAAGAAAAAATTTTGCCTGTTTAAAAAAATCCCTGTTAAGGATATCTGTGTTAAGTATACTTATCTTATATATCCTTTGCAGTAAAAACAAGAACAAATTTTTAGATTGCTTTTAAAAATGTCATGATGAAGTGTAACATCTCTGTCCAATCTGAGGAAAGATTCTGATCACATAAGCTTCTGTTTCTGTTTCCGCTTAATTCTTATCTCAGAGTGGATGGAGCACATCTGACTTCACTTCACACTCATATCATGAATGTCCATCTGTCCTTCAGGTTAATGTGAGCAATGGAGAGGAAATGACAGACTCGGAGCTGGGAAAGGGCCAGGCAGGTCATCTGTCTTGTCTCCTCCTGGGACTCACTGTCCCTGATAAAAGCCTCCCTTCTCTTAAGCAAGCTGGAGCAGCCATGGAAACAGGAACTGGCACCAGAGGAATAACACACTCCCTTTAATGGTACAAAACCAGGGCTAGAAGCTGTTTTGGCACAACCGTGTGTTCGAGGAGAGGCGTCCCATCCCTCACTGCTGTGCTGCTCTTGAGCAGCACACCGTGCTTCTCGGTTGACAGTGAGTTGAGGTACATCTCCCAGAACACATTCCCAAGTTACTGAATCTGCATTGAACAGTTCATTAAAATTCAGAGTTGGTTGAGACTTCAGCAGTCATTCAGTATTCCTACAGTCACCTATTCATGGGTAAACTGAGTCTTAGAATGATGAGCCGATTTACCCTGGATCACAGTATGTTGTTAAGCAGGGACTGGTAATTAAATTAGGTACCATTTATGCAGCATTCATTATGTGCTTAGTCCTCTAAGATCTTTACATTTGACCATCCCTATTTAGCAGTAGGGGAAATGAGTCTTAAAGAGGTTAAATAATTGGTTTGTGGTAGACCTGAGATTGGAGCCTAGGTTCTCAGTCCAGAGCCTGAACTCTCAACCACATACCTGTATGCGCAGATGGAGACCCAGATGCCAGAGAGGGCAAGTGTCTTATTCTATGGCACACAGCAGATCAACTCTTACTGAGCATTAGGTTATCCATGATGAGAAAGCCATTTTGTCATCAGCCTAAAGACATTTTGCCTCCAAATTTAACCCTGAAGATATGAGGAATATCACCAACTCTGTTTATTTGAAAATAGCTAAGGGCCAAAACAGACTATTGTTAAAAGCCTACATTTTTGGTAGACTTTCTGAAGGCTTCAGAACAGTGAAGGTATGGATGGATAATTGCCTCTGTGGTTGATTGCTGGAAGAAGGAAAGAGAACAGGATTGTCCCAAAGCTATGAAACCATGGAGGGCCAGATCTAAGACTCAGAACCCCTGCACTATTCTTGTTATCAGGCCCCAAGACCCTTTACAAAGCAGAGAGGTCAGGGCTGACTATGTGCTAGATTCTCTGCCAAACCATTGTGGTGCCTCCCTGGCAAAGCTAACTCAACATCTGACTCCCCCAGTTCTTCCCAGACAGGAGCTTTCTGCTGATCATCCAGGTCCCCTGTTCTCCATCCTTCTGTGGGTCTGTATGTTAGTCTGTATTTTCTTACTCTTAAGGTCTATGATGTGACTGTACCAGGACCTTGAGGTCCAGGATTTAGTTCCAGCTCTGTCACTTTATATCATGTGACTTCTCTGGGCCTCTCTTTCCATGGGAACAGTAATCATACCCATGGAGCCGAGGCAAATTCAGCTTAATGAGTAGATGCTTTGCTGTGCTGTCTGCTAGACACTACAGTAGACCAGTGATTTTCAACCTGTGTGTCATAAGAACTTTTAAAACATACAATAGCTAACTATTTAGTCAGGGTCTCTGACCTCTTTTTCCTTAGATCGTCAAATAAAAAAATGACAATAGCTCTAGCCAGTGTTTCGAGCGTCTGCCCACAGACTGAAGGGTCCCATGTTCAATTCGGGTCAAGGGCATATACCTTGGTTGTAGGCTCGATCCCCTGCATGTGGGAGGCAACCAGTCGATATGTCTCTCACATTGATGTCTCCACCCCCCCCCCCAACTTCCACTTTCTCTAAAAAAACACTAGAAAAAATATCTTTGGGTGAGGATTAATAGAAAAAAGTGAGGAGAGCCAACACAACAATAGCTGTCCAGTGTGAATAAATTAAAATCATACCTATTTTTTTGTCAGAGTGGCAAAAAGTATATTTTTTGGTGTACTGCAGAATTTTAGTTTATGAGTACCATAAGATGAAAAAGGTTGAAAATCACTGCACTAGACATTCGGCTGTGTTGGAAGTATTCCGGTCTGTGCTGTCCAGGACAGTAGTCACTAGGCACACAGGTGGCTGGTAAGTCCTTGAAATGTGGCCAGTGTGAATGAGGAACTGAATTCATTTAAATTTAAATAGTTGGCGACTACGTATGGGACCCCACAGCTGCAGAGTACATATGAGACAGGAGATGTGAATCCGCCTCTCCCCTGATAAATCTCAGTTCCTATGGGCCTCTCCTCTTACTGCAGGGAATGGTATTCCAGTTTAAAAGTGTTTCTCACAAAACCTAGCCAGTAAATAAAACCCAGGACTTTCATCTGATGCTCAGCCAAAGAGGCAGCGATGAATTGATTGACTTAGACAGTCCACCTGAAGGGTAAAATTGGCTGCATTGAACTGAGATGTTCTGACAATCTCACCTGTGTGACACCTCTCTTAGGGCAATTTGATTGTATTGTTGCTTTATGAAGTTAGAACTAAATCCCCCATGGCAAAGGTACCCCTCAGGGCTCAGGGAGATAATAGATGTGCCCTCGATCGCTGTCAGTTGGAGGCCAGCAACGGGGAAGACAATCCATGAAAATACATTTGATTACTAATGAGTTAAAGATACATTTTTCATAGGCAGCAAAATATAAGCTAATGATAATATTAACTATATTGCATGCCTGTTGTACAACAGGCCTTTTGTTAGGTGCATGTGTAATCAACCTCCTTGGTCATCATGACATCTTTGTGACTTAGGAGCTATTAGTATTTTCATTTTTCCCACAAGAAAACTGGAGAATAGAAAGGAGCCATAACTTCCTCAATGTCACTCAGTAGAGCCAGGGTTCACACACAAGAGCCTAATTCCAGAGCCCATAATCCTCTGCAGCGGTTCTCAACCTGTGGGTTGTGACCCCTTTGGTGGTCGAACGACCCTTTCACAGGGGTCGCCTAAGACCATCCTGCATATCAGATATTTACATTACGATTCATAACAGTAGCAACATTACAGTTGTGACGTAGCAACGAAAATAATTTTATGGTTGGGTCACAACATGAGGAATTGTATTTAAAGGGCCAGAAGGTTGAGAACCACTGCATAGCCTCGTGAAACATTGGCCTTCCCCTCCAATGGAAAGCTGAGTTAGATGGGAATAGTGAGGTCCCTGGGCACTGGGTCAGTGTGGTCAGTGAAGCCTCCTCCCCTTGGTTTTAAACAGCACTGTCTGACCAGCTTAGCAGTGGTCCAGTCATTGGTGTGGTAGTGAACCTGATGGCATTTCCTAATGCAGCCCCCATTCATCCTCATCAGTTCCACCTTCCTCACATACACGTGGGCCTACGTTTCAGGTGTGGGAGCCCAGTACTAGCTTGTGCTGGCACAGGGACGTGGTCATTGTGTATGCAGTCAGCCTGCACACAGAACTACAGTGGAACCTCGGTTCTCAAGCTTAATTCATTGTGGAAGACTGTTTGAAAAGTTATTTGTTTGAAAACGGAATTATTTTTTCCCCATTAGAAATAATATAAATTAAATTAATCTGTTTCAGGCTCACAAATGATTTCCTGTTTTAACCTTTCTTATATACAGTATATGTCTAATAAACACTTCTTTTCTTAAATGTGTCAAACAACCCCCATCTAGCCTTAAACAAATCTCTTTCAGCACTCATTTCAGGGGTGTCTTTCAGGAGGTCAGTATGCAACATCTTTGCTTTTTCACGTATCATTCCCTCCAAAATGCTATCACCAGCTAACTGCTTTACTTCTATTCAAATCAACAATTTTTCTACCTCTTTAGTTGCCTGTGATTGTTGTTTTGTGAGCACTTTCACACCCTTAGCAACATGCTTTTAGCAACCCCACCAGTGCCTTTGCATAGCCATCTGGGTGCATCCCCTGCACCTACCCCTTCCTGTGTGCCTGAGAGACGCTTTTTGTCATGTTTAGGTATCAGCGTGAAAGGGCAGAGAGGGAGAGGGGGAGCGGGGAGGGGGTGGGGCAGAGAGAGAGAGAGAGAGAGAGAGAGAGAGAGAGAGAGAGAGAGAGAGAGATATCAATCAATGTGAGAGAGGCATTGATTGGCTGCCTTCCCCATTACCCCAACTGGAGCCCTTGACTGGAATTAAACCCATGATCCTTCTGTTATGGGCCAACACTCTAACCACTGACCAAAACTGGCCAGGGCTGGAGACCCTTTTTTCATGAATAATTTGGTCAAGAACCAAATAGTTTAAGATCGGAGATGTTTGAGAACTGAGGCTTGACTGTACTTCTAATTTCCATGTATGGACATGCTCTGTGAAATGGGGTTTATCATAGTATCATTCCAGAAGAAGGAGGGCTTTTCCCTATTTTGTTTCTTGTCAGTCAAGTAGAGATGTTTGTGTTGAGGTATCCTCAGTGGTAAGCGAGGGAGCAGTCACTCAGATATGGTCCACTTCCTTTTTGCTCTACACTGCCTCTCCCTTGGTAGGACCAGATTGCCCTGTAATATCATTTGATGGAAGTGATGCACGGTGATAGGAAAGCTGAAAGCCGGGTGACTAGAGCCAGGAGATATGGGTTCCAGTCCCAGTTTTGCTGATCTTGCACTGAGACCCAGGTTACTCCACCTCTCTGGGCATTTATTTCTCATCTGTGGATTAAGAGATTGGGCTGGATAATGTCTAAGTTTCCCTAAGTTCTCCATTTTATGAGAAGGACACTTGCTAAAAATAGCAGAATAGTGAGGTCTTTTCCAGCTCTGGGCAGTCTTGAATATCCCTGTCCTCTCTCCCACAGGCATCTTGGCCATCCTCATCCCCCGCCTGGACCTGGTCATCTCGCTAGTGGGCTCCGTGAGCAGCAGTGCCCTGGCCCTCATCATCCCACCCCTCCTGGAGATCACCACCTACTACTCAGAGGGCCTGAGCCCCCTCACCATCGCCAAGGACGCCCTGATCAGCATCCTGGGCTTCGTGGGCTTTGTGGTGGGGACGTATGAGGCTCTCTACGAGCTGATCCAGCCAAGTCCTGCTCCCAGTTTTATCAACTCCACCAGTGCCTTTGCATAGCCTTCTGGGTGCATTTCCTGCACCTGCCCACCCCACCTCTGTGTGTTCCCTAGCACCTGGCTCCAGAGCCTCAGGGAGGGTCCAGGCTCTGGGGAAAATCAAGGTTGCTGTTCAGAAACCCTGCTACCTGGCACCTAGGTGCTCTGGGCCAGACCTGAGGGCAAGGTGGAGAGTGGGTAGCAGATATGCAGGAGGTACCTTTAGTGGCAGTGCCATCATTGTTCATTTGTACTTATTTTAACCCAGAACTTTACAACTCTTTTCCCTCATCATGCCTCCTCCCTTACTTGCACTCTCTTCTGACCCACCTCCCCCAAATTATTCTTGTTGCACAGCTCACTTTATTTAAAAATTTTAGCGTCTCCTTTCCTGGTCCAGGCATTGATGAAATAAGTGAGAACTCCCCCTCTTTAGAAAGCCGGGCCTATCTCTTTCTCATCTCTCTCCCCAATATTTTACCTCAATATTCACCTACCTATTCAAGTCTCCAGCAGGTGTCTGGATGTCCCTAGTAGTTTAAAACCAGCCCCCAAAGCTGGAGTTTTTAATTTTTACTCTCTCTGGCTTGCTATGACTGGCAACACCTCCTCTCTAATTCCTTGTGTGGGTCACAGTACTATGTTCTTAGTTGCTTTAGCTCCCGAAAAATATCAAGTGCTGCCTCAATGGAAGATATTTATATTTTATTTAAAATTAGCTTTTTTTTCTTAGACTCTATATCAGGGGTTATTGTGACTCGTTCCTTCCTCAGTACACTGGTACTGAGCTTTTCCTGCTGAAAAGAAACTTGCTGCAGGAAATGTCTGCTTAGGTCCTCAGCACACGTGGCTGAGCACTCCAAAGGTTTTAATCAGGATCATCTGAATGTGAACCTCTGTGGGAGGCATGGACTTTGCCTCCCATCGGCCAGCCTGACTTCATACTGAGAAGACATGAAGGACTCGGGGAAATATTTGCCAATGCACGAGGCCAAGGTTAAGGACAGCCAAGTGGGGTATGTTTCTGCCCACGGAGGCTTATAAAATGGTTGCTTTGTGCATTCAGGCCTGTTTTTGAGCCTCAGCTCCTGCCATGCAAACAGCATGGCAGCATTCAGTTGCTGTCGTGCTGGGAAGACACCCACACTGTTGCCATGGATGAGACGATGAGGTCATTGTGCACAGAGAGTGTGAAATTAAGTTCAGAGAATTGAGAGCAGCTGGTCTGACACTAAGTGTGGTGCTTGGTTGTTTACAATCAGCGGGGGATAGGGCAGATGCTGTCCCGTCCTGGCTGCCTTTTTGACCTGGACTCTAAAGGAACCACTTGCTTGGGATTTTGGTCTCCTGTGTTCTAAACACTAATTGTGACTCCTGTCCCTCCCCCTGAGTATCAGAAATGGCCTCAGGGTTGGCGCACCTCAAGGTCAGCCTTCAGATTTGGGAACAAACCGCAGAGAAGGCCTGGCTTTTGGCTGCCCCTTCCCTCTTGGTGTGAGAAGTCTCTCGGGGGGCATTGGTCATTAACGCCACTTCTTGAGCTGTGTCTGTGTATGTGTGTGTTCATGCATATGTGGTAGGATCCTGCTGTCCACTCCTGTCACCAGGCTCTTGCTTCCTTACTTGGAGCTACCGTTCACCCTGAAAGTTGGGAGAGCAGCACAATTTTATCAGGGTTCTTGTTTTTGTGTTTCACCAAAGCTCGTAAGGGCTATGACCCACCTTTACAGCCCCAGTTTTTTCTTTCTTTTCTCTTCCAAAGCCAAACTCTCATTGCAGTGACTCCTGTGCTACCTAACTTAGGAAGATGAGATCAGTGGTGTCTTGGTCTCCCTTAGGGTAATGACACTTTTCATCCACTGTTCCTGCTCTTTGGTGATCACTAACAGGTGCTCGTGACCAAGATTCTAACTGGAGGTGGCAGCGGCCCTGCCCTCTGAAGCTTCAGGCTTAGAGGTTATCAAAGTGGGTTCAAGAATCGCCATATCCTGTTTGCAAGCCTGGGCTCCAGCAGTCTCCCCACCGTGGGCCTGAGAGCTGTTTTCAGTGAGAAGGTGCGTACCAGGAGAGTGTCCTGCCCACAGCTGCTGTGGAGGCTTCTGTGCATGCAGGGAGCTGCGGGAAGCAGCCCTGTCCAGGTGGGCAGTGACACTGGGACTGTGATGCTGGGACACGAGGACTGGATAGCACAATACTGAGGCCCCCTGGCCCCTGGTCTTAGCACAGTGCAGGCTATTGCCTTAGGGTCCCTGACCTAGAGAACGTGGTGTATAGGAGAGGCGGCTCCAGCTTTGGGGCTTCTGTAAGCTTTGTGGCATGGCCTTCACCGTGTTTGATCTCTTTTCTGGGATCTCTTTCCTGGCTCCTGCTTTGACAGCCTGGTCGAATGGCTGCTTCAGAAGACCAGGCAAGGCGAACCCGTCAGTGGGCCTTTCCGGTTGTGTACTTGCACTGCAATTAGGTGTTGAGTAAAAGGGTCAGCCAGAGGATGGCAGGGGGAGGGACCCCTCCTCGTCTTCTGGAACCAGCCCTCTGGGCCAGCTGAGGGAAGCTTCCTCTTCTGCTGCCTGTGGGCCTCCTATAGGAACAGCTGCCCAGCCTCTTCCCGTGCCTTGCTGGTAAAAAGCTCCAGCATAAGTAGCAGTCTGATCAGGAGCAGCAGAGCTAAGGCTTCTGGAGTGTGAGGCCGCATCTGCCAAACCAAAGGCGAATCCTGGATTTTCTGGCCCAATACTGTTAGGCTCTGTGCCCCTCCCCCAGTGCAGTCCCAGATTTTTATTAGCTCAGAGGTAGCTGCTCAGAGCCCCTTGTTCTGTCCTGCAAACGCCACTATTGGGAGCATGTTTCCAGCTCCCTGTCGGCAGTGTACCTCCCCTTAAATGTAGGTGCTTGCTGGGAAGCGCATGACCTGGCATCTTCTATTCAATTTGCCTAGAGTTGTCATTATTCACAAGTGGCATTACTTATAGTGTGCTGCTGTCCGGCTACTAGGAGCCCTTCCTTCATCTGCACAAACCCTGGCCAGATATCTGCGAATGTATGGCAGGTCATAGCTGAGAATCTGCAGCTTATGCCCGCCCTCCTTCTCTGTCACTCACCTCCCCAGCCACCTTCACTGGCTGATGCTCACTATTCACTCTCTACCTTCACGAAAGGTAAAATTTGTAATATTAGCAGTTGTCTTAAAGTGATGATCCCACCAAACAGAAATGTTAGGAAAATCTTCCCCCTACTCCCATATTCCTGTCTTGCCATTTTCTCCCCAAATTGTAGAATATCACTTCTGTCTAACACTACATGTTCGCCTCATGTTTTTTTGAAGTGCAAAATCTCAATGTCTGTTTACAGCTCTCTCAGTTCACCATCACAGCAAGGGGGTTTGTATCGGTGGGCTTTATTTCATAGCTAATCAGCGGGCCCCAGCATTGGCCCTGGTCAGAACGTGAAGCTGGTTCCTCACAGTGGAGACACAAAGTACAAGAGGCGCGACTTGGTAATTAGGCAACTCCAAGTCTGCCTTTGAATTAAAATTTCCAAAGTACATTACAAATCTCCAAGACTGTTAGGGGAAAAAGAGATGGTGTGGTTTGTCTTTGAAATCATGGTCGATACTTTGAGGCAATTGGCCTTGCTGGCTGCAAGGTTGTTTGCTCTGACAGCATGTTCGTTGCATTTCTTCCCTGTTCTTTGTACCACTGGGTCATTCCCTGGCCAGGGGACATAAATGGTGCTGATACAATGTTATCAGAGTGTGTGTGTAGGGTCGGGGGTAGGAGGGCGGGGGGGGGGGGGGGGATAAGGTGGAGAGTGTCTGTGTTCTTTTATTTAAATCAAGGTGATACTGGGGAAGCTATTTTATTTTAGTAAATGATAAAATTATGTGACTATTGTAAAACGTGTCAGTGGATGTGTGAATAGGAGGAGTATGAAAAACTACCGTCCAGCAGATCTTGATAACCACACAGTACTGTGTATGTTGTGTGTCTACATGAATGTGTGTTCCCACATGGTATGTATAGAGATGAGGATCATGCAGGAGCTAATAGAAGATCTTGTTTGGGGTTCTGCATACAGATCATGTGTTAAACTTTTCCTGTTCAATAAATGAATTTTATTTTTTATTTTTGAAGGTTGTAGTCTGTGTTTTTGTTTTCACTTAAAAAAAAGTCACTCAGATCCCCTTGATCCTAGGTCACAATGTTTCTGGTGTATTTCATGGAGTTCATCTGGGGAGTAGTGTGAACAATAGAACCATCTATGGAATTGAGAGTTCCCCAAAAAGGGGCCAGGTAGTCATTTTCCTGTTAGACAGTCCTGCCCTTCCTGTCTGCTCCTGCTTCTCCCAAAAACTTGAGTAGGAATTCTCAACCCCCGTCTGCATATCAGAGGATCACACGAACCAGGGTGAATTGAAGAAAACCAAGACTAGAGCAATTTTACTTAGTTAGTTGTATGCATCAGTGTGGTGAGGCTATAGCGTTCAATAATCCCAGTTATTCATTCAAACACTAACCTAGGTGTTTCTGTGAAGATATTTTGTAGATGTGGCTAAAATCTACAATCAGTCACCTTTAAAGAAAAGATATTATCCTCAAAATGTGGGTGGGCCTCCTTTAATCAGTTGAAGGACCTTTACGGCAAAACAGATTTCACTAAGGTAGAAGAAATTTGCTTCAAGACTACAGCATCAGTTTTTGCTCAAGAGTTTTCAACTTGCTAACCTACCCTATGAACTTTTGACTTAGCAGCCTCAACAATCACATAAGTCAATTCCTTGAAAATCTCTCTCTCTCTCTCTCTCTCTCTCTCTCTCTCTGTATATATATATATATATATATATATATATCTTACTGGCTCTGTTTCTCTGAAGAACCCTGACTGATATGAGAGGTAACACCCAATTTTCTTAAAATTGGGGGACTGGCCCTGGCTGGTTTGGCTCAGTGGATCGAGCGTCGGCCTGCGGACTGGAGGGTCCCAGGTTCAGTTCCGGTCAAGGGCATGTGCCTTGGTTGTGGGCACATTCCCAGTGGGGAGTGTGTGGGAGGCAGCTGATTGATGTTTCTCTCTGATAGATGTTTCTGACTCTGTCCCTCTCCCTTCCTCTCTGTAAAAAATCAATAAAATATATTTTTAAAAATTGGGGGACTGATTTCAAGACAGTGGAAGAGATGACTTCCCTTGTCTTTTTGTCACATTTAAGAAAAAAGACCATCTCATGGACCCTTAGAGGATCTGAAAACTGATCTTTGTTGGCTACTGAGTTAGATTTGTTCAAAAAGCAGAGCCCTGTTAAGTGTAACACTTTCCCAAGAGAGGAAGGTAGAGCATGTGTTATGACCATTTTCACTTATCAGTATCATTACTGGAACTGGAGGGTCAAAGAGATTCAGTGACTGTTCGAGGTCACTGCCTAGTAAGTGGCAGAACTGGTGCACATGCAAGTCCTGTGATTACAGAGCCCTAGTGCTTCCCAGGGTCCTGGCTGCCTCCCCCTCTTGCAGCCTTAGCAGGGAGGTCTCCTTAGGGATTGTTGTGAGGATTAAATGTTATAAAGTGCCTAGCTGAATTGAAGAAAACCAAGACTAGAGCAATTTTACTTAGGCGCGCGCGCGTGTGTGTGTGTGTGTGTGTGTGTGTGTGTTTGTCATGTTTTGCTCACTTCCTTTGGATAGAGCATTCAACCTTAGATTGTTTACCTCTTTACATTTTTATTTCTGCTCACATTCTGGTTGTGATCCCTCCCTCTGGGTAACCAGGGCCATCCTGGTAAGCCCACTGCACTGCTGGAGGCATAAACTAGAGTGACAGTGGACTGAATTTGGACCATAGCTACACATGGGGCTCTTTGCTAGGTGGGCTGGCTTCCTTAGAGTCAGCCTATTAACACACGTGTACAAATAAACTGTTTTTACTTTTTATTTCTAAACCCTTATTGGGGGGGGGGGCGAGAGAGAGAGGAGAGAGAGAGAGAGAGAGAGAGAGAGAGAGAGAGAGAGAGAAAGAGAAAGAGAAAGAAGGGAGAGAAATTGTTTGCCTCCCGCCCAGGATTAGATTGAACCTGCAACTGAATCCATGAGCCTTTGGTCCATGGGCTGATCCTCTAATCCAGGGGTGGGCAAACTTTTTGACTCGAGGGCCACAATGGGTTCTTAAACTGGACCGGAGGGCCGGAACAAAAACATGGATGGAGTGTTTGTGTGAACTAATATAAATTCAAAGTAAACATCATTACATAAAAGGGTACGGTATTTTTTTTTCAATAGTTTTATTCATTTCAAATGGGCCGGATCCGGCCCGCGGGCCGTAGTTTGCCCACGGCTGCTAATCACTGAGGAACCGGCTAGGGCTATAACAGGCTAGTTTTTAAGTTGATAATTTTTTATAGCCCATGAATGGTGTTATAAATATCCAGATGGCCATTGACAGAAAAAAGGTCCCCCACCCCTTCTGTAGTACATTATCCAAACCAGGAAACGGACACTGGCGAAATCCATAGAGCTCATTCAGATTTTTCCAGTTATATATGCACTCATTTGTGTGTGTGCATGTATGTGTGTGTAGCTCTAAGCAATTTATCACATGTGTAGCTTCCTCCCCTACAATCAAGATGATTAACTCTCATCCCCACAAGACTCCTCATTCTACACTTTTATAGACACACACACCTTCTGCACTCTCCCACATCCCTAACTCCCAGAACCACTAATCTATTCTTCATCTCTTAGGTTATTTCACAAATGTTATATAAATCGAATTATGCTGTATGTTTCCTTTACATTGGCTTCTTTCAGTAGATACAATTTCCTTGAGGATTATCCAAGTTATTGTCTGTATCAATTATTTGTTCCTTTTTATTGCTGAGTTGTATCCCATGACATGGAGGTACCACAATTTGCTTAACCAGTCACAATCGAAAGAGATTTACATAGTTTTTAGGTCTGGCAATTGCAAATAAAGCTGCTCTGAATACTCATGTATCTGGAATTGGTTGGTTACCAAATTCAGCGTAGTTTCAGTAGGGAGTGTGGTGGCATGGCCTGCAAGGAGTTGACATCACTATATTCATTTTGAGTTTTGTGCCAGTCTAAGCACTTTGCTTCGGTGCAACCTATAGATTTGTTGAGGAATCTTGAGAAGATTCTAAAGCTCGTCTTTCTCCAGCCTGGTCCGTGAGAAAGTTCCTGTTCTTCCTTTGGTGAGATAGCCTGTGCCTCTCCTCAAGATGGAGCTGGCAGAGGACGTCTGAGGACTTCCAAAGCCTGTCCGTGGGTACTGCAATGTGGGTTATTGCTGAGCACCTGGGCCCGGTGTCCTCAGAGGTGGCATTTCACCAGTTCCTCATGTGGTGAAGGAAGTCAGGAAGACGGGCCGGGCCCACTGTTCTATATTGAATTAGTTGTGGGCCCACAGCAAGTCATTCTGTATCTGAAAATTGTATAAACTATGTCTTTCTCCCTACCCGCCTCTACCTTTTATAATCTCCATAATCTTCATCCAAAAGAGAGTGGTTTTCTTCCCAAGGTCTTGTCTCTGCCCTTCTTATGCTCCAGATACTGATTTTTTTGAGGTTCTAGCCATGGCTTCAGTCTCCCCACCGCGACCTCACATGTCTCCCTCCAGCACTGCTCCGGTTTCTGGAAGATACAGTTGCCTTCTGTACAAGGCTTTGGGAAACCCTGTGTGATGGCACAGTTGTGCTGTCCCACCCTCACTCCACCGTCACCTGGAGGAGCCGTCTTCTGTCCCTTTGCTGTCTGTCCTGGTGAATTCCAGCTGCCCTTCCTCACAGGACTTGGTTGTAAGTCCTGCCCCGACCCCTACACCTTCCTGGCGACCCTCTTAAGGTCCAGCCTCAGAACTGAACCAGGATTATAGGAGTGGCCTGGGGTTGAGCCCCAGGTTTGAGCAGACTCCACCTTCCCAAATCCAGACACTGGGTAATACCACCTAGAATTATAGTGGCGTTCTTGGACCACTGCTCTAAGCCCTCTCAGTCCTTGCTTCTATCCCTCAATCCCTCAACGTCCGTACTTATCATTCGTTTTATGAACCCAAATGTAAGGCACGGGTCTGGAGTCAGGCAGCCCTGAATTGAATCCTGGCTCCGTCACTCATCCACTGGGTGGCCTCACTTTCCGTTACCCATGGAAGCTGTAAGCTATTGAATTTCTGTGTGCACTGCACCTCCGTCTGTAAAATGGAGGTGACAGTACTTACCTCATGGGGGTTTTTGTGAGGATTAGATAAGACAAGATGTGCCAAGTGCTTGCACGGTGCCTGACATATAGCCAGTGTCAATCAGAGGTGGTCGTGAGGATGAATATGGTGAACTACAAAACCACCCAGCCTGGAAGTCAGGAGACCCAGGTCGCTGTTTTTCTCTGCCACTGTTAAGCGCTGTCGTTCTCAGGTTTAGAGCCCCAGTGGCCTGACTGGGAGGGTTTCCCTGAAAATCTCTGGGTCTTCCACAGCCTGTTGGGCTAGGTCTTGATCTCAGAGAGCCCCCTGGTGGCTGATTCATGAAGGTGCAGGCTCCGGCGTCTAGGGGCCTGGTTCCTGGAGAGGTGGGCTGGGTGAACAGAGGCTGAGGGAGTGGTTTTGTAGGGAGGTCTCAAGGTTGGGTGTTGGACCTGAATGTGGGTCTCATCCCTGTGAAGTTCTAGCTGTGAGACCTCGGACAAGCCCCTCCTCCTCTGTGGCCTTGGGGAGAGGAATATTGGGAATGGAAATGGACGAGATCAGTGTTTCCCAACGATGATTTAGGGGCTCCCTGGACAATCATTTTTTAAAAATCTGAATCGTTGTGTATTTTCATGTGTGCTAGTAGAAATAGTAACTTTCAAATCCTTTAGCTTATGGGTATTATCGTTTTAAAGTGAGTAAAAAATTTAAAAATCTAAATCTAAAATAAAAATATTAAGTAAATAATAGTACAGGTGGTATTCTGTCAGGGCAAAAATCATAAAAGTGGTAAGCACAACAACAGTTTAGGCAACACTGGACTAGGTTATTTGTGATTTCCTGCACAGTTCTGAGAAGTTACTTCTACCTGTGTATTACTTGGTATTATATCTTAGCATAATAATCACCATTTATGGTTTATGCAGCTATAAACTTTTTACTTTTATTTCTCAGGATAGTATTATGATGTAACTATTATTTATTATCTTAGTTTTACTGAAAAACGAGAGGCAAGTCATACCTGCCCGTTAGGATGTGGCAGAACAGGTTTGGAACTGAGCCCGTCTGCCCCCAGAGCCACCGTCTGCAGAGGGAGCCTGAGGACAGGGACTGGGCTTTCCAATCTCAGTGTTACCTACAATGCTTGTGTGGACCACGGTCGCCTGGTGACATTCACATCCAGCGGGCCTCAGGGGCCACAGGCTGACTCAGGCGGGGGAAAGGAGGGACAGGCCGTGCCTGGCTTCCCAAGACCCAGGACAGTAAGCCCCTCTCCCCAACCAGTGCGTGTGGTGCAGAGGGTGCTGGCTGGGTCGGCAGTCCTGAGCCAGGTCCCGGCCTTTCACTAACCAGCTGGTTAGTGAACTTGTCCACTGTGGACCACTGATTCAGCATTAGAGCCATTTTCCCCCAAGTATTGTCCTGGGTCCCATCCCCAGAGGTTCTAGTTGTGCAAGTCTGAGTTAGGGCTCAGGGTTCTTTATTTTGGCCATTTTGCTAGATTTGGGGATCACAGTGTTTAATGACTTCTAGGGTCCCTTCCAGCTCCCAAATTCTGTGAAGCTCAACTTGGAAAGGCCTGTAGACCCTTATGACACAGAAAATAACAGTAAAAAAGACACTTTATTGTTAAAAAAAAAAAAAAGGCCATTCATACCATCATTCACACTCACAGTCACGAACCGCTCACACAAACACGCTCTCACCCACACAGCCTCCGTCTCGCTGTAAGCAGCAACTCTGGGGGCGAGAGTCTCTGTTGCTCTTCCTTTTGACTTTTGTCTCCAGAAACAACACATGAAAACATAGTGGACCCGAGAAAGGGACGGGGGGTGGGCGGAATAGCAAGACCACCAGAATTCTCTGGTCGCTGCCACTCCTGGCTACATACACTCTACACATGTGTACAAACGTACTAGACATGAGTGCCCACATGTGCAGACATGTGCCCACATTGACCCTCCATGCATAGGGTTGAGTCACTGCAGGTAACACTTACATTGGCAGGCTTCTCAGATGGCGGGGCAAGGGCAGGGTGTCCTGCTTTCTGGCTCCCTGCCTCCACCCTCCCCTGAATGGACATTCTGAGTTCCTTGTGTCTATGGAAGAAAAATCCCTCATCCAGACAGCAAGGTTGAAAAGTGCCTAAAATTTTTAAAAAATGATGAATGATAGCCTTCCTGCCTTTGGCCCAAAGTGCTTGAGAAACTTGGGATGAAGAACCCAGAGTTCCATGAGGTCTGAATTCTTTAACAAAGAAAGTCCAGGGCTGCAGGCATCCTGACTGGCCCTGGCTGGTAGAAAGTCACGTGACTTAAAGGGGCAGGGCAAGTTGCCTAGTTGGAATCTGGATTAGAGGAGTGGGACCTCCAGGAGACTGAGGTCATAGTGATGCTCCTCAGGTACCCTTGTTGCCCTCATTCACCATCTTATCCCCAATGCCTCGCACAGCACCTGACACGGAGCAGATGCTGCAATGGACATATGCATGAGGCAGGGTGCATAGGTGACTTTTGGTAACTGCTCGCCTTCTGCTCACCTGTCAGCCCCTAGGAGGACACCCTGTGGCCCTCCAGGGTCAGAGACCCTGGGACCTCATCTCTCTAGTGGATGTAGTGGTAGCCTGTGGGGCATGAGCCTGCCTCTGCCTCCAGAATGGAGCTGTGGGCAGGTGTAAGGATGTGCCCAACAGGGCTGACCCAGTAGTTCAGGCCCTGCCTCCCTGGGCGCTGGGAGACTGCCTGCCTCTTGCCCATCTCAGGAGTTGGCTTCTCCTGGTTTTCCGGCGTAGCTGCCCTGTGCATCCCCTTTCTGCTGGGGCCCTGGTGCTGTTTATCGAGTCCTACCCTCAGCTTCCCTCCATCCTCAGGGACTAGCTGGGGGTCTGGAAGAGCACATTTCAATGTATGGCAGCCTGGAATGGGTATGGGGGCTTCCCTCCCACTTTCCCAGCCACGCTGTACTCACTCTCTATGACAGGAAGAAGGTGCCAAGTCCTTGGCCTCCCGCCTTCCTTCCTCTGAGGACAGCTAGAACATGACCTCCTCACAGCTCCCATAATCACTCTCTACCATGTCAGAGCCCTCATAGTTGGGGGGTGCCTCGGGCTGGCCCCGGCCTGCGGGAAGCCCACCCACCACCTCACAGTCGGCATAAGAGGGCCCGGCGCGGCTGAGGCGCATCCTTACCCCCTTGTAGCCCCCCTCTGCCAGGCAGGGCCCTCCCCCTCCCTGCCGGAGCTGCGAATGGTAGTAACTGATGGCTGTGTACTCATTGAGACAGGGGGCCAGCAGGCGCTCCCGGGGACTGGGGGGCCGCGGGGGCATCAGATCTTCCAGGTTCTGGTTGCTATAGCGGGGTGGGAGGGGTGCCCGCTTGTTTTCCACCTCCAGTGGGAAGGGGAAACCCCCATAGAGGCCATTGGGCTCCTGCATCACAGCTGGGTTCTGGTGGTGCTGAGGTGACGGTGGCAGAGGGCTCGGGGTCACTTCAGAGTTGGGGTATTCCCAGTGTTCCTTCCTGGAGTAAGTAGGCGGCCAGACCGTGGCTCCGGCTGGATACACTGTAAGAGAACAGTAAGATAGAGTGAATTTCCCCGGTGAAGGTTCCAGCTGGCCTGACAGCTGCTACTGATAACTTAGCATGTGGTTAAGTTATGTGGTTAAGATATGTGGCCCATCCACATGTTGTCTCTTGCAGCTTAGGTTGATATCTAGAATCCAATGGGGCCAAGGTTAAGGCCAGAGGCTTAACCCAAAGCCAGCCTGTTTTGCAAATCTGTGCCACTGATCAAAGGGTCAATGGAAAAGGGAAGAACATGGATGGCTCCATGCAGCCCACGCCCAGTGCTAGAGGCAGGAGCTCCCTGCCAAGTCTTACTGGTAGGTTTCGTCTCCTCATTTGAAGGAAACAGACACATAGTTCGGAGTACATGTGAGGCATACATCACAGAGGGTGATTAAGTGAGATGTGCCCTGGAAGATTGGAGACCAGGCGTCTTTGGTCCCAGCTGTGTCCCTGCTACTGAATAGTTGTGTGCATTAGAACTGCACCTTTATGGGTCCTAGCTACTCAATTGGCAAAAAGTTAGTGAAAATACCTGTTTTAACTATTGGTGAATAAGCCAGGAAAGAATAAAGTGCTTACATATTCACCTCCTTTTGAGTAAAAGATAAGAAAGGGGTAAAGATGGCTCCCCACAGACAGCTAGGTCTGGCTTAAGATTGGGCAGTCAGAAGGTTGGGTGACTGCTTCTCTTTCACTTCCCAGAAGAGCACAGATGTGCAGAAGCCCCCTTTCACCCAGGGATCCTACCCACTCCTTTCCGGAGTCTATAGGTTTCTGCCATGGACATCGAGCCTATGGAGTGTCTTGTAATTTAGAGGAGTGGATCATGGTGCAGCAGAATGAGCCATGGGCTCTGAGTCCAGAGACCTGGCTTCTGTTCCTG
Organism: Myotis nattereri; assembly: GCF_964212035.1. NCBI lineage: Eukaryota > Metazoa > Chordata > Mammalia > Chiroptera > Vespertilionidae > Myotis > Myotis nattereri. The sequence goes on from NC_138080.1 coordinate 90,547,259, forward strand.
TTCATTAGTTCACTGTGACCTTGAACACACCCCTTCACACCCCATTCCTAGAGCATGAACTGAATGGTGGCCAAAACCCCTGTGCCTGAGGTAGTGAAGTGCTTAGGTCTGCTACTCCATTCCACCAGTTCCCAAGGCTAAGGGCTCTGGCTATACTGACCCATCTCCTCGCCTGACCAGGTCCTCTTAATGATGGACTCGTTGTCAGAGCGGGGAGGGACTGCAGCTGGTGGGAGCCTGGGAGGCACGCTGCAGACTATTGGCTGCTGCTTAGAGCTGGGTCCAAAAGTGACGAATTCATTTGGACCTGAGGTCTTGCTGGGCTCTAGTTGGTTCACGTTGTTGCAGGAGTTGGTGCTCAGGGGGTTGAGCTCGATGGCAGGCATGGCTTGGGTGTCAACACCAACACTCCTAGCCAAAAGGTCTGGGTCTTCCATGGCCACGGGCTTGTGAGACTTGCGACGGTGGCGGTAGAAGAAAAGCCCAATGATGGTAGCAATAGTGATCAATAGGGCCCCTGTGATGATCAGAAGCTCCTGCTGACCCCAGCCCCCCGTTTTGATCTTCGGGGTGATTAGGCATTCTCCTTCTGAGCAGGCCCTTTCCTTCTGTTCACACCTGTAGAGACAGAAAAGTAGGAAGGGGCTGAGACACTGCCCTTTCCCTCTCCCCTCTTACAAAGATCAGTGGATGGAAACCCTGCACTCAAGCCTATCCTCTTCAATTTTCCACCAAAAAAACACACCCCTTCACACCCCATTCCTAGAGCATGAACTGAATGGTGGTCAAAACCCCTGTGCCTGAAGTAGTGAAGTGCTTAAGTCTGCTACTCCATTCCACCAGTCCCCAAGGCTAAGGGCTCTGGCTGTGTGGTTGAGTGTGGCTCAGTGGTTGAGTGTCGACCCATGCACCAAGAGGTCGCTGGTTCAATTCCCGGTCAGGGCACATACACGGTTGTAAGGCTCAATTCCTGTTGGGTCTATGCAGAAGGCAGCCAATCGATGTTTCTGTCAGCAATGTTCCTGTCTCTCTCTCTCTCTCTCTCTCTCTCTCTCTCTCTCTCTCTCTCTCTCTCTCTCTCTTCCTCTCCCTTTCACTCTATCTAAAAATCAATTTTAAAATATTTTTTTAAAAAGATAATTATCAAACATACCAACAAATCAACTTCAGAACTTTCCATCCTCTACCAGTAACACATAGGACTCAGCTACACCCTCATTTATGACCGGTTGGATCTGGACTCTGAGCACATCCATTATTTTCACCCACGAGATCTCGACATTGGATATACTCTTCACCAATATGGTCCAATTTCCAACCATGTATGGCGATAGAGGCAGCCAACATACCTAGCTGTCCTCCAGCAATAATATCAGGGTCCCAAATCAAGTCAGCAGTTACCCAGCAATGCCAGCCGGGCATCACCAGCAGGTCACAGGGACCCAGCGTGGCTCTGCACAGACCTTACACTGGGCAGCTTCTCAGAGAGAGCACCTGGAACTATACGACCCCTCAGGTCACCTTCAGCTTAGTATTCCATGGTGGAAGGCTCTTAGGAGACGTCTATGGCTGGCTTTGTCCACTTTTGAAGGGATATTGGGAGAGGCTCCCTCCATTCCACCTGATCCCGAACATCCCCCAGTACCTGAAACTACCCTTTGGGGTTTAATGTTGTCCTCCCCAAGTTCCTCTGTTAAAATGCAAACACCACTGTCAGCCAGGGAGTGTTCTCCCAACACACCTGCCGGCTGGAGAGCACTGTGTACTGCAGAGCAGCAAGTGAAGTGGGGTTGGAATTGTCAGTTGCCAAGAAAGAGGACTTGGGTTATAAACACACAGGAGAATCTTGGGTAAGCCCTTTCTTTCTCTGGGCCTCAGTTTCCCCATCTGTAAAATTAGTGGCTCCCTTATGCACAGGCTGACAGCAGGGGCTCCCGTGGGAGTTTGTAAAAAAAAAAAGAAAAAAGTAGAATCCCAGGTTTCATTCCTTAGAGATTCTGATTTAATTGGTCTAGGAATGTACATTTTTCATCAGTCGCGCTCAGGATTTTTCTTAAAGGCTCAAAAGTTGGGAAGCCATAAAACCACATTGCCAAAGCCTCTGGCCTCTAGGATTCTTAGCTGATTCGCCTTCTCTTGCAACCCCTCTACCTTCTCCCCCAAGCCAGCATAATACGAGGTATAGGTGGCTGGCAGTGGGGTTTGAGATCACAGCAGTACCTCTACCAAGTGGTCATTGTCTCCAGGTCGCTTCTGGGAAGTCACAGTCCAGAGCAAAAGACTAAGAGCTTGAGCTATTTTCAGACTTTATCAAAGATAGAGCCGCCTGAGGAGCTGGTTAGGAGGGCAGGTTCCTGGGCCCCAGCCTGGGGAGTCTGATTCAGCAGGTTCAGATAGGGCCTGGGAAATATTAACAAGCACCTCCCTCTCCCAGAGGCTCTGCTGCAGGTGGTCGGAGGGAGAAGCCAGGTCCCGGAGCACTCAGCCTCTTGCCTCCCATCGGCCTCCCTAGAGTTCAGAGAGCAGAGCTCACTCCCTAATGGCGCCAATTCCTGGGTGAGGAGCCAAGGGCAGGAGGCCTCTCCCATGCTTACCTGTCTCCTTCAGGGGAGGAGCTGCAGTTTCCGTTCTCCGGGCAAGGTGTCAAAGTGCAGTTCTTTCTCTGTTCACAGTGTTTCCCAGAGAACTGTGGGGGACACTCGCAGAAATAGCCTGGGAGGAAGGGAAGGGAGGTGAGAGAGTGCACTGGCCTGGCAGTCAGGCCTCCAGGTGGAGAGGCCCTCTGGGACGAGGGGAGGCCTCAGCATGTCTGCAGGCACCTGTGTGCACATTTATTTATTGAGGGCAAACACCATCTTGACCACTGATGCTCTGCTAGTCAAGGAGACTTGATTCTGGCCCTCAAACAGCTTATAGTCCTGCAGAGAGTGGGCATCTCAGGAATACTGCCTATCCTCCTCATTTACCCAGACAACACTGATTCTAAGTCAGACTCTTCATGGACGAGCTTATTTGACCCTCATGACATCTCCAAGATTGGTTTCTGTTATCCTCCTCATCAGGGGAAGGTACAAGCGGATGGCAGGTGAGGAAATGTGAGGCACAGAGAATGTATGGCATTTGCTTAAGGCCACACAGCCAGTAAGTGGCAAAATTGGGATCAATACTAATAGTAATTATCATAAAAATTAGTTTATTGAAGGGAAGTGTTGGGAGAGGTTTCCTGGAGCAGACACTATTTCATTCGAGACCTGGAGGATGAGTAAAGATTAGCCAGGCAGAAAGATAGAGGGGCAAAGCAGAAGGTGTTTCAGGCAGAGGAGAAAGTGTGTAAAGGCTTAGAGCGGAGGGTGTGGCAAGTCCCAGGAATTAAAATGATGCTAGGGTGGGCAAGCCTGCTGAAAAAGGGGGAGTGGGAGGGGTCAGGGCATGGGAGGTATGAGCCATATGCAGGAATTAGGAATTGGGACTCTATCGAACAGCAGGGGGAAGACATTGCAAGGCTCCAAGCAAAAAAGTGAAGTGCTCAGATCTGCAGCTGTGTCCCTGCTACTGAATAGTTGGGTGAGTTAGAACAGGATACTGTGTCTTCATGGGCCTTAGCTACTCAATCAGCAAAAAGTTATTGAAAATACCTGTTTTAACTATTGGTGAATAAGCCAGAAAATACAAAGTGCTTACCTGTCCCGAGGGCCTGTGAGCACTTCCCGCCGTTGAGACACGGGTTCTGGCTGCAGTCTTTGCTGTGGGCGCAGCACTGGGTGAGGTCCTGCCTCTCCAGCAAGCCTGCCGTCTTCTTGCCATCGGCCATCAGCTCCAGTGCCTGTCCATTGATCATGACCTCATCTAGGCAGCCTTCAAAGCCCTGGGAGACGTTCGGGGGAGAGTGAGAGAGGACAAAGCCGCCTAGAAAAAGGTCTCTTTTGGGCCTCAGGCCCTGGCAGTTCTCTGGGAGCACAAGGGAGCCGTTGCCAGAGCTGTCAACCAACAGCCGAGTGGAAGTGTCCGTCTCCTTCACCAGAACTGAGTGCCACTTGCCGTCATTCACATGGGGCCAGGAGGAAAGCGTTCCATTGAAACCACGTGGGCAACTGTATTCCAGCTGGAGCACTCCATGGACCAGCTGCAAAGGAAACCCAGATGGCCATCAGCAAAGCCAAGGAGTCCTTATAGAAAGCCCTGCAACAGGCTGCCGGGCAAAGCATGCTAGTTGTATTTTCATGGGTGGGAGGGGTAGTGTTTGGTGATTTTTAAGGCAGTTTTAGTTTTGTGTTTGTAGAGAATAAAAACCTTCAAAATGCTCTTCTGACTCTGGTTTTATTTTTCCCTCACTGCACTCCATGGGATGGCCTGGGCAGGGACAACATCTCTACTTCACAGATGAGGAAACTGAGACCCAGAGATGCCTTGCTGTCTTTTGGATTCTTGTTCACAGGCCTCTGCAGTGTTCTGCATTCCTAAACATTGGCCTTCAAGGATACCAAACCCCCCTCTCACTCCCACTGCCTTACACAACAGTTCAGCAGTTCTTGAAGTGTCTCCAAGATCTATTCAGGAGCTCTGCAAATGGAAACTACTTTAATAATAATCCTAAGACATTATTTGCCCTTTTTACTCTCACAAATATATAGTGGAGATTTCTGATATGTGCTATCACAGCAGACGAAAGCAGAAGTAAATATGAAAAGCCAGCTGTCTTCTATTAAGCCAGGCATCAGAGAGAATTATAAAACACTGCTCCTTTTTTATTTTTTTGGAAAATGTAATTATTTTTTAAATATATGGTTTTTTATGTGAACATGTAATGACTTCATTGGTTTTAAATGAATTAGCAAATAAAGATTTTAACATTTGTCAGTTTTAATTTCTAATATTGGAAACATCGATGGCTACATATAACCCATATAAACAAAACTTCTTTAAGATCTTCAGTCATTTTAAAGAGAGTGAAAAGTCCCAAAATCAAAAAATCTGAAATCCCACTGGATTAAAACATTTTAGTTCACCTCATCCTACGAAGTTGATTGATTTGTGGTCAAATCTTTTTCTGGTCACTGTAGGGTAGGGAGTGCTTTTTCTGGGTGAAATTTAAAGCTACAACCCAGTGTTTTCAGGAGTTATCCATTTATACATCACCTTCCTGATTTTTTCCCTGATTCAACACTGCCTATACCATTATTTCCTTAAAAAGGAAACTTATATACGGTAAATAGAAAAATAGAATGACAAAATAAGTACAACTCAAAACCCTGTCCTTAAATCACTCCTTTGACTTTACTCAGGACCACAAATCCATTGATCCCACCATCTTTTCACTGTCTCTCTCTTCTCCTCAGCAAAGCCATCATTCCTCTCCTCATCCAGCTGTCCTGTCCCTCTCTCACGTGGTAGAACTCGATTGGCAAACCCACAAATTGGTAAAACTCAACTCTTCCCTTATTCTGTATGATCATCATGGAGCTGAATTTGGTTGGAGAGAAACACACAGGCTTACTTATTGGTCTCCCTTTAATTTCATGACCATGAGTCTCCAATGAGCCCTTCATGCTGCTCAACAGTTGTACTATCTTCCTTAGTCCATTTACTCTCCCATGTGCCTGTTTTTACAACTTCTCTCTCCTCAGATCCCTAATGCCTCCCTCCCCATTCTTATTCTACAAATCAGATGGGGACTTGAAGACACTCAGAATCACATGGATCCACTTTGGTGAAAGCAAATCTCTCCATTCATGTACTAGATCTCCCCCCTCCCTTACTTCTTCAAGGACAAGATTTCACTGACTCTCCTTTCTCTTTCCTAGATCTTTGTTCACTCTCTGCTGGATCATCCCACTTGTCATACAAACATTATTGCTCTAATGTTATTTTTTTAAAGTTGGCTTGAACCCACTTCTCTTGCCAAATATGATTTTTTTTTTCTTTGCTTCTCTTTTGCAGCAAAATTCCACCCTCACCCACGTCAACACTGAAACTACTGCTGTCAGGGTATTCAGTGACCTCTGTGTTGCCAAATCCAGTGATTAATATCACTTCCCATCTTAGCTGACCTCTCAGCAGCATATCACCCAGCTGATCACTCCTTCCTTCTTGATACATGGTCTTCATTTGGTTTCCTGGATACAATTCTGTCTTGGTTTTCCTTCCCCATCATTGGTTGCTCCTTTTCAGTCTCCTTTGTTGGATGCTCCTCTTTCCCCTACGTCTCAGTGTTAGAGTGTCTCTGGTCTACTCTCTTTTTAATCTACACTCCTTAGTGATCTTCATCTCCAGCCCAGACCTTTCTCACAAGCACTAGACTTGTTTATCCAGCTCCACTTGGAGGTCTAACAGGCATTTCAAACTTACATGTCCAAAACTGAACTCTGGATCTTCCCCCAAACCTGTTTTACCAATATTCTTCCCTGGGTCTGTTGGCGGCAACTCTATCCCTTCTAGTTGCTCAGGCCAAAATCTTACTCCTTGCTTCCTCTCCCAGCCCTTATTCAATTCATCTGGAAATCCTGTTGGCTTTACCTTCAAAATCTATCCAGAGTCTGACCTCTTCTTCCCAGTTCCACTGTCATTGCCCTGATCTAAACCGCCGCCGTCTCTCACCTGAATTATTGTTTCTTTGGCTGGGTCTCTCTGCTTCTGGCCTTGTCCTTCCAAGGTCTATTCTTAGCCCAATAGCCATGAGGATCCTTTCTGCATATGTTAATTCTCTGCTCAAAACCTTCTGAGGTCCTCCATCTTGCTCAGAATAAAAGCCAAAGTCCTTCAATGGCCTGTGCAATCTTTATAGATCTGCCCCCATTTCATTACATTGCTGACCTCAACTTCTACTACTGTCCCATTTGCTCACTTCCATCAAGCTGTACAGATCTCGGGCTTGTGCCTTAAGCATGTAAGGAATGTCCTGCCAATTACTATTCCTTCGATTTAGAATGCTGTTCCCCCAGCTGTCTAAGCTAACTCCCTCACCCCCTTCAAATTATTGTTCAATTACCACCTCAATGAAGCCTTTCCTAACCACTTTATTTAAAATTGTAACTCCCCATACTCCCGATTTCCCTTCACCTTTTCCCCCCTTTAACCCAAAGCACTTATCACATTTGGACAAACTCTATAATTTTCTGAGTTATTATGGTTATTGTCAGTCTGTCCTGTAGAATGAAAGTTCTAAGGGTTTGTTTTTTGTTGTTGATTTTTTCTTTTTGGTCTTATTTGCCGATGAGACTCAAACACCTAGAACAGAGCCTGTCACATAGCAGATGCTCAGTCAATATTTATTGGATGAATTAAATTCTAACTAGCCCAAATCTGTTTCTCTTTGTCAGCGTGGGAGACTGAAATGTGTGCTAGAGGTGTTAAAATCAGGAAGGTAAACTGAGACGTTCTAGATGACATAAGCAGAAGGACTGAAAGACCATCAGAAAGGAAACTCATTTTCTCCCATGTAATGTAATCTGTGTTTGCCATCTTGAGCACCCCAGTGGTAAACACTGTTCTATTACTCAGCAAAGGTGATAAAAGCACCAGGGCTAGGTGGCCACACCCATCTCTCTATCTTCAGAGACTCTCTGTTAACCCCTAGAACAGCCCGACCTCTGTTGTTGTACTTGGACATATATCTAGGTGGGGTGGCTTTGGCCATCATGACTGGAAAGTCTCGTGTCCTGACACAATAGTCAGGGATTTCTTTGCAGAAATTGGCCCTCTTCGCCATGCTCATGCTGCCCCCACCTCCCAGCCTGGCACATTCCCATGACGTCGGTGCCTTACCTTCAGGGAGACATACACTGTGCCATTGCTGAACAGGAGAATGGCCTGTGACTGGTGTGTTTTCAGACGGAAACGGATGTGCCAGTTCTGAGCCTCTGGGAGACTGTACCGCCCGAAGCTCTGACCGCTGAACCTTGCAGCAGTACCTGTGAAAGCAACCAGAGGTGTCACCTCCATGTAAAATGGTCCCCGTGGAGCCCTGGCACTGATTGCCTCATCCAACCCTTGGGTGGCCAGCAGAGTCATTGCTCATTTAATAGATGGAGAAATGAGGCTGGGGGTTACTTGTCCTGGGTCACACAGCAAGATAAGGGCCATCACCCTGCACACCCTCCTTTGGCGCCAGGAACATTTGCCTGGGTGCCAGCCTGGGTCAGAAACTGTGAGCTCAAACCATTAACAAAGCAGGAATCAAGGCAGAAATATAATCACTCAAATGTGTGGAAATAAAAATTTCTATTCTATATAGTTTCTGTGTCATTTCTATACCACTTGCGGAAGAAGGAAGTAGAATTGGAGAGGACTTTGCATATCTGTGTGATTTCAGGAACACCATATGGTGTTTTTGGTTTTGTTTCTTTTTTGCCTGAAGAGATCTCCCCCATTAGGAGTGTAACCATTTGGGTAGGCACTTCCCAAATGAAATGCCACTGTGAGGCCAGGAGACACTGTGATAAAGGAAGTGATAGATCACGTGGCTAGAACTTCTGTGAAGTCTTGCATACTCCAAACCCTGCAGAATTGCTGATATGCAGTTGCACAGGAGCCTGAACTTTCACCCACACTTGATTTCTCAAGCTCATCTGGCCATGGGACCCTCTTATGTGGACCACCTCTCCATAGCCCTTGGCAGCTACATTCTGTGGAACCCCCTTTGGGAAATGCTGTGCAATCTTAAGCACTGCCCTCCTGAGACTTTTTAAACTCCACCCTCCCCAGAACTGGGTTCAGATACCAATTCCCTGTGAATAAGCTTATCGTTGTCAGGGGAAGGGGTTAGTGGTACAGACTTAGGGAAGAGGAATTGTTGGAGAGGGAACAGGCCAAAAGGAGAAGGAAGAACCCAAAAGCCTGAGGCATGCGGGATTGTAAAATCCTAAGAGGCCATCATACTGTAGGTCTAATCCTCTCTGATGCTGGCAGTTCCATTGTGGTAGCTCATTATTGGATGGGATATTGAAGGTAATCTAGGTCAGGAATTCCCAAACCTGGCTGAAAATCAGCCTCAACTGGAGTCTTTTAAAACATGGAATGCCAGCCCCCCCCCCCCCTCGGAGAGTACGCGCAGTGGTGCTGCTGGCACGTGGGAGTCTGTATTTTCAACCTCTCCCCAGGATGGCTGTAGCGACTGGAAGAGAGGCCAGGGCAGGTTTCTGTGCTGGTCATATTCTGACTCTTAATCTAGGTTCTGGTTACACCAGTGTATTTGGCTTGTGAAAACTTGCTGAGCTGTACACTTATGACACAAGGATCTCTCTGTATGCCCTATTTCCATAAGATTTTTTTTTAATCACCTAAAGCTTCTGTCCAAGTGATTCTGGTGATGTGTGAGCCAGCCCATCTAGTATTTCTTTAAGCGCAGCCCTTGGACCACTGGCTTCGGCATCGACTGAGGTGCAGGTTAAAAATGGCAATGCCATGAAAAACAAAAACGATGACCAAAAAACAACAACAGCAACAAAAACACACACACACACAAAATGCCCATGCCAGGCCTCACCCAAGACTTTCTAAATAAGAGTCTGGAGGTGACACCAGGAGCAGGTCTCTTTAAAAACACACTTTCTGGGTGAACTTGCACAATCTTTACTTTTAGAACCTCTGCTGTCTGATGCCAGATGGTCCAGAGAGAAGCTTTAGCCTTCACTTTCCCTGCAACCCACTCTGGGGCAAGGGACACAGAAGGGAACCCCCCCACCCCGAGAGTAGCTCACCTAGCCTAAATCCAGTGGGCCCAGAGAAAGTGCACACATCTGAGAAAGAATTCCCTAGTGCAAACCAGGTAGACCCATGGAGGGTAGGCCATGCCAGGCAGGGGGCGATGTGAGCTGGGGCAGGGTCATTCTCTTGCTGCTAGTGCTCACGTGCATTGGTCTTAATGCCAGGGCACTGGGTGAAGCCCATCAGAAAACTGAGTTCCCGAAGAGCTGGGCAAAGAGCTCAGGCTTTAGAGTGGGATGCACAGGTACTTGAATAACCAGTCTGTTGAAGGCTACAGTTTCAGGCAAACCAATCTATAGTAATAAAAGCATAATATGCTAATTAGACCGGACATCTTTCTGGACGAAGCCAGAGCTGCGAGGGAAGCCTGGATCTGGGGTGCCAGCAGCCAGGGGAAGGAAGGCCTACTCTTGCACGAGTTTCATGCATCGGGCCTCTAGTATAATATAATCCCCATCCTTCAGTTCCAACTGTAGATGGAGCTATGACCCCACTTCGTAGGGTTGTGGTGATACTGAGTTTGGGTAACCTACAAAGAGCCTGGCACATAGCAGAATACTTATAGCAGTGGTTCTCAACCTTCTGGCCCTTTAAATACAGTTCCTCATGTTGTGACCCAACCATAAAATTATTTTCGTTGCTACTTCATAACTGTAATGTTGCTACTGTTATGAATCGTCATGTAAATATCTGATATGCAGGATGGTCTTAGGCAACCCCTGTGAAAGGGTCGTTCGACCGCCAAAGGGGTCGCGACCCACAGGTTGAGAACCGCTGACTTATAGCAACAACTGCTACACTGAATGACAGCTGCCATTCATGCGGTGCTCATAATGGGCAGCCAGGGTTTAAGTGCTTTTATATTCATAAGTAATTTATTCCCCAAACCAACTCAAGGAGGCAGGTGATATTTTCATTATTTTATGGATGAGAAACTAAAGCCCAGAGGATATTAATAAACCCCCAAGTTTATACAGCTAGTAAGTGATAGAGCTGGGGCTTGAACCTGAGCCATCTAGTCTAAACCTTGAAGTTGTAACCATCAGGCTACAGTAATAACAGTAGTAGTATTAGGAACTGTTGTTTATTGACCACTTTCTGTATCAGGCGCTTTTCTAAGCAAACACTTGCTATTTAATTTCTATAACAGCTCTAAGGCACAGAGAGGTTAAGTAATTTTCCTACAGTCACGTGGCTAGCAAGTGGCAGAGTTGAGATTTGAACCCAGGGAGCTTGATACCCTAGTCTATGATCTTTTTTTAAAAAAAATGTATTTTATTGATTTTTTTACAGAGAGGAGAGGAGAGGGATAGAGTTAGAACCATCAATGAGAGAGAAACATCGATCAGCTGCCTCTTGCACACCCCTTACTGGGGATGTGCTTGCAACCAAGGTACATGCCCTTGACCAGAATCGAACCTGGGACCCTTCAGTCCACAGGCCGACGCTCTATCCACTGAGCCAAACTGGTTAGGGCCCCTAGTCTATGCTCTTAACCATGATGCTAAACTGCCTCTTGTATTACCATTATTTTCAAAATTCCAAAAAGTGGCCAGGAATAGGGTGCTATCCTGTGATTAGAGTTTGTGAGGCCATGCCTGCCTTCTGGTGGTCCCTGGTCTTTAGCCCTGTTAAAGCTCCCCTCTGGGTATCCCACAGACCCTCCCTGGGCTCTCCAGCCCTGGCATCAGGCTGGTGGAGCCCGCAGTGCTGGCTGCCCTGGGGAAGGCCCGTTCCTTACCATTGCAGGCGCAGTTCCCCTCCAGGCGGTGCCGTGGGGTTAGGATGCTGAGCCTGGCTGTGCTGTACGTGGGCCCCACCCTGGGGTCCAGGTGCACTGTCTCTTGGCAGATTGGACGCTGGCAGCTTGGCCCCTGGCAGGGCACCACAGGCATGGCTGACCTCATCTGAATTCCCACTGAGTGCTCCAACTCCTTGGCTGAGTGAGCGATGACAGTTGCCAGTTCCTGCAGCTTGTGGAAGGCTCCAGAATGCCCCTCAAAGACCAGAAGCACATCCACCCCGGCCGTGGCCTCTGCAGGCTGAAGGCTGGCCAGGTGGATGTTGGCTTTTTTGATGTCCAGCTTGTTGCTGAGGAACCTCTGCAGGTTCCTCCAGTGGTCGCTCACCAGCTCCTCTGGGGTGACCTGGTAGAAGCCCATCCACATGCTCTGCTGCAGAGCCACCTGCCCCACGTGCCACACGTGGACGTGGACCCCAGCAGTGGTGGTGAAGGTCCCATCACTGACTGTGACATTGAATGCGTAGCGACCCTGAGGCAGTCCCTGGGCAGCGATGATCTTGCCATCGGTCGCACCCACTGAGAAGCGCCTGCCCAGGGTCTCCTCTTCTGCCAGGCTGTACGTCAGCGTGTCCTGCGGGTCTCGGTCTGTGGCATGGATTTTGCCCACCATGCCGCCCTGGAACTCCTCCTCCCCGATGGTGATGAAGATCTCCAATGGGAGGGCGGAGGGTGGGTAGTAGCTCTGCTCCGTGACGTGGACTCTCACAGATGTGGAAGATGAAAGGGGCGGGATGCCACTGTCTGATACCTGTGGGCGAGGGAAGCACGGCATTACCATAGGACTGTGGCCCCAACAGGCTGCCTGCCTCCATAGGGAATCATGTCTCTCTGCTTGAGGCAGCCTCAGCACGCTGTCGCATCTGAGTAAGAAAATACTAGCACTGAAGGTTTTGTGGAGGGAGTTACATCCTGCACCACACAGTAAAACTAAACCCGAATTCCTCATTGGACACTGCTCTGAGCCTCTCCCTCAACCCTTCCAGCCACATGATCCACCTCCTCCCTCTTGAACTTCTCTCATTGTCTAAGTGAGTCATCAAAGGTCTCTTAGCGATTCCAGTGTGCATCCCTCATGGCCCCCATCAGCCTCAGGAGGTTTTCTCTGGGATTCTGTTTTACTCTGTGATTGGGCTCAGGGTTGGGGCGAGCAATTGTTGAGTGCCTTCTATGGGCCAGGCCCTCTGCTGTGATGAGGAGAAAAGAGCAATAAGTAAGTTGCCAAATAAACCAGAGGATGTCACTCTTGGATAAAGTACTATGGAGGAAATAAACAGAGCGAAGTGACAGAGACATCTGAAGATTGAAAGACCATGTGGAAGACAAGGTGTCTCTTCTTGGAAGAGGTGAAACTTGAGCTGAATCCTGAGGGATGAGAAGAGGGGAGGACAAGAGGCGACAGACAGGGAACAACTCTCCGGTAGGAAAGAATGTGGTGTGCTTATCAAAACAGCAAGGGGCCACTGTTGCCAGAGGAGTGGGCAGAGCAAAAGATGAGGTGAGAGAGAGAAAAGCAGGGACCCGGTCGCTGATGGGCAGAGGAGCACAAGGTGGCATTTTTTGTCAGAGCCATGAAAAACTATTGAAGGTTTTAAGCAAGGCGGTGACATGACCTCAAGGAAAAGAATGTAAATAAAAAATGCATTTTCCTTTCACACGTTACCAAGCTGTCCCTGCAACTTTTTACCCAGACTTAGCAAAGATGAAATTTTCCTTCCTCTCCTCAGCAACATTATCATTTTTCTCAATTGTCAACAAGGTTCTCCAATTTTCCCTACAGTAATATCTTGTCCACTTGCACTCCAATGCTAGCAACAACAATACTACTACCAAGTATAATATATAAAGCCTTACAGCAGATAAGGCCAGAACAGAATCTGAACTCCTGCCTGTGTCCACAGCCTGCTTCTTTGCTGGCTATAGTGCCTCCCAGTGAATGGAGTGGAGATGCAGGACAAGTCAAAGAAATAGTGATGCTGCCAATCGTTACTGAGAGATTTATCTGGGCCAAGATACAGAGGTCAATCACGTCCATGCCCTTGGCTTTGAGCATCCTCTACATTAGCCCACACCTGTCCTCTGATCTACAGACTCCAACTCCCAACTACCTTTTGCACACCTCCATTTAGATGTCTCCTGGACACCTAAAAAGTAACATGCACAAAACAGAGCCCTCATTTTACCCCATTGACACATACTTCTCCCATCCCCCACAGACTCTCCCGTCTCAGAAGTGGCCCAACCATCCAGTCTTCATGGAGCCAAGAACCTGGAACTCATCCCTGATGCTTCTCTTTTCTTTCTCTCCCCACATCCAGCCCTTCACCAACTCATGTTTATTTCCATGCAAAACTTGTCCCAAATCTATCCACTTCATCATCATCTCAAGGTCTCAGCACCACTAGCTCCACTATAACAATGACTTCTCATTGTTATCCTTCAACCACTCTTGCCCTCTTCATTTGCTCTTTCTAGAGCAGGGGTGGGTAATCTTTTTTTCTGCCAAAGGGCCATTTGGATATTTATAACATCACCCTCAGGCCATACAAAATTATCAACTTAAAAATTAGCCTGCTCGATTTGGTCAAGCATTTAATAACTCACCCCTAATGTCTTGGCAGGGCCAGACCAAATGATTTCTTGGGCCTTATACGGCTCATGGTCCAGATGTTCCCCGCCGCTGTTCTAGAGCTGCAAAAAGAACTCCTGAGACACAAGATGGGTCACTTCCCTGTTTGAGACCCTCAACCACTTCTCACTGAACTTAGATTGGAATCTAAAAGTATTGTCAAGGGTTGTAATTAGGATGATTATACTTCCTTGTTTGCCCAGGACAGTTTGATTTTTCACCTGGTGTCAATCGGTTATCACCAGTTAATTATTTTTAGTGCCTCTCTCACTCTCAAGAGCATCCTGGTTTGGATCTTAAATAATACAGTCACTCAAGCTATGAGGCCTCTATCACCTGCCCAGCGCATCTCCTCAGGATTATTCCCTCCATTGCTCACAATGCTCTGACCACATTGCCACATCTCAGGTCACTGCAAGCTCTTTTCCAACTCAGGACCTTCCTTCTGTGACACTTTCCTGCCCACTTTTTACATCGCTGGCTCCTCAGGTCTCAGCTCAAAATGTCCCTTCTTCATGAGGGCAGCCACCCTCTGAATATGTATCTTCCTGTGCCTTAGGAGCCTCTCATCACGTTCTTTCTTCATCTACTAATTGTTTATCTCCACAATTAGAATCAAAAGCCCACAAGGGCAGGAACCATTCACTTCTTTCCCCTGCTGTATTACTAGAAGCTAGCATAGGGTTCAGCATATGATAGGTGCTCAATAAATATTTGTTGAAAGACTGAATGCATGAATGACTAGTTGACTGGCTGAATGGATGAATACATCATCCTGAACCTAGAGAAGTTCACAGAATATCAGGGTCCACTAGACTTGAGATTTAGGAAAAGGATTTGGGGGGAATGAAATGAGAGAGTAGTGTTTGACCACCATCTTGGCCACTATCACTGGGTAATTCTCATACAACCCATAGCAATAACACCAAAATCTCCTACACATGTATATATGTTCTCTCATTTGACCCCACACCAATCCTCTGGGGTAGGTCTTTAACAAGACTTGAGGTTCAGAGAGCTGTCCTGACCAACCTTAAGGAGTGAGAGCCAGGTTGAGGGTGTTCTGCCTGGGAGAAGAGCAGAAATTAAGAGCTTGGGTCTTTGGGTCAGAAGCAATCCACCTCTGCCACTTACAGGTAGTATTACTCTGAGCCAGGCAGTTAACCTCTGTGCACCTCAGTTATCACATCTATAAAGTGGGGTTATAACAATACCTGCCCTAAAGCATGTTGTGAAGACTTATTGCAATGACGCATGTTTAGCACTTAGCCCAGTGCTTGGCACATAATAAGAGCTCTTCGTTTTTTTCTAATAATTGAAGCCTGGTAGTGATTTTGCCAGCACATTTATTGTCCCTATGATCACCACCACCGGCCCAACACACCCCTCACCTCGATCTGAAGCTGATACCATTCCTGGACTCTCCTGCTGAGGTATGTGGTGGTCATCAGCCATCCATCTGGGGTCACTCGGAAGGCAGAGCCGTCATTCCCCTTGGTGATTTGAAATGAGTAGGGGGGCCCATTCTCTGGGGAGTCTGGGTCACTCAGGATCAGCTGCAGGACTTTGCTGCCGATGGGGCAATTCTCCTAGACCGAGAGTAACAGGAAATCAAAGAGCAAGATGAGCCCCAGTTCTTCCTCTCACAGCTTTCTGCATCCCCTTTTCTGGGATGTGTCCTCAGCACTCTGGTGCTCCCAGGCCATGCCTGCACCCTGAGCTGTCATTCATGCATTCTGCCTGCTTGTGAGTTAGTTGCTGACTGTGTCGATCTAGACCAGTGCACAGTCACAGCCATTGTTCGGGGAGACTGATACCAGTGGTGCGTGCTCTCCTCCAGGAGGGAAGTGAGGGGAAGGTGGGTTCCGTGTGCCTCTGGAAGGCCGTGCGTACCTGAACAGAGGTGCTGTAGTTGAGCTGGAAGAACCTTGGTGGGTTGTCATTGACATCAACCACTTGGATGGCGACGTCTGTGTCCTCATGCAGTGGAGGCCGCCCGCTGTCTGTGGCTCGGAGCCTCAGGGAATAGCTAGAAGTCTACATAGCAGGATGCCCAGTGAAGAGCTAGCAATGAGATCCCTCAATTCCACCCCCTGATTTACCATTCACGTTTTCAGAAAAATAAGATAGAGACACTTCCTATGTCCATCCTCCATTGCCCAACCATAACATTTTAGGGCCTAGGTTCTGGAATTAGGCAGACATTAATTTCCAATTCAACCCTTTACTAGCTATGAAACCTTGGGAAAGTGACCAGACTTCTGTGAGGATGATATCAGGATCCACCTCCTTGGATTATCTTAAGAATCAAATGGCACAATGAATGTAAAGCACTTAGCAAAGTTCCTGGCACAGCGCAGGTGCTTGATAAATGATAACTTGTTATAATGATCTGATGACCCCTGGCCAGTGGTGAGAAGCTGGCCTGAGCTTCTCCAGGGAAGGTTAAGGGTCATTCAGTCCCTCTCCTGCCTCTGGCCTCAAAGGCCATAGAGGCCCCACTGAGAAAACAAGTGAGGGCGGGTCTGGAGAAGTGTCAGGATGGGGTGTTGACCACAATTCATACTCTGGACCTGTAGCAGGGCTATAATCTGCTTTGATGAGCTCAGATTGGGCCCCTCCCACATGACTCACCTGTTCCCAATCCAAGGCCTTGGCCACCTGTAGCTCCCCCTTCTTGGGGTCAATGGCAAAGTGCCCCAGCTGGTTCCCTCCTACCAGGCTGTAGGTGATGGCACTATTTAGGGGTCCATCTTCATCAGTAGCTGACACCTGCAGTGGAAGGGGGTGATGGTTGTGAATTGAGGGACAAGAGGGACCAGAAAGGAATCTTGGCCTCTGGGAGTACAGGGGGAACAGATATGTCCCCTCCCCAATGACTGGACCACAGTCATCCTTGCCAAAGGAATTCATTATTTATATCTTGGTATGGACTTCAGCATGCCATGGTTCATTCATCTATCCATTCATTAATTCATTTATTCATTGACCCATACCAATAGGTTCCTAGGTCCTGTGCTAGGAGGTGAGGAATATGGCAAAAGAAATATGCTCACAAAAAGCTTAATACCTAATTTTATGGATAATTCTAACTTGTGGGCAAGATATGATCAACTTTAGAAAGCTGATCAGCTTAGAAAACACAGTGATAAATTCCACCTGGAGAGATTAGAGGATTCATGAAGCCTTAAAGAAAGGATGGCTTCTGGGAGTGGAGCCCTCATTCCAAGCAGAGGAAACAATGTGAGCCCAGAGGTGTGAAAGTGCAGAGGGTGTGTGGGAAAAGGTACATCCTCCAAGGTGGTTGGAGCATAGGGTTCATGTCAGGGAGTAGAAGGAAATAAGACTGGAAGGCAGAATGAAGAGGGATCATAGAGAACCTTGACTATGGGCATAAAGAATTTTCACTTGTGCATTGGGAACAATTACACGCTTAGATGTGAAGAGGTGTTATTTGATGTCCACTCCTTCCCCTCCTATACTAACACTCCCTGTCATGCACTGTGACCAGGCCGTTCTCAGGCTTTGGACCCTCTAATAGTCTTCTGGGACCTCTCCCGAGCCCCCTTCCACCAGTACTTGATCTAGATCTTATTAAACATGTCCCTGAGACATTTTGTCATGAGAAACAGTTTGACTGAGTGGCTGCAAGTCAGAGTCAAGTCTGTAGTATATTAATTGATAAAGTAATTCATGCTCATGAATGACCAGGAGAGAGAGAGAGAGATAAGAGTTACCCCAGAGTCTAGGTACCCCAAACAACAAAATTGTAGATCCTTACTGTGAGCACAGTGTCACCCACGATGGCATTCTCTAAGACCCTCGTGCTGTACAGATCCTGGGGGAATCTCGGTCGGTGTTCATTGATATCAGTGATGTTGACCACAATTGTGGTCATGTCACCGAGGGAAGAAGAACCTTTCCGGCTGCACTCGATGGACAGGAAGTACTTGGGGTTTGTCTCAAAGTCCAGGCTTTTGTTGACGTACAGGATCCCTGGTGGGGGGGATGGGGCGGAGGGAGAAGGTGATGAGCGCCGAGGCAGTTAGGAACATAAAGGCAGAGGGCTGAGAGGCCTTGAGCCAAACCCTAGGAGAGGCAGCTCAGTAGGTTAGGAGAGACAGATCTCCTCCATCACCTCCTTCATCGTCTCCTTCTTCCGCTCCTCCTTCAGTCCCTCCATCATCTCTCATCCCCTCCTTCACCTCCCTCTTTATTTACCCTCCCTCATTACCTTCCTCTCTCCCTCCATCTTCTCTCATTTTTCCTATTATTGTTCTCAATGGCAGTGTTTCCCTCATTTCTTTCTGTAATATTTCATTGAGACCTCATTAACTCTGAAGTATTAAATCTACCTATATTATATCTATAAGAACCCAATGGAACATAAAAG
Source organism: Myotis nattereri (assembly GCF_964212035.1). Classification (NCBI taxonomy): domain Eukaryota; kingdom Metazoa; phylum Chordata; class Mammalia; order Chiroptera; family Vespertilionidae; genus Myotis; species Myotis nattereri. Next base: position 90,565,784 of record NC_138080.1, read on the forward strand.
AGTGATTCCCATTTTGTAGGTGAGTTAACTGATTCTCCCAACAGCTAAGTGGCCTGTTCAAACTCACTCAGCTAGTGAACAACAGAAGTTAAATTATAAAGAGCCATATAATACCCAAAGTTGTTCAATAAATTGTTAGGGCATAGACGTATTATTCTGAAAAATCAGAAAATAAAAGAACAAGGTTTTCCTGCCATTCCTAGATAAGCAAATAGTTAATGGTGGAAAACTCTTCTTTATAAAAGAATTCCAATTAGTACATGAATGAGGAATGATTGGGTTAGAAAAATCACCATTTTGCAGCTCCAAATGGAATAATGTACCTAGGAAATAATCATCAAAGCATGCTAAACCCTTAGAGGAAGAACTGATGAAGAACTCTATATTGGATGAATCAGGCTGACAACCTCAAGCCCATGGTCAATCTTAACCTCAGAAAAAAGAACCAGTCAGCCTCCAGACACAGTGAAAAGAGAGCCCAACATTGTCTACAAAGAGTTGTTGCCAAAAAATTGAGCTTGAACCTGATGAAGATCATTGATCCAAATGTCATTTATAAGACCTATAAGGGCTAGAGGGACGTGTTAGATTATTACATAATAAGGGTACAGCCCAAAATATAAAAACTTCTGGCCAACACATAACCCAAGTTTTTCATTAAATAATGGCAGGGGGAAATAAAGATAGAAAGGAAAACATCAGATATTAAAAGAGACTTAAGATTTTATATATAAATGAAATGCATGTGAACATTTGGGGGCTGTTGACAGACACACCAACTTCAAAAGACATTTATAAGATAATCTAAAAAATTATCTGGCTAGGTATTAGACTATATTAAGGAATTACCTTTTAGGTGTGATAATGGTATTGTGGTTGTGTTTATAAAAGGAGCTCTTATCATTTAGAGATACACACCGAAGTATCTAAATGATATGATGTCTGGGATTTACTTTAAAATAACTCAGCTATGGGTAGACGTGGGAGGGTGATGGGTGAAGATGAAACCAGCTGGTGTGTGTTAAATTCCTGAAGCTGGGTGATGGGAACAGGTAGTTTATACCAGCAGTCGCCAACCAGAGGTCCGCGGACTACTCATGGTCCGTGAGGTCCGAAAGGTTGGTGACCACTGGTTTATACTGTTTTCTATTTTGTATTTGTTTAAAGTCTTCATAATACAATCTTTAAGAAAATATTGTTCAAGTTCGGCTGGCGTGGCTCAGTGGTTGAGTGTCGACCTATAAACCAGTTGGTCATGGTTTGATTCCTGGTCAGGGCACATGCCCGGGTTCGGACTCAATCCCCAGTGTGGGGCATGCAGGAGGTAGCCGATCAATGATTCTCATCATTGATGTTTCTCTCTCTCTCCCTTTCCCTTCCTCTCTCTGAAATCAATAAAAAAATATGTTTTTTTAAAAAAGAAAATATTGCTCAACAATAAGGGGCTGCTTTAGGAGGCAGATCACATTACTACAGGGGTACTATTGGGAGGACTCGCATGGGTGTGGGTTGCCCTGGGAACCTCTCAGGCCCTTCCATGAGGTTCTGTGAGCCTGATTTAGACTCTTCAATGGCTAGGAGCAAAGAGGGGAGACCGTTTCCTAGTTCTCTCTCTCTCTCTCTCTCTCTCTCTCTCTCTCTCTCTCTCTCTCTCTCTCTCTTCATTAGAATAAGGAGAAATCAGGGGTGCCAGGATATTTGGGGAGGGCTCCAGGAGAGAAGCTGGCAGCCTTGTCCTGGGCTGTTAAGCCCCACATTTCACTAAATGCTTATACCTCTGCAGCCAAGAATGGAGGGTGGCCTCAGCCTCCTATGGCTGGGTGTGAGCTGAAATCTTGAAGCTGAAAACTGGGAGGCGAGTGGATTGCTTAGGGTGCTGGGTGGGGATGTGGGGAATAAGGGAAGTTGCCACATAAGCTGGCCCTGGGGTGCAGAAGGGACCTGGTACCTGGAGAGATGCAGAGTGAAGTAAGGGCCAAAGGAGTTTGGACTGGGAGGAGCTGCGTGGGGCAGATACACCCTGTATGTGAGGAATCCAAAGTTCCCCGAGACCAGGGCCAGACTGCCTCCAGCGCTCTCTCACCTGTGCGGGCATCCAGGCGGAACCGCCCCTGCTCATTCCCGCTGACCATGCGGTAGCCAGTCTTCTCAGACCCCGGGCGGGTGAGGGTGGCCAGCTGCAGCACCTCCATGCCAAGCAGGGCGTCCTCGGGCACCTGCACGCTGTGCTCCGTGTTCAGGAACACGGGCAGGTAGTCTTCGAGGCCCACCACGGACACCGTGACGGTGCCCAGTGTGGACAGCGGGATCGGGGCGCCCAGGTCGGAGGCACGGACGGTGAGCTGCAGTGCTGCCTGCGGCCCGACCCGCAGGGGCTTCTCCAGTCGGATCACACCCGTGGTGGCTTCGATGGAAAAGTGGCCTTCGGCAGAGTCCGGCAGGGAGTAAACCACCTGGGCGTTGGCACCTGTGGGGGAGACCAAAGGCATTTGGACAGTTCATGGTAAACGGGTGCAAGGTCAGAGGATGTGTCCTGTGAGGGTGGTGGGTTTGGAGACACTAGGGCTCCTCCCCCCTGAAAGGGGAGGCTGGGGCTGAAGCAGGTAGGGGCTGAAGTCGCCACCTCCTAGTCTTGGAAGGGCTGTCGTAGGCTAGGATCTGGGAGATCTGTGTGGCCACAGAGGCAGGACCAGGACTCATGATTGTCAGCTCCAAATAGGTAGCACTTGATCATTATCTGGGGCACCATGGAAGGAAGGGCTGCCTAGGAAGTAGGGAGCTTCCTGCCCCTGGAGGTGAGCAAGCACTGGCTAATTGAGCATTTGCAGTGCCTTGTAGCCATTCGCTGCGTTTGCACTATTTGCCCTTCCTAGTACCCCTGTGTCCCCCCGAAATCTCTCACCTCCTTCATCGCCAAGCTAAAGCTCACTTCCTCTAGGAAGTCTTCAATTTACTTCTCTGGGGTCAAACCAAAGAGAATATTTTGACCCACTTTTATCATCATCATCATCATTATCATATCCTATGTTGATCTGACTACGTTTGACCCCAGGGCGTTTTTTTACCCTACCTCAATTATAAAATTTGACTCAAGAAAAATTGGAGACACACACATACACACATACATACATACACACATACATGACACCCAATGTATATGTATGTGTGTGTGTAGAATCACAATAAAACACTTGATGGCAGAAGCTATAATTGGAACAATATGGAACAAATACTCCCTGATGATTCCAATATGCCCTTGTAAATTTTAAAAGGAAAAGAATTAAATCTAATGAAAATGATGTCATTAAAATGAAAATGTAAGATATTGAAAAGGATTCCACATTATTCTATAGAAAATTGATCAAGGAATTTAGTAGGCTTAATGAAGTCTGTGCCCCAAACTCCTTTCTTATAGCAAATTAATCAGAGTTAAATAATTCTGATTGGTATACTTCAGATTAAATTAGTATACTTAAGATTTCACTTTTAGGAATATATCCTCTAGAATAATCAACCCAATAAGGGACATTCAAAATGTCCTTGAGGCAGGATTAAAAGGGCTCCAGGTCTAAGTGGCAATGAGAAACAATGAGGCTGAAATGCTCTGTACTAGCCTCAAAAAATTGCCAAAATCTTTTGTCATATAGCACTGAGGTATACAGTTTGTGAATATTTTCCACTTGTAAGTGTCTATAAACTCAGTGAGGAGGCACAGTCCTTCCCAATCCCAGAGCAACACACAGAGCCAAACCCTCACTCAAGGTGACCCCACGAGCAAATGGCTTCCAAGCCTTCCTGTTCTCACCTTGGTCTGGATCCCGAGCCAGTACCACGGCCACGGGGGTCTTAATGGTGGTGTTGTCAAAGACAGCCACAGCACAGTGGCTGGGGAAGAAGCGGGGGGCGTTGTCATTCACGTCCTCCACCTGGAGGGTCACATCTGCCTGGCAAGATTGGCCGCCTCCATCCGTCGCCTTAGCAACAAGGCTGTACACATCCTTCCTCTCTCGATCTAGGGCTGTGAGTGTGGTCAGCACCCCTGTCCAGAGAAATGGCAGCAGGTAAGCTTTCTCTGGGGAGAAAAGAAGGCCAGCCTATAGCCACTCCCCTCCCCCAGTACCTGCTCACTTCCCTAATCCTCCCAAACACACTCTACCACCACATCACCAACTTGACATCCACACCAACAAGCTGCAAAGAGGCATAACATTTCAAAAGAGCAATTAGACAATTTCTAACAACACATAAACTGTGTTTACCCTTTAGCCCACAATTTCATTTCTAGGAATATATCCTCTAGAATATTCAACCCAATAAAGATATTGTTTATAATAGCAACATACTGAAAATATCCTATATGTTTTTCAGAAAAGACTGGTTAAATATATTATGATTTAGCCATATAGTAAAATACTGTGCAACCAAAAAGGAATTATAATAGAGCTTTACATACTGTCTTGCTAATTTCTCCAAGATATTGTTATGTGAAAAAAAAGCAAGTCACAAAATAGAATTCTGTATAGAGATTTTGGAGATGCATGGAAAACCAATCTAATAGACTACACCAAGAGTGCTTATCTTTGGGGGAGAGGCTAATTATTACGTAGGCTTTCCAATTTCTGCATAATATACGCCTACATTGTTTGAATTTTTGTACAATAAACATGTATTATTTCCATATTGAGAAAAACCAGCCCCCCCCCTTTTTTTTTTTTTACCCCGCTAATCATCCTGCAGCTGAACAAACAACAGCAGAAAGAGATCAGGTATCCCACCTGGGGTGACTCAGCATTCCCATTCTGGAGTCAGGAAGGACAATGTTGTCTCCTGTCTATTCAGCCAGCTTCCTGGGACACCACTCTCACCGCCACCTCCCTGCTCAGGAATCTCCAAAGCTACTGGTTCCAAGCCAAGTGTTGGCAGCTGGCCCATCGTGACCGGCCCCTCTGTGCTGCCCATCCCCACACTCTCCCCTACATCAGAACAGGGATCCTACCTTTGTGGGCTGCTCTTCCAAAGGAAGCAGACCCCATCCTGTCTTTACCAAACTCTCACAGCCCAGCCTCTCCCAGGGATTCCCAGTCTGTCCTTCAGGACTTTCAGCTTCCTGCTCTCTGCTTTGTCCCCTAACTAATGATAATGACAATGGCAGCCACATCTGTTGAATTCTTATTATGCGCCAGACCTGGGCTAGGCTTCCACATACTTTATCTCTGATCCTTACAATAATACAGGTTTTATTCCCAGTCTGCAGATCTTTGACCTTGACGCTCACCTGCCTAAATCCTTCAGTGGCTCTAAAGGTGGTTTTGGCGCCCCTCTCCTGAGGGTCTTATCCTTTGCCCTGTCTCCTCTCCTTCAGTACACCAGTTTCTGGCCCTCTATAAGGTCCTGATGTGCACGCTCTTTGCAAAAACTAGGTCTTTGTGTAAATTCTCCTTCTGTCTTGTTTGTCCCTACTACTTACTACTCTTTTATCCCCTGGCTAATTCCTCTATGTCAAGTCTCACATAAAATGGCCTTTCTTCAGAGAGCTTTTACTTAATTGCCTAAGTCAAGTTCTCCTATCAAAATTCTCCTTAAAACCCTGCATTTTTTTTTCTTAACTCAGCACATTTCAAACCACTGATTCAATGACTGCCTTTCCTATTAGATTACAAAGCCTAGATCTTTGTCTTACTAGTTTATTCATTATGTCCCCAGCATCTAGTTCAATGCTCAGCACATTGTGCCAGTATACATGTTTGCTGAATAAATGGATGGATGGATAAATTAATTCCTGTTTCTTTCCCCAAGGAGCCTACCATAATACTGGGCATTTGGTATTCAATAAATAAATGGTTCAATGCTGTAGCTCAGGAAACCCACCTGTATGAGGATCTAGTTTAAATTCATCTGCTCCAGGACCATGCAGAGTGTATGTGATCTGAGCATTGGTATCAGAGTCCAAGTCTGTTGCAGAAACTTGCAAAATGAAGTGTCCTGGAGATATATCTTCACTGACTTTGCCAGTGTAGAGAAGCTGGAGATGGAAGACAAAGAAGAGGGGAATTGTGGGAGATTCATTTAGATCTAGAGAGAGGCAGGGTGATACAGAGAGAGAGAGAAACACACACAGAGAGAGTTTAGGGTTTAATTATATGAGGGCCTTAGGGAAATATCCCTTACCAAAAATGTAACTGCCCTTGCCCTAGCCAGTTTTGCTCAGTGGATAGAGCATTGGCCTGCGGACCGAAGGATCCCGGGTTTGATCCCAGTTAAGGGCAAGTACTTAGGTTGCAGGCTCCTCCCTGGCCTGGGCCCGGGCCCTGGTCGCGGCATGTGCAGGAGGCAACCAATCGACGTGTTTCTCTCACATTGATATTTCTCTCTATCTTTCCCTCTCTCTTCCACTCTCTCTAAAAATCTATGGGAAAATATATCCTCTGGTGAGATTTTTTTTAAAAAAGAAAAGTAACTGCCCGGTCTGCATGTTTGTGAATACCTTTAACCAGGAGGAAGTTATCTGTGTTGGCATGTATTACCCATGCAGAAGTGGGCATATATGCATATATGAGCATGTGGGGGCAGTGCAGTGTTTCTTGGGAGGCAGGTCTTTTCTTTATGGATGCATTTGATAATAAGAATCCATGCTAACAAACTGAGCCATGGAAGGGGTTTCCCATTTGGCATTGCAGGTTGTGCTTGGAGAGTGAAGAAGTTACTTTATTTCTGGGCATGTTTTGCAGAGAAATAGTCCTTTGTAGGGCATGTAGGGGCGGAGGCATAGACCATGGATCCTAAAGAGCTTGATGACATCCCTATGGGAAGACCAAGGAATTACTTAGAATGATCCCTGCTCAAGGCACTAGTTTGAGGCCAGCCAGGGAAAAGCAAGGACTGGTGTAGTCAGTGATGGCCTGTCTCAGAGACGGTCTCCTGAGTCCTTCTCCTTCCTCTTGCGCTTCACTCCAGCTTCCCACCCACCCAACCCTTTACCAGGCTCTCACCTGTGAGCACTGAGGGCTGTTATCATTGATGTCCAAGACAAAGATCTCCACAATGACTGAAGCCTGGAACTTGCCATCAGAAGCTGTGATTCTGAGCAAGTACTTGGCTATGTGCTCACGGTCCAGGGTTTTCCTTGAGAAAATACTCCATTCATCTCCCACTTGGCTGATGCCAAACTGGCCCAAGGGGTCTCCCTCTAAAAAGATGAGACAGAGATTCCAGAAGCTGAGCAATTCAAATGAACCAAGCTCTGTGCCACAGGTGGCTGCCCACCTGACACTTTTAGAATTTCTGGCCCTTAACTAGGGATTCACAATTCTACATTAAGTCAGTTATTTATTGTTATGAAGCATAACCATGTCTTCCAACTTCAAGGGCCACATGTGTAATAGAATTATTAGTGCCAGAAACACCACTCCAAAATATGTGCCTAAGGCAGGTTTCTTATTTTTTGTTTTGGAAGGAATTGGAGGAAGTTAAAGGGAAGGCATTTTAATTCTATACAAGAACCTTCTAGTATCTGTTGAACAGTAGGGGGGGGGGGGGGTGGAGAGCGACCAACAATACTAAACTCTCTGAGGTCTTATTTTACAGCTGAGGACACAGACTAAGTTGAGGGTCAGGTGATTACTAGGTTTGCTTCTGAGTCATCTTCCCTTGACACCATCCACTGGTAGAAGAGATGGGTTTCTGAGGTTCTAAGATTCCAGAGTTCAAAGATTCAACTATTCTAAGAGTTGATAACATTCTATTATCAGAGCTTTAAAGACTTTTGTGTTTTTAAGAGTCTCACATAAGATGACAACATTTTATTCCCTAAGACTCCATATTTCAAACAGTTCTTATCTAGGATCTGTCTCCAGGAATCTATGATTCTTGATTGGGACTTCAGACACTCCTCCAAAAGCTGTGATAGCTGAAGGAAACATATCTATGGGAATGGAATGACATGACACCTGGAAGAGGGTGGAAGGGACATTGAGAAGTAAAGAAACTCTTTTGGTCATTAGTTGACTGCTTTAGCCCTTGGACATGAATTGGGGTAATTTAAGTTTGCAATAGTTATCCACTGAGGAGAGCAGTTTGTAGAGGGTGGTTTTAATCCCAGACGGAAGCTTGGAGTATGACCTTGGTCCAGTTTCTCCCTCTATCCGGACTTTGGTTCTCCTATATGTGAAATGAAGGGATTGGGCTGTTTTTATTGCAACACTTAGGTCTTGTGATTGACTAAGAGGCATTTTCTACTATCCACAACTTGCTCTAGGCAAAAGACTATTTTACAAGAACAGTCATGATGTGAGAGAGTTCTCGTGGATTACTTAACTGTTGATGCCTTCTCCATCTCCCAGAAGCTGAGAACAGTTACAGTATCTCATTTCTACGCTATCTATGCCACGTAAAGTAATAAAAGATCCTCTTTGCAAAGCCTTTTCCAACTTATAAGGGGCTCTCAGAATTTTTTCAAGTTACATTTTACTTGCATCCCTGTCATGTGAATGAAAACAGGCATGCCAAGTCTGTAGATGGAGCAACTGAGCTTCTGGGAGGGTCAGTGATTTACCAATCGCACTGTTAATAAGTGGCAGAGCAAAGACTTAAACCCATGTCTTAGGGCAACTCTTACTGGACTTCAGTGCACCCCAGTGCCTCCATTCCAAGTTAGGTATTCTTACCTGTGATATAGCAGGTAACCTGTCTGTTCTGCTCAGAGATATCGGCATCAAAGGTTTTAAGAGTGGCCACAGGTTCTCCAGGTTCACTGTTCTCAATCACAGATCCTCGGTAGTCTTCAGAAGCAAATTTTGGAGCATTGTCATTCTCATCTGTAATGAAGACTTCGACCAGGACCTGAGAAGATAGCTGGATGGTCCGGCCATGATCATAGGCTACCACATAAAAGTGGTAGGTCTGGCGGGTCTCACAGTCAAGTTCCTGGAGTGTGGTGATCCAGCCAGTCTCACTGTCAATGGCAAAGAGCTCATGGATATTACTATCAGGGTCCATGGGCAGTCTGTAACTCACTTGGCCATCCTTCCCAGTGTCCTGGTCATTGGCTGTCACTTGAATGACTGCAGTCCCCACTGGCATATTCTCAGTGAGGATCGCCTTATATGGATCAGCCTCAAATATAGGCCTATTGTCATTGACATCCTTCACTTGGATGTTGACAGACACCAAGGAAATCAAGTTAGTGTCATTGTGGGGGCAATGTGCCATCAAGTCAATCTGGTACCATTTAGTGGACTCATAGTCCATGGCCTTCCTCACCTTTAGAGCTCCTGTGTTTTGGTCCAAGGAGAAGACACCATCCCTGTTGCTCTCTGGTGTGGTGCCCTGCACTAGACTATAGATAACTGGGTCTTGAGCTGCTACTGCCTTGACAGAACCAATTTCAGACCCTTCTGGAAGGTCTTCAGATGCAGTGAAAGTATACAGAGGTTCAGAAAATTTGGGCAAGGATACTTCGTTATCAACCACCTGAAGTCGTAACAGCACCAGAGAGTTCCAGTGAGGAGGTCCCCCATCTTGGGCTTTGATTTTTAAGTCAAAGACCTGATTTTCCAAGCCCACCAGGCTCTCTTTCACCTTGACAACACCAGTGGTTGGGTTAATGTCAATGATCTGTTCATGCAAATCCTCTATTGAGTCCACTGAGTAGGTGACATCTGCATTTCGACCCTCATCTGCGTCATAGGCCAGCACCTGAATAACTGGGGAGTCTTTACTGACATTGGATTGAATGGACACTGTGTACTCAGAGGCTTTGAACTGTGGGGCATTGTCATTTTCATCTGTGAGGATGATCTTCACAGTACAGAAGCCCACTTTTCCTCCTCTATCCTGAGCCCTGACTTTAATAGCAATGACTCTTTCTGTTGAATTTTCTCGATCCAGTTTCTTCAGAGTGGTGATCTGGCCACGGGGGTTTATGGAGAACTTCTCATCTGCTAGTTTATTGATGATGGTATAATCTACAGTGCCATAGGGACCACTATCTTTATCTATGGCTAGCAACTCAATCACCTTAGTTCCTACCTTTGCATTCTCTGCTAACTCTGCTTCATAAACATGCTGCTGGAACTCTGGGCTGAACTTATTGGCATTTGTGGTGTTGATATACACGGGCACAGTTGTTTGGAAGACCCCATCAGAAGCACCTACCCTCAAATTGTAAAAAGGGCCCAGGTGCTTTTTGCAAAGGTTTGGCATAGAAATTATTCCTGAGGAGCCGTTAATGGAGAACTGCCGGTCCTGATTGCCAGAGAGAATCAGGTACTCTAGACGAGAGGTGTCCCTGCTGTCAGGGTCAAGAGCTTGGACTTTGAGAGCCAGGTGTCCACAGGTTGCCAGCTCACTGACAGTGGCTTCATACTGAGGTTGCCTGAACTCTGGAGGGTTGTCATTGATGTCAGACACACCGACAACCACAAGGGTTTCCCCGGTGAGTGGAGGGTTTCCTCTGTCCATGGCCCTAACCTTCACATGAAAGTGCTGTTGGGATTCATAATCCAGCTCTTGAACTGTGGACATCTCCCCTGTGCTCCCATTGATCTGGAAGAATTTGGAAACATCCGAGCCATCCTCTACAATCTGATAGGAGACATCATGGTTCTGCCCTGAGTCCTGGTCAGAAGCCAACAGTTGGATCACAGGTGTCTGCGCTGGCAAGCCTTCTGAGATCGAAGTGGTGTAGACCAATTGGGAGAAAGTGGGAGGATTATCATTGACATCCTCCACCAGGACTTCCACAGTGGCTTCAGAAAATGACCCCTGAGCTGTGTCTGTGGCTCTGACTGTGAACACGTGTTTGGTCTTAGACTCATAGTCCAAAGGGCCTGTTACTGTTAGCACACCAGTCTTAAAGTCAATGGTGAACAGCATCAAGGGCTCTTCCTCCACAATGTTGTAGATGAGTCTAAGTCCCTCTGGACTCCGGGCTTGGGTGTGGAGAATTGGGGTATATAGTGTGATATTTTCAGGCACTCTGACTTTATAGTAAGGACTCTGAAACAGTGGGTTGGATTTATTTCTTACAATGACAAGTACCTCTTCTGTAGTCTGGAGGGATGGGGTTCCTCCATCCTGAGCAATGACTTTGAGGTGATACTTATTTAAAGCTTGATAATCAAAAGGTTTCTTCAGTGATATGTCCCCAAGATAGGGGTCAATTCTAAAATATGTGTACTCTTCTGCAAATGCATATGTGACAGCACCATTTACCCCCAAGTCTGGGTCACTGGCAGATACCTGAAAGATGACATCCCCTGGCTCTGTGCCATCTTGGATGATTGTGTAATAAGGCAGATGCTTAAATAAAGGGTGATTATCATTGACATCGTCAACAGAAACTATGACCAGAGCCTGAGCCACCCGTTGAGGGGTCCGATTGTCCCTCAGTTCCACTGCCAACTTATGTATGTCCTGTTGTTCTCGGTCAAAGGCCACACCTCTTGTCTGCAACACGCCTGCTGACTTGACCATACAAAACATATTGGTGCCATTTAAGAGGGAGTAGTAAAGGGTATCATTCAAATGATTGCCCTGGACGCCAAGAATCACCAGTGCCTTTCTGTCTTGCAAATTCTCCTTGACTGTTGCCCTGTAGACATTCCGATCAAACTGTAAGCTTGTGTTAAGAGCGTGTGTCAAAGAAATTTTTACCAGTGCAGTATCCTGATACAGGCCATCAGAAGCCCCAATGGTGAGCTCCCGGGAGTGTCCCAGGAGAACAGGATTCAACACAGATATTCGACCATCGATAGGATGGATAGCAATAGCTTCATCGGCATTGCCAGTTTTGATGCTATAACTGACTTCTGAGTCATCATCGCTGGCCCACACTGTGAGGAGCTCCATACCTCGATGGACAGGCATCACTGTTGTTACCTCATATATCTGGTCTGAGAACCTGGGAGGAGAGTCATTTACATCTCTGATATAGATGATGACCTGAGCAGGCCTGGGTGCAAATAAGATAGGGCTTCCTTGGTCATGGACATAGATGCTGAATTGCAAAGAGGGCATGCTCTCATAATCCATCTCTGAAATGATGGTTAGCGTTCCCATGCTGGGATCAATTTTGACAAACTTCAAGGCCTCTTGCTCCAAAATTTCATAGACCAACAAGGAATTAGCTTCTTTGTCACTGTCGGAGGCACGAATTACAAAGGGGCTATTGTCTTCATCCATGATCATGCTGTACAATGGAGCTGCTTCACTAATTTGGCCCACAAAAGTCGGCCTTAAGAACATGGGAGCATTGTCATTTTCATCAATGATGTAAACAACAACCAGGATGTCAGTAAATGCTCCCGCCATATTGCAGCCTCGGATTTTCAGCTGGTAAGATGAAATTTTCTCATGATCCAAGTTCTTCTGGGTGGAAATGAGGCCGGAATATGAGTTCAGGGAGAATACACCATCCTTGTTGCCCTCTCTTAACTCATAGGTAACTTCTGAGGAGCTTGTAGCTGAGACAAGGAGGATTGGGGAACCAACAGGGATTGATTCAGGAATCTCTACAAAGTACTCGGCTTTTGAAAAGATGGGGGCGCTGCTTTCTGAAGGGTGGACATGAATGATCACCGTAGCCAGGTCATGCCACCGTGGGGAGCCTTGGTCTTCTGCCTTCACTGTCAGAGTATAGCGGGCATGATTTGTCTGATTAAGTTTCTGGGCTAGAGTGATGATGCCTAGGAGGGCATTGATGTTGAAGAAACCCTCGCTGTTCCCTAAAACAAAAGATAAGACAAATTGAAGTTAATTATGCCCTCAAGACGTACAAACTAAGCTTTCTACATTGGTAAAGAGACTATCACACAAAACTTGGACAGGGCAAAATTCACATCCCGTGTCACCTGGATTTAGTTATGATATAATGTATAGGGGGTATATATATATATAATATATGTGTGAATTTTATTATATATGTGTAAACATATACATATATAATAATAAATGAACATTATGCTCTATGAGGGAAGACAGCAAGTCATGTCATCTCTGTTCCTCCACAGCATCCAGCTCGCTAAAGTATTAATTATTATGAAAGGTAATTATTATTAAATATCATTAATTATGAATTATTAAACATTACAAATTATCATTACAATTAGATACTAGATGTTATCATTTTTGTTACATTAATTACCTATAATTAACACTTATCAGTGATAGCAATAATCACTGGCATTTGTAGAGTATTCTACAATTTACAATATATATTAACATACATTTTCTCTTTCAATCTTTACAAAGGCCTTCTGGCATAGGTAATATTATCCAATTTTTGAGATGAAGAAAACTACCTAAGAGATACAGATACAAAATCATGATGTGGCCTTAGCAGGAAATGAAAATCACTCCTAAAACTATGCCATACACCCTATAAAGTATTATAGGTCCCTTCTATTATATAGGCACAAAGATATTCTATTTTTAAATGTTGCATACACTTATAAGCATCCTCTATAGTCATTGGTATGTTTATATAACATACTAGAGGCCCAGTGCATGACATTTGTGTGGGGGGTGGGGGAAGGGTCCCTCAGCCCGGCCTGTGCCCACTTGCAGTCCAGGATCCCTCAGGGGATGTCCGCCTGCCGGCTTAGGCCCGCTCCCTGAGATGGGGAGCGGGCCTAAGCCGGCAGGCGGACATCCCCTGAGGGGTCCTTAGGGCTGCTAAGGAGGCAGGAGAGGCTCTCACCACCACCGCTATGCTCGTCAGCCGTGAGCCCGGCTTCTGGGTGAGTGGAGCTCCCCCTGTGGGAGTGCACTGACCACCAAGGGGCAGCTCCCGCATTGAGCGTCTGCCCCCTGGTGGTCAGTGCGCATCATAGCGACTGGTGGTTCTGCCATTCGGTCAATTTGCATATATAGGATGTGCAAATTCTCTTGTAACACCAGTAGTCCCTTAGTTGTTGTTCTTACCATTTTTGAAAGTACATTATCTTAGGTCACTATAGTTCTAGGGAATGCTCTAGAGCAGCGGTCGCCAACCTTTTCGACCTCATGGACCACCAGTGGTCTGCAGACCACCAGTTGGTGACTGCTGCTCTAGAGCAGGGGTGGGGAACTTATTTTCTGCCAAGGGCCATTTGGATATTTATGACATCATTCACTTAATATAATTCACTTAACATAAATTTATGTTGCTATGAAAAAAGCTCCTAGATTTATTGAATTTCACATCTTGCCTGGGTTGCCTTCACAGGGCCAGAACAAATCATCTTGCAGGCTTTATATGGCCTGCAGGCCGGATATTCCCACCCCTGCTCTAGAGTGATAGCTTGCCAAAATTTAGAGAGCTTGGCCCTTGAGTAAATTCCAAATTCATGCCTGTGGTGCTTCTCCTTATTACCAAAACCCTGCCCCCTTCTGGACTTACAGCCAGGCCTCTCACCTTTCAGAAGGGTGTAGTGGACCTCAGCGTTGGCTCCCCTGTCACCATCCATGGCTCGGACTTGGAGCAGCTCTGTGCCTGGGACTGTGGTGTCAGGAACACTTGCCTCATAGTGGAGCTGGGTGAAGCGGGGTGGGTGGCGGTTTCCATCTTCCACGTGAATAGACACCCACACAAAGTTCCTCCTGATTGGCATCTCCTGGTCTCGGACCTATGGGCCCGAGGAGGTAATGGGGTGAGTAGCAAATGGAATGGGAAGAGGCTTGGTTAGATTAAGGTCAATAAAGTAGAATGCCAATGAAAAATACATCCAATTGTAGCTCTGTTCCTTTCAATTTGTTCCTATTTATGCTCTTTTTTCTTTTAAAATAAGTTTATTAGTTATTGATTATTGATTATTAGGCTTAGACATTTTAATGGATAATCTTACTTTAGGAGAAAGGCAGAAATTAACAGAGAAACAGTATTTGCCAAATTAGGTTTCAGATAATATTAGTTTTTCAAGTTGTTAACATGTTGTGCAGGGGTGAAAAAAAATCTATGGTTAAGTAAATTTAGGGAGCACTAAATTAAATGAAGTTAAAGTTTTCTTTACTGCAGGACTTCTCAGAGCCTTTAATATATATTAATATGCCCAGAGAATGATATACTAACATATAAGAACCCTGAACCTCAAATCAGGAAGGTTGGAATCTAGTTTTGGTTCCATCAGAAAGAACTATATGATGGTGAGCACATCTCTCTTCCTCTGTGGACCTCAGATATAAGAGAAATGGTAGGATCAGGGTTTGGACCAGAGTGAGGCAAGTGAGACAAGTAGGGCATAAATATAAGGAGACACTGACTCTCAGGGTCATAAAAGGGCGGACAAAAGACCCTGAGAGTGAGTCCTCCTTAAGTTTTGTGCCCTGTATAACTGGATCACCTCACCCTAGTGTTTGCTCTGGGTGAGAGGGTCTCTGGGTCCCTCCCAGCTCTGACACTATATAAATCCACATTGCGGTCATGTAGTTCATGGAACAGGGAGAGAACTGTCAGGGGATATTTGGAGCAAGTCTAAGATTGCAGGAGTTTTCTTGGCAGTTGTCCCATCTCTTTCTTCACTCCCAGGCATCCTTTATGGAAGGTACTTCTGGCAGGCTGTGAAATGTCACAACTCATCTCATGGATTATCATTATGAGCATCAGTACACCTGGCCCATCAGGGGGAAAGGGAACTTTCAGCATGCCCCCAAGCCTCCACCCCCACACATCTTTATGCAAGTAGATTTTTTACCTGATTTTTCAGTTAACTCACCATAACTGTCAGCATGTGCTGGGAGGGCCCTGAGCTCAGGTCCAATTTCCCCACAGTTACCAGGACACCACTGCTTGGGTCCAGCTGGAAGAGGCTGGCACTCTCTGGGTCTTGGCTGCCATGAATGGTGTAGATGAGGCCCTTGCCTTTGTCTTGATCTGTGGCCTGGACTCGGAGGAGCTCAACCCCAGGCAGTGTGTCTTGGGGAACTCTGACCTCATAATGAGCTTCCAGAAACTGGGGCCTGTGGTGGTTAATGTTGGCAATCATGACAATGTAGACCTAGGGAGGAGAGTGAGACAGAAGATAGACTGTAAGATCCCTAAAGTCAGGGGCCTTATCTGCCTGGTTCCCCACCATATCATCTGTGCCCAGCACCATGTCTGGTACACAGTACTTAAGAATGTGTTGAATGAATGATAACATTTCAAAGTCATAAATCTTTCAGGTAACATGCAATCTAGTGGTTTTTCAAAAACAAATTTTTTTTTACAGGGTCTTTTCTTTAAATGAAATTTCGTGTGCAATCTCAATATATGAAACAGATAAAATTCTGGCTGAAGCCAAAGTAGAAATCCAGAGCCCCACTTACTTGGCTATCATTCCTCATGCCCATGGTAGCCCCATGGCCCTCTATCTTTAATTAAAAACTACTAATTTAGCCCGGCGGTGTGGCTCTGTGGTTGAGCATCTACCTATGAACCAGGAGGTCACGATTCAATTCTGGGTCAGGGCACATGCCTGGGTTGTGGGCTTGATCCCTAGTAGGCAGTGTGCAGGAGGCAGCCAATCAGTGATTCTCTCTCATCACTGATGTTTCTATCTCTCCCTCTCCCTTCCTTTCTGAAATAAAATTTTTTTTAAAAAAAGTATATATTAAAGAAACAACAATAACAACAAAAACTACTAATTTAGACAAACCCCTTAACATACAGAGATCCACAGTGGGAAGAAGGATCCTTTCAAGATCCTTCACACAGAGAAGTAGGATGTG
Organism: Myotis nattereri; assembly: GCF_964212035.1. Lineage (NCBI taxonomy): Eukaryota > Metazoa > Chordata > Mammalia > Chiroptera > Vespertilionidae > Myotis > Myotis nattereri. The sequence goes on from NC_138080.1 coordinate 90,582,467, forward strand.
TGTCAGATAAGACTGGGATGCAGAACCTTGACTCCAATTTAGCATTCTTTGAGGTAAAGCCATTTGTAGTTTCATCCCAACTAAGAAGGACTCCTATCTCCTCTCAACTTGAGAGTTCCCAACTGAAGCTTCTAACCTGGGTGGCAATGGTGTGGAACCCATCGGTCACCTCCACAGTCAAATTATAGCTCGACCTCTTCCTTGTGTCGAGAGGCTTGGCGATGATGATGCTGCCTGTGGTCTTCTCAATGTCAAAGTCCATGTCTCTGTCCCCACCTGGAGTGCGAGTGGGTGGGAAGCACACAACCTCAGTGACTTAGGCAGCAGAAGCACAACATGGGATTTGACTGGCAGATTTAGAGGAGTTGGGAGTAGGTGCCAACCTTGGCTGGAGGGACTGTAGGTATTCAAGGAAGAAACTGTACCAGAGGTGTAAGACTGTTCAGAAACAGTGCTATATCTGGGTGACAGGCTGGAGTTTATTCCCCAGGAGTCCAAAAAGCTGTCATTTATCTTGTTAAATTATTGTCAAATTTTTATTAAGATCCAAGTAATGATATGGAAAAAGGTAAAATTATGTGAACTGAAGAGTCCCAGAGGAAGACCAAAATTATTCACAGAACATATTCTGCAACTAGGATTGACACATGCAAGAGTAATGGAGCTCTATTTCGTGGCTTCCAGGCAGTTTGCATGGCCTAAAGATGCCTATGCCCAGGAAAAAATGAAAATAACTCTAGTCATCAGGAGGAAACTGATTCAATTAATTCTAAGAATCTATAGAATTAGCATGCGGCTATTTAAATGTCTACTAAATAGAGATCTGTTTAGTGACACGGAAATATGTTCATCCTACATTTTTTAAACTTAGAAAGCAGTATTTTAATATAACCCTGAGTGTGTGTGCATGTGTGTGTGTGTGTGTGTGTGTGTGTGTGTGTGTGTGTAGAAAAATGACCAGAACAAAACACATCAAAATTGTAACAGTGGATTAGCTTCTGATTGGTAAGGGTTTAGGTGATTTTTATTCTCTGCTCTGCATTCATTTGTATTTTCTCAGTGGTCTTTAGAGTACATGTATTCATTTTGTATAAAAGAAAGAAAACCAAACAATGAAAAAGAGCAGTGAATCAGAACTGGAAGTAATTGCAGGAGGCCAAAAGCTTAAGACAAGTGCACATCCAACCTCTGAACCAGGCCGGGAAACTGTAATAGGAATCCATGGTTTGTGCTGTGCTGAAACTCTTAGGTTAAAGGTTCTTAACCTGGAATCCCCAGCTGGGTTTCAGAGAATCTATGAAACCACGAAATTTGTATGTAAATCTATGTTTGTGTGTGCAACTTTCTGGGAAGAGGGTCCCAAGCATTCATCAGGTGCCCAAAGGGGTCTGTGCCCCCCGCCCCCGCCCCACTGATGTTTTTTTGTGTGTGTGTGTGTCTTTTTAATTTTGTTTTATTGCTTAAAGTATTACAAAGAGTATTACATATGTCTCCTTTTTTTCCCCCCTTGACATTCTCCCAGCTTCCCCTACCCCCTAGTGTCTACCACTGATGTTTTTTTAAAATCTTGGATTAAGGATAGAAAGGAGTTTCAGAGCAGGCCATCAGAGCTTGGACCCAAGTACCTCCTACAATAAGAATGGACACTTTGGCCAAAACCGGTTTGGCTCAGTGGATAGAGCGTCGGCTTGCGGACTGAAAGGTCCCAGGTTCGATTCCGGTCAAGGGCATGTACCTGGGTTGCGGGCACATCCCCAGTGGGAGATGTGCAGGAGGCAGCTGATCGATGTTTCTCTCTCATCGATGTTTCTAACTCTCTATCTCTCTCCCTTACTCTCTGTAAAAAATCAATAAAATATATATATTTAAAAAAAAAAAAAAAAAAAAGAATGGACACTTTGCCCTGATCTTGAGGATAGAACTTATAGCTGGGACCAGAACATATAGCTGGCCTCAGGCTCATGGTCAATGAAGTTAGCGCTGCTTTTCACATGGAGGCAGAAGAAGAAACATAAAACTTGTGCTTTCTCCGCTGGGTCTCTCTGGACCACCCTTGTAGATCTCCCAGGCACTTGGGGTAGCTGAGGCACTGTCCAACTCTGGCTGTGTTTACCAGTGAGACTAGGAGGTTCTACCTGAGAACTACCTGGTGTGGAAGTTTGGCACAAGTGGTGCCCCTACTACTCACTGCCTCAGAGAACCACCTGTGGCCCCAAAAGGGGCTTCCACGGAGCATGACCTTGAGAGGACTCAGAAGGATCATACTTTGAGAACTAGGGATAGTCTATAAGGAAGGGGGGGCCTCACCTGAGATGTTGAACCAGAAGAGGCCCGGCCGGCCCTCGACACTGATGACCCCCACCATGTGATTCACGGGGTCTGTCTCCATGACTGTAAAGCTGTAGTGGGGCTCGTCAAAGGCCAGTGGGATGGAGGAGGGCCGGGGCTGGGGGATCCACTCGATGTGTAGCCGGACACTGGCCGAGAGTGGTGGCTGCCCACTGTCTGTTGCCTGGATCTGAAAAGAGGCCACAAATGAGAGTGAGGCTTTGTCTGTAGGGCCAGAAGATCCAAGAAACAAGAAGATCCAGGTGACCATCCAAGACACAGGGTGCCCTGTGACTGGCTGAGCTGGCCTCTCGTCTACTCATTCAACACACAGTGGAGGGCTTACTGTAAGCAGGTACATGCTAGTGGTTGCAGGCACAGTGGTGAACAGAACATAGAACCTGTGTTCAAGAACCTCATGAGTAGTGACAAAATAACACTTACTATGTGCTGGTTCCAAACCAGACTTTCCGCACATGGACCCTTTACCCTCCCATCAACTGTAAACATAATGAACTAGAATTTATGAGCTTTCACGATTGTCAGGCCCTGCTCTAACAGCCATATGTGCCATATCTAATTTAATACACACGACAGCCCTGAGAGAGGCACCATTATCACCTCACTTTTGCAGGAGGAAACGGGTTCAGCATGGTGAATATTATAGCCTGGGGTTTTCTGCCTGGCCGGCAATGAGGCTGGGGTGGATTTAGGCTGTCTGACATGAGATCCCATGCCCTAACTACTTGCTATATTGGCTTCCTACAAGGCCCATTTTACAGATGATAAAACAAAAGCTCAAAGGGGTTAAATGACTTGTACAAGGCCACAGAGGTGTAAAATGGAAGAGCTAGGATTAGAACTCAGGCTTATCTTGATTCTAAAGCCCCTGCTACTCTCACCAAAATCTCTATCTCTAAGAATAGGACCTTATTGCCCTCGAAGAGAAAGGCCCAGAATTCTGACCCTTTGGCTGATGTTGGGGTTCCCAGTCTCTCTGGGAGTAACACCTTCATCAGGCCTGGTGGCTGCCTCCCTCCTCCTATATCCGAGAAAATCCCTAACCGACTATGTCCAGGGGTGGGCAAACTTTTTGACTCGAGGGCCACAATGGGTTCTTAAACTGGACCGGAGGGCCGGAACAAAAGCATGGATGGAGTGTTTGTGTGAACTAATATAAATTCAAAGTAAACATCATTACATAAAAGGGTATGGTCTTTTTTTTTTTTTAGTTTTATTCATTTCAAACGGGCCGGATCCGGCCCGTGGGCCGTAGTTTGCCCACGGCTGGGCTATGTCACACCCCTCCAAGGCCTCCGTGCCCCCTCACCGTTAGGATGTTGTATTCTCCGGCAGCGAAGGTGTTGCTGGATGACACCATGCCCGTGACCGGGTGGATGCTGAAGCCCTCCTTGTCACTCTCCTCAATACTGTAGGTGACCCTGCCATTGAGACCCTCATCCAGGTCTGAAGCCACGAGCCTGTACACAGGCCCAGGGGTCACCGGGCTCAGCCTCTCTGGAAGGCGGACATTGAAGAGCTTATGGGAGAACACAGGGGCGTTGTCATTGACGTCCGAGATGCATACCACCACCCTGGAGGTGGACCTTAGGGAGGGCTCCCCGTTGTCCAACACAGTCACCTGGGGACAGAATCCAGCATGAGTTGCCAAATACAAAGCAGGAAATATGTGTTGCCACCCACTGCAACCACTACCCCTGCTTTCAACAGCCTGGAAACATCAGTCTGTTCTTCGGAGTATGCATGTGACTTTTATTATCCCAACCTCACCTACTTGGAACCCAGCTCTCTGGCAACCTCACCCACAGGGAAGCCAGCAGGAACCGAGAAAGAACCAGAAAGAACTGGAAGAAGACAAAGTCACAGAGGCTCTAAAAAAATAGACGGTGCCCTTTCTCAGGAGGCCTGTGGGCCATTTCTCAGAGTCCACTGACTTTTTATTTGCTCATAATTCTCATAAGCTTTGTTCTCCAGTGTCTTCAAGCTACTAGAGGATAGAAGAAACAAATGAGAAGATGTTTATGAAGGAGGGGGTGGTACCTTTTGAGTCAGACAGGCAGCTCGATGCATGAAATGAAATCCAGAATTAGAGAAAAGACAGGCAATTTTAGAACCAGGGAGTATTTCCTGAAGGGGCAGATGGTCCCTTGTATCAGTGACCCCGAGGGTATGAGACAGGACATTTCTACTCTAAATGGTTCCCATTTTTAAAAATACATTGCTGTTTAAAGATAAATGCCTTTTCTGGACTCTGGAGAGTGCTCCAGTCTCTAGAAGGCCAGTTAGCTGCTGCTAACACCTGTTTCTTACAAACGTATGTGCAGAGCCTGGGAGCACAGAGGCAAGTTTATTTTGGTTTTGTTGAGGAGTATGTGTCCCTCACAACTGATGTCTTTAAAACTAGCAGAGAGGTGCCTGTTCATTGGTATGGATAGCTCAGGAGGGGCATAGCTGGAGTCCTTTGATTGAATTCTGACTAGGTCAAGATCGACCTCTCTAGTTGAAATGGGCACCAGGCAGTGACATTCATGGGATTTTAGAAAGGTCTGGTTTTTATCCTGGCCCTGTTACTGACCTGGTGTTTAACCTTGGGTGACCCTCTCTCTGGATCATAGGGACCCGCTGGAAACCAGACTAATGTGCATAGCACATGTGCAACTGCTCCCTCTTCCTGCACTCACGACAGGCATTACTAATCAATCAGTGCTTCCTGTCCAGCCTGGACATGGTTTCAGGTTCTTTCCCTTTACAGTGCTAACGAACCAGCAGAGACTCTCAGAGTCTTCACCACCAACCACAGCAAGATCCAGCTTGAGTAGCAACTCCTCCCTGAGCCTAGCACCCTTCTCAGCCACAGTGCTTGGAGATCTGCACATGCCCCAAGGCCTGGCTGGGCTCCAGCCTGGCATCCTTCAGGAGGTTTCAAATCCAGCGAGTGGGTTCACCACCATTACTCACCTCCAGGATGTATTCATCCTTGGTCTCTCGGTCCAGCTGCCGGGCCGTGGACAGCAGACCTGGGGGAGAGATGGTAGGAGGGAGACCTGAGCTCCCAGGGCTCCTAGGGCCACTTCACTGGGGGTAAGTTGGAGGGTTACATTCAAATCCTTGATCAGAATTCTGATATTTGGAGAATGAGAACTTTAAGAGGAAATAGAACTCTAGAGGAAGAGAAGGGCAAGGGAGGAAGCGGGAGAATACACCGACATCCCCCTTTCACCATGAGGAGGCTGCTGTGCACAATATTTTGTTGCGTAAAAAAGGCAGCTTGTCGGGAGTTACAAGGATCTCCTGAACGTTTTCGGCTGATCCACTGACTCCAACAAGTAGGTCTGCTTTGATTTAAAAGAGACCTCCCTTACCAGCTATTCAAAGTGGTAGCTTTTTACTCCTCTGTTCCTATTATATTATTCAGCTCTTCCCATGACCCTCTCCTCCGAGCAGTCAAAGCATCATGCCTACACATACACTAGCATGTGCTCATTTGCACTGGCTCTATAGTTTTTTATATGTGATCTTCAGACTTCTGATGGACTGAATTTCTCAAGGCCTAAAATTATGTTGTGTTTTTCTTCACATCTCGCCACAGCACATGGTTTAAATGCCTTGTGAGGGCAAACATCTTTAACCTTTGCCAAATAAATGAATGAATCTTGGGCTTAACAAAAGATTGTGGATACTGGCAGACGTTCATTCATTCACTTCTCAGTTATTTATTGAGGTTTTACTGTGTGCCAGGCACTGAAGATGGTATAGTGGGCAAAAACAATCAACATTCCTTTTCTAGAAAGCCTTTGAAGTCTAGTAAAAGACATGAATAAATTAATGGAATAATCACACAAATGAATATAATGTTCTATGTGATAAATGCTTTTAAAAAGGAGGCAAGTAGATGGTGCTGAGAGGTATATTATAGTGTCAGGAAAAACTTCTCTAAGGAAGGCACAGCTGGGCTGGGACCTGAAAGAAGAGCAGGAGTTAGCCAGACAAAAGGAGAGGAAGAGCCCTGCCAGCGTGGCTCAGTGGTTGAGCATTGAACTATGAACCTGGAGGTCACGGGTTCAATTCCCGGTCAGGGCACATGCCTGGGTTGCAGGCTCGATCCTCAGTGTGAGGCATGCAGGAGGCAGCTGATCAATGATTCTCTCTCATCATTGATGTTTCTATCTCTCTCTCCCTCTCCCTTCCTCTCTAAAATAAATAAACTCAATAAAAATATATTTAAAAAAAAACAAAACAAAAAGGAGAGGAAGAGACTCGTGGCTTGGAACAGCATGGGCAAAGGCTGGGTGCCAGGAAAGGGTATGGACTGAAGCTGGCCATGTGGCTCGATTCAGAGAGTGGCAGGGTGAGAGAGGCCAGACAGAGCCAGAAAGGTGTGCAGGGGCCATGTCAGGCACCAGTTTGTGGGACACAGCAGGATCTGGCTTTAACTTAAGGGCATAGGGACACCATCCATGGGATCCAAGCAGGGAAGCAGAACAATACATGGTGGTGGTAAGAAAGCTGGGTTGGGAGCTCATTGCTGATTATTTTATTTCTAGATGTTTATTCTGGTAATAATGTCTTCCTCAACTGCAGGAAGACTAAGAACCTCTCTGCCCTCGGAGGCATTTTGCCAGACCCCATGCCAGGGAACTATTGACAGTAAACAGAATAGGGATTTGGAGACACTGAGAAGCTAATGCCTTAGGTGAGAGATCTCTTCCCTCTTCTGAAAAGGGAGGGAAGGGTAGAACCAGGTAGAGAGCCAGCTAGGCCTGTTTTCTAGGCTGAAAGCATCTTTCTACGAAGACGAATCCATTCCCCGAGGTCAAAGGTTAACAGGAAAGGTTCCAGCAAATGCCACTGTGCAAGTAGACACGTGTATCCCCCACCCACTGTCTGCCCCAGGACCCCCAGGTTCATGCTTTTCCTGGTTTCCGTGTCTTAAGGATGGGGAGGCTGTCTGCTAACTTTCTCTCTTTCCCCCTCCTCCAGTCTTGCCAGGGTGAGTTGTTAGCGCTGGAGAATAGAATCCTCGGTTCAGAGGAGGGAATGTCAGCCTTCTCTGCAATCAGGTTGTTGTTCATCCTCCAAGAGGAAGATGTGGCCCTGGAGAAGTATCTGCAGTGGGGGCTGGCTCTCAGATTCCAACTGGAGCCAGGCAGGTAGCAGAAATGTGGGAAGCAGGCTGGCAATAACGCAATGGGGAATGAAGGGACTGTGGGGACCAGAGGACATGCACCTGCTCTACCTAGGGAGCTACTGACACCTCTAGGCAACTGTGGTCCTGAGCAATGGGGGACAAGGGGGGACAGTGTTACCAGATCTTTTAGTGACAACCAGAAACCTGGAATGTTTTGTGGAATTTCCCAATTTTCGAAACAATTTGAAAAATCATTGTTTAAAGCTTGTGCAAGCCACACAAAACCCCTGCGTGGGCTCCATCTGGCTCCCTGCTGCAAGCTGGTGACCTCTGCATCCCCTAAACCTCACACCATCCTTGCCCCAGAGGGCCTTGGGCTTAGGATAGGTATTTGTGAGATGGTTGACTCTGCTGAAGTGGGTCTCTATTGCCACCACTCTGTGGGCAGGCTCGAGATCGGTTTGGAACTAGGGTTAGGAAATTCAACCTGTGGCTTGTGACTCAGAGGAGTGGTCAGTTGGGAGGACTTGGAAGTCTGGAGTCACCAGGCAACCTGCTAACATTCCTAGGCCCCAAAGAAAGAAAGCTTTCATATCTTATTTTCCCATAGAGACGGACTTTGTAGAGCAGTGGTTCTCAATTTTACCACCCATCGGAATCCCCTGGATATCTTGTTACAATACAGATTCCTGGGCCCCACCCTGAGTTCTGATTCAGTAAGTCTAAGATGGGACCTGAGAATGTGAATTTCTAACAAGTTCATAGTTGATGCTGACTATGCTGGTCCGGGACCACACTTTGGGAAGCACTGTGTTAAGGAATCCCATTCACCAGATTTCTGAGGTCCTTACCTGTAAGAGGGTGAATAGCAAAGAATCCCATGTGGTTCCCACTGGTGATGTTGAAGGTCAGCTTCCCTTTGGAGCTGGAGTCGGGGTCCCAGGCATCCAGCTGAAGCACAGAAGTGTGCAAGGGCGCATCCTCCTGGACGGAGGGGTAGAACACGGGTCTGGACATCCGGGGTGGGTTGTCGTTGACATCCGTAACCTCGATGTAGACTTCAGTTACAGCAGAGAGGGGCACGGAACCCCGATCCACTGCCAGCACCGCCAGCCAGTAGCAGGGCACGAATTCTCGGTCCAGGGTTGCCAGGGTCTGAATCATTCCTAGGGACAGTCGATTGCCAAACCCCAAAATATTTTAGAGCTCAAAGTAGCTTGAGAAATCATCTTACCTGACACTCCCCAAACAGTTCTCTGGAAAGGAAACTGAGAGATATTCCATGAGAAAAGGAAACTGTTGGCAATATGGTGTAGGAGCTGCTGAGTTAAACACGGGGAAATCCATATCCTTACTGTTGAACCTCTCAGGGCCTTTCTCTGCTAAAATAGCCCAAGACTCTGGCACATGGGCATCTGCAGGTTTCCAGAAAACGGTGGTAGTTGACCTACTTTCTCCTGGCCACTTCAACCCAAGGCCTATTGTTTGCTTTATTTCTCATTCTCGAAGGGATTTCCTTACAGTTGTCCTCAAACTGGTTCCTTCAAGCTTCAAGTATTATAGATACAATTTAAGGGTTAGGACGTTGATAAATAAATGCTGTTCCCCTTTGCAGTATCTTCATGATTTTAAAGACTTAGCTCCACAAATTGCTTGCTCTGGGCCTGCACTGTTCTAGGAGTTGGGAGTCCACTAGTGAGCAAAAGAGGCTTGCACCCTAAGTTCTCATGGCTCACACTCAGCTGGAAGGGCCAGTATGAGGGAGCTCCCCATCCCTGTTCACAGTCATAGCATGTCAGAGATAAAGGAACCTATTCCTTTGACGGATGGGGAAACTAAGGCCCAAAGAAGGAACATGACTTGACCAAGATTATGTAGCAATAGGTGGGAGAGCTGGGTTTGAACTGACTCTCAGTCTAATGCTCTTTCCACCACATCACCCTGCCCTTTACCCTGGAGATACATCACCCATCAGATTGTAAAGTCCTTGAGGGCAGTGACCTACCTTTATTCACCAGGGATCTCTCCCAAAAGTGTCTATGCAGGGCCTCACAAGTTGAGGGTGCTCAGTAAATGTTTGCTGAATAGCACTTATTTTCTATGAAGCTTGAAAGGGATAAATAAGTTGGTTCCACATTTTGTGGAGGGCAATTTGGAAATATCTATTCACATTGAAAATATGCATTATCTTTTGCCCCAACAACTGCATTTTTAGTGGATTTTCCTATAGACACTAATGCATATGAGTAAAAGTATATGAACAAGGATGTAACACCTATATGATAGGATAAAATGCAGCCATTCCAAAGGAATGACAAGATTTATATGTACTGACATATAAGATATCCTGGAGTTATGTTACGTGAAAAAAAAAATAAGTTCCAGAATTAGTGTCTATTATGTTTTCATAATAATGACATGAATAGTGATAATATCCCAGATACAAAGAACAAAACTTTAGAAGATTATAGACCAAATTGTTAATAAATATTCTATCTGGGGAGGTGGGTCACAGAGAAACATTCATTTTTAAATTATATATAAGATGTGTAATCATGATATATTCCTTTTATAAGCAAATATATGTAATGTATGTTTGTATGTATGTGTGTGTATATATATACTTACATATACAGATGCTAGTGATATGGTTAATTCAACTTAAATGGATGCACACACAAATGCATGTATATATGTAGCCCCACTATGATAAAAATAGATTAAACATCAAATGAAAGGGACAGGAAGGAGAGTTCCTATTTATAGCTTTTCTTTTTCACCTGCAGTCTGACTGGATGGATCAGGACAGATCCTGGTTTACCTTAGCCCCATCCTCTCCCAGCACCTGGCACTCCCATCCTGCCCCACTCCCGGTACCTGTGTCTTGGTTGATGCTAAAGGCTGTAAGACTGGTGCCGTCCCGCAGGAAGTACTGGAGCTCCCCATCCAAGCCACTGTCATCATCGTGGGCAGTCACTACGATCACCTGGGTTCCCGGGGGGCTGTTCTCCTGTACCTGGCCCTGGTGCACAAAGGAGTCAAAGCGGGGAGGGTGGAGATTCTCATTTACATCCAGGACTATCACCTCCACGTGGCAAAGGGTCCTGCGAGCCAGGGGCCTCCCGTTGTCACTGGCCCACAGGCTCAGGTTATACCCAGCCCTCCTCTCAAAGTCCAGCTCTTTCTCCAGAGTGAGGGCACCCGTCATCAGGTCCACGTGGAAGGTCCCATGGGCATCATTTAACAGGACATGTCGCACTTCTCCCGCTGGGCCCAGGTCAGGGTCAAAGGCATCCAGAAATGTTAGGATAGTTCCTGGGGGCAGGTCCTCCGGGACCTTCAGGCTGCTGAGTTCTGTGACGCACTGGGGGGAGTTGTCATTGACATCTTCCAATGTGATGGTAAGGTCAGTGACAGAGAAGAGCTGGTGGCCCTTCCTGGGCTGATCCCTGGCCTCCACCTTGAGAATATACTGAGGTTCTGATTCCCTGTCCAGGTGCCCTGTGACAACCAGTTCCCCAGTGAGGGGATGGAGGGAGAACTTCTCTGTGGGGCTTAGCAGGGTGTAGCGAACCCTCCCATTGTCATCGGAGTCAGCGTCTTTTGCTTTCAGCTCTGCAACTGTGGTTCCAACTCCTGTGTCCTCTGAGATGGTTATCTGGTACCCACCAGGAGGAAATTGGGGTGCATTGTCATTGCAGTCTTTCACATGCACTGTCAGCAGCTTCCAGGAGGACTTCCGGGGCGTGCCCAGGTCATACACGGTGACATTGAGGATGTAGAAACTGGTGGCTTCATAGTCCAAGGGGGCAGCTACAGTAAGCAGCCCTGTCTCTAGCTCAATGTCAAAGCAGCCCTCTTCATTGCCATCTGCAATCACATAGACCAGTTTGCCGTTAAAACCAGTATCAGGGTCAGTGGCTGCCAGGCGGGCCAGGGTGGTGTTGAGAGGAACACGCTCAAGGACGTCAATGGACTGCGGGAAGTGGTCCTCAAACTGTGGGGTATGATGGTTGATCTGATATGCACTTAAGGAAGTAAAGTCCTCATCATCGGAGTCCTGGTTCGGGAGCCCAACAGAGTGGAGGATGGTCTTTGTGAATCGTGTCAGTACCCCTGTTTTCTCACATGTTATAGGAACCTCGAGACGGGGGTCCCTCACTATAGTAAGATTCAAAGTTGTGGGCGAGGCATAGTATTTCCCATCTGAGGCTGTAATTTTCAGGGAATAACTGATGGGTTGACTAGAAGCGTGATACATAAAAGAGCGTTTGAGGGATATCACTCCAGAAGAATGATTTAGATAAAAATACTCCAGCTCGTTGCCTGACACAAACTCATATTTGAGGTTCTGAAGCTCATCCACATCTATAGCTGACACAGCCGTCACTGGTCTCCCTACTGGCCAGTCTTCCCGGAGAGACCCAGTGCAGTTGACTTCCTCAAACATAGGCTTGTTGTCATTCAAGTTATTGAGCATAAGAGAAACAGATACTTCCTTTTCTTGGCGAAATGGGGACCCCCAATCTGATGCCCGTATCTGGAAGGTATAAATTCTTTTCATGAGCTCATAGTCCATGGGTTTGGTGGTGGAGATGATCCCCAGATAAGGGTCGATAGAGAAGGGCACATCTTTTGGACGAGCAATGGAATAGGTGACATAGCCATTCTCTCCATGATCCCGGTCTGTGGCAGTCACAGTCAAAACACTGGTGCCCGGAGGGACGTTCTCATCAAAGGTGCCAGCATAAGACAACCTGTGGAAGACGGGGGCATGGTTGTTACAGTCCACAATGTCGATGACCACAGTGGTGGAGGCCAGACCCGGGGAGGTTTTGATGTGTAGCTGGTAGTGGGCTTGGTCATGGAAGTCCATGAGCTTCGTGGTGGTGATGAGCCCAGTGCGAGCATCGAGTTTAAACCCTGTGCCCTCTGAGGATGGCTTTAGAACATACTGCAGGTTGGGGAAGGCCCTGGTTACTTTCACCATCACTACGCGGCTGCCAGGCGGGGAGAACTCACTAAGCTGTACTCTGTAAATGGGCTTCTCAAATTTGAGGGAAGCCAGTTTGGAAGGGGGTAGGTGAAAGCCCCTGATCTGGGAATAGAAAGAAGGACTGCCCCCACTCCTGGCCCGCAGGCTGAGGTTGAAGCCATGGAGGTGCTCCAACCAGTCGATGTCTCTGACCGACACCAGGCTGAACTCACTGCTCCGGGCGTAAGACTTGATGGCTTTGAAGTACTTCCCGGGGTCACCATCAACAATTTCCAGTGAGTCCACTTCCCCTGAGCTGTTCGCATCTACCGCTACAGTGGCATAGGTGGCACCCTCACTGCTGTCTGGTGGGGCCACCACCACAGAGGTGATGGCCGGGGGCTTCCTGAGGGCAGGTTCTACATGGATGACGAGTGCAGCCAAATTGCCAAACCCATTGCCCTCTGAGATTTTCCGCATGCGGTCCACAGCCAGCACCTGGAGGTCATACTTCCCTCGCCAGGTGACGTTGAGCTTCCCAGCCAACGTGACCACACCGCTGGTGGGATGGATGGCAAATATCTCCGACCTTGTGTTAAAGGCATAATAGAACTCGGCGTTCTGGCCCAGGTCAGCATCCGTGGCGGTCACCTTGCAGATGGGGCTCTTGAGGGCCATATCCTCGGAGATGGTGACTCGGTATGAAGGTGGGGAGAAGAGGGGCTTCAGGTCATTCTGGTCCAGGATGTGGACCACCACACGGGTCAAAGCTTCGAACTCCAAGGTCTTCTCCGTGGCTTGGACGATGAGGGTGTAGCTGTCTCGCACCTCCCTGTTCAGAAGGGCGGTATTGCTGCTCTTCGTCCTGATCCTCAGAAAGCAGAAGTTGCCCACCACATACTCTTCTGTTTTAAACACACTGGCCACGTCCCCGGAGATGATCCGGTACCTCACTGCCCACTGGGGCTCGGCGATGTAAATGCCCATTTTCACGAAGCTCTCCACGTAGGTCTTGGGAGCTGAGTTCTCATAGATGGTCGCATTATAAAGGGTGTGTGTGAAGCGCAAGGAGGAGGAGGAGATGATCCCTTCCAGGGGCTTGTCACAGGCTGTGCAATGGAGCAAGAAGACGACAAAACCCAGCGAGGCAATAATCATGGTGGAAACTCCCAAAGCCCTAAGCAAAAAAAAAAAAGTGCACATTAGGAAGAAAATGGTTTCCATTGCTGTAGTTCCTAACTGGGGGTGATTTTGGCCCTCAGGGGACATTGTCCAAAGATATTCTCAGTTATCCCAGCTTGGGGTTGGGGGTGCTGATGGCATTCAGTGGGTAGAGGCCAGGTATGCTGCTGCTCAACGTCCTACAGTGCATAGACATCCCCCCCTCCTCCCCACACACACACACGCACACACACAACAAGGAATGATCCAGCCCCAAATGTCAATAGTGCTGAGGTAGAGAAACCCTGTATTTGAGAAATAACAATAATGGACTAGTTTAAATCTCGAGGGCACCTGGCAGATACAACAGTCCTGACCCCTTCTCTGCTTTTCCCCCCAACCTTCAGTGGCTCCCCAGTGATGGTAAAATAGTTCCAACCAGCTCAGCAATCTGTCTCTTCCAGAGGCTAAGCTCCAGTCAAACGGAACTCCGTCGGCATGTGTAGGGCTGCAGGAAAGCCAAGCGGCCAGGGTCACGGGCCTGGCATCAGGCTGCCTGGCCACCAGCCCTGGCTCCGCTGCTTACTAGCTGGGAGCCTTCCTGGGCAGGTTGCTTAATCTCTGTGAATCTCCATCTCCTCTTCTGTAGAATGGGCATAAGATTATTATCTACCTCATTGGGTGCCTGACACATAGTAGGTTTTCACTTACTAGTTGTGATCAGTAACAGGAAACTAAGTTTCCCAGGGAGAGGAACTGCTCAGTGCCTTGCAGCAAGATAGAAGCAAAGCAAGAGTCAGATCTGGAACTCCTTGCAGCACAGGCCAGGGCTGCTTGCCCTATCCCAAGCTCACATGTCCCTGTCCCAGCATGGGTCCCTCTGGACAGGAGGACCTGACTCCGACTCACCTTATAACCTTGAACATAGAAAACTCCTCAATGCCTGGGATGTCAGAGCTGACATGGACCCTAGGGATGATGGAGTTCTGATCCTGCTCCTCATGCACGGCTGGGGAAATAGAGTCCTGGACAGGGTAAGGTCTTGCCCCATGTCATGGCGGGTGGCCAGGTGAGACGGAACTGGCCTAATGCTCTGCCCCTCAAACACTTGCTGCTGTCCCCATTCTCTCCCTTCCATTCCCCACAGGGCTTGTCCCTGAACTCAAGCCTGGGTCAAAATGTGAGGCTCATGGGGCAAGGACAGGACAAGGCAGGGAGGAGGGCAGAGTTGGTTGCCAAACGGGGCCTCCTAGAAGCTGGTGCCTGCCGCTCATGGGAGCTGAGCGCTGTGGCTGCCGACAGATGGGCCCTGCATTCCTGGATGAAACAGGCACGACTTGTTTTTCCAGCTGCCTGCTCTTCAAAGGCGAGGAAGAGTTAAACTTCCAGGGCAAGGGGGAAAGGGAAAGTCTTGCATCCTTCTCTTTCCAGATTTTTGAGGGAGGGAACTCGGTGCAGGTTCTTTCAGACCTTGCAGGTCCATCCCAGGATGGGAGGCAGGATGGAGGCAGGAATGGAAAAAGGGCCTAATGCGGGATCTGAAAACCGTGACAGAAAAGGATGTGAATATGCCCGTTCTCTGGCCTCCCCACTACCATTCCTCACTTCAGACCCTGTTGGTGGTGCCCTAAGCCCGGGCACCCCAGGAAAGGGAGGGCAGGACGGAGGCAGGTTCTACACTTGGAGTCCTAAGGCCAGTTACAGAAAAAAGCATTGTCTGTTCTCCACCACTCCTGCCCCTACGCTCCTTACTTCCCACTGCACCCTCCTGGAGCCTGCTGAGGCCAAAGCCATGCTCACTTCACCCGATACAGTCCCCTGCAAGCAGGAGGGTCCCCTGAGTTATTTGGACACCTGGCTTCCCCCCCCCCCGCCCCTCCCCAGGGATGGCATTGCTTTGGAGGTTGAAGCCCAGGGGGAAATGAGTGCTTACCCCACTCCCAGGTCCACTCACTCCATGCGCGGCCCAGCGAGCCCAAGGTGCACGCAGCCTCCAGCTCCACCTGCCCTGCTTTGCGGAAAGCTTCCTGTTCACCAGGTCAGCACCCGTGTCAGACAGGCCCCAACAAGACGCCCCGCTCAGCAGCTGCACAGGCGGCTTGCCGAGTGGGGGAGGCGTTAGGGTGAACTGTCGGGAAGGGAGCAGGGGCGGAGTCTCCCTGGAGGGGGATGAGATGCAAAGAGAATGCACCCTTGGGTGGGGGTGGGGTGCCCATGGCTGTATTCCAGCTGTGGGACCTGCAGACCTGGCGACTGGTTTGCTGAGGAAAGGACCTGTGTCTGGATATGAGTTTCCTGGCACCAGGTCCAGGCGAGTGGACAGGTTTGCAGGGTGCAAGGCCCGTTGGGCTCCCTGAGGCACCCTTTTGGCCCACACCACCTAGCACCGCTGTTTTGAAACACCTTGTGAAAACATAAGTCAATTTGTATCACCTTCCTGCTTAAAATTTTCCAGTAGCTTCCCATAGTATTAAAATCCAAACTCCTTACTATATCCAGGATGGCCTCATACTATCTGGGCCTTACCTTCTTCTCCAGTGATTGCTCACCACGCTGCCTCCACACGGGCCCTTTCTCCTCCACAGGCATACCAAACTGGGATCTGCCTCAGGGCCTTTGCACTTGCTGTGCCCCTCTCCTTGAGATTCTCACATGGCTGGCTCCTTCTTGTTATCCAGTTCTCAGCTCAGATGTCACCTCCTAACCCTCCGTTTGATGCAGTGTCCTTCCCTTCTTTATCACATAACTCCTTTTTCTCCAGGGCAGTTATCACCACACAGTATGTTCTTGCTTATTTGTTTAATGACTGTCTCTTGCACTAGACATTGGGGCTCCACGAAGACAGGAGCTTTGTGTATCTTACTCATGAATGAATTCCCAGTGCCTAGCTCAGTGCCTGGTGTAAAATAACTAGTTGAAAAATTGAACTATTTGGACTTAGGAAAAGCAATGACAGAATGAAAGCGGAAAGAACCTTTAACAAGCATCTCTTACTTTTTGAAGCTGGAAAATAGTCCTAAAGAAAGAAAGGGTCCGGCCCTGGCCTGTTTGGCTCAGTGGATAGAGCGTCAGCCTGCGGACTGAGGGGTCCCAGGTTCGATTCCGGCCAAGGGCACATACCTGGATTGCGGGCTCGATCCCCAGTAGGGGGCGTGCAGGAGGCAGCTGATCAGTGATTCTCTCTCATCATTGATGTTTCTATCTCTCTCTCCCTCTTCCTTCCTCTCTGAAATCAATAAAGAAATATATTTTTAAAAAGAAAGAAAGGAAGGAAGAAAGAAAGAAAGAAAGAAAGAAAGAAAGAAAGAAAGAAAGAAAGAAAGAAAGAAAGTCCGGCTGGTGTGGCTCAGAGGTTGGGCGTCAACCTATGAGCCAGGAGGTCACAATTTGATTCCTGGTCAGGGCACATGCCCAGGTTGTGGGCTCAGACCCCAGTGGAGGGCATGCAGGAGACAGCCGAGCAATGATTCTCTCTCATCATTGATATTTCTATCTCCCTCGCCTTCTCCCTTCCTCTCTGAAATCAATAAAATTTTTTTTTTTTAAAAGAAAGGGACTTGCCCAAGGTCACATGGTGAGAACTAAAGCCAGGTTCTTTCCTCCCAACCACGCTGCCAGAAAGAGAAGCTGTAGTCACATGAATGTAACTGTCTGGGCTCTTGCTAACGGCGTCACATCGGGTGAGTTGCTCAACATCTCTGACCCTTGGTTTCCTCAGCTGTAAGATGGGACTATTCATGGGGTGCTAGGAAGACCCCATGCACTTGAATGTGCTTAGCACAGTGCCTGGCCCATAGGAAAGCACTCAGTAAATCTTCGTTATTATTAGTTTTCAAAGCCAAGGCAGAATCAAAGCCTAAGTTTGGGGTGATGGTGGGGGCCCCTGAACCCTCTGGGAAGGACCAGCCTGCACCCTGGCAGAGCAGGAAGCCGCTGGTCGCTGGTCGAGTCTGAGCTTGCTGGCCCTGCCACAGGCTGTTCTGGGAAGCTACGAGCAGGCGCTTGTCTGGGGTGGGGCCTCACGCTTTTGGCTCCCCAGGCCCGGAGAGAGATCTGCATGTGGGTGAATGTGCACGTTTGCAAGAGGCACACACACTTAGGAGGCAAATTTTGAATAATTTTTGTGGGTTCATTAGTTGTACATGCCTACTTGACAGAATGAGTATGATGTGAGTAAATAAATTGATAGGGTGGGGCTTGTGTGTGCACAGGTGTGAGCAAGTGCAGGTGGGGGTTTATGAATGGACCCTTTTAGGATATGCGTGACTCAAACTCTGCCTCCTTGTCACTTCCAACCCCATTTCAAAGATGGGAAGACAGCAGAAGGTGGTTCACAACACACAGGTTCTGGCTGTGTGACCTTGGGCAAATGGCTTACCTTCTCAGATCCTAAATTTCCCTTCTTCATAATACCATTTTGATAAGGACATTAGTTAATGTACACAAAAGCTAAACATAGTATGCAACATGGTTTTCAACAAATACAAAGTACTGTTACTTTCTAGCCAGCTGGCTCATACTATTGGCTGTTGAGTTTGTGGGTAATGAAAGCTGTCAGGCGTATTATCATGTCACCCCCTCTCTGTTCCTGTGCAGGCTGGTTTTTGCAGGTGACTGCTGTAGGGCTTTAGTGAGACCCTGATTAATTTCACTCTGTGTTTCAGCCCACTGCTCCCGCTCCTCAGAATCTCGATTCTGATATTCAGAAACTTGGCGGTTGTAACATCCATGTCTTAACCCAAGTCATTGATGAGAATCTGAGCAGAGCTCCGAGGAGCAGGGCTCTGAGACCTTCCCTGTTTTTCTGGTTAGTGATCTCAGGTGCAATCTTGGAACGAGTCCTCTCAGAATGTGGAGAGCTCCCCTTGCCTGGGGTCATCCAAGCAGAGTCTAGGTGGCCCTTGGGGAAGATGAGAAGAGCTCCAAAGCGCCTTCGATCTTATGCAGGTATAGCTCTTTGGCCTGTGCGAGCCTACGGTCTCTGTTAGACCCTAACTGGGTTCTCAAAGGCAGAGAAGGGATTTCCCGTGGCTGTGGATCAGGGTTGTTCAATCAGGCCAGCAAGCTGACCTGGCTGTGGGGAGACCTAGATCTAAGGTCACTCTTCCCTGTGTAGCCTTGGTCAAGTTCATCACCAAGGCCCTCTTTCCTCATCTGTGATGACATGTGTGTGTTAGGGAGTGGCTGGGATGGATCAGTGTCTTGAAACCCTCCTATTGCTTTCAGAGGCAGAGTCTTTTTTCCCTCATGAAATCGTACACAATCTATAAAGAGATCAAAGCAGAGCTGCACTATTAGAAGCAGGGCTGGAGGCCTCTGCCCCCAGGCTAGACCTTCAGCCCCCTGGTGCGCACCCCCTGGGAAGCACAGGTTAAAAACCTGGAGTAAAGACCTGTGAGAGCCCCCTCCATCTGAGAAGCTGGGGCCCTGCTAGTCTAACATTCCGTGTCCCGTCATGGAGGGTTCTAAGACGTGCGGTTGGATATGCTGCGATTCTAATGCTCTATGGCCGGTGTTCGTAAGGGTTGGTCCCCGTGCAGTCGCTCAGGCATTTTGGTTCTAGAAGTCTACGACTCCGGCTAATTCTATTCCTCCACGAGGAACCACATGTACTTGGAGGAATTCGAAACCCAACCAAACTGAATTAAAGAAGCTTCTTCCGGATTTGTTCAAAACAACAGGCTTAGTGTCTGAGGATGAAATTCCTCCCTGTCACTCCCAGAAGTACCCAGGCACAGCTCGGCGACGGCATTCTCTCTCGTGGCCAAACACCGTACCTTTTCTTAGCCATGACACAGACGATAATTAATAACCCACACATTACTCCTGGGAAACACCTCTGCCCTTGTACTCCCATATCTAAGATAAGGGAAACTGAGATTTGCATGGCACACCCAAGGCCACCCAGGCAGGCGGTGGCTGAACTGAAAAGACAGACACATTTCCTAAACCTGGGTGCTCTGGGGAGAAGCATGAGATAAGATTTTTTATTTTATTTTTATTTTTTGTTAATCCTTACCTGAGAATGTTTTTTCCATTGATTTTTAGAGAGAATGGAAGGGAAGGGTAGAGACAAAGAGAAACATCAGTGTGAGGGAGGCACATGGATTGGTGGCCTCAACCAGGGCCCGGGCCTGGGGAGGAGCCTCCAACCGAGGCGGGTGCCCTTGACCAGAATCAAACTCGGACCCTTCAGTATGCGGGTCGACGCTGTAACCACTGATCCAAACCGGCCAGGGCGATAAGGTATTTTTTAAAGTTTGGAGAGCTTTTCATGAAATAAAGAGTCACTGGATTCATTCCTCTGGATTGGAGAATGTTCACACTCTACCTTCCCCAAATCTAAAGGTAAAATGACCGTGGACTTGGGTACCTCGGTATATATTTTCTGACCCTACTCTCCTCCCACCACTGCATCTGCCTCAGGCATCCAGTGTTAGGGCTGGCTTTGTGACTGTCAAGAAAGAATCCTAAACATATTCAGTTTGTTAGAAAAGCTTAAAAGTAGCAATGGTGGTAGTGATGGTGAGGGATTAGGAAGGATTGTGCCATTGAACCAGAATTTAAATCGTAAGTGATAGAATGGTGACATTCCAGGTACCTGCTAGATAGAAGTCTTTAGCTACTGAAATGAAATTTCCCCATTAGAAGTAGGGAGCCATTGGTGGTTTTTGAGAAGAAGCAGGATCAGAACAGAACCACATGCTGGGAAGAGTAATCTGACATCAGATCAAAAGGGAAAGTCTCCCACTGAAGACTCCCAGTCTGCTGTGGACCGGGTTTGAACACCAGCTTTACTGGTTTAGGCCGACTGGACTTCACTGTGAACGGGAGGGCTCGATTTCCCTCCAAGAAACTTGGGTGGACACTGGGGTCATTTGTTGGTTTGTAGGCAGCAGCCACTGCTAGGTTCTCATGTAACAAAACAAGTCAAAGAGCTGGATATGAACTGGAAAAGAGCCATGCCTTGAGTCTGTGATGGGTCATGTGACCTCAGGAAGGCCACAGAGCCTCTTCTGAGCCTCAGTTTCCCTGTCTGTAAAGTGGAGATAATAGCTACTCCTACCTACTTCCCGGGGCTGCAGGGAAGGCATATGATAGGTGAGAGCACAGGGAGGAAAGACACAGAATACACTTTATCAAGCCCAATAATGGCTTGATACATGGCAGCCACACCACCAGCAGCCGGAGAGGCTGCCTTAGGAGCGTGTCTGTAAGAGCCAGGCCTGCACAGCCTGGAATTAGAGGGAAAAGAAAAGGAAGTCCTCGCCTACGCATGGGCGAAAGAGAGCTGGGACTGGGGGTCCCCTTCTTTATCAGCATTCCAATTATCATTATTGGTGACAAAAAAAGTTATACTGTCCTATATCAGTATGGTAGTCTATACGTTTTCAAAAAAAGTCTTCATGGATTATCTCACTTGGCCTTTGAATAGAAGGCACAGTCCTGGATAGAATGAATAGGAAGAAAGTGGACTCTGGGGTCAGATAGACCTCATTTCAAATCCCAGCTCTACCACGCACCAGCTGTGTGACCGTGGGCAGTGGTTTAACATTTCTGGTCCCAGAAAAAGGGACAGGATAACAGCACCTAATCTCATGGAGTGGTTGAGAAGGCTGAATGAGTCAGCGCATGGCAAATTCCCAGGACTGGGGTACACTCAGCACACGTGTTCCTGGACCAACGTCATCCTATTATGACGCTTATCGTTGCTCTTGTTTTGTAAGTGAGAAACTGAGGCTCTGATCATTTGAAGGTTCTGCCCAGGTTCCCCCAGGGCTGGAATACACTCAGTACAAGTGTTACTGTACCAACACTCATTGTCACTGAACCCATGTTCCCAGAAGAGAGACTCAGGAGGCGGGAGGGGCTGGAGCGAACCCCTAGAGCAGCGTCTCCAACAGCCCTTGGCAGTGATGGCCGTGTTCTAGCGCTCGGCTGTCCAGGTGGGAGGCACTGGCCACGGAGGGCTGTCCAAAATTTGAAGCATGGCTGGTACACCTGAGGAAGTGAGTTTGTAATCGCATTGCATTTGGACTCACGCTATAGCCAGATGTGACTAGTGGCTACCACATGGCCAGCACGGCTCTAGCGAGCCCGGCATAGGAGCCGAGCTTGCACAGGCGCGGTGGCGGAGTCAGGCCCCCTATCCCGCAGGCACCCCCAGGGCCCACAGTGCTTTGAGGGTCCATGAAAATGTCTCTTAAATTCAGAAGAAAGAAAACAAAAAATTTGGTTGAAGAAAATGTTTTTATATATAATAATATATTCACCTTTATACTAATGTCATCAGGAAACATTTCTAATATTGTTTTTCATGGAGGAAGGGACCTGCAAAGGCTAAAATGCCTAGGACCCTCGAAAGCCACAATGTGACCCTGGGAGATGGACATTTGAAGGAAACAGAGAGCTTCCAGGGGCCTGAGCTTTGGGGAAGAAAAGGGATAAAGTAGGAGGGAGATGATGAGAAGCATTTTGTTACTGGGCCTCCGATACCAAAGTCATTTGTTCATTTATTCAGTACTTTTTTAATGGAGGGCTTGCCCTGTGACAGGCATTCTAGAACAGAGAGCAAGACAGATGAGGTCCCTGCTCCTGTAGGGATTGTATTCTGGGGGGCGGGGGAGGGGGGGTGGGGGGAGAGAGAGACAGACAGAGAGAGAGAGAGAGAGAGAGAGAGAGAGAGAGAGAGAATAAAAAGTATACACTGTATCACTATATCAGGTGTGAAAAGTGAGATGAAGAAAAATTATGCAGGGCAAGGTTGAAGAGTGCTGTGTGGGAAATACTGTTTTGGAAAGGGTGGTCGGGGAGTCCCACCTGACAAGGTGACATCTGAGCAGGGAAAGAGCCACAAAGCCCTCTTGAGAAAGAATTCCAGGGAGAAGAAACAGGCAGCGCAGAGGCCCTGAGGCAGGAAAAGGAGGTCATGCCGACAGACTAGAAAGGAGCAAGGAGGGAAATCAGGGAGGCGGCCCAGGTCCTTTCAGGTAAAGAAAAGACTCGCAGTGAGGTGGGGCCCATTGCAGGATTTACATGATGATTAGTGAGGAACAGAGGAGAGAGGGATGTGCCGGTAGAGATGGACTCCCAGGATCACTGGAATGGGAACCCAGGCTTCCCATCCTCATGGCTCTGCACGGGCCCGCTTCCCCCTACCCAGCTCCTCTCCCAACCTGGGGGCTCCTTGGGAGCCCACAATTCCATGGTCCTTCTACTCATTAGCCAGGGTGGATGGGAAGGAGCCAGGCTGCGGGGTCAGACCTGCCCTCCATCTTGTCTCTGCTTTTACCTAAGGGCCTTGCTTCCACTGTCTTGGCCTCAGTTTCCCCATGTGTGAAGTGAGGCTAGCAATGCTTACCTCACTGGAGGAGTTAGTGAGTGTATGCATGGAAAGCATTTAGCATTGTGCCGGGAACACAAAACATCGTTAATGTTATTACTGTTATTAGTTACTACTATTGCTATTGTAATAATTATAGTAATGTTATTAACTATTACAATAGGTTTCCACAAAATGTGTGGACTGAGGGAACTATTCTCTGTATGTCTATATGTGTACTGATACCCCCACCCCATGCCCCTTGCAGGAGCACCCTTCTACACACACACACACACACACACACACACACACACACACCCCTACCTGTGGGGTTTTGTGACATTCCTTCTCTCCTTGAAACAATTTGTAATAAAGCTCAAGCCACAGCTTATGTAGCAGTAAAATAATTGCTATTCCTGTCACACTGTGGGTGCAGAGAGGTCACAGACGTGACCTCATCCCGAGTCTGAGGGGGCAGGTCATAGGCATGAAGAGGGGAGAGGAGGGTGGGCAGTGAAAAAACAGGAGGTAGAGAATGGCGTGCACACCCTGCAACAACATGGGTTTCCTGGTCTTTTTATTCTGCCGCCGGGGTGACCGCTCTGGGCCTCATCTTAACGTGATTTGTAAAAGGAAGCCATTGAGCATAGTCCCCTCTCTATCCAGGACAAAACACACTTCCTTCCCAGGGAGCTCGCTGGCCCTGTGGCCACCCGTGAGGTGAACCTGCTCCTCTTAGCTGAGAAGCTGCTGGGACCAAAGCCTCTGCTAGTTCCTTGTGCATGAGACCATCAGCCACCCACGGCCACCCCAGCCAGGCCAGCCTGTAACTCAGTCACCCCGGGGGTGGGGAGGTTACGATAAGAGCCAGATAAGAGCCGTGCAAGACGACAAGGGCCACATAACACGGTGGCCACCTGCTCACACTCTGGAGGAAGGCCGCCTGTATTTGAGTCCTGTCTTGGCCCATTGCTGGGCTTGACCTTGAGCAAATCATTGACCCTGCCTGAGCCTCCGTCTTCTGACATATAAACTGAGGAAGGTAGTCATCAGGCTGCTGTGAGGATCAGTTAAGATGACAGTTGGCACAAGGTCCAGCCTGTGAGCCCTCAGTGGTAACTGCTGTGCTGAGGAAGGGGCAGGGATTGGAGGCCCTACTCCTTTGGTGCCAGGAGGCCTCAGTAACATATCAGAGGGCCCATCAGGGGACCAACTGGGAGACCCCTGGGCACTGGGACCAGTCCCTGCTCTCCTGTCTTACTGAGTAACCCGCCATGGAGCTATTGTCAATGGTGCCCTGAAGAAGGCGAGGTCTGGGGACTATGAAGGGCTCACAGAGGCACAGGCACTGGTCACAGCTGGCCTTTATTGAACATTTACTATGTGCCAGGGCCTGCGGTAAGCGCTTGGCACACATTATCACTTGTAAGCTAGCTTACAGCAACCCTATAATTATGCTCATTTTGGGGATAAATGAGTCTCAGAGAGGTTACCTAACCTTCAAGTTCACACAGCTAACATGTGGCCCAGCAAGGATTAAAACTCAGATCACCTGTGTGTCTAACAGTTCCTCACCCGCCTCCTGTGTCCTCAGGTTAGAGAGAGGGCTTGGGAGGAGGGAGGGGTATATGATCCCTCCCCCACAACAGGATCCTGTAATGATGGGTCCTCGAACATCAGCAAACACAGCATTTCAGCAAAGACTTCATCTCTAGTCCTCCCTCTGGATCCCGTTCCCTCTGGTCTGGCCTAGCCCAGCTCCCTGGCTGTCAATCCAAGGCCAATCCCCTCTGAGCAGAACAGTTTAGGGGCACAAAGCCGGCAGGCGGGCAGGCCCGGGCAGGTGGGAGCGGCTAGTATCTGTGGGGCAAGGCAGGCAATTCGACTGTCTGAGGCACCCGGGCTTGCAGTTTTGCAGGCCCAACCTGACTGAGGGCCAGAGGCACTAGAGGGGTTAGGGCTGATTTGGGAGCATCAAGGTGCATACTAATGAGATGCAAACAAACCTTGAATGGTGAGCTCCAGGCCCAGACCCAAGTCCACGTTTAAGCCCCCTGGGCTCTGTCCTCACGATTCCTCTTACCCAGGGTAACTGCTCCACCAACCCCAGGCAGACACAGAATTCAGCCAAGCTATGTTCTCACCCACAGGGCTGGCCATTGACCTGAACCAGCGGTTCCCACCATTGGGAATCCCCTAGGGCGTGGGGGTGGGGCTTCAAAAGACATATTCCCAGCCCCACCCCAGATCTACTGAATTAAAATCCTCGGGGGCGGGGCTCAGGAATAGATGTTTAACAAGTTCCTGGTGCGTCTGGTGTTTGGGATCCGCTGAAAAAGGGAATCTCTTTCTCTGTGATCTTACCTTCTACCATGCCTACTTCAGACCCATATGTGGTACTCTCCTAGGCCCCGGTGGAGAGGGGGTGGGAAGTTAAGAAAAAACACACAATTTTCATGGCGTTTATAGGCTAGAGAAGTGTTTCTCAAAAGTCAGTGTGTTAAAAATCACAGCGTCATCTTGGAGAAGTCTGATGTATGATTTCGTAGGGCCACTGTGGGTTCAGGTGCACGCTTCCCTGTAGGTGGTCCACTAACCACTCCTAGGGGAACATTGGCCCTCAGGCAAAGCAGACTCAAGGTTATCTCTAGGTCAAATAGAAGAATGCAGGAGAGGGAAAGAAGTAGATCTGATTCTTGCACTTGACTTTCACCTGGAAATCCCTGAGTCTGAAAATCTCCCTGTTCATCAGCATCTCAAACCCCAGAGGCAACTGTTTCTCTTCCCAGATAGACACCAGCCCCAGGAACCATGTTCTACTTGCAGTGAATAGAACTGAACCAGAAAATAAAAGGGATCGGTCCACATCCACATACCTTGTGACCCAGCAATTCCACTCCTAGTTAAACACACAACGGAAGTGTGTACCTACTACATTCACCAAAAGATTTGCACGAGAACGTTCAGAGCAGCACTCCTTATAATGGCCCACATTGGAAACAACCCAAATGTCATCCAGGGCAGCATGGATAAGCGAACTGTGGTCGTCATATAGTGGAATGCTATACAGCAAAGAAAACCAGGCATTGCTCTGGGCAGCAATATAGATGCATCACACTCACATAATGTGGGTGAAAGCAGCCACATATACAAAGAATACATACTGTGCTATCCCAACTATATACAGTTAAAATACAGGCAAAAGCTATGGATTACGTTAGAATAAAGTTACCCTTGGTGGGGCAGGTGGTGACTGGAAGGGGGTTGCACAAAGGAGGTGTAGGGAATGGTGGTAATGTTCTGATTCTTTATCTGGAAGCTGGTTAGTTTCTGGAAAGTTCATTGAGCAAGTAAGGACACTTAGGGTTTGCGCACTTTCCTGTATGCATATTATACTTGATTAGAAAGTTTCCTAAAAGTGCTAGTAGAGGACTTCAAAGAAGACTTGTAAAAAGAGGGAAGACATTGAAATAATAAAAGCATCTGACAGGCAGATTGCACAGGATTTCATAGCTATGGGATCTTGGACTCTTTCTGCCCCAGGAACCAGGAAGGAGACAGTTCTCAAAAACCAAGAAGCGTGGAGGCGTGCCAGGGCACACCAGGGCTGTGGAAAACCGAAGCCTCAGCAGTTCCCTGTCCCCACCCCCACCGGGCCCGCCCTCTGCAGAACCGCAAGCACCGTGGCAGGCCCACTTCCACTAGGTTCCCAGGTTCCGCTGAGTTCCCGGTCATTGGGGTTCACTGCATGCAGCATTTTTCTGTCCTAAGAGCAGTTTTCTGGTCCATTTTCTTGTTTGATCCCCTCAGAGACCCTATAAGGGGAGCAAGGAGTATTCTCATCTTATAGGTGGGGAAGCTGAGACCCAGAGGCAGGGGTCAGAAGACTTGTCCAAGGTCATACTGCTAAGCAAGTCGCCCTGTCAGGACTCAAACACCAGGCTCAACTTCCAGATCCCACCCTTCCATATGTGCTGTTCCCAGCAATAGCCATGCTGGTTGTAGCACCTGCCGCTTAGAGAGCACCTTGTCTGTGGATGGACCCAAGGAAATAGGTACTATTATCTCATCCCCGTTTCACAAATGAAAATAACAACAAAACTGAGAGTCAGAAAGTCCCAATGCCTTGTCCCAGATCGATGGCCGGTGGGAGTTGGGCGTGGATTGGAACAGTCTGTCTGAATTGAGTCTGAGCCCTGAACCACTAGCCCAGTGGCTCCCAAACCCAGTTGGACCTCACCTGGAGTTCCCGTGGAACTTGCAGAAATACAGGTTCCCTGACCCTACCCCAGCCCTTACATTTCAATTTTGTAGACTTAGGATAGGTCTGAGAAACCAGTATTTTTTATAACAGTCCTAGGCATTGGGAGGCTCAGTTCTTAACGAGGCTACCCCTGAAATATGACAGTGAAAACAAAACAATTTAAAGGTGAAGTTTAATGTAGCAACTTCCAAATTAACTAACTCACTGAGCCTCTGTAGTCATCAGAGTTCTCCTAGCGAGGGGACACGCCCCACAGGAAGGTTTTGGGGAACAGCCCGGCTGGCTGGGCAATAGCTACACTTGGGGTGGGGTGGTGACTGACCAGGGATCCCAGGAGGGCTCTAGGGGGCTGGCGGGGCCATTGTTTGTGTTCACCTGGTAAACATCCATCAAGCTGTAACTTAAACGGATGCACTCTGGTTTGGAATATTTACAAAAAGAAAAAAAATCAAGGTTGACCACTTGTCTGAGACACTGTACAGAGTCCTTGCACAGAGTAGAGAGCTGTACTAGGAATCCAGTAGGGGCCTTCTCATTGTCCCCTTCCAAGAGTTTGAGATTCTGGGATTTAAATTTCCCAAGAGCCTATGATTTCTGAGTCAATCCCAAGATTTCAGGAGCGCCCAAATCTGTAAAGTAGCTAACATTTAGTGAGCTCTTAAAGCGTGGTGACTATCGGCTTTACATGCACTGTGAGGTGAAGAGCATGCTGCACCCCTACCCCTCAGGGAGGTGGAAGGATGTGCCCAAGGTCACAGTCAGGACAGGACTGCTGACCCCTGGCTCCAGAGCTCATGAACCCAACCATGGAGCCATACTAATATTAGCTCTGCCCCTTCCCAGAGCTGAACTTCTAAATGTCTAAAGGACGCATTCTGTGCCATCTAGCCTTGCATTT
Source organism: Myotis nattereri (assembly GCF_964212035.1). Classification (NCBI taxonomy): domain Eukaryota; kingdom Metazoa; phylum Chordata; class Mammalia; order Chiroptera; family Vespertilionidae; genus Myotis; species Myotis nattereri. The sequence goes on from NC_138080.1 coordinate 90,610,564, forward strand.
GCTGGGAGGACCCCAGAGGGAAGGGGATGCTGCAGGGGTAGACAGCGAGCAGCTCTGACCTGGGACATGTGAGCACACACAGGCCAACACGCACACACACGCTGGCGTTACCCCACAACTGGCATGTATAGTCCTGCTCAGCTTACTCTGAGGCCAACTACTGTGGGCACTGGAGCTGAACGGGAACTGGGAACTGGAGAACTCTCCAGTGTGGGCTCCCAGCCATGGGATAGACAGCTGCCCTGCCACCTCACTGTCCCCACCTCCTCCTTGCAGGGGCCACACCAGTCTCAGGAATGGAAGAAGACTCAGCAGGGAGGGGGCAGGGAGGGGGCAGGGAGGGGGCAGAGAGGGGTTACTCTCTCCTGCAGGCTCCAAACTGGAAGGCATCACCTCTTTCAAAACGAGATGGATTTTAGGAAATAATTTGATAATCAATGGGTAATGGTAGAATATCAGGCTCTGTAACTGGCCAAGGGGAGACAGGACATCTTAAACTTCTATTCCAACCCCTCTCTTTAAATGCATGCTCCACTCATAGCCATGTACACCCAGCCAAGGTACTCTTTGCCGTAACTCCTTCAACACGGTCCTCCAATATTTACAAAATAAAAGCCATGCTCCTATGATGATTTTATGAAATCCTTATGTTTTAGAGCTATACATGGAAATATTTCCAGATGCAATGAGATATCTGGGACATGCTTCAAAATAATCTGGTGAGGCAAGGATCAGTGGGGAGAGAGAGAAAGCATAATTGTTGACACTGGTTGATGGGTTTGTTTTTTTAAATACTATCCTGCTTACGTTTGTATATTTCTAAAATTTCCCATTAATAAAGAATTACATATAAATCACTTTTTTTTTAAACCACACTTCTTGGCCCGGCACACAAGGCCTATGACGACCTGGCCCTGCTTGGCTGATAGTTCCTGCACACACCTGCCGCTACCTTTGAACCACTGTGCCTTTGCACATGCTACTTTCTCTTTCTGAATTGCCTTTTCCGTATTTAAGCCTTATTCAGCTTTCAAAACGGGTGGTCAGTGACAGCTCCTCCCAGAAGCCTCCCTTGATTCTATAACTGGGCTAACTCACTCCTCTGGGCCCCCATGCCAGCCTGAGTTTGCCTCTATTTTACCCCCTACCTCAAGGTATTTTAACCACCTACTACGGGCCTGCCTCCACCAAATGTGCATCTTTGGGAGCCTGACACTTCAGAAGTGCTTACTCAGTGTCTATTGAACGAATTGCTTGTTGAGGAAACAGAAGCTGTGTGACTGAAAGAAAGTGGGTTAGCTTTTCTGAGTCTATTCGTCTCTACACTGAAAACAATAGCAACAACAAAAAGAAAAGGCAGTGGACAGTGACAGATGGCTGCAGCTATCTGTGAGTCTAACCTGGTGACAGGTGCATAGAGGGGCTGAGTAAATCAGGTTTTCTTTCCAACATTTAAATCGTATGCTTAGAAATGGCTCCCAGAAATGACACACCCACCCAGGACACCAGCACTAACTGCCTAGTGACTTTAGGCAAAAATTCAAAATCCATGTTTCATCTGTAAAATGGGGCCAGTTATTCTTGAAGGCAGATTTCAGGGAACTCCTGAGGACCTTGCAGTTGTACAGTTACAGATTCCTGCAGACTTGCTGGCAATAGGTATGGAGTGGTGTGTGCACACACGTGTGTGTGTATGTGTGAGGGGGTGTTGGTGGGTGTTGGGGGAATGGACTGATTGATGTCCCCTATCCTCTGAAGGGCAGCTTAAGCTTGTTGCTAATCCCTAATTGTCTCCAGAGTATATGGGGACAATTGACTGGCCTCCAAGACTGACCACCCCTATAGAAAACAGCATCATCTCATTACCTGGATTAGGCAGAGGAAAGTGAAAAGATCTGGCTAATGGGCCTGCCTCTCCCACTCATTTGCTGTGTGACTTCAGTCAAATTACCAGCCTTCTCTGGTGAGACTTCAGTGTCTCCATCTGTCTGATTTCATTGTCTCTAGGGCCCCTTCCACTCCCAGCTCTTATCTATGATTGGGTTGGACTAATGCTTAGTCCTTGTAAGTGACAGTTCTCATCTATGACTTAGAAATGAAGATTCACTCATTCTCTCAACAGATATGCAATGAGCTTCTTGTATGTGCCAGGCATGCTAGACACACGTGCATGCCTGAGCAACACCTAGTAGAAGAGAATATATCAAACAAAGAATATACAAATAACTGAAATTCCAACTGTGATGTGTCTGAGGGAGAACTTTAGGGTGCTGTGGGTGATCTCCACCCCTGGGGGAGCAGGGGAAGCCTCGTGATGACTTCACCGATGACTGCGAACATAGTGAATAAGGCCCTGAGAACTACATTTAATTCTCACACCAGTTCTCTGAGAAAAGGACTATTATTATCCTCATTTTTCAGGTGAGGAGGCTGAGCATTAGAGAAGCTGTGGCCCGGGTCACACACGAATACTTTCCAGGATTTGGACCCACACTTTTCTTTGTATGCCTGTCTAGAACCCCATTATGCATGAAGCATTCATACCAAGAGTCATAGAAATAGTAGCACTGGGGTTCTGGGCTAGCTGAGCTTGTGCTGGGACCCACGAAGCAGGGGAGCTCCCAGAGGCTCTGCCCGTCCGATCCTGAAGAAATCCAAAAGGCAGGGCCCGTCCGGAGCTCAGGAAGACCCCTGAGTGTACCTACCTTGTTGCCCCAGCACACACTGCTTTTCTCTCAAGCTGCCCCACATTCTCTCTCGCCTGACCCCACGTGGCCAGCAGCAATGCCGGTGCCATGGCCTGTCGTGCGGCAGCCGGAAGGAGACTTTCCAGGCGGAGGTGAGTTCAGAGCAGAGTGTGCAGAGAGGGGAGCAGGGGATGGGTGTAGAGGCAGCTCAGGAACAGAGGCAGCCCGGCAGCCCCTCCCATAGGAAGCACAGGCCCGGCTGGCGTGTCACACTGGGAACATCAGTGTCCTTCTGGGTCTGGTTCCCTGCGTCCCTAAGGAGGCCGCTAAGAGTCATGGAATCAGTGGGGAGCCCAAGAGAGGCCTTCACTCCCTCTAGGTATTCCCCCATTTTTCAGATGAGGAAACTGAGGCCCCGGAGCTCACGGAATAGGGGCCCCTCTCTTCGGGCTAGCCAACATTGTACGCTCAGCTCCTTCCTGCCAGAGAGTAACCTGGGCTCCTGGGGGACCCAAGCTGCCGCTACTGACTAGGGACGTTAAGCCCCTTGGGTTCCTCGCCCGCAAAATGCAATCATTCCTGCTCTGCCTACCTAACAGGCTTGTCAGGGTGAATCGATTAATTCCGGCTCTTAATAATCCAACCACCTTTATTTTACAAGTAAGGAAAAAGGCCCAAAGAAATAGTCCGAGGCCACAGAGCCTGTGAGTCACAGAGACACAAATAATGAAATTCTCTTTTCACCTTGCCTGCTTTGAAAACTCAAAATTTTTCAAATGACTGTGCATACTCAGCCCAGGCCCCCAGCACAGAAAGCATCCAGCGCATGTCAGCTGTAATAATAGCTGTTAGAACTGTCCTGCGTGGAGGGCACTGCCAACCTGCCCGGGCTCAGCTTCCCACCTGTGCAACCAGCTGAGGCACAGAAACACTGGAGTCCTGAGCCCAGGCACCAACTCCAGAGTGTGGCTGGGGGCGGAGGCAGGCTTCTGAGCCCTCAACACACCTTTGCACAGCCCACTGTTCCCCACGGTGGGGCGGTAGCACCCCCCCCCCCCCCGACCCTGCTCCCCAGTAGAGGGCTGAACTCTGGCCTGGTGGCTCTGCTCAGCGTTCCACTCCAGCTCTCCTGCCTCCAAAGATATGCATCGGATTCCTGCTTCCCCCAAGACGGGAGAACAGAGCTGCCCCCACTCCCCCCACCCAACCCCAGTGTCGCCTCTGGTGCCTTGAAGACTCACAGCCTTTCACAGCCCTGTGAGCACCCCATTTCACAGCCAGGAAAGCTGAGGTTCTAATCCGGGTGAGCTAAAGAGTCACAGGAGAGCCAGGGCTGGCAGGTTATTCAACTGTCCCTCCGCGCCCCCTCCCCCCCTCTGCCTTACCAGGTGGCTTTATCTGTCATAGGGCCCCTGTGCGCCCTGGACACACACAGCAGCCAGCACCTCTCCTTTCCCTGGCCCCAGCATTTCTCCTAAAACCATGGAGAACATGGCCCTCAAATCTCCCTGAAGGCTCATCCCCAGAAAGCCCAAACAGGGGATTCCATTCTTCCCGGGACAGGAGTCCAACTTTCCATTCATGCAAATATGACCTTGTTCCTCCATGAGATCAAAGTCCTAGCCTTGTCCATTCCTGAGCCCCAATCCCCTGGCCCCAGACTCTACATCTCTGGCTTCATTCAGTGTACCTGGGCGATCTAAGGCCCAGGTGTCCCTGTCCTACCCCTCCATGTGGCCTCGGTCACGTCCTGGTTCTGTCCCCACTTGCCAAGAGTCCCTAATACCCGCCTTCTCTGGGACAAGGCACAAGAACGGATTTGCTTTGCACCCCCTCCCCCAACTTGCCATCCGCCAGCAGTTCTTACCTGTGCCCTTCAGGTAGGGGAGGGTGCCCGGCTGGGCTGCTGGGCTGGAGCCCCTTTTGCTAGCAATTCACTAGCAGCAGGGGCTGACAGGCTCCGGAGAGAGGTGCGGAGAGGGAGCAGGAAGGCGCACACTGCACTCTGAAGAGGCTGCTGAGAAAGTTGGAGTAGGTGTGTCCCAGCCCAGGAGGAGGAGGGAAAAGGAGGTGGGAGAATTGAGGCGGATCATCCCCTCCTGCCAGCTCTCTGTCTCACCGAGAGGGAGGGAGGGAGCCAACTGGGTTGTGGCCCAGAACTCACGGTGGGGAATCGAGTCATGGAAAATGACGGCTGGAAAGCTGCTGAGAAATCAGGCCCATCTCCACCTCCCTTCTCAGTTTTATAGGGATCAAGGGAGCCCCCAGACAGGTAGTGCTTGCCCCAGGACACACAGAGACCATGGCAGGACTGGGAGAGGACCCAGGCTGCTAGCTCTCCGGCCCTGCCCTCCCCCACGCTACAGATCTGAGAGACAACCAGTCACCCCTCCGCCCAGCACCTGGTTCCAAACCCTGGCACTGCCATGTCCTGTCTCAGTAACCTTGGGTGAGTGACTTTATCAGAGCCTCAGTTTCCTTTTTTGGAAAAGATGGAGGCAGTAACTCCTACCTCACGAGGTTGTTGTGGGGGTTGGACGAGATAAAGTTGGTGGAAAGCATGTAGCAGAGAAAGTCCCTCATAAAAGGTAATTCTTCTTATCCTGTTATTGGCTGTGACTCCCTCCATAAACAACAGCCTCTCTGAGCGCTGGCTTCCCGTCTGTCTCTGAAATGGGGGAACAAGAATCTCTACTTCCTACGGTCATAAAGGGCAAAGCACAAAGCCTGGCATCTCGCTGGGAACGAAGACATCTTAGTTTTGCCATATTTTACAGGCTGCCTCTCTGCTCTGGCTTCCCAAATATTCCAATGTGCTCCCCATGTTGAGAACCAATGTTTTAAGGGAAGGGAAGAAGAATTAGACAGAAAATAGCGCTCTCTCTCTCTCTCTCTCTCTCTCTCTCTCTCTCTCTCTCATTGCCACTCTTTTTGTTATAGATGTATTCATTTGCTTGTTTCTTGTGCACACACAGGTAAGGCCCTACACCTCCCCTTTTCCAGGCACTGGGCCAGGAACTGGGGACTTAGAGGGAAATGAAATAGTTCCTGCCCCACAGAGCTGAAATCGGCTCTGCAACCATCCTGTCTAATTCCCTCTCTTCCCCCCGGACTTGCAGCCCCTCTGCCGCTTTCCTGGCAAATAAGTGAGTCTTTGCTTGCACACCTCTAATTACAGGGAGCTCATTACCTCTCCCAGAGGTCAGTTCTGATTGTTAGTAATTCTGCTTGATGTCTGCGAGCAGCCATTCTTGAACCCGGTTAATACTCAAGAATTCTACATGTTATTACTGTTAGTATAAACTATGTGTTCCAAGGCAAATGACTTACATTTGCAAAGTCTCTGTTTCCTTATTTGTTAAATGGACTCACAACTGCCGGGGCCACTCAGAACAGATCTACTTCCTCTACCATGTGACAGAAACTGAAGCTGGGTCTGTGGTCTCAGACTGGTTTCCTAGAAGTTCAAGCCGGACCCTATGGATAAGTGGAACCATTAAGGTTCATGAGGCTCTTGGCTGCATCCCAGCTCTTGGAATATGTTCGTTCACGAGCTGCTGCGGCTCTGTGGGCTGTGCCCCGCCGACCTGTCACTAGCAGCAGGGATGACCACAGGTGTCAAGCAGGCTGCTGCGGTGTGCTGCCCGAGGTGCCCAGAGGAGCTCCCTTCGAGGAAGACTCTCCCAGGTCCCCTCCCCCAAGCTGCCTCAGCCCTGCATGAGAATCCTAGGGGTTTGCAGTGTGAGGGGGGCTACTGCGATCCACTCTGCACTCCGGCGGGAAGGCCACCCTGGGTAATTATCCACTTGGCTGATTGCCGCCCAAGTCCCCGAGTCTGGGCCGGTTAGGCATTAACCCGAGGGAGGGTGGCTGAGCGGCCCCTCGAGCCCTCTGACTAGTCATGTGTGGAGTGGCAGGCGACTGTCTTCCTTCGGGCCCCCATCTGGGCCAAGGGTGGCCTCCAGCCTGCCCAGGGCAGGGACTGTCCCCCTGGGGGGCAGGGGAAAGGGGGAGGTGAGTGTTGGGATGGGTTGCAGAATCCCATAATGCTACCGACATTCATCCTCTCCTCTCCTCTCCTCTCCTGACCCAGGCCCTAATCCCTCTCCTCCCTACTGGCCCCAGGACCCAGCTCGGGGAGCTGCTGGCCCCTAGTCCCTCATGCACCAGGAGATGGACTCCTTAGTGCCCCTCCCCCCGCATCATGCTTGGAAGCCTCTCATTCCCAGGCCCCTGCTCACAGACTCCTGGGTATCCGAAATTGTACCTATCGGTCTCGGTACAATCATACGCCACCTCCCCTCTGTGAGCTCCCCTGACCATGCCCCAGATCTGATTGATTAGTAATAATCCTATATAATAAACACATAATATGCAAATCGACCAAACAGCGGAATGACCGGTCTCTATGATGCGCACTGACCACCAGGGGGCAGATGCTCAATGCAGGAGGTGCCCCCTGGTGGTCAGTGTGCTCCCACAGGGGAGTGCTGTTCAGCCAGAAGCCAGGCTCACAGCTGGTGAGCGCAGTGGCAGTGGCAGAAACCTCTCCCACCTCTGCTGCAGGCAGGCAGTAAGGAGTGAGGGGTTCCAGACTGTGAGAGCCCCAGACTGCAAGAGGGGATGTCTTACTGCCAGCTTAGGCCTGATCTCGGGGTGGGGGGGACGGGGGAATCGGGCCTAAACTGGCAGGCGGACATCCCCGAGGGGTCCCGGACTGCGAGAGGGTACAGGCCGGGCTGAGGGACAACCCCTCTCCCCCAGTGCACGAATGTTGTGCACTGGGCCTCTAGTAATATTAATAATTGCCCATCTTTATGTCAGGCACTCAACTCAGCACTTTGTGGGGATTATCTACTTTCTCTGAACACCACCACAATGGATTAGGTGCTGTTATCAGTCTCTATTTTTCACATGAAGAATCTGAAGCTCACAAAAGTTTTAACCACTGACCCGACATTGCTGGTCTAAACTAAGCTGAGTTTCAAACCCTAGTCTGTCTGAATCTAACCACTGAGCTGCACTTCCTGGGTCTCTCCTTTCAACCTGCAACCCTCTGGCCGCACTTCCTGTTTGACCCTCTGCTTTGTGTCTCATGTCTGTGTGCTCCTCTCTTCCCTTCAAGCCCAGCCCCACTTTATTTTCACCTCCTCAGGAATGTATCTCTGTCCAACTCCGTGGTTCTCAGCCAAGGCTGTACCCCTGGGAGTCAGGGAGTGGGGGTGGGGGTGGGGGCTTCAACAAATCCTGATGCCCCACCAATTACATGGAACTCTCTGGGGTGGGCCCCACATCAGGGTTGCTACGCAGGGGCAGGCATGTTGCAGGCACTAAAGAATTACATCTGATTCTGAATGCCCCATCCGGACCTGTTTCCTGAGCTCAGTGAAGCAGGTATTGAACTCTGGTCTTTAACATCTAGCTCTGAGGTTCCACAGTTCCGCTGTTCCCTGCAAGGATACTGTAGGCTTCTAACGAAAGACCTAGCAAATAGTCGCCGTCCACTGCCCTGCTTGCCTAGGAAAGCCGCGCTCTCCCGTGGACTGGCCGAGCTGTCCCTCCCTGCCTCCTAGGTTTTCCTACTCTCATTGTGGGGTGGAGAGTATACACAGGGGCCTGAGCAGCAATGAAAACTCTAAGCAGGTGGCAAATTTGAGGTGCCCATAGAGTCTGCAAGCACCGATAGTATTATTTTCATTTTTAACAGACTGAACCCCTTTGAGTCCTTCTGGGCCAGGCAAAAGGCTCAGGTTTCTTTGGTGAAATTCAGACACCCATCATCAGAAACAGCACATCACAGATGCATGTGCAGAGTTGGTTGGCCAATGGCCTGGTTGGCCCAGGACTGAGGGGGCTCCCAGGATGTGGGACTTTCAGTGCTATAACTGGGAGGGTCCCAGGGGAAAGGGACTAGTCGGTGACCCTAGAGGCAGGACCTGCTGCCTTACTGCATTACCCACACCTGTTGCACACCCAGCGGAGGTGCCAAGTGGGTGTGGTCCATCTTGGAAGACCGGCCTTGAGAGAAGATGCAGCTCACTGGGAACAGTGGGCTGATGGACTGGTGACACTGAGACGGTGCGTTCAGTGAACATGAAATGCACACTGTCATTTCCAGGGCCGGGGTTCCTCCGACAGACTGCGTTCTCCCCGGGGAGGGTCACACCGCAGGATGGGAGTGAGGCTGGGAGACAGGTCCAGAACAGAGACCCTGGAGTCTGCTCTGCGGACAGAAAAGGCTCAGAGGCCTGGGTGTCAAAGGGACATGATGCCTTTAAGGAGGATGAAGTCATCGAGGCTGAGGCCACCTGGCTGCTTGAGGGCTGCAGGCTGCAGCCGAGAGGGAGAGGCAGAAGGTGGAAGGCAGGTGGGACGTGGGGGCCGAGCCTGGGATGTCAGCTCTGCGCTGACAGACGGGACCCAGCAGGAGTGGGAACGGCCAGCCCTGGCGTTGCCTGGGGTGCCCGGGAATGTAATCAAACACCCAGCAGACCCGCTGGCCATGGGCATCTGGATACCACCGGGCCCTCCAGCTCATCCCGACCCCCAGCTGGCAGTTCTGACAGGCTCCTGCCAGGAGAAGCGTCCGGCCTTGTTGGCCAGGCTGGTGAGCATGAGCTCATCTGCCACCAATCCCGCCCTCCTCAGCCTGCCCCAAGCTGGTGCTGGTGGGCGGGGCTCTGTGGTGGGAGCTAATGGAGCCAGGCAGGCCTTCTCAATGGCCTTGGTTAGGCCATCCCAACAGGAAGCCTGGAAGGTGGACTTGAAACAGAATCTCTGATGTTATCCCCACCCTGAACCTGCCCCAGACTTGGGCCTTTGATGTGGCCCTGGCCCAGGGAACCAGTACCCTCCCTGTTCCTCTTCTCCACAACCATGAGCTACATTCCAGCATCATCTCCCATTTCTCCCTATTGTATGGTAGCAACAACAATAACAACTGTGGTGCTAATAACTAATATTTGTTATAATTTAGGTACATCATTTCATTTAATCCTCAAGTAGATTGTCCTAATGAAGTACTGTTGTTATCATCATTCTCATTTTTGCAGAGGAAGAAACTGAGGGTCCGAGACTTCACTGACCGGTCCACAGTCATCCTCCCCTTAAACGGCACCAGGATGTGGACTAGGTTTTCTGGCTCCCAAACCTGAGCTCTGAGCCTCCACCTAGTGTTATGCCCCAACCAGATCACAGGAGTGGGATCCATGAGCAGGCCACGGGCATCTGGAAGGCCCTGCACTTGATTCAATGCTCTGTTGTCTCTACCTTGCAAATCTCAATTTTAAATACGGTTCTCACATTGTCAAACTGCAGATCAGCCAGTTTACTGCTCCCTAGCCTCAGCCCAGAACCCTCCATCTGCTCATGCGAGGTGTCTACCCAGATCGCCGTCCCCCCACACTTACCTGGCACTGCTCAGTTAGCATCTCCTCATCTCCCCACCATGAGTGTAGGGACTGTGGGGAGTCTGTGCCCTTGTAGAGCACAGGTTGCTCTGTTCTGGTCTCACAGTGAGGTCAGGACAGGCTGTCACCGTGTGCTCTTCACCCCATGGGCTGCACTCATCGGGGGTGTGGAGCACAGGGTGAGGGCTGTTCTTAAAGTTAGGCAGCTGGATTCAAACCCAGCTCTGCCATCTTGCAGCTATGTGGCCTTGGCTCAGTTACTTAACCCCTCTGGGAAGCAGTTTTCTCATCTGCCAAATGGAGATGGGAACGGTTCTTATCTTGCAGGGGTGGGGGTGTCCTCAGGATTAAATAGGTGATGAATCAGTAAAACACTAAACACAGTGCCTGGGGCAAAATGGCAGTTTCCTGGATCAGTTTAGTACCTAATTTATCCATGAATTTCCTACAGCTCTTTGTATCCTGCTAATGAAATGTGATCGGTGCAGAGGATGGATAGATGTGAAATTCCTTTGGAAGTGCCACAGTGTCACGCGTGTGGAGAAACAGGACCTAGTTTTACAGTTGAAGAAACTGAAGCCCAGTGAGATTTGCTGGCCTGTTGAGGCCCCGCAGACCTCCCTCTCCCCCCTCACTGGGTGCTTGGGTCCTGCTGGGTCTGTTCAAGGCCAGCAGGGCAGAGGCCCTGGGGAGCAGGGTCTGCTCTCTGCTGCCTGAATTCCAATTCCGGAGGCAGCTCTGGCAGCCCCACCAGCCCTGTCTCCTCGGCAGCACATTCCAGACATTCTGCCCAGGCTAGAAAGAGGCTGGCCCTGAGGGAGGGAACCCCGGAACCTTGGCCTAGCCCGGGAGAGAGGCCTTTGTCGCCCAGGAGCTGAGCCGGGATTGCTGGTCACTCCGATGCCATGGCATTTCAAGCCCTCCTCACTGGGCCGGCCTCAGGCCCACCCAAGGCCCAAGATTCTGGGAGGGTTGTGCAGGGAAAATAGACTAGTAGCCCAGTAGCTGCCTAACTGCGGACTTTGTAGAAATCATCTGGTGGGAGTGGAGGTCAGGGGCTAAATGCTCATCCTAGGCCCCCCGACCATGGAGGGGCCCAGGACTCTGCATTTCTAAATGAGCCTCCAAGAGGCTGATTCAGTCCACTGTGTAAATGATAGATGAGGAAGCTAAGGTCAAGAGAGGGAAGGGATTGCCCGCAGTTACCCAGCAACGAGGAGCCACTGCCCTGCTGGAAACAGGAGGGGCTCAGAGGCAAACTGCACAAGGGCAGAGGAATCCAGGAAGGGAGGAGGGCTGAGAGCAGAGCAGCTCAAAGTTAGAAAGATGGGAGTATTTGCCCCTTCTCCCCCCCCCCCCCCCCCCGTCTACACCCCCCCTCCCCCGACCGTGCCTCCGCCCCCACGGAGGCTGCTAACTGGCCTAACTCAGGGGGCATGGAGCCCCAGCCTCTCGCACTCTGGCTCTGAATATCACTGTGTGGTCCTCCCTCCCCCGACCCCCCACCCCCGACTGCACTCATCAGGGGTGTGGAGCATGGGGTGAGGGTTGTTCTTGAAGTTCGGCAGCTGGATTCAAATACAGCTCTACCATCTTGCAACTGTGTACAACCTCTGGACATCCATCCCTCCTCCATCTCTTCTCTTCTAGCGGCTTTCCTTTTCCTATCACTGTGTACAAGAGAGAGCACTACTTGGAGCAAAACACCCTGGGCTCAAGTGACAACTGAGTCACTGCCGTGCTGGGTGGTCTTAGGCCAGTTCCTTACCCTCTCTGAGCTCAAGTTACTCATCTGCACAATGGTGGACTAGAGCAGCTTTTCTCAAAGCGCAGTTCATGGATCAGCTCCACAGAAGCCCCCAGAAACTTTGCTAAAATGCAGATTCTCAGACTTCCAATCAGATAAGAGGGGTGGAAAATTTTGGAGAAATCTTCTTATTTAAATTTTGCATTTAGACAAGTAATACATGATATAGTTTCCTTATAAAATAATAAAACATTACATTAAAGGCTAAAGCTCTCTTTGCCGGTGCCACCAATTGCCTTCTCCAAAGGCAACCACTGTAATCGTTTTCATACACAAATGTACCACCAGTATGAAATACAGGGTGGGGCAAAAATAGGTCTACAGTTGTTCATATAGAAAATAATGCAATAATCAATAAACAATATACAAGAATAAACTCTATGTTTTGCATCCTCACAACTGCAAACCCACTTTTGCCCCACCCTGTATATAGCATTTGGGGGTTTGTTTGTTTTGGGGAGGTGGTTGTTAAGACAGTATCTTGTGTGTCATTCTGCAACTTTTCTCTCAACAGTATCTCAACAGGGTTGGACAAGAGCGTTTTCATGGAGTACACGTACATCCACTTTACGCTTCTAGCCCCAGGGTTATTCTGGGGCTCACCTGGGTTTGGTTTGAGAACCTCTGAGCTAGATAAATTCTCACATCACATCTTATGAGTCTGATTTTGACACAGGATAGTGGAGGGGCAGTGGGATATCTCTCAGGGATGAGAGGATGTCCTACCTAAATGGAGTGTCCTTGGCGCTTGAAGCTGGACTCCACTGCTCAGATAGTCCCTATCAAGGGTGTGGTCCCCTGGGATACAGCCTAGCTGCTAGGGCCTCCTACTTCCCTTCCTTAGAACCCTCAGGGCCACTCCCTTCCTCCCTTGCCAGCCCTTGATCACCCTGATGTCATCTCTGCAGGTGAGGCTGACTCAGGCTCTCTCTGCCACCTCGAGGGCAGCTGCCCTGGTTTTGGACTGGGCCTGACTGGTTTGGCTTGGGGGGGGAGGGGGGATGCTGCCCCTGGTTTCCTAATACCTCCTCTCTGGGGACCTTCAAGCACAAACCCTCTGGCTCTGTGAGGAACCCAGGAGCTGTCTGGGTCCTGAGTAGTGACATGCTCTTCACTGTCCTCAAGGTTCTGCCACAGCTGTGGGACCTCGACAAGCCCCCATCCTTCTCGGGGTGTTCCTCTCCCTGTCTGTAAAATAAGATGGCACTCCTTCATTTCTATGCCTGGAAAGAGCATCTAGTGAACAAATCTATGCAAGATTTGTAGAATGAATAACAGTTAAAAAGTCTTCCAATTCCTAAGGACTGTGCATTCAGGCCAACCAGTGGAACAAAATGCATACCATGTGCGTAGCCCTAGACTGGGAACTGAGGGGGTTAGAACCCTGGGAAAGACATGCTCCTTGCAAACAGTCTAGTCATCCAGTCGATGAATATTTCCCTGCAGTTCAGCATGGGACAGGAGCGGAGCCAGGTCAAGGCCGTAAAGAAAGACAAGGGGTCCACTCACAAGTGATCAGGGAAGAGTGTGAATCAGGAGAGAGGCAAGTGGAGGTCATGGTCACACAGATTAAGGGTCCTGCAAAGAGATCAGAGGAGAAAGCGTCAGTGGGAAGATGGGGTATGTGGAGAGTGGAAGCAGGGAAGAGCATGTGCCACAGGCAGGCTCTGCATAAATGTTTGCTAAAGTGAATAAACAGATTATTATAGGGACCAAATCATGATAAGTGGATACAAGAAATAGAGCCCTAGCCTGTTTTCCTCAGTGGATAGAGTGTCCACCCATAGACTAAAGGGTCCGGGACTCAATTCCAGTCAAGGGCACGTACCTTGGTTGCAGGCTCAATCCCTGGCCCTGGTCAGGGCATGTGTGGGAGGCAACCGATCAATGTATCTCTGTCTCTCTCTCTCCCTTCCACTCTCTCTAAAAATCAGTGGAAAAATATCCTTGGGTGAGAATTAACATCAACAACAAAAAGAAATAGATGAGTGTGTTAAACAGATGACAGATAGAAATTAGCTGATGAAAGTAAGCTAGCAATACATTGATGGATGGACACATGGATGGATAGATGGATGAAGATAATGGACAAATGGATTGGCAAGCAGAGAGACAGACAGATAATCTTGGTCCAGAATCGTTGGATTTAGGGCCAGATGTCCAAGTTTGGTTTGGGGCCCTTCTGCTTACTGACTCGTACTGGCCACGTGACCATAAGGATTTTGTGCTGAAAACAAGGGATGACCAGAAAATTATGAGAGTGATTAGCAGATGAGAGGGAGCAAATCTAAAGGACTTCTCAGCCCTAGATACACATCAGTAGCACAATGCAGGAGATTCACAACTGGTGTGTAAAGTGACTGACAGAGGAATAGGCGTAGGAGCTGGAATTTATATTACACAACAGTAGCTCCTACTCCATGGAGTAACGGGTGAGCAAACCGAGGGCCTGATGTTTGGGGTTGTTTGAGGCCAGGGTCTGGCTTACTTTTATCTCATCATCCAAACCACACCCCTCCTCCCTGAACAGAGCACCTTCTGCTGGAATGCTCAGCTCTGCTTCCCTCCTCAAAATCACGGTGCTATCCCAGCCTCAAGGTCAGTATTCAGAGCCTGACAAATGCGGTCCAGGGGTCCCACCTCTGTCCCCTAAATCAGAGTACTCTGACATGCCCAGGTGGATGAGACCACAGCCCACGGTGATTGTTCATGAACTACCTGCTCATTTTGCTGCTGCTGCTGCTTGCCCAGGTTCACTGGTTGGAGTCTGGCAGGGTCGAGACTTGAACCTGGCTCTCCTGCTGCCTGCCTATTCCAGGGCCTCCTGCCCAGAGGCAAAGAAATGGCCCAAATGACCTCTCCATGGCCTTAGGCTCAGGGATTTCAGACTCCTCAGCAGCTCCCAGACACAAGCCACTCCAGTTGCCTGAGGATTTCGAGCTAAGCCCTCCAGCTTTCACCGGGCTGCTGCTGGGATCGTTGAAAACCAGGGGATGAGGGAGGCCTAATGGAGATAAGTGGTTCTTGTTCCTCCTCCCATCTGGCTGCTGCCCAGATGGAGGCCACACTGATGCCTACACTGAAGTGCCAGGCGTGGAGCCCTGGGGGCCAGGCAGGAGGAGTCGAGCTGCTCAGTGCCCACAGGAACCCGGTTGAGAGCAGCTTGCTCGGGCCTAGCAGCTCATTGGAATCACCTGTGGAGCTTTGCAGCTTTGGGGTGAGACTCTAGTTTCAGTGGTTCTCAACCTTGGCTGCACATTAGAATCACCGGGGAATCTTTTTAAAATCCTGATTTCTGGGCCTCATCCTCCGGAAATTCTGTTTCTTTGTTACTAATGTTGTGGGTCCACCCCATCACAAAGAAATAGAATTTCCGGAGGATGAGGCCCAGAAATCAGGATTTAAAAAAGATTCCCAGGTGATTCTAATGTGCAGCCAAGGTTGAGAACCACTGCTCTAGTTTTTTAATTTTGCAAATGAAGAATATGTGGTTAACCAGAGAGAGTAAGAAACTCGCCCCTCAATTCACGTCAACACACCCTGTTGGGCAATGGGGTTGGAGTGGTAAACAAGACCCCCACACTGCAAGCTAGTGACAAAAATAGAAGTAGAATCCTTTCCCAGCTTACACTTCTTTGCACTTTACTCTTCCATCCCTTCCTTCACTCACTCACTCAGCAAATATTATGGAGCCCCTTGCAGAGGCCAAACTCTGCCCTGGGTGCAGGCAGGAGTGAGTAAGACAGACAGACGTCCTGCCTTCCTGACCTTCCACTGGGAGGAAACAGAAAACAAACACACCAGCTAATCAATCTGCATGATTTGAGCAAGCTGTGTTCTCTAGAGAAAAGAGCAGAGAAAGGGCCGCAGCAGCTCAGAACTGCTCCAGCAGGGTGGTCAGGGAAGGCCACTCGGAGAGGTGACCCGGGAGGGCACCCAGAGTGGCAGGGAGCCGGCCACACCGGTCAGAGAGGAAGCAGTCCAGGTGGAAGGAAGAGCAGCAGCCAGGCCATGTTTCGTGCTACGTCCAAGACCCAACCCCTTCCTCCACTCTGAACCTGGGGAACCACAGCCTGGAAGAGAGCTTGAGGTATTTACCTTTTTGGTTTTTGTTCTGGTTTTCGCTCGGTTGGTGTCCGTGGGCTGTACTAGATGGAAGCTCTGAGAGAGGAGGCGCTGTGGGGTCTTGCTCACCACGCCACCCCATTGCCCAACTGGGCATGCGCTGATGTGAATTGAGGGGGAAAATGGTAGGGGAGGGAATTCTGGTGAAGATGTGGAAAGTAAGAGTGTTTACCTCTAAGTACTCAACTGACAGTAAATGAGACTCTGCAAGATGCCAGTTGGTTACCAAAAAGTAACAAAGCCTCCCTCTTACCTGCCATAATTGCTCCACTTAATTCATTAAAGGATTATCCCAAGATGGGGGTGGGAGGGTGGAGGCCAACCTGGGAGTTCTGGCAGCAGCACAACCTCCTCCAAGACAACAGGGAGACCCCAACTGTGGAAAACAGTCAGGTCGGGGAGGCAGGGAGGCCTGGAGGCCAGGTTCTAGTCCTGTCCCTGCTCCTGAGAGACCGTGTGACCTCGGACAGGTTTCCTCCCCACTCTGGGCCCCACTTCTCTTCTCTCATCTGTGCAATGAACGAGGTGGGCTAAAGAGTGGTTTCAAACTATGCTTGATGAAGCCTTAGAGTTCCAAAGAGGGGTTCTTAGGGGCTGCTTTGGGGGAAGGGGCAGTAGAAGGTAGATGGGATAGATAGAAGTGACACCCCACTCTTTTCAGCCAGAATGGCCCTACTGGAATCTGTTTCACACTCTGGGTTTCTTCATAAGCAGGTGATATGCACAATGATAATGAAAATAAATACTGAGCCCTCACACGTTGCTGGGCAGATTATATGTGATAATTCATATGAAATGCTTAGCGCAATAACCCTGTCAAGTACTTGTATCTCAATTTTACAGATGAGGAAACTGAGGTGCTGAGCCATTAAGTAACTTATTTAGAGTCTGATCTGTGATACAAATGCTTGTAGTGAGGCCCCTGAATCTTCACTTTTAACCCTCCTTTGATTAATCGTACAGATGCTTTGTATTAAACTGACAGGCTCATGGGGGCTCTACTTTGTACTAACACTGTGCCCTCGAGTGCCTCAGGGGTTATTGAAGGAGATAATGCACATGAGATGCTTAACATAGTACGTGGCTGATGGTAAAGGCTCAATAGTCATTAGCCATTATTATGATTATTAGCATTTTCACTTCATGTGAAGACTGATTCCACTTCTAAAATGTGTTCGGGAAGAACTGGAGTAGCTGATTCCTAAAGACCTTCCAGCCCTAGTGTCACCTTCTCAAAGGGAGGGATGGTGCTGTGGGCGGCAGCACCCCGCTTCCCGGGAGATGCTGGCCAGTAAAGACATTTCTGCCAGTTTTTACAAAATGAGGAAAAGGACAAGCCAGTGAGATTTCATCAAGTTCATTTTATTTCATTTAAAGGATTGTCCTTGAATCAGAGATGACAACCCATCTAACAGTAAAAATGCTTGATGATTTTTGAACACTCGCTATGTCCCGTACACCTTACACAATGTTCTCGTTTAACCTCCACAACATCTCCATATCATTGAGGAAACTGAGGCACAGCACTGTCACCTAATTGTCTCAGGTCCACAGCTAGAACTCACACTGCAGACGTTGGGACACCAGAGCTCTGCGCTCTTAACCAATATGCTATCTGTCCTAACAGCTTTATTGAGATACTAGAGGCCTGGTACACAAAATTCGTGCGGGGGAGGTCGCAGGCCAGGCCGAGGGACCTGGTGCAGGATTGGGGTCGGGGAGGGATGTGGGAGGTTGGCCAGCCGGGGAGGGATTGCAGGAGGGCTCCAGGGAGTATGCAGCCCATCTCGCTCAGTCCCAATCCACCGGACCCCAGCAGCAGGCTAATTTACCAGTCAACTGTCTACCCCCTGGTGGTCAGTGCACATGATAGCGAGCGGTTAAGCGGTCTTAGCATATCATTAGCATATTACTCTTTGATTGGTTGAATGGCCGACCGGACTACCAGACACTTAGCATATTAGTCTTTTATTATATAGGATAATTTACATAACATAAAGTCAACCCATTTGAAGTGTGCGAGTCAATGACTTTCAGTTTATTTTCAGAGTTATCCAATGACCACCATAATCTAACTGTACAACATTTTCATCATGCCAAAAAGAATCCTCATACCCATTACCAGTCATTGCCCAGTCCCCATCCCTCTACCTCCAGCTCCTGCCAACCACTAATCTACTTTCTGTCTCTATAGATTAGCCTATTCCGGACATTTCTAATGAATGGAATTACATATACTGTATGTGTTCTTTTGTTACTGGCTTCTTTCACTGGGCATAATGTTTTCTGAAGTTCATTCATGCAGTAGCATGTATTAGTATTTCATTCCTTTCTATGGCTAAATAAATTCCACTGTATGGGTATACCCTGCTTTGTTTATCCAATCATCAGTTGATGGTCATTTGGGCTTTTTCCATTTTTTAGCCACTAGGAATAATGTTGCCATGAAATTTGTGTATGCGGGTTTTGTTTGTTTCTTTGTTTGTTTGGAGGGGGATTTGAGAACGTGTGTTTTCATTTTTCCTGGGTAGATATGGAGGAGTAGAGTGGCTGGGTCATCTGGTAACTCTATCCTTAATGTTTTGAAGGATTGCCAAACTGTTTTCCAAAGCAGCCATTTTGCAATCCCACTAGCAGTGTATGAGAGATCCAATTTCTCTACATCATTGCCACACTTGTCATTACCTGTCTTCTTGATTATAGCCATCCTAGTAGGTGTGAAATGGTACCTCACTGTGGTTTTGATTTGCATTTCCCTAATGACTGAGGCTATTGAACATCTTTTCATTTGTTTATTGACCATTCCTGAATCTTCTTTGGAGAAATGTCTATTCAAATCTTTTGCCCATTTTAAAATTAGGTTATAAAAGTTTTTATGCTGATACAACTTTACTATCATATATATAATTCTGGTACAACTTTATCATATAAATAATTTGCAGATATATTTTTTCCATTTTGTGGGTTGTCATTTCATTTGCTCGATGATGTCATTACAAATACAAAAGTTTTTAATTTTGACGATGTCCAATATATCAATTTTTAAAATTGCTTATTCTTTAGGTGTTGTATCTAGGATATCACTGTCTAATCCACATTTGTAAAGATTCATCCCTACATTTTCTAAGTATTTAATAGTTCTTTAATTTAGGTCTATGGTCCATATTGAGCTAAGTTTTGTATATAATGAGATACAGGGGTCCAAATTCACCTTTTGCATTGCATAGTCAATTGTCCCAGCACCATTTGTTGAAAAGACTCTTCTTTCCACATTGAATTTTCTTGGTACCCTTGTCAAAATCAACTGACCATAAATGTAAGGATCTATTTGTGGACTCTCCATTATCTCCCAGTGACTCATATGCCCATCCTGATTACTACAGCTTTGTAGAAAGTTTTGAATTGAGGAGGTATGAGCCCTTTAATTTTTTTCCTTTTTTTTTTTCACGATTGTTTTTGGCTTTTCTGGGTCCTTTGCATTTCCATATGAATTTTAGAATTAGCTTATTAAATCCTGCAAAAAAAAAATATTTAGGTCCCACTTTTTTTTTTAATACATTTTATTGATTTTTTACAGAGAGGAAGGGAGAGAGATAGAGAGTTAGAAACATCGATGAGCGAGAAACATCGATCAGCTGCCTCCTGCACATCTCCCACTGGGAATGTGCCCGCAACCCAGGTACATGCCCTTGACCGGAATCGAACCTGGGACCTTTCAGTCCACAGGCCGACGCTCTATACACTGAGCCAAACCGGTTTCGGCATTTAGGTCCCACTTTTAAGAGAGTTCTTTCACTTATGAAAGAGGCAATAGAACACAATAACTAAATTACCTTATTTGACAAAGAAAATAATCTTATATTGGGCCCCAAAAATTGTGGGGAATTTTGCCAGTCTATGAAATCCAAAAGTGACTTAGAAAGTCCTGGAGAATGGGCCTGATTTTGAGGTAGGATAGAGTGTGCACTGCTGAGGAGGAGGGGAAGATGGAAGAAGACGATGGCATCAAGGAGGGATGGAGGAGCCCACCCGGGCCCATGTCCGATGTTCAGATGTAGCTAATACTGACTGAGCACTTACCTTGAACTAAGCACTTTACATGCAGCGTCTCATTTATGGTAACTCAGTCTTGAGTTCACCACAGTCTTGAGTTCACATTGTAGTCGCTTGTTTAATTGCCTAACACAGCACTGTTGAATAGAAATATCATGTGAGTCACACATGTGATTTTAAATTTCCAGGAGCCAAATAAAAAATGTAAGAAGAAACAGGTGAGATTCATGCTGGTAATATGTTTTTATTTAACTCAATATATTCAAAATATTATCATTTTCAACATGTAATCAATATTTAAACATTTATTAGTGGGATATTTTTCATTCTTTTTTCTTACTAACATTTTAAAATCCAATGTGTTTTTATACATGTTCAGCATATCTTGACTTAAATGCTAAATTTTCATCATCAATATTTGACCTGTATATAGATTTCACAAGTTGAAAAAGTAGCTTCCCATTCCAGGGTTTGATTTAAAAAAAAAAAAAAATACCTAAAAGTGAACCAAGTATCTGTTTTTAAATTTAAATTAGTAAAAATTAAATAAAATTTGAAATTCAGATCCTCAGTCATAGTAACCAGATTTTAAATGCTTGGTAGCCGTGGGTGGTTAGTGACTATCTCATTGGACACGCAGGCCAACACTCCTGTTACCTCCTATATCATGAAGGCAGTGACGAAGTCGGCTCGTTTACCACAAAACCCCTTGAACTGTGTGGGCAGATAGTAGGTATTCAATAAACACATATTGAATAATGCATGAATGGATGAATCGATGAGCAAATTGAGCTAATGAACAAATGAAATAACTAGTAAACAACTAAGTGAAACTAACTAGGTCAGATGCCTACAGCTAGTGTCAAGGAGGGAATTCAAAGCCAGGTCTGACTCATTCCCAAATTATTGGCTGCATGAAACATATGTGGGTATAGAAAAGGAAGACAGAAGCCTGGGCCACCGAGCCAGGGATCGCCAGGATGCCCACAGTACCCTGCCAGGCTCCAAAGGCTCCCTTTTGCCCACCTGTCCTCCCTGACCTGCTGTCCCACCTTCCCCCTGGCCAAGCTGCGGGGGAGTTCCAGGAGCCTGGTGGACCACAGGCTGGTAGGGGCCGGTGACGCCATGGACATGGTGACAGCCAGCCACACCAAGCACGAGGGCAGAACCCCGGGCACAGGAAATGGGCACCAGCTGCACAGACAGAGCCCTCATTTGTCTTGAAATCTGCAAGACTGACCTCATATCTGGTCACAAGTCCTGGGGCCGGCCCAAGCCTGGACCGAGAAGCCAAGGGGAGATTTCAGTTTCAGTCACAGGACTTCAGCTGGAAGGAGTTGGCGGGATCACCTCGTCCAAACCCTTCACTTTGTAGATCAGGAAACTGAGGCCCAGGAAAGGCAAGGCCCGGGCGTGGCCGGACGATGGGCTCTTTACAAGGAAAGGCCACATCTTGGTTTTCCTGTTGCTGGTGATACCACTGCTTCCTTTCACTGAAACGATACCAGGCCCGGGCTCTTTTCCAGCCCTGGCCGTCTTTCTGTGCCCCCGAAATGCCAGGCCCCCGTGTTTTTAGGAAGTTATCACTACGCCAGGAATTTCCGCTGGTTCTGCTTTGAGCGTTTGCTGACCGTTCTCTCTGCCTGACTTGCCTTCCCTCCCTTGCTCTGCCCTACTTCTCAGCCTGGCTGGATAACACCCACCTTCAAGGCCAGGCTCAACGTCACTGTTTCAGTGAAGTTTCCTGCTCTCACACCGAACCTGCGCACCTCCTCCTGCCCTTATTCCTATTGCATGAGGCCCTCCGTGCTGGCTATGGGACAATGGAGAGAACCAGGTGGCTTCAGGGAACCATGCGGGCACCTCTGTGGCTGATACCCAAGGTTGAAAGGAAGTTATGGAAAATGATTCGCAAGAAAGATGGAGGCTGGCCCTAGCCGGTTTGTCTCAGTGGATAGGGTGTCAGCCTGTGGACCAAAGGGTCCCGGGTTCGATTCGAGTCAAGGGCACAGGCCTTGGTTGCAGGCTCCTCCCAGGCCGGGTTGGGGCAAATGAAGGAGGCAACCAATCGATGTGTTTCTCTCACATCGATGTTTCTCTCTGTCCTTCCCTCTCTCTTCCACTCTTCCTAAAAATCAATGGAAAAATATCCTCGTGTGAGGATTAACAAAACAAAAAAAAGAAAGAAAGAAAGATGGGGGCTGGATGGCAGAACAGGACGGCTTGTAATCAGCTGATACGTGAGGATGTGGAGGCCCTGCTGTATCTGCCTGGAGGGGAAGTCAGAAGGCCTGGTCCTGGGACGGGGACATTTCTCTGGGGACTCACTCGATCCCATTTTCACAAGGAGGGAGAACACACCATGGTGGAAGACATGACCCCTGGCCTCCCAGAGCTTCAGCTCTAGTAGAGGAGACTCACTTACTCACTCACACAGCTAACAAGTGCTGGGAATGTTACCTTGTGCCAGGCACTGTCTTAGGCGCCGAGGATAAAAGCAGGTTTGTGAGAGAGAGCGAGTGTGAGCGTGAGTGTGCGTGTTTGCAGAGGGGAAAGAGTAGGCACTTAGCTATGAATTCTTTCCGTGTGCTAAGTACTGTTCTAAATGCTGGGGCTACAACCGACTGTGGAAACGGCAAGTGTGTTCCTGCCTCAGGAAGTTCCTGTTCTGGTGAGAAAGACAGATATTGAATAAGTCGTGACAAGTTTGACAAGTGCAGGGCCTTTTATGAAAGGAGAGGAAGGAGCACTGAGGGAACATGCAGCAGGGAACCTATATCTGGTTCTCCAGGATGAGATGACATTTCATCCATCCCTCAAAGATGCAATGCAAACATTTCAGAGATGAAATGTGAACTGTAAAGTGCAGGGCACTTTGGGAGTGCACCAGTTGGGCACTAAGCTTCGATGGGGTTAAAGGGAAGCCCTCTTGCCCTCGCTGGTTGGGCTCAGATTGAAAGGTCCTGGATTTGATTCCAGTAAAGGCACGCACCTCGGTTGCAGGCTCAGTCCCAGGCCCTGGTTGAGGGCACTGTGGGAATCAATGTGACACAACGATGTTTCTCTCTCTGTCTCTCCCTGTCCCTCTCCCTTCCACTCTCTCTGAAAATCAATGTTGGGGGTTGGGGGTGGAAGCTTAAGGGAAGCCCTCTTGAAGGAAGCAGCATCCAATGCTCACCTACACAGATGTATATTATACATGGGAACAGACACAAGGAACGATGAGAACCTGTAACTGAGGATCTGAGCTTTCCTGAGGAAGTGATATTTGATCTAAGATCTGAAGCGTAAGTGGCAGTTAACTGGTGAGAAGTGAAAGACAAGTGTTCCCAGCGATGGGGCCAGCTTGTGCAAAGGCCCTGGGGTGGGAGGGAGTATGGTTCTCTGAGAGCCATTTTCCTCTCCAAGCCCTTTGGCGGGGATCTGCAGGTCAGGTCTGAACCATCAGCAGGGGCAGAGGGCTGGTGCTAGGAGGCCCAGTGTGCTTGCTGTGCTCTCTCCATGGGGCTTTCGGGGCACTGAGCGGTGTCTCCCTCAGCCCTCATCCTAGACTAAGAGCGTCCAAAGAAACTACATTTTCATTGACTTTAGCATCATCCCTCTTTTTCTGAAAGGGAGTTGAGATTCAGAGAAAGCAAGGGACTTACCAAGGTCACAGATAATCATGCTAATTGATCACTTACTATGTGCCAGCCACTGTGCTAAGCACTTTACTATTCAACATGTGGTAGAGGCAATTATTGGTCTCTTGTGACAAATGAGAAAACTGGGGCTCATGGAAGGGATCTTGCCCAGGGTCACACAGCTAAAACTTCCCCGAGATTTAAAACCCAGGTGGCTGACTTCAGAGCCTACACCCCTGTCCAGTGGGACTCGTTGGCAGAACTTGGCAAGAACCCAGGTTCTCTGACATTCAGCCCCTGCTTCTGCCCTTAGACCTGGAGTTCAGCTTGGCATCCCCCTGTGAAGGCCTCCAGGACTGACTGGATGTGGGCAGGTCCACCCCTGATATTGCAGGGCACCAAGCAAGAGTCCAAGGAGAACCCATGGCTCTGGCCCGCCTGCCTTCCCTTCTTCCCCCCTTCCTTCCCACAGGAAGGGCCTTATACCTTTCACCCTAACTCTGCCCAGTGAACAGCACCAACTTGACCCCCCTCAAGCACTCCTGGGGTGCACAGCCTGCCCCTGGAGGAAGGTGTCTGCTGCACAGGCCTAGGAAGCTAGCTGGGGGCCTCTGGGCATGAAATTGGATTTGGGTGACCAGAATGTGATCAGGAAGTGGGGGTCACAGGCTTGGGTGAACTGTCCCCTTGGTTGCAGAGACCCTTGGCCCCATGGGCAGAGTGCAGCAGGAGGAGGGGCAGGGCAGGGCCCAGTACCTCCACTGTGAGGGGGATCCTAACAACAGACAATTCCGGGGACCCTCTCTCTGCCCTATACACCCATTTTCCAGATGGATTGATTGGTACATATTCCTTGGGTGCCTACAAGACATAGAGCCACACCTCCTCCTTGGCCCTTACTTAATAGTGACCCCCCACCACCCATCAAAATCACCCCATCCCCACCTAGGGTCCTGCCCCGACTTGTGCAAACCACAGGCCTCTGCATTGTGCTAAGGTAGGATGAGTCAGGCTCTGAGCCCTGGGAAGAGGAACTCTGCAGCCCAGATAGGAGTGAATCAGGCAGGAGTGGCTCCCACCCTGATATCCGGCCCCTACTCAGCAAATACCTGCAGTAGCAAGGGCTGTGGGGGAGAGACCCAGGCACCCCTGGCCTTGGGTCAGGCAGCTTGAGAAAGTCTTGTGTAGATGTCGCCTCCAGTGTTGCTGAGACTGCAATTTGCTTATGGAAGAGAATGTAAGAAGGCGGTGTGTGTGTGTATGTGCACATGTGCATGTTCACGTGTGCACATATCTGTGTGTGATGTGTGTCTGATGTGGGCACATATCTATACATACATCTACATGTTTCTGTCTGAATGAAGTGTGCAGTATCTACATCTTGTGTGCATGACTAGGTCGCTCTGCTTATGCTAATGTGGGGGAGTTCTGTGTCTTTGCCTCTGTAACTTAGGGTGTGTCTAAATGCAGCAAGCAGTGGCCTCCCCAAGCTTGGCCGTTGGCAAATGATTCCAGACCTATTGTCTCAACCACTACATTTGACTGTCAGCCCCTTGAGGACAGGCACCACGCCCGATTTTTCTCACTATTGTGAGAACATAGTAAATACTCAATGCATACAGGGTGTCCCCCCAAAATGTATACACACTTTCATAGCTGATAGCTCAATTTTGAAAATGAAATATATTTTAATAAACACTGCATTTATAATTACTCAAAGTGTGTATATACATTGGTGGGGGGGCATCCTATCGATGTTGAATTATTGTCTCAGAGGCCCTCATCTGGCCCGGCTCCCTGGGAAGCTCCAAAAGTCCCAAAAAGGAGGCCTCGTGTGGGAGAGGAACCAAATCCATCCCATTCCTAGCTCAGGACTCAGGTCTCAGCTGACCTCTCCAACCCTCAGACCTTTGCTTAGTGTCCCCTCTGTCCTGGTCAAAAGTCAGGAAACAAAACCCTGAGCTCTGCCATAACCTTGCTGTGTGACCTTGAGAAGTCACTTCCTCTTTCTAGGCCTCGGTTTCCCTATCTGTTCAAAGAGCAGTTGAATGTACAGACCTCAAGGCCACATCCGGTCAGCATGATACGATTTTTGCCTTCAAGCCTTTTGCCCAGTGGCCCCTGTCCATTTAGACATTGGGCCAGTTTCCTCTCTCAGATCCCTCTCCTGCTCCTGTGCAACTTCCCCTGATCCCAGCCCAGGAGGTAAGCAGAGGTCCCAAGGCTGTCGCTAGGTTCTCCGCCATGAGTGCCCATTGGTAACCCCCAGGCAGTATAGTTAAGATCACTTTTGCTAAAAAACATGCTGGTTGACAGTTATAGACTTGGGAAGGGAACATCTTGGGAAAATGATAATAAAAAAAAAAATGCAGTCCTTTAACAATTGGCCTCTGGGCCTTTGGGGGAGGAAGCATTCTGAGCTCATTTTTCCAGAGAGCTGGGTTGGGAAGCAGTGAGGGAGAAGTATTGCTGATGAATATGCTAAATTTTTACAAAGTATCTGAGGTGGGAATCTTCCCTAGATGTACTGCATGCTTCCCTGCCTCCCCAAACAAGGCTAAGCATGATTTCATGTTTATTCGATGACTCGGGGCCATTCGAAAGCATGAATGAGTGAGTTGAGTTTTAATACCATGGTGTTCTCAAGGCCTGGGAAGGCGTGTTAGGCTATTTGCCCCTATACTGAAGGGCCAGGCTTTCCTTCCTCATGTTTTATCTTTGCTCATTGACAGCACGTCAGTTATTTCAGAAGCCCTTCTCTCTCTATTCTCTATAATAGTGAATCTGCCTGTTAACCTCATGTCCACATTGTGTAGAACATTCGGGTATCATCTGTGGGCAAGGGGCTCTCCTATGAGTGAAATACAGGATCGAATCCACTGTGGCTATTCATAAACCTTGTTGTCTTATTAGCTCTACAATCCTAAAACAGATCTTTCTGTGGCTCAGTTTTCTGACCTATAAAATGGGACTAATAATAATATCTTCCTCACAAAGTTATTGCAATTAGATATAAGGTTATATGCAACTAAAGCACTTGACACAGTGACTGGCATTGGTAACTACTCAGGAGATTTTGTTTGTTTTATTCTTAACTAGCATTCTTGCCTGAGTTTTGGATCGGGGTCATTGCTGGAGAGCTATTTGAGTTCTGCCTGAGTGAAATGACTCATTTGTAAGGAATGTTTTGTGCTGCAAATAACAGAAAATCCAACTAACAGTGGCCTAAACAAGTAGGTGTTTGTTTTTATTATGTTATAAGAAACACACGGGCAGATGGCTCTTGGCATTAACTTAGTGGCTCAGTGATATCTTGACCGGCGGCACTGCAATTCTTTCAGCCTCTGCCTCATGGTCACTGTCTGGCTGCTGCAATTCCAGCCATCACATCCTCTTTCAAGGCATAAAGGGGGAGGTGGGGTGATGCTGGCTATGTCTGCTTTCCCAGATGCCCCTTATGTTTCCTTTGGCAAACATATCTCCTTGTTTCCTGGTCTAGAAGTGGGTCAATGGCCACTGTCAGTGAAAGGGATCCTGAAAAACAAGAATCAGGGTGTTATGATTAGCTTAGACCAGTGATGGCGAACCTATGACACACGTGTCAGAGGTGACACGCCAACTCCTTGTTTTGGTTGATTTTTCTTTGTTAAATGGCATTTAAATATATAAAATAAATATCAAAAATATAAGCCTTTGTTTTACTATGGTTGCAAATATCAAAAAATTTCTATATGTGACACGGCACCAGAGTTAAGTTAGGGTTTTTCAAAATGCTGACACACCGAGCTCAAAAGGTTCGCCATCACTGGCTTAGACCAAGTGCAACGTCTCTGCTGGGACTTGCCTGTCTCTCCCTGCTCCCTTTCCCCACCAAGGGTTCTTTTAGTGAGGAAGAAAGCAAAATGGGTATTGGGTCAGCAGCTCATATTGCTTATCCCAGTAACTATCATCATTTTTTTAGGGGGGTCTTAATTAGGAAATTTTGGTTGCAAGAGACAGAAATCCAAATTAGACTGGCTTAAGCAAAAATAAAGGATTGGATAGGTAGAGGATCTGGTAGAAAGGAAAGGAAATATAAAAAGAATAATTTGGCTTTAGGCAAGTCTAGAGCCAAATATGCAAACAACATTGGCAGAAGACAGCCCTTCTCCACCCTTTTTCTGTTTTTCTTTGCATCTGCTTAATAATCAGGTAGATTCTCCTCAACTGATGGTACCTAGGCTCTCCAAGCTCTCGTTCTCCCAGGCTCCTGTCCTGCAGAAAAGGGAGTGAGCCCTTTCTCCCTGTCATTAAAAGCAAAAGTCCCAGGATGAAGGTTGGTTGGCTGTGACTGGGTAACAGGCCCATCCTTGAACCAACCACAGTGGACAATAGGGAATTCAGGGCTCTGATCGGCAGGCCAGGTCTCAGGCCACTGGAACATAGGTTGGGTCAGCTGCCCCCAAACCACTAGTCACAACTGCAGGTTAGAGTGCATTGGATCCCTCATGAAAATCAAGTGTGGAACCAGAGAAAGGAGAACGGGTAGAGCCTCGTGGTTTTCAACGTAGACTTATGAATTGGGAAAAGCGGCGATTCTGCCCCATTTGGCAGTGGGCAAAGCTGTCCGAGAGGTGAAGTGGCCTGCCTAGAGCCATCGAGCTCACAGGCGGCTAGGATGAATCCCAGACGTCTAGGCTCCATGTGTTTCCTCAACGGCACAGCCTGAGCTGACTGACAACTGGTCAACCCGGGGATCGTCCAGGAACCATGGGGCCACGGGACACTAGCCACAGGGACCAGCACCAGAGACCCCTGTTCCACCCAGGCCTTTATAACGCTCCTGTCCCTCCATTGTCTTCTTAGAGTTTCACTGTGAGGAAGGCAG
This sequence comes from Myotis nattereri, assembly GCF_964212035.1. Taxonomy (NCBI): domain Eukaryota; kingdom Metazoa; phylum Chordata; class Mammalia; order Chiroptera; family Vespertilionidae; genus Myotis; species Myotis nattereri. The sequence goes on from NC_138080.1 coordinate 90,639,135, forward strand.
GCCCAGAAATAGGTCCATTCTGCTGGAAGAGAAGAGGAGGAAGCCAGGAGGGGAAGAGCCGACTGGGTAAGGAAGGGGAGGAAGCACACAGCTGAGGGGCGAGTCGCCGCTGTCATTTCTCCCGCTCTTGCTTTGGGCCCACTCTGTGTCATCTCGTTCATCTCTCAACAACGCCGGGAAGAAGGTGCTATTGGCACCACCGCTTCACAGACAGGGAGCTCAGGTTCAGAGAAGTTAAACAACTTGCCCAGGGTCACACAGCTAAAAAGAGAAGCTAAGGAGCTGAGAGAGGTCTGTTTATAAAACAAGGCCCTAAACGAAGTTGCCTCCATCCAAGTCAGGTTCGTAGTAAAAACAGAACTGCCCGCTGCCATCTGAGGATCCGAGGGGGTCGACATTTGGGACACCTGGAGCAACCTGGCGAAGGCAGGGATGGGCATCAGCTCAGGGGGCATCATGAAAGAGTCGGGCCCTTTTTCCTGCTTCCACGACACCTGGAACCATGCGTCCTCCACTTTCCTTCTGGACCCCCAACATTATCTGTTCCTGACAGCTCCGACCCGAAAGACTGTCCCCAAACTCCAGCGATCAACCCAAACGAAGGGATCTGGCCTGGGAATCTGGGGACCTGCATCTGAGTCTCTCCCGAACTCGCTGGGTGAACCAAAGGAAAGCCCCCTCCTCTCGGGCCTCAGTTTCCCCTTCTGCATAGGGAGTTAGTTGGACTCTGTAATCTCTAAAGCCACTTCTGGCTCCAGCTAGACTCATTGTCCCAGGTTCCAAGATTTCTCCACCCCTTGCGGTAGCTTCAGATTTCTGGCCTGCGGGAAGAGCAAGGGCAAGTTGCTACAATTCAGCTCTCACCGAGCAGAGGGAGCAGGGCCGAGAGGCCTAGCTCCCAGCCCAGTGGGGAGGCTTACCTAACCTCAGCGGGCTGAGCAAATCCCTGAGAACAAAAGCTCAGAGGACCTGCAGCGGGAGGGGATTGAGTTAGTCTATTCTGGCCTCGCTGAGCCTACTTTAACCCCTTTCAGGCCTCCCCCAGTAGCAAGAGGGCAAGCAGGGTTCCAGGGTAGGTAGGGCCTGCTAGGGCTTCAGGGAACTGCTCTGCCTCCAAGCCAACTTTCCATACGGGAGGCCTCCCAGGGAGCAGCTGCAGATGGAGATGCCATTTGTCCTCCACAGTCCCAGACGCAGGGCGTGGGAGCCGGGAAGAGCTGGGAGGAGCCCCACTCTGTCATTTATAAGTCAGGAGGAGGCTGAGTTATGAGTGCCCAAGATCACACAGCTTTCGACGGACAGGAGGGAGCCTGGACTAGTACAGACACCTCAATTAATGCCACTGGAATGGCAGAAACCGAGGCCTCCTTGTCGATACCATATTGCCTTTTAGGATCCTGAAATCAAAGTTTCCATCCTCAAATTAGAAGCAGATTGTTGAGGCCTGTTCAGAAATTCCTCACTTGAACCTGCAGTGACTAATTCTCCCAGGGATGTGGGATCAAACCCACCAGGGCTATTAAAAATTTAATGCAGAGCCCGAGTGCCTTGGGGCTGTGCTTTCTTATTAGCCCCGGAACAGGGTGCAGCCTGCATAATCACGCAGGGCGCAGGGCGAGCCAAGAATGCCGGGCTGGAGTCCCTTCCCTGAGACGCTCCGCTCCACGGCAACACACTTCCTCTCTAGGGCGTCCTGGGGAAGGGTGGCACATTCTAGAGAAGGAATATCTTTTTCTGCACCAGCCCTAGTCGTAGACCACATGGGAGCCCCTCACCGACAGAAGTCTGGATGAACAGATCACCCTCCTCCTCCCCGAAGTACCCCTCCCACCCCTAACACTTCTCCGTGGAACTGACATTCCACCCTAAGTATGAAACAGACCCCCAGGTCTCCCAACGGCCTCCGTGAGCTACAGGGGAAGAAGGGGGTGGGGTCCAGAATATTGGTGAATTTTCATCAGTGGGCATATTTTTGAACTGGGAAAGGAGCTAGACTGCATCAAATTGGGAGCCTGGCCCTAGCTGATTTGGCTCAGTGGATAGAGCATCAGCCTGCAGACTGAAGGGTCCCAGGTTCAATTTCAGTCAAGGGCAGATGCTGGGGTTGTGGGCTTGATCCCTAGTAGGGGGTATGCAGGAGGCAGCCAATAATGATTCTCTGTCATCATTGATGTTTCTATCTCTCTCCCTCCCTCTCCCTTCCTTTCTGAAATCAATATATATATATATATATATATATATATAGAGAGAGAGAGAGAGAGAGAGAGAGAGAGAGAGAGAGAGAGAGAGAGTTTCTTAAAAAAATAAATTGGGAGCCTAGGCTCTTGCTGCCATCGAGGGGCAGAGCCTGGGGAGGGAGCTGCCGCCCCTGCGGGATTGGTTCACTGTGGTGATGGGGCTATGAGATGGCGCGAGGCTCTCAAGCCCAGGAATGTCTTCTTGGCCCAGCCGCCCTGTGAGGTCCCTGGGGAAATGCAGCTCCAGGGACTGTTTGTGAGCATTAGGAGTGCCTCTCGGCACCTGGCAAGTGCTAGGCAACAGGGAAATGACAAAACCCACATGGCTGCTGCCCTCAAGAACAATGACAAACGGGAAGTACCAAGATGACTCTATTACTGTTTCACATGTGCCCAAACCCCAATGCTGAGCCCGTGGCCAACTCACACCCCGCCGGGATCACTGAGCCACTTTGTTATTCATCAGACATGTATTAACTGCGCCCCACATGCTTCTCCCTTTCTCCTGAGCACATCATCCAATCCGTCAGCAAGTGCTCTGGGCTCTGCCTGCAAACCATCCACCCTGAATTCCACAGCCCCTCTGCCCTTGACCCAGAGCACCCTTTCTCCCCTGGGGGGCTGTTCTCCCTGCCTCCTCTCTCACCTCCCCTTAGTCAGTTCCCCAAGGAGCAGCCAGAATGATGTGCTCTAAGACATAAGTCTCTCTCCTCCTAAAACCCTCCATGCGCATCCATGGCCCTGGGCATGAAACACACACACTGTTCACGGCCCCTGAACAAGACCTTCATCCTCTGTCCCCTGCGGCCGACATCCTCCCCTCTGCACAGGCCTTCTTTCTACTCCTGGGAGATGACATGCTGGTTCCTTTCCCTGGGACCCTGCAGTTGCTGCTTCTTCCTGGAACGCTTGTCCCAGCTCACTCTCGCTCAGGTCTCAATTCAGAAGTCACCTCCTCAAAGATGTCTTCCTTGACTACTCTAACCAAAGCCCGCCCCCTCCCCATCGCTCACTCTCCATCACATGCCTTTATTTTTATTGTAACTGAAATTATTTTGTTTATCTGTCTCTATGTTTATTGTTTGTCCGTGTCCTCCCTCTAGAATGCATGTGCACCCCTTGAGGGAAGGGTTTCTATCTTATTTTTTGTGTGTGTGTGACTTTTTAAAAATGTTATAGGAGTTTATTTGAGCCAAGTTAGCAACACATGCAGAGGAGCAAGACCTCAAATGCTCTGTCTAGCTTATTATTTTTACCACTATTTACCGTGTCCCTAGAACCCAGGGCTCAGTAGTGTCTCCAAAATTGCTGTGGCCTCATTGAATGGTGGGCACAGTGCTAAGACATGCATTTTGGAGAGAACCGCAGAGCTTGAATCCATTTTATTTATCTGATGGAAAATGGATATCAAGAGAGAGATTTGCATCAGGTCCTACAGTACTATTAGTCATTCATGTAAACCGGTGCAGAGATAAGAAGAGGTAGCCATGTGAGTATATGAGAGGAAAAGCTAGTGCAAAAGGCCTGGGGCAGAACCTGTACCAGAAAGCAGGGAGGAGATGAGTGGGACTAAAGCAAACCCAGAAGGAGAGGTATATGAGGTAAGGCAGCCAGGTAGGCAGAGGCCAGACCTTGCCTCCGCAGCAGCTAGGGTTTTATTCTCCCTGGAGCCATGATGTGAAGCTCTGCCCACTTGGGTGGAATGCATAGAAAGCATGGAGACCAATTAGGCACCGTGAGAAGCCCAGAGCGAAGATGCCGGGGTTGAGCAAGTCCCACGGGTGTGTTTGCCAGAACATCAAAGGTGCTGTGGGCAGCGGCAGCCGGCTGAGCTCCTCACTCATGAGGATTGCCCAGAGCACGGTTCCTGCAAGCGCAGCACTCTGCAGTCGTGCCGCTGCCGCTGGCTCACACACACCAAATCGCCGCACAGTTAGCTGCTCATGCCACAGGCTTTGGACCAATTAAGTGAGCAAAGAGGATGGTTAACAAGGAGCAAACCATCCAAATGCCCATAATTATACTGAGGCTTCACTCTCATACATCTAAGCCTGGAGCTGGGAGTGGGGGCAGGAGGAGTGTGGGGTCTCCTCCCCTTCATTCTCGACGCCCTTGCCGCCCTGACCCATACTCTGCTGATTGTCTTTTATTTGGGGTGGAGGGGGGCATGCATGCTAGGTTCTGAGCGTTAGGATTGCAGCAGAACAAAGCAAAGTCCCTGCTCTCATGGAACTGACATTGTAGTCAGATAATCAACAGGTAAATGAATAACTATAAAATGCATACTTGCTTTGAAAAACATTGACGTGGGGTAAAGGGAATGGAGAGCTCCTGGGGGTTGGATGTCAATTCATATAGTGTGTCCAGAGAAGGCCTCTGATTAGCAGGGACCTGAAGGAAACTGGGGAGTCAGCCATGGAGCTATCTGAGGGATGAGTGTTCCCTGCAAAGAGCATGGCAGGTGCAAAGGCCCTGAGACGGGCTTGCAGGGGCAGGCCAGCATGGCTGGAGCAGAGCGAGCCATGTCTTAGGACCATTTGGGGTTACCCAGCTACAGGCAAAGGTCAGAGAGGGTTCCAGGTAGGGAGAACAGCATGCGCGAAGGCCTCAGGCGAGAGACAAGCTCTTTCTGTTTTTCAAAGTATTTCACCTTATCTGATCCTCAGAACAAAGCTGTAAAGGCAAGAGGGTAGATTTCTTTTTCCATTTTACAGCTGAGGACCTGAAGCTCTAGAATGTCCAACAGTTCAGCCAGGATCACACAGGAATATCCTGATTCAGGAGCAGATCTGTGGCCCGCACCACCCTTTCAGGTCAGATCTGAAGCTCATTCCTTTTGACCCCATGCCAGCATGAGCTTCCAAAACAAGACCAGCTCTCAGGCAAGCCTCAGAATGGGGTGCAGAGTGCAAAGTGGGGCCAAGCGGAGCCAAGTTGCCAAGCATGCTATAGGCTAGAGTGCTCTGTGGGGTCTGTATAGAGAATTAACACAGCCCCGCCCCTCCACCCACTGTGGTCATTTAACTATCCAGCAGAGAAACATCATTTTCATCTTTTGAAGAAAACTTTATAGAAATGCTGAAAGTTAGAAGCATGTTTGTGTCAGATGGTAACTTAATATTTCTGGAATGAAATTCTTTATATATATATATATATATATATATATATATATATATATATATATATATATCCATCCCCTTTGGAATTCCTCCAAGAAGCTTCCCACAGAGCTCCAGATGAAGAAAACAACCTGAAAAAGAATGTGAACGCTGAACTCGAGAATGCCGTCCAGAAGACCAGACTCCCCTAAACGGACACGTAAACAACATTTCCTCCAGATGTGCCATGGTTTGCAATTCACCTCCATGCCACCCATTTTGACCAAATTCCCGATAGTATTATTGTCATTTTCATTGCTCAGTTTCTATCGGTCACCACATCAGATGAAAGTGGCTGGATGGATTGTTGCCAAATTTGGAGAGTCTGTTTGTAAGCATCTTGTGTGAAACATAGGCTGTGTAGGAAACAAAATTTATTTTGCAGGGGGTGCCTGGTGGAGAGAGATGCCACAGCTCTCAGAAAGCTGTAGGAAAAGGACACGAGGAAGATTTAAAATCTGAGTCCCATATCGCAGGTCACGGGGCAGACACTCTGAATCACAGGCGTTGACTTATGGTGGGGCTGGTTCTCCCAGGGGCCACTCCATGTGGCGTGATCCAGGGATCTCTTTTAATAATGCTAATGGTGCCGGCAAGCAGCACCCAGGCCACACCCCCCACAGGCCCCTCCTGAAGAATCGGACCCGGGTTATAGCAACTGGGGAGCATTTCTGCTTGGTGTTGTACTGCGTTTGTCAAGCTTTTACACATTATTTTATTAGAAATTAAAATGAGATGAACCTTCTAAATAGTTATGTGATCATTTAAAAATAATCATAAGCCTATCACATAGTCACATAAAATATTCTTATGAAAAAATAATATCAGAATGAAAAACTAGTGCAAAGATAGGCATTGTTCTCCTGTGCAAATATCTGATTCTCTGAGCTGCTTGTTGTGCTGTCACAAGGCATGTGGTTTTAGAAAAACCCCATTGTGCATACGTGAGCTAATGAGAGTGAACAAGGCAAGGGAGTTCTTAGTGATCATGAAAATTGTTTTGACCTGTGCACCACAGACAAGGGTGCGCCTCCCCTGGTCCCCCGACCACCCCAGGAGACCAGTGTGCAGTGACTGAAGCCAAACTGGGGGGAACTTTGGGCGAGTCAGTCAATCTCTTTGTGCCTCCCTTTTCCTGCCTATAGAATACGAATAGTAATAACTTCTCATAAGACTCTTATGACAATAAAATGACTTAATGTGGGTAAAGTGACTGGAAAGTAGTGACAGCTCAATAAATCCTGGCGGCTCCTATGAACCTTTAAGAGTACCCATGGCCTAACCAGTTTGGCTCAGTGGATAGAGCATCGGCCTGCAGACTGAAGAGTCCCGGGTTTGATTCTGGTCAAGGGCATGTACCTTGGTTGCGGGCACATCCCCAGTGGGGGGGTGTGCAGGAGGCAGCTGATCCATGTTTCTCTCTCATCGATGTTTCTGACTCTCTATTCCTCTCCCTTCCTCTCTGTAAAAAATCAATAAAATATATATATATTTTTTAAAAAGAGTACCCATGGATCCATCTCTCCCCCAGCACAGAGCACCAAGCGGGCACTCGAGGAATCTTTCACAAGTAAGTGAAGGCACACCGAACAATTCTCATGTGAGAGCATCTGCAGCCCTTCCTGTAAAGTCGGGCTTCTTGCTCCTGTTAAATAAGCTAAAGAGATCAGAGCAGCAGAGTGACTCCTCCAAGGCACTCCGCAAGCCCTGCTTGCTTGCAGTAGCTGACCTCCGCCCTCCTCCACCCCCACACTCGGCTGCGTCCGAACTCACCGAGCACACGTGGGTGGAGATCCCTGCAGTATCTGATGTCCTCCTGTGACGTGCACCACATCTGCAGTCTCGTGGCTGCAGAGGGCCTCTGCTTAGGCTGTCTGAGCGCTCTCCTCCCTCTAGCGTGCCCTCCAGAGAGCACTGCTGGGTGTAAAATTGCACATTCACTTATTTGAGGGGCCCTCTTGGTCTTTTTTGTTTTGATGGCCGCAGTGCCTGGGATGTGGTAGGGGCTGTATAAGCATTTGGTCGTTTGTTGAGGGAAAAAAGAAATAAAATTATATCTTTTTATTGACACAAAAAAAGAGAGACAATTTAGACAGCTTTTCTAGATAATTAGATGTTAGGGAGAGAGGAGAAGAGAATGGCAAAATGTTAAAACAGAAAATCAGGCAGGGACATATGGTCTCAAGAGTTAGGGTGCTGTCCCCCCAGAGCTCTGGGTCTGCTTACCTTTGAAAGGAATCATAGGGATAATGATCACAAGAGGGTATATATATATATATATATTAGTACTGAAGATATTTTATATTTATTTTTTAAATAATTCTTTATTGTTGAAAGTATTACATATGTCCCCCTTCTCACCCCATTGACTCCCTCCAGCCCCCCACTCGCACCCTGGCCTTCAGCACCCTGTTGTCTGTGTCCATGGGTTATGCATATATACATACAAGGTCTTTGGTTGATTACCTCCCACCCTCCCTCACTTCCCTCTGAGATTCCGCACTCTGTTCCTGCTTCCATGTCTCTGGACCCACTTCGTTCATCAGTTTATTTTGTCACTTAGATTCCACATATGAGTGTGATCTTGTGATCCTTGTCTTTCTCTGACTTATTTCACTTAGCATGATCCTTTCCAGGTCCCTCCATGCTGTCTCTCAGGGTAAGAGATCCTTCTTTTGTACAGCTGCATAGCATTCCCTGGTATGAATGAGAGCTTACCACATGCCTGGCACCATGCTAAGCATTCTGCATGTGCATCTCTGTGAATGCTCACACCCCGTGTCAGCAGATAATGGTGTCATTTCCATTTCACACGTGGGGACTCTGAGCGGGGTGACTCGTCTGAGGTCCCACAGCCAGCAAGTGGCACAGCATTGATGCTGTATCTCCAAAGTCCTGGGAAATAGAATGCAAACCGGGGAGCGTGGAAGGAGCTGGAATGGGAGGGCAGCAGGTTGGGGTGCCAGGCAGCAGAGGAGGCCCAAGTGCTAGAAGTTTGATGTCTAAGGGACTGGGCAGAGGTGAGCCAAAGGAAAACGCTGCTGGCTTCTTATTTCTAGGACCCGACACTGACTCAGGGAACCTCATTTCACAGAAGGGGACAGCGAGGCTCAGAGAGGGAAAAGGCCTTACCCAAGGTCACACGGCAAGTTAGAGCCCCGCCCCGCCCAGCTCCTGCTCCCAACCCAGTAATTTTGGTCTCCACTGAGTGCCCTGCCTTGACTAACAGACTCACACACTTCTGCCATGGCTGGCTCTTCGGAGGCCCTGGCTCCCTGCAGAGAGGGTGGCGTGGGAAGCAGCAAGGCAGTGCCTTCACTCCAGGCTTCCCATCCCAGGGCAGGAAGGAGAGAGCAGTGGGAACATGACCAGGCCTGCAGTGGCCGCCTGGGATTCTCTACTGCCCGCCCCCCAACAAAGCGTGGTTAATGAGAGCAAATTACAAGGGCTCTGAGGATGGAAGGGGCCTTTGATGGCCACGGGGCGGGGGCTGGGATGGGATGGGGCCCTTCTCTGTCCTCTTGTGCAACCCCCTTCGCCGAGGAACAAGCTGGTACAGGATGGTGCCCACAGAAGCATCCATCACCATGGTCATCCTGGGGCTTTGGGTTGGGCTTCTGCCCCCCAGTTCTCCATTCCCAGCTGCCATAAAAATGAAGATTTCTTAAAAATACTTTTTTTTATTGATTTCGGAGAGGAAGAAAGAGATAGAAACATCAATGGTTAGAGAATCACTGATTGGCTGCCTCCTGCACGTCCCCTACTGGGGATTGAGCCTGCAACCTGCGAATGTGCCCTGACCGGGAATCAAACCGTTGCCTCCTGGTTCATAGGTCGATGCTCAACCGCTGAGCCACACCAGCCTGGCAAAAAGGAAGGTTTCTGGCACCTCGGCAGAGTTCCCCAGCATTCCAGACTCGGGGCTTAGAGGAGATTTGGGGAGAAGCTCTAGCATTCCCCTAAACCAGGGCTCTGCAGATTGCTCTGCACTATCCCTGTGTCTAGTTCGCTCTTCTCTCTGCGGTGAGCGGCAGATATAGTCATAATTGCTAAGACGTATTAAGTTCTTAGTCTGGTGTTAGCACAGCGCTGAGGGGCCTATATGCCTTAATCCCCACAATAAGCCTATGCGATGGGAATGATCAGATTCCCCATTTGGGTGGCTTAAGCAGCCCCCTATCGAAGTGCAGTTCCCACACCAGCGGCAGCGTCGCATGTAAATGTGTTAGAGATGCTAATTCCCAGGCTCCGTGGCTTTAGAGAGAATGAGAACCAGGCCCCAGGTGCCAGAGCGGCAGGTGGCAGATCCAGGACTCAGATGCTGTTCTGACTGCTCTTGGGCTCCCGCCTAACCTCCGACTGTGCTGCCTGTGTCCTGCAGTCCCCACGTCCCTTCTCTCATGGTGCTCATGGCTGAGAGGCTTAAAGGAATTTCAAAAGGACAGCACTCTTTCTAGGTAACTGGGAAAGACTGGGAATGGCCTATATGTCCACCACTGCCGGACTGGTTAGATCAACAGTGTGGTGTCCACTGATGGAACATTGTGCAGCTTTTTATGGGAGGGGGGAAAAGCTTTTTATATATACTATGCAATTGCCTCCATATTGCAGTATTAAATACTAAAAAGCAAAGTGCAAAACAATATATGTTATAGAAAGTTATTCAGTTGTGTAAAAATAAAAGAGAGAGTATGAGAACAAATTCATCTATGTACACACACACACACATACACGCACACATTTGAGAGATAAAGAACCGGTAACATGGAGATTGAAGTGTCCGTAGTGGGGAATTCATATGTGCTTTTGTGTTAATCAACTACTCATATGGTCCATAGAATACAATTAAAATTTAATAGAAGAAGAAAGGGGGCAAGTGGGAGCCTGTGAGAAGGGCAAGGAGATAAGGACCAGAAAGCTTGAGGGCTTATAAAATGTCAGGCACTGAGCTAAATTTTTTCTGAGCATTATCTCCTTTAATCTTGTCAGCATCCCTGCGAGTGGTTACTATTATTACCCCTACAGTGTTGACATGAAGACAGAGTCACAGAAAGGGTATGTGATTTTCTCGGAGTCACAGAGCTGGTTTGTGGCAGAGATGGGATCTGAACCTACATCTGGGTGAGTCCAGAATTCAAACTCTAAATCAGTGTATTTTTTGTGTGTATATAGTCATTTAAATTGATGAAAATATGAAATGTAAAGGAATCATTAATCATTTAAATAAAAATACTTAGTTATTTAAAACTCCCAACTCCCTTTGGAGGAAGTTATGATTTTTTTCTCCTTTATACGTAAGGAAATAGAAGTTCAGAGAGGTTAAGTTACTTGCCTAAGGTCACACAGCCAAAGCATGACCAACCAGAAAGAGAATCCTTATAAAGGATGAACAGAGGCTGGGGCCTATAGTTTCAAATTCCCAGTAGAACAGACTGCTTCGCCTGGCCAGTGTGGCTCAGTAGTTAAGCATCCACCTATGAATCAGGAGGTCACATATGGATTTCTAGTTAGGGTACATGCCTGGGTTGCGGGCTCGGTCCCAAATGGAGGGCATGCAGGAGGCAGCCAATCAATGCTTCTCTCTTATCATTAATGTTTTGTCTCTCTCTCCCTCTCCCTTCCTCTCTGAAATCACTTAAAAACATATATTTAAAAATAGCCTATATAATAAAACCCTAATATGCAAATCTACCGAAAGGCGGAACAACCGGTTGCTATGACACGCACTGATCACCAGGGGGCAGACGCTCAACGCAGGAGCTACTCCCTGATGCTCAGTGCGGTCCCACAGCGGGAGGCCACTCAGGCAGAAGCCAGGCTCACAGCTTCTCCCGCCTCCCTCCACAGCAGCACTAAGGACCCCTCAGGGCCGTAGTCGGCAAACTGCGGCTCACGAGCCACATGCGGCTCTTTGGCCCCTTGAGTGTGGCTCTTCCTAAGCCTTAGGAGTACCCTAATTAAGTTAATAACAATGTACCTACCTATATAGTTTAAGTTTAAAAAATTTGGCTCTCAAAAGGAATTTCAATCGTTGTACTGTTGATATTTGGCTCTGTTGACTAATGAGTTTGCCGACCACTGCCTCAGGGGATGTCTGCCGAGGGGTCTTGGACTGTGAGAGGGTGCAGGCCGGGCTGAGGGACCACCCCAGTGCATGAATGTCATGCACCGGGCCTCTAGCATATATTATATATAAAAAGAAGAGACTGCTCCTCAAAACCTAGAGGTGGAAGACTGTAATTCCCACTCTATAAAGGTAGAGACCATGTCCGTCCTGTTGACTGCTTCCCTAGTTCCTGGCCCGTGTCCGGTGCATGCTGACCACCTGGAAAATTTGGAAGGAAGAGAGGAATGAGGAATAACAATGCTGACCAGTGATCGCCCCCAGAAAGGGCTTTGTAGACCACTTAGGCCAGATGGGGAAATTGAAGCCAGAGATGGGAAGGGGCTTACTTAAACTGGACCGATAAGGAGTTCTAAGGAGACTGGACATGAAGGTTGAGGACATTTTTTAATGATCCATTTTTTTATGGCAGAAGAATTGCCATGATTTCCTTCTGCCCCCAACTCCCCAGTAAGGATGGGAGGCAATAGAAATTGGCCATTTTGGTTGGGGTTGGAGGAAATAAGCCATCACAAGATTAGGCTCTGTGGAAAGGCGGTCCCTCAACAGCTGTGGGGTAGAGGGAGGCAGAGGGTATAGCTAGAAGCGCAAAAGGAGACCGCTGAGATACAGATGAAAGGCCAGTGTAGTAGAAATCAAGGGACCTGAGTTCTAGTCTCAGCTCTGCCTCTTGCTAGCTATGTGGTGTGGGCAGGTCACTTCACCTCTCTGACCCTCAGTGTCTTCATCCATAAACAGCAGGATAATTGTGGGCCCCACCGGAGAGTGCATAAGAAGTCACACTGCAAAATAAATAAAGGGAAATATTAATATGGGGAATCAAGGACACACAGCAGTGCTGGTGACAAACAGTGCATGCTAGACAACTTGCCTGTCACCAGCAAGTCCAGTGTGGTGTGGGGCTGGATCCAGGGAGGTCTCCCTTTCTGATTAAAGGGGAATTACCTGTCCTGTCTCCTGAGGCTTTTACAGACTTCCCTTCCCCCAGGGCAGCACTTAACCACACTCCTTGCTTAGTTGTCTGCCTCAGTCACTGACCAGTAATTGAGGGCACTGACCAAGCAGTATGCATTATTTAGTCCTTTAACCCAGCGGTTCTCAACCTGTGGGTGGAGACCCCTTTGGCGGTCAAACGACCCAGTCACAGGGGTCGCCTAAGACCATCCTGCATATCAGATATTTACATTACGATTCATAACAGTAGCAACATTACAGTTATGAAGTAGCAACGAAAATAATTTTATGGTTGGGTCACAACATAAGGAACTGTATTTAAAGGGCCAGAAGGTTGAGAACCACTGCTTTAATCTAAGACATCACTAGTGGTAGTGATGGATGGATGGATGGATGGATGGATGGATGGATGGATGGATGGACGGACAGCTGAATACTTTCAGAATCCAGAGGAAAGATTATTTTATTATCTATCATCTGATCCAGAGAGGAAGGGAGAGGGAAAGAAAGAGATAGAAACATCAATGATGAGCGAGAATCATTGATTGGCTGCCTCCTGCACACCCCCTACTGGAGATGGAGCCCACAACCCAGGCATGTGCCCTGACCAAGAATCAAACCATGACCTCCTGGTTCATAGGGAGAAGCTCAACCACTGAGCCATGCCGGCCAGCCTAAGATAACACTTCTTAGAGCAGATAGGTTTGGACTGAGCCTTAAGGGTGGGCAGGATTTCAGCAGGGAAAGAAGAAGAAGTTAGAATGTTAGAAAGGAGGAGTGTTTGTTTGGACAACCTGAGCTAAGGCCTGGGACAGGAAAGGTCGAGGTGCTTGATAACAGTTGTGGGTGGTCTGGGGTTGGTGGGCACAAAGAGGGCTGTGGCCCAAGATGCAGCTGCAAATGCAGAAGCCGGCTGTGGAAGGAAGGCCTTGAAAGTCGGGCTGAGGCGTCTGGGTTCTTCCATCTTGCGGGCGGGCCGTGGGCGCCACGGCAGGTTTTGTAAGGGAGGAGTGACCTGCTCTGCCGTGCTGGCTGGCGGCATGGGAAAGGACGGGCCAGGGCCGGGCTCTGGGAGGACGCCCTCATTGCCTGCTGCTTGCTGAGCCTTCCAGATTGCTGTCCAGGCCCGGTCAGTGGGGCTCCCGGTCAGGCTGTGCAGCTGTGCTCTGGGGCCAGGTGTAGGAGGCTGTGGATCCTGCATGGAAGGCCTCCCCCTAAGGCAGCGATTTTCAACCTTTTATATCTCATGGCACACATACACTAATTACTTAAATTCTGCAGCACACCAAAACATTTTTTCCCCCGATCTGACACACAAAAATAGGTATAACTTTAATTCATTCACACCAGATGGCTATCATTCTATTGGCTGTTGTCTTTTTTTTTTTTTTTTTCAAATCTAAGGGAAAAGAGGTCAATGTCTCCTGACTAAATAATCAGGAATTGCACGTTTTAAAAATTCTTGTGGCACCAGTTGAAAATCGCTGCCCTAAGGAATGGCTGGAGTGGACACCAAGCCTCCTAGGTATCCATCCAGCGAGACTTACCCTCCTCCCCATTCTCCAAAGCACACCGACAGGGCTGCCTTACTCTGGGTTCAAGTGCTGGCTCTCCTAGTGGCCTTGTGACTTGGGCTAGTCCCTGCCTGCCTCTCACAGACCCTGCCTTTCATAACTGCAGGAAGTAGAGTCGCTCACAGGGAATACAAGAAATGATGCGCCAAAGTTGTGCAACCTGGCGGCCCTACCTCTGATCCGTTTCCTCAGCCGCGCAAGTGAAGACGATGGTTAGTGGTGATCGTCTCTGGGGGCTATTCCAAGCCTCTCCGGGCAGCAGTCTGAGCGGAGAGTGGGGCTCAGGGGCTGGAGGAGCGATGGAGCCAAAGCCTTTGCCCAATGCGAGAAACAGTGCAAGAGAAGGTCTAGGAGCTGGTGGGTGTCCAATCTCCAGAAGCAACGGTGACCTCCTCCCCGCAGAGCCAGACCTGGGTCTGTATCCCTGGCCCTTCTCTCCCCGCCCCCTCCCCGCCCCACCCTCCTCTTTTCCACTGCATGTAATCTAAGCCCTCTAGCCAGATCTTCTGCAGGAATAAACCAGGGAGAAGGAAACACACGCCTCTCAGGGTCATCGTGAGCAGTAACAGCAGTAGTAAAAGCAGTCATGCATGCCAAGCACTTAGCAGAATGCCCAGCCCCCGAACAGCTCAGTAAGCATTAGGCTCCTTGCTATTTCTGTTCTAGTTGGTAAAACAACTTAAATGTATCTGCCCTCAGAGGTTCTCACTTTGCCCCACCTCGTGATCACCATAAGGCCCATCAGGGACAGCCCCGAGGAGAGCTCGGTGTGCTCTTGACAAAAGCAACAAAGGGGTTCTGGGGAGTGAGACAAAGAAAAGCAGGAAGGCCCCTCCCCCTCCCCACAAACAGAACGACCCCAATCTTCTGATGAACTGTCGAGGTGGGCATGGCTACCCGAGAAACGTGGCCCAAGCTTAAGTCAAAGGAATGAAGCACTAATGTGACCTGTGGATGCACAAGTGGGTAATCATCCTGGGCCCCCGGAAGGCAGGCTCCACTAGTGGCAAACGTAACCTCCAGTCCTAGGACTAGACCCAACCCAACTTCCCAACGTGGAGGGCACAGAAAGAGCCATTAGGGAAGCTCAGGGCCCTGGCGTTTTGCTGATTGTCATCTAACACCGCTGAAGAACAGAGCCCAGTTCCCCCCTGCCCTGTGCCGCCTGCCCTGCCCTGTGCCGCCTGCCCTGCCCCTGCCCAGCCCAGCCCAGGCTGCTGGAGGACAGGAAGGGCCAGGTGTGCAGCAGAGAGGAGAGTGCCACCTGGACCCTGGAGATTCTCAGAGCAGGAAATCCAGCAAGCAAATCCACCAGATGTGGCGTCTCAGACTTTTCCGTCTTCAAATGTTACCTATTTCTTACAGAATTAGACCAAATGGCATCCTATATGGAAAGCCAATATCGGGCTGCTCTGAAATTCATGACACATGTCTCCAAGCCTCTCTGGGAGGGTGAGCACGCCCCGCCCCACCCCGGCCTCGGGTTCCACAGCTGGACAGTCAGTGGGGTCTCCTCTTCTCGCCGCCTGTGCCCGTTCAGCCAGAGCCGGCGTTCGGGCAGCGAGCTTACAGACGCCTGTGCTTTTTGCTTGTCGTTTTCCTTCGTCTCACGCTTCAACCAGCAGCAGACTGAGCCTGCAGGGACTGCCTCTCCAGGAGTGCGGGGGCTTGTGGATTTTGTGTGGCAGTAGGTTTTGTCTCTAGAACTAGGAAGGGTTTGAGCTCGTCAGCACAGCCAGAGTGCTGTGCCCCTCTTGTCCCTTGGGACAGAGCACGCCAGGGGGCATTACGGAGCGCTGGGAATGGGCCCCCTGGGACCTCCCACCCACCTCTCCTCCCCGGGCGTGCTGGAGCAAAGGCTGCACTGCCCTGTGCTCCCTGCTCGGGGGTGAGAGCCGAAGTGCCCCGTGCAGCACACCCTGTTCGGTCTGGCCTGGCGATGCCCGGGTGGAGAGGCCGTGGGGAGGGGCACTGGGCAGGAGGTGAGGGGTGGGAGAGAAAGGATTCAAGCCTTATCCACATCTAGTCTGAAAGAACATACCAGCTTCCTAGTAAGGGTGCTCTCTGGGAACAAAGATAAGGACATTGTCTTCTTTTATTCTGCTCTGTACGTAATTAGTTTCAATATAGCAAATATGAACTATTTGAGTGAAAAAGCAAATACTTTTAAAAAATTATCCATAAAAAGTGCTGAGGATGCAGTGTAGGTCCTGGGCGTGCTGGGCTGCCCGGCGAATTTCCAAAGAGGTTATAGTATGTCGTGTGTGCCAAACTTATCTGCCCTGAAGAGAATAAGACGGAAGAACCTGGGTCCCTGGTATGTGCCTGGTGCCGACATGTCAACCAGAACTGCGTGTGTCCAAACTTCTTTTATGCATAAGACACAAAACTTCCATGTGTAAACTACAGTTATTTGGCTTTTTGCTGTGCCTTCGAGCTGAATTCTCGAATGCACAGCACAGAGCTGGGTACTTAGGAGGGGTCAGAGACGGAGCTGATAATTTCAGTTCTCCAATGGGGTGTGGGATTTATCCCTGAAGCAGAAGCCACATTCCCAAGCCTCCCCCGTGGGAGCCCTGGCGTGGTTCTGAACACAGACCAATTGCTGCGCTTCCTAAACTCCAGCTGAACAAGTTAGGGACAGAGTCAGCTCTGGGGCTGCAAGCGGGAAGCCTGGAAGAAGGCCCAGGCTGGGCATGTCAGAGCCCAAATGTGTGCGGACTTGATGGAGCCTGGAGCCTTTCTGAAACCACAGCAGCCCAACTCACGTGGGGAAGGCTCCCCTGAGCGGCAAGAGCCACGGACTCTCAGAGCAAGGAGAGAATTTAAAGGCAAACCCTGCATCCCCCAATTTAATGTCTACCCCCTCCTTGGCATCTCTCCCAGGGGCCCCCACTCTCTACCTGGGCATCTCAGTGACGGTGCTCACTACCTCCCCGCAGCCTGGCCCTTCCCCAAAGGATCCAGAGAAAGTCCTTCCTTCTGTTGAACGCTGGCTTCCACCCTTTGGCCCTGGTTTTGCCCTCCAGGACCACACAAGCAAGTGGTCCCCTCACCATCTTTCATTCTTCGAATGTGTTTCTCCTTAATTAAAGTAATAATAATAATAATAATAATAATAATAATAGCTACCATACATGTGGTATTTACTCTGCTGGACACTATGCTAACTAAGCACATTACATTCCTGATCTCATTTCCTCCTCACAAAGGTCCCACGAGGTAGGGATTACTATTGTCCCCTTTTTACAGATGAGGAGTCTGAGCGTTGGGAGAATTAAAGAACCTCATCTAGGGTTGCTCAGCTAGGAACTGGCCGAGCTGAGCGAAGGAACCCAAGCTTTTCAGAGCTTAACCACTGCACTCTGCTACCTCCTGTGTATGCCCATCCCCCACCTGCACACATGCACGCACACGCACACGCACACACACACACACACACACACCCCTAATCTTTTCTTCTCTAGCAATATCCACACTGACAACCCTGCAATGTAGCAACAAAAATTCCCAGAGGGTCTTCTAGAACCTTTCAGGCAATTCTGTGAGCCCTTCCTCTGGCCAGCTCTCTCCTACTCCCTCCAGTCTTTGGTTTCTGCTCCTCACGTTGGCTCTCCAAATAGTCCTGACTATAGGATACCGGTGTTATTTTTTTATTTGGCCAGCAGGCCTTCCTCTCTCCATTCCATGTGACTCCGCGAGGCCCACTGATTGCATTGTCCCCATGGTAACCACTGTGACAGGCACATGACCCAGGCTGGGCCGCCTTTCTCACTTCCCTATCTGGCCACCGTGATTGGTATCACAGCAGACAGTCCCGTGGAAATCTTCCTATGGGGGTCTGGTGGGGACTTGGGGAGGAAGAGCCTTCCCTCCCTGCACCACTGGATATGAGTGAGGAGATATGACCCTGGGGACGTAGCCCATTGTATGGGTTTTCTATTGCTGTGGTAACCAGTTAGCTCCGGAGGTCAGAGGCCCTGAAATCAAGGTGCTGGCTGAGTCACATTCTTTCTTCCTTGGCTGAGAACTTTAGGAGAACACGTTTCCGTGGCTTTTCCAGCTCCCAGGGGCCACTCCATCCTGTGACTCATGCCTCCTTCTTCCATCTTCAGGCCAGCAGGCAGCATCTTCAACGTGTTCTCTCTCTCTCTCCACCCCTTCCTCTTCCACTTCTGCTTCTGTCTTCACATCTACTCTGACCCACCCTCAGGACCCTTATGATGACATTGGGCTCATCCAGGATCATTTCTCCATCTCAAGATCCTCAACTTAATCCCCCATGTAAAATCACTTGGACCATGTACATTGACGTATGCATGACTCAGGCATTAGGACGTGGACACCTTTGGGGGCCCTTGTCCAGCCCACCACACCCATCCATGCAGAGGAAGCTCAGCTGCAGCTGAAGGGAGAGGCCAACAGGCAGAGCAAGCCGAGAGGTGGAGAGAAGAGAGCCCTTGGTCCAGCCATGCCTGAAGTCTCTTGGTTATATGAGCCAATGAATTCCCTTTTTGCTAAAGCGCATTTCATCTCGGTTTCTGTCACTCGCGACCTAATTGGTTCTGAGTGCTACACACACCTACTGGCCAGGATGTTCCTAGCCCACTCAGCTCTCCAAGGGCAGGCTCTTTGAGTTGTTGCCACGATGACCTTGTTTCACAAACCCAGAGTCGACACTCAGCCAGGGAGCACATGTGTATGTTTGGGGTACAAGTGGAAGAGTACAAAGAGCACTGCCCTGGGAGTCAGGAGACTTGGGTTTAATCCACGCGCTGGTGGGGAGACCCCAGGAAACTACACAGCTTCTCTGGCCTTCCCCACTGTCATGCATACACAGGACGACGTGGCTGCACACGGGGCTGCATCCCACTCTAACCTTCCATGTTCTAGGAACTGATCCTGTCACAGAGGCCTTGGTGCTGGGAATACTCCCACTGCTCCGTGATTCTGTCACACACAGAGGCACAACACTAAACCCAAA
Source organism: Myotis nattereri (assembly GCF_964212035.1). Taxonomy (NCBI): domain Eukaryota; kingdom Metazoa; phylum Chordata; class Mammalia; order Chiroptera; family Vespertilionidae; genus Myotis; species Myotis nattereri. Next base: position 90,658,166 of record NC_138080.1, read on the forward strand.
AGAAATAGCTGGGCTTCTGTGGTACATGGCCAGGGGCAGTCTCTCTACCCGCTTCTCATCTCCTTCTCTCCCTGCTTGTGGCAGCAGAAATATGACTTTGAGAGAAAGCCAAGGAGGAGGGGAGGGGAAAAGGCAGCTCTCTCCTTAGCTGTTAAATTACACACGTATAAAGCCCATCTACCATGTAGCCACCTGTACCCCTGACTAATTCACTATTCAGGCAAGGGAATAGTGTATGCTTGCCTGGTATGTTTCTCTATTTTTAGAATTATTATTTTTTTCAATAACAAGCCACTAATTTAGGGAATTTTAAAAATAAACCTTTATAGCTTTCTTTCTTCCTTCCTTTCTTTCCTCCTTTCTTTCTTTCAGCAAACTGTAAAATGATCATATCTCAAAGGGCCCCTCTGGCGCAGTCTTTTAAGCCTCTTGGGAGCGTGTGATCAGGGAAGAGGTCATTGCAGAACTCTGGGAACAGCCAGGGTGTGGGAACTGCCCACAAAGGCAGGTGCACCACGCCCTGACGCTAGCGTCCTCCAGGTCCAGGGGACTTAGGTGCCCTGAGCCCTCTGCTCCCCAGGCACTGTGGCCACAGCCCGGAGGGATGTGCTCTGTGCGGGAGGCATCGCATTTCCAAGTCTACAAAGCAGTAGCAGCGCCTTGAACTTCGTCATCTTCGGACAGTCATTCTCCCTGTTGGGCCTTTGTTTCCCCCTCTGCGAAATGAAGGTATTGGACCAGAAATTAGTAAGAATCTTCCCAGTAGACACGCGGGGCCCTTGGGGAGCTGGTCATGAGCGCTCTAGCTCTCGAGCGGGGTAGTTTACACGGGTGTGCTCCACTCGTGAAAATCCGTTGAGTTGTACACGTATGACCTCTGCACTTTTCTGAATGTGTATTTTGCTCCAATAAAAACATCTACTTAAACCCGAAGAGAGCTAGGAGGGCGGACGGGGGTGAGTAGAGAGGAAAGCAAATTGGATGTGACTTGATCATTGCTGAAGCTGAGGGCACGGTCTGGCGGGGCTCATGATGGCCCCCTGTGTGCCTCTGCATATGCTTCTAATTTTCCACAGCGAAAGTGGAAATAAGAGCTCCTCTTTCTCTAAAATGCTCCCATTTGAGTAGCTCCCACCATTGTGTAAGAAAGCAGAAGAAAGGTGAAAGGCAAGTCTTAGCTTAGCGCCCCACTTCTGGAGTCGAGCATGTCAGAGAAGAAACGGAACCGACCCAGCACGGCCAGAACAGTTGTGACTGGAACAGAAACGAGGAGAAGTGCACGTCTAGGGCGTCGTTAAACCTCAGACCTCGTTTGACGTATTCACGTCTGGTAGAGCAAATCCGCTGAGAGTGCTCGGAGACACGGCTGTTTATTTAAGTTCCCTGTAAGCGTGCTGGCGAGGTCTGGCGCTGGGTAGGTGTGGGGATGTCACAGCCCACGCACAGCTAGCTCCCTGCCCTAGTGCCAGCTGTGCCAATTCATCTGGCGGCACAAAGTAGGTGAAAGAGTAAGTTCCAGAAGGACCCTCGGGGTTTGGCTTGTGATGTCACCCTCACGCTGAAAGGGGTTGTGCATAAAATAGCACTGCAGGGACTGGGGTTCACTCATGCCCCAAACGAGTACCGGGCACCTGCTCCACGCCAGGCACTGTTCTAGGGGCCAGGGACACAGCAGGTAGACAGACTAACGCTGCCCTTGCAGGCCTCCACAGTCACTAAGTCACACAACAGCTTTAAAGAGTTATTTAAAAAACAAAAAACAAAAACTTAGGTCTAGAACAGTGGTTCTCAACCGTGGCTGCACATTAGAATCATCGGGGAATCTTTTCAAAATCCTGATTTCTGGGCCTCATCCTCCGGAAATTCTGTTTCTTTGTTACTAATGTTGTGGCCCCACCCCATAACAAAGAAACAGAATTTCCGGAGGATGGGGTCCAGAAATCAGGATTTAAAAAAGATTCCAGGTGATCCTAATGTGCAGCCAAGGTTGAGAACCACTCAACCTTGGTCTAGAACATAAAATTTACCATTGTAACCATCTGGGGGTGTGCAGTTCAGTAGTGTTAAGGATGTTTAGACTGTGGAGCAGCCAGTCAATGTCACCTCGCAGAACTGAAACTCTGTACCCACTAAACATCAGCTCCCCTTTGCCACACCCTCCGGCTGGCAATCACCAGCTACTTTATCAGTTTGACTTCTCTGGGCACCTCATGGAAGAGGAATCATACAGTGCTGATGGTTTGGGGCCTGGTTATTTCACTTAGTGAATGTCATCAGGGTTCATCCAGGATGGAGCATGTGTCAGAATTCCCTTCCTTTTGAAGGCTGAGTAATGGTCCATTGCAGTATATACCACATTTTATTTATCTGTTCACCTGTCAACGGACGTTTGGATTGCCTCTGCCTTTTGGCTATTGTGAGTAGCGCTTCTATGAATATGGATATACACATATCTCTTTGAGACCCTGCTTTCACTTCTTTGAGGTATATACCCAGAAGTGGAATTGGATCACTTGGTAATTCTAATTCTAATTCTTTGAGGAATCTCTATACTGTTTTCCACAGTGGCTACACCATATTACGTTCTCACCAACAGTACACAAGGGTTCCAATTTCTCCGCAGCCTCACCAACACTTATTATTTTCTGCCTTTTTTCGATAATCGCCACCCTAGTGGGTGTGAATTAAGACTATTTATTAGCAAACTTTTGTACCAACTCAATTGTAGAACAACTTGGCCAAATGGAGTCAGCTGGGAAGAGGTGGAGACGGCACAGTCCAAACTCATCACTTTACAAAAGAGGAAGCAGAGGCTCCTGAACAAAGGGCTTTGCTCAAGGTCAGGCCCCGAGGGACTCCTGGAGGTGACCCAGGATTTAAACCAGGAGTCAGCAAACTTTTTCTGTGAAGGGACAGAAATGGCAAATACTTTAGACTCTGTGGGCCATCCGGTCTCTGTCACAGCTGCCCCACTTTGCTGTTGTGCCACGAAAACAGCCATAGACAGCACCTATAACCAAACAGGAGTGGCTGTATTCCAATAAAACTTTATTTGCACAAGCAGGCTGCAGTTGGCTGATCCTGTTATAAACCAATAAACTGAAGTGTGGCAAGCAGGCATGGTCATGTGTCTCGCCTTCCCCCCACCCCCCTCCTGCTGATACTGTGCACTCAGCATTATGCCTTCGAGGAGCTGAGGATGAGCTGGGGAGAGACGTTAGGCATCTGATAAACAGGAGTGACATGGGGCTGCCTGTGCAAAGGACCAGGTGAAGCAAATGGCGAATGGAGCTCAAAGGAAAGAAAGCTGCTGTGGACTCGACAGGACTTGAGCTGAGCCTTTAAGAACAGATAGACTTTAGTCCGGCCTGTGTGGCTCAGTGTTTAAGCGTTGACCTATGTATGAACCAGGAGATCACGGTTTGATTCCTGGTCGGGGCACATGCCTGGGTTTCAGGCTCTATCACAAGTATGGAGTGTGCAGGAGGCAGCCAATCAATGATTCTCTCTCATCGTTGATATTTTCATCTCTGTCTCCCTCTCCCTCTGTCTTCCTCTCTGAAATCAATAAAAATAAAGGGGGAGGGGGGGAGAACAGATAGGCTTTGAATAGGGAGAGAAAGGGAAACTATTGCACGTTGGAGGCCTGCTCATCAGCCTTGGAGCTAAGCTCTGGCAGCAGCCCCTGGCTTTCTGCCCCCACCCCCCCACACACACACCCCTTGCCCCCCAGAGTAACAGAGGAAGGATGGAACAAACCTTGCCGACAGAACCATGGGGTGCTCAGGAATAGCTCCGCTGGCGACACTGTTGGTCGTTCTGTTAAGTTTCCTGTGGGTGTTCCTAGCTGACTGCAGGAACAGGGTGTGGACACCCTGCTTTCTTTGCACAAGCAGGCTGCAGTTTGCTGATCCAATAGAAACCGATAGTCTAGCTAGACTGTCAGAGTCTTGCTGGACTTGCTTGTGTTCTGCCCATTCCAGCTGTCCAAGCACTGCACACAGCCCCCGGGGTCCTCACCCAGGAGGGCAGACTAGTGAACAGGGGCTCTGATTGTGTGGTCCAGCCCCCAGGAGTGCCTCTGATGTGGAGTCCTCACCACAGGGGCAGTGGGCAGGGGTACAGGGAGGTAGGGGATGGCCCTCTTTCCCCTAAATGCCATCTTTCTAAACGCCATCTGTTCCAAACCCCGGGTCTTGCTCTCCACTACACCCAAACCACCCGTGGGACTGGTGAGCCCAACACAAACAGCTCTTTGTTTGCTGTCATGTTTGTTTGTTGGCATTTGAATGGCTCTCTGTGGTTCAGGTTTGAGGCCAGCCCGAGGCAAAATGAGATTGGCAGAGGTTGGCGTGGGGCCACACCTCTCTTCCACTCTGCTGCCCCAAGCCTCGCCCCCCAACCTTCCCCCTTTATAATGTACTACCACTGCTACCCTGGGAATTTCCTCCTCCCTCGGCGTCCCATTCTTTGCTGTTTCACCTCAGCTTATCTGAGAAACAAATCTCTCCTAGAGGGTGAGATTTTGATGAAGTATTTCTGTGTTAATAATAGGAGTCTTCTAGAGACACAATGCCCGGACTCAGATGAAAGAAAAATGGGAATTTCAGGCACCGTGACAGGTCTGTCAGGGCAGATCAGGCTGCCCCTCAAAGTACGCTCCCCGCTCTGTTCATTGTCGATACAACAGACACTGGGGTCCACTGGCCCAGCTCCTTGCAGATGGGACTTTGAATGGAAGTTGGAAGTGAATAGAAAGAGCCCAGCTCAGAAAGTAAGATGAGCATTCAATAACAAGAATCAGCCAGCCTTGGGAAGGTCTGGTGGCAGCTTGTGCAAAGGCCCTGAGGCAGGAACTAACTAGGCCACTGTGCCCCACCTGCCCGCCTGTTTGGAGTCCAGAGAAAGAAGGTTAATGTGTTTGGAACTTAGTAAACCAGGGTGATGGTAGGACAACAGGTTGGAGAAGAAAATGGAGCTAGATCATGCAGAGAGATTTATGGGTTTTATTTTGATTGTAACAAGAAGTCATTAGGGGTGTTTTGTGGTGTTGGGTTTTTTTTGCAGTTTAAAAAAGATCATGCTGGCTGCTGTGTTATTGTCATCAGCAATACTTTGTACCTCTCCGGGGCACCATTTACTGTGTAGCCAATGTAAATGGAGCCCCCTGGAGTTGTGCAATACAAAGCAGCCCCCATCACCCTCCCCAATCCCCATGAGCCTGAGGATCCCAAATTCGCATCTTGGGGGTGGCGTGGGGGGGGCGGGGGTTGATGATGTCAATCCTCTGTCATCTTTGAGAAGTCCCAGGGGAACTCTCTGGCCCCTCCAGGGTGTCTGCTGTGATCCCTGTAAACACGCCCTTCTCCCAAACTCTTTCATCTGAGAGGTCGAGCCAAGTGGCAGCAGACGCTCCCTCACTCTCTCCTCCCTTCAAACTGACACTCTCTAAGCCTTTAAGCAGCTCATAACTCCATCATCTCAGCGCCCCTTGGAAGGGAGCAGCCAGCAGATTAAGCGATTCTGGAATTCAGGCGCTGAGGAATTTGGGGCCTCTCAGGTTTCTTGGCAGGAGTTACAAGTACATGCAGAGACTCTTCTTCAGAACAAGTGAAAATAATTCCTTCCAGGGGCAGAAAAAGGCATGCTTTTGGCAAAGGACTTTGTAAGATGTTATCTCAAGAGACCTGCATGGGAGCCCTGGGAGGGAAGGCTGAGGCTTCTAAACCAGGTGGGAAAATGGATGGGCAGGTGGGAAGGACCTGCAAGGTTCCCATAGCAATTCAGAACTGGGTCTACTAACAGGTGGCTCATGAGTATAACGAGAAATCATTATTGATCTTCATCATTGGTTTTCCACTCTTCCTGGGACTGGATGAGGAGAGGAAAAGGGAACGGAAAGGATGCAAGGGAGGGATGAAGAAGAGAGATCGCAGGGCCTTTGCATGAGCTACTCAAATTTGAGACCCGGTTCCACTCCCAAGCTGGACATTGGAGGAACAAGTCACAGACCTGGAAAGTTAGGGCTGTAAGGGACCCTGGGTATCACCCAGTCCAAGCTTCTTATTACATGGATGAAAAGATCAAGGCCCCAAAGATGACTCCCTCCCCTTGCTGGCCTGGAGGAGAGATGGCCATATCCTATGCCTGAGGACAAAGTTGAAACGGGAAACGGATGCATTTGGAGGACACCTTGCTAACAGCTGTCAATGTTTTAAACACACATATTTTTTGACTCAGCATTCCACTTCCTGGAATTCCTCCTACAGAAATCCTTGTACGCGTGCACACATCTGTGTACAAGGCTGTTCCCATACCGTGCTGTCACACCAGACACTTCACAAGAAAGCCTAGGGCATGGTTAGCAGTAGGTGCAGCGTGAAACAGGGGCATTTGAATTATGGAATTCTTGCTATGCAGGCACCAGAAGGAAGGAGGCAAATATATATCATTGTTATGGAAAGATTACTTGCAACATTTTTAATTAAAAACAACACGGAGCCTGGCCAGCCTGGCTCAGTGGTTGAGCATTGACCTATGACCCAGGAGGTCACAGGTCGATTCCCGGTCAGGGCACATGCCCAGATTGCGGGCTCGATCCCCAGTGTGGGGCATGCAGGAGGCAACCCATCAATGATTCTCTCTCATCATTGATGTTTCTACCTCTCTCTCCCTCTCCCTTCCTCTCTGAAATCAATAAAATATATATATATATTAAAAAACAGCACATAGAATTTATAATATAATACAATCTGTGTAATATAGTTCCAGAAAGACATGAGGGATATTACCAGTTTACGTTAGGAAATGAAATAGGAGCTGAAGAGGAGACATGTTAGCCTCATTTTACGCCCTCTGCACAGCTTAAAGGTTTTGTTACGTTGGTTTTACCACGTGTGCATTATTTTCATTACGAAAGGAACTCGGGGGCTCCAGATGGGGAGGCCTCGGCTGGGAAGGGGTAGTCTTCCAGTGACCACCAGGGCGGGGACCAGGACCAGGCTGCTGGTCTCTTCCCACTGCAGGACCCTGCCTTCTCTCCAAGCCCCGCGGCAGCCGTGGGGCATGCGCGGGCCCTGGCCCCTGTCTGTCTGTCTGTCCTCTGGCTGAGAACTGGGGATCTGATGATGATGTTTCTCAGGGCACAGGGATTGTACGACTCTGGGCTTCTGCTCCTTGAATGCCTCTTCTGACTGCCACTCAGTAGATATGGAACAAATCTCACATCTCCTTTCCTCCGAGACCGTTTTCCCCACTTG